>NW_027361754.1:15530000-16144038 GCF_039654945.1 Dendrobates tinctorius | reverse complement strand
ATAAAAATATTGGAGAAAGAGAAACCAATCACAAACTAAAATGTTTCTATACTAATGCACAAAGCATGGGCAACAAACAAGGAGAATTGGAACTACTAACACAGGAACAGAAATATGATGTAATTGGAATCACTGAAACTTGGTGGGACAATACACATGATTGGAATACAAGACTAGAAGGATACAACTTATTTGCAAGAAACAGACTTGATAAACGAGGAGGGGGTGTCGCATTGTATGTTCGAAACGCGTATATCTGCACAGAGATTGAAGCTTCAGAGACTGGGAGTTCTGTGGAAACTGTTTGGGTAAGAATACAAGGACAGAACAATGGAAAGGACACCATTGTAGGCATTTACTACAGGCCGCCTGTGCAAGCCGAATATATAGATGAACTCTTTATGCATCAAATGGCCAAGTTCTCCAAAAAATATGACATAGTTGTCATGGGAGATTTCAACTATCCAGACATTTGTTGGGAATCTCTCTCAGGCAAAACTAACAGGTCAAGGAAATTCTTATCCTCTCTTGCTGACAACTTTATCTTCCAAAAGGTAAGGGAGAAAACAAGGGGAACTGCTACCTTGGATCTAATCCTTATAAACAGGGAGGAAATGGTTGAGGAGGTAAAAGTGGCTGGGACCCTAGGAGGTAGCGACCATGCTATTTTAGAATTTTGGATTACTAGAGGTGGAAGACCTGTGAAGACTCAGACGTCAAGGTTAGATTTCAGAAAGGCAGATTTTAAGGGATTCAGAAAGAGAATTGGAGGGATCCAATGGCTGGATATCCTTAAAGACAAAAATGTCCAGGAAGGATGGGAAATCTTGAAAAATGAAATTCTCAAAGCACAGTTGTTAACAATTCCGAAAAGAGGGAAGAATAGGAAGCATTTAAGGAAACCAGGATGGATGAACACAGAACTTAAGCACATGCTAAAAAGGAAGAAAAAAATGTTTATAAAATGGAAAGAGGGAGGCATATCTAAAGAAGAATATAATGCTGTCTGCAGAACCTGCAGGGCACAAATCAGATTAGCTAAAGCTGAAAATGAACTGAGGCTTGCAAGAGATGTCAAAAGCAATAATAAAGGATTTTGGGGATATGTCAAAAGTAAAAGAAAAGTCAAAGATGCTATAGGATTTTTACAGGATGAAAATGATGAAATGGTAAGACAGGATGTTGAGAAGGCTGAACTTTTAAATTCCTATTTTGCATCTGTTTTCTCTCAGAAAGGAAATGTAACATCAACTGTTATTCACTGTCCTATTAAGGGAATAGAAGAATCCAGGATATCTATAAACAGAAAGATAGTGAGGAAACACTTAGCTAACCTAAATGAATTCAAGTCTCCAGGTCCAGATGAATTACACCCCAGAGTACTGAAGGAGATAGCAGAAGAAATTTTTGAACCCCTCTCCATAATCTTTGAAAATTCTTGGAGAACAGGAGAAGTGCCAGAAGACTGGAGAAGAGCAAATGTTGTTCCTATCTTCAAAAAGGGGAAGAAGGTGGACCCAGGCAACTATAGGCCAGTGAGTCTGACTTCTATACCAGGAAAGATCTTTGAACAAATTATTAAACAACATGTATGTCAATACCTGGATAAGAATGAAGTGATTAAACAGAGTCAGCATGGGTTTCAAACTAATAAGTCATGTCAGACTAACTTAATTTCCTTCTATGACGGTATCACTGATTGGGTGGATCAAGGAAATGCTGTAGATATAGTATATCTTGACTTCAGCAAAGCATTTGACAAAGTCTCTCATACAATCCTTATTGAAAAAATGACTAAGTATGGAATGGACAAGGCAACTGTTAGGTGGATTCATAACTGGCTTAGTGATCGGACCCAAAGAGTGGTCGTAAATGGCTGCACATCCAGTTGGAAGAATGTCTCAAGTGGGGTACCACAGGGCTCTGTCCTGGGCCCTGTATTGTTCAACATCTTTATCAACGATTTAGATGAAGGAATTGAGGGTAAACTGATTAAATTTGCTGATGACACAAAGCTAGGAGGGATAGCTAATACTAGAGAAGAGAGAGAGAGGATTCAAAAAGATTTAAATAAACTGGAGAAGTGGGCAGCAACTAACAGAATGGTTTTTAACAGGGAGAAATGCAAAGTACTACATCTGGGCAATAAAAATGAAAAAAGCATATATAGAATGGGAGGAATAGGGCTAAGTGACAGCACATGTGAAAAAGACTTGGGTATACTAATAGATCACAGACTGAATATGAGTCAACAGTGTGATGCAGCAGCAAAAAAGGCAAATGCAATTCTAGGATGTATTAACAGAAGCATACAGTCTAGATCACGTGAAGTCATTATTTCCCTCTACTCCTCTTTGGTCAGACCTCATCTGGAATATTGTGTCCAGTTTTGGGCACCACATTTTAAAAAAGACATCAACAAACTGGAGCAAGTTCAGAAAAGAGCGACCAGAATGGTGACCGGTCTGCAAACCCTGTCTTATGAGGAAAGGTTGCAGGATTTGGGAATGTTTAGTTTGCAAAAGAGAAGACTGAGAGGAGACTTAATAGCTGTCTACAAATATCTAAAGGGCTGTCACATTGTAGAAGGATCAACTTTATTCTCATTTGCACAAGGAAAGACTAGAAGCAATGGGATGAAACTGAATGGGAAGAGACACAGATTAGATATTAGAAAAAACTTTTTGACAGTTAGAGTGATCAATGAGTGGAACAGGCTGCCACGAGAAGTGGTGAGTTCTCCTTCAATGGAAGTCTTCAAACAGAGGCTGGACAGACATCTGACTGGGATGATTTAGCGAATCCTGCTTTGAGCAGGGGGTTGGACCAGATGGCCCAGGAGGTCCCTTCCAACTCTACGATTCTATGATTCAGATGAGATTTCGGCCACCACTACTCCTGGCTGAAGAATGGAGGAGGGAGATTCTGGAGGGGACACAGAATCAATGCTTTGGGATAAGGCATCAGCCTTGATGTTTTTAGATCCCGGGCGGAATGTGATGGTAAACTCAAATTGAGAAAAAAAAAGCGCCCACTGAGCCTGTCTGGGGGTCAATCTCTTGGCAGACTCGAGTTAGGCCAAATTTTTATGATCAGTGATGACTGTAATGGGATGAACGGCCCCCTCCAGGAAATGCATCCATTCTTCAAAAGCCAACTTTACCGCCAACCGCCAACAACTCCCTATTGCCGACATTGTAATTTCTCTCAGCAGAGGAAAATGTTTTAGAGAAGAAGGCGCAAGGCTTCAGATTAGTAAGGGTAGAAGGGCCCTGAGACAAAATTACCCCCACCTCTACTTCCGAGGCGCCGACCTCCACGACAAAAGGTCTTGATGGGTCAGGTTGTACCAATACAGGGGCTGAAGAAAAGCATTTTTTTAACATCATGAAAGAATTTTTT
The DNA here is from genome assembly GCF_039654945.1 of Dendrobates tinctorius. Lineage (NCBI taxonomy): Eukaryota > Metazoa > Chordata > Amphibia > Anura > Dendrobatidae > Dendrobates > Dendrobates tinctorius. Next base: position 16,140,636 of record NW_027361754.1, on the reverse strand, counting down.
GCAGCTACAGACCAATTTTTTCATCAGCTCCCTTGAGATTGAGGTCCGTTAGAGGCCATACCGCCTGCGAGAAGCCCTTAATAAACTTCCTATAGAAGTTAGCAAAGCCCAAAAATCGCTGCAACCCTTTTAAGTCATGAGGCTGCACCCAATCCGTAACAGACTGGACCTTCTTAGGATCCATGGGGAACCCCTCCCCTGACACAATCAAACCAAGAAAGGATAATTCTTGCATGAAGAATGAGCATTTTTCCAACTTGGCATACAAATAATTCTCCCTCAGTCTCATGAGAACATCCACAAATGGTGCAAGTGAGATTGACTGTCCGCTGAGTACACCAAAATGTCACCCAAATAGATAACCACAAAACGCCCAATTAAATCAGAGAAAATTACATTAATAAAACTGTCAGGAACACCGCACTGCACTTGCTCACTGAGCCAGTGAGCGTGTCCTGAGTACAAAAACAGTGCTCAAAGATACCTGTGGAGCAGGGCAGCAGCGGTGACGCTGCGTGCTTCAGAGTATCAGGACCTGAAGCACGTGACTGCTGGGGGCATGGCCTAAACTCCACAGAGCTAGGAGCTGCAGGGAAATTCCTAGAAAGGTAACTATGGGACAAGTTACCAAGGGGCATAGAAAGGGACATAAACCAGATCAAGCCGGGGTCAAAGCACAAGATAGCAGGACAGTACCAAAGGGTTAACCTGAGCGGATAGTCAGGACGTAGCAATAGATCAGAAAACCAGAACGGGCAATAGACGGTACAAAAGGGGCAAACGGTAACGGAGTAACAATAGCCAAGCCAGGAGGTCAGAACCAGAAAAGACAATAGTACCAAAACGTGAGACAGAGAACAGAATGAGGGGACAGGCCGGGTCATACACGGGAAACAAACAAGCAATGCAGTTTACAAGCACACCAGGGGGGTCAGACACACAGCCAGAATAACAGTATAGCTGACAGGGAATCCTAGTCAGGAGTGAGTATAAATACCCCTCCCAGATCCAAAGGGAGGCCAGCAAAATTAACCCTGAGAAACCAGGACATTAACCATGTCCTAACCATGGCAGTACCCCTCTTTTAATGGGGGGCCACTGGACCCCCAGGTTTCTCAGGGTATCTGGCATGAAAAGCCTGCACCAGTCGATCAGCGTGCACCGAAGTGGCCGGAACCTGTTATGATTGAGTCACCGTAGGAGGCAGACACAAAAATAGAAGCTACGTCCAGAAAACCAGAGAAGTTGGCAACTATCAGATTGCAGACCCCTGAACCTATCAACACAACTAGCAGTAGCCGTGGGGGGTTCCTACGATGCCCTAGACCCCTCGATCACAGCCGGAGCGCTAAATAGCCTAAAGACAGAAAAGGAAATCTAAACTGCCCCAGAGCAGACCCCAAAGTAAAAGGCAGCCCCCAACATATAATGACGGTGAAGCAAGATGAAAAAACACTCACACAGATAGAAAGATAGGCTGAGCAAACGATGGGGCCCAAGCTAGCTAAACAGAACAGGAAAGGAAGGTTGCTGTCTGAAATCTGCCAAAACCCTATCAAAGACATAAGCCAACAAGCTGATATGAAAAAGACCCTGAAGCAGCTAGGCTTCAAAAACTAAATCAGCACTCAGGTATTTTCAGAAGACAGAGCTAAAGGAATTCAGCACACCCCAGCAGGGAATGGCAGAAATCTAGAAAAACAAAGCAAAACAAAGTCTAAGCACAAATGCAAAAGGCCGAGCAGAAAACTTAGCTTTAGAGGAGCAGGAATTCAGACTGGTCTCCAAGGATCCCACAGAGAAATCACCCGCAGGGCAGAAGGGCGTCGGCAGCCTTATATCCAGTCAGTAACTCCACTCAGCCAGTCATCATCATCAGACTCAGGTGTTTGATAATCAGGCTCACTACCTTTCTTTACCAGAAGAGGGAGTTCCTCGGGCCTCAGTAGTGAAGGGGAAAATGAACTCACAACAGGAACCCATGACCGATCCTCAACGGAATATCCCTTCCAATGAATAAGGTACTGAAGTCTCCGATGCACCCATCGTGAATCAATGATGCACCCTACCTCATACTCCAGTTGACCCTCTACCAATACTGGTGGAGCCACGGATGAGGGATCTTCTCTAACTGTCCCAAAGGCTTTAATAGGGACCTGTGGAAGACGTTAGATATTTTGAAGGAGGTGGGCAACTGTAATCTGTATGCCACCGGGTTGATCAGCTCTACCATCTTGTATGGGCCAATAAATTTGGGGCCCAACTTCATAGAGGGTATCTTAAGTTTGATGTTACGGGTGGACAACCAGACTTTTTCCCGCACAGTTAACGCAGGATCCAACCCCTCCTCCTGTCTGCAAAATGTTTGTACCTCTTCTGGGCTTTGGACATGTTCCCCTGCACCTCCCTCCAGAGGATTTTTAACTGTTGTACCATCCCCTCGGCACCAGGGCAATCCGAATCCATACGGGAAAATTCCCCAAACTGCGGAACAAACCCATAATTGACCTGAAAGGGAGACTTTCCGGTAGACGGATTAATACGACAGTTAAATGCAAATTCTGCCATGGGTAATACCTCACACCAGTCTTCCTGGCTGGAGGAGGCCAGGCACCTCAGAATCTGCTCCAATGACTGGTTGGTGCATTCAGTCTGTCCGTTGGATTCCGTGTGACAGGCAGAGGAGAATGACAACGTGACCCCCAACTTCATACAAAACAGTCTCCAAAACCTGGCAACAAATTGCACACCCCTGTCTGACACCACATTCACAGGCACTCCATGCAACCGAACAATGTGCTGTTAACGATTTATGACACATATCCATACACCCGTCGTGTCTTTGAACATGTATAATTTCTTACATGTGAAGTATTCCCGTGACACTTCAATTATCTCAGTAAAACTCTAGCACTCTGGACATCTTTTATTATGTCTTGCTTTAGACTCAATGTTTCCCTGCACTTGCTCCCCAATGATTGTCTACACTCATGCCTGTCAGGATATCCAGAACTGACATCCAGCCAGTGTCTGGACCCTGAGAAACCTGCGCTGCTGCAGGGGCTTACCGGGGTCCCTAGGGAGAGGAGCATGTCCCAGAGACTACTACCAGGGGGCGGGGCCTCCCACAGGTCTCCCAGGAGAAGCAGGAGCAGAGAGAGATTGCTTCAGGCCAGATAGGACCTGAAGCACCTGACTGCTGGGGGCGTAGTCTAAGCTCCGGAGAGCTAGGCGCTGAAGGAAAACTCCTAGAATGGTAACTATGGAACAAAGTTACCAAGGGGCATAGACAGGGATGTAAACCAGATCATACCGGGGTCAAAGCACGAGATAGCACGACGGTACCAAAGGATTAGACCGAACAGATAGTCAGGACATAGCAAGAGATCAGTAAACCAGAACGGGCAATAGACGGTACAGAAATGGCAGGCAAACGCACAATGGGGACAGACCCGGCCAGAAGCCAAGATATCAAACACAGAAGCATGCACACTGCACAAGGCACAAGCGCACAGGGGTCACTTAAACTAAGCCAAGGGCAAAAGTATAGCTGACAGAGATAAAGACTGAGAATAAATACCCCCCAGATCCAGAAAGAGGCCACATACACTTAACCCTGCGAGTCCAGGGCAAGAACCCTGTCCAAACCATGACAGTACCCCCCTCTTAATGGGGGGGCCACTGGACCCCCAGGCTTGTCCGGGTATCTTGCATGGAAGGTTCGCACCAGACGATCGGCATGCACCAAACTGGCCGGAACCCATGACTGATCCTCCAGAGAGTACCCCTTCCAGTGTATCAGATACTGGAGTCTCCGGCGCACCCACTGGGAGTCAATGATGCGCCCTACTTCATACTCCAGCTGCCCCTCTACCAGCACTGGCGGAGCATTGGATCAGGAATCCTCTCTCAACGTCCCCACAGGCTTTAACAGGGACCTATGGAAGACATAAGAAATGTTAAAGGAGGCGGGCAGCTGCAGTCGGTAGGCTACTGGGTCAATGACCTCCTCAACTTTGCATGGGCCAATAAACTTGGGGCCCAGCTTCATAGAGGGCATCTTAAACTTGATATTGCGGGTGGACAGCCACACCTTCTTCCCTACTACAAATGCTGGACCTGGCCCCCTCCTCCTGTCAGCAAACTGCTTATACTTTTCCTGGGCCTTGAAAATATTCCTATGACCCTCCCTCCAAAGAATTCTAAGATGTTGTATCGCACCCTCAGCTCCACGACAACCTGAATCCATGCGGGGAAAAATCTCCAAAATGTGAGTTAAACTCATAGTTGATATGAAAGGGAGACTTCCCAGTAGACTGACTCACATGACCGTTGAACGCAAACTCTGCCATGGGCAATACCTCACACCAGTTATCCTGTCTGGAAGATGCCAAGCATCTCAGAATCTGCTCCAACGATTGGTTCGTGCGCTCAGTCTGTCCATTAGACTCCGGGTGATAGGCAGAGGAGAAGGATATCAAAATCCCCAACTTTTTACAAAAAGCCCTCCAGAACCTGGCCACAAACTGTACCCCTCTGTCTGACACCACATTCACAGGCACTCCATGCAACCGAACTACATGCTGAATAAATAAGCGGGCCAGGGTTTCAGCAGAGGGTAATGCGGGGAAAGGAACAAAGTGGGCTTGTTTTGAAAACCTAACCACCACCACCCATATCACCGACTTGCCCCTGGAAGGAGGGAGATATGTGATAAAATCCATGGAAAATGTGTCCATGGTCTATCCGGAATTGGCAAAGGCACCAACTCCACAGCCGGCAAGACATGAGTTTTTGAACGAACGCACACCCCACATGCAGTCATAAACTTTTTAATGTCTGTTACCACAAATCCCTGGCAATTGCCCCCTGAGTTAAGGAGAGCCTTAAGATCAAATACTTAATTAACCTCAAGTGTATTATTTCACCTTACATGAGCTTTTTCAGATCAAAGTGTGACACTAAAGATGGCTGCCATTTCCTACTTGCCTCATACCATGTGCTCATGGAACTGAAATCACCTGTTTGGCCAAACACTATCTGCTCCATGGATCCACCCATGACAACGCCCACTGTGATGAACTCATGGACCAACCCAGCCTGATGACCTCATGGATTTGCACGGACTAGCTCACTGCCCAACCCACTAACCAATGAAATACATCCGAACACTCCCATTTTAGAGTTAACCGAGACATATAAACCTATGTTTGAATCAATAAAGCTCTCTTATCTCTCTTGCTCTCTTGTAGCTGTGCCATAGATTGATCAAAGAGAGGTTGAATCAGACTGTGTGGTGTGATTTCTTTAGTGTGCACTGATCAATATCCATTGGGCCAGGAGCAGGCAACTAGAGGACATTTCTTAATGTTCAACCTAACATGTGTAGCTGCAATCCCAGGATGAGCACTCAACATACTGTAGAATCGTGAAATTCCCGCATAAGTCCGAGAGGGAAATGTTCCGGTACAAACAATTTACCCGGGGGTTTACCACCAGGAGCCCATGCCTGTGCCTCCAAACTCCCTCTCTGTAACTCAGATGAGATTTCGGCCACCACTACTCCTGGCTGAAGAATGGAGGAGGGAGATTCTGGAGGGGACACAGAATCAATGCTTTGGGATAAGGCATCAGCCTTGATGTTTTTAGATCCCGGGCGGAATGTGATGGTAAACTCAAATTGAGAAAAAAAAAGCGCCCACTGAGCCTGTCTGGGGGTCAATCTCTTGGCAGACTCGAGTTAGGCCAAATTTTTATGATCAGTGATGACTGTAATGGGATGAACGGCCCCCTCCAGGAAATGCATCCATTCTTCAAAAACCAACTTTACCGCCAACAACTCCCTATTGCCGACATTGTAATTTCTCTCAGCAGAGGAAAATGTTTTAGAGAAGAAGGCGCAAGGCTTCAGATTAGTAAGGGTAGAAGGGCCCTGAGACAAAATTACCCCCACCTCTACTTCCGAGGCGCCGACCTCCACGACAAAAGGTCTTGATGGGTCAGGTTGTACCAATACAGGGGCTGAAGAAAAGCATTTTTTTAACATCATGAAAGAATTTTTTGCAGCTACAGACCAATTTTTTCATCAGCTCCCTTGAGATTGAGGTCCGTTAGAGGCCATACCGCCTGCGAGAAGCCCTTAATAAACTTCCTATAGAAGTTAGCAAAGCCCAAAAATCGCTGCAACCCTTTTAAGTCATGAGGCTGCACCCAATCCGTAACAGACTGGACCTTCTTAGGATCCATGGGGAACCCCTCCCCTGACACAATCAAACCAAGAAAGGATAATTCTTGCATGAAGAATGAGCATTTTTCCAACTTGGCATACAAATAATTCTCCCTCAGTCTCATGAGAACATCCACAAATGGTGCAAGTGAGATTGACTGTCCGCTGAGTACACCAAAATGTCACCCAAATAGATAACCACAAAACGCCCAATTAAATCAGAGAAAATTACATTAATAAAACTGTCAGGAACACCGCACTGCACTTGCTCACTGAGCCAGTGAGCGTGTCCTGAGTACAAAAACAGTGCTCAAAGATACCTGTGGAGCAGGGCAGCAGCGGTGACGCTGCGTGCTTCAGAGTATCAGGACCTGAAGCACGTGACTGCTGGGGGCATGGCCTAAACTCCACAGAGCTAGGAGCTGCAGGGAAATTCCTAGAAAGGTAACTATGGGACAAGTTACCAAGGGGCATAGAAAGGGACATAAACCAGATCAAGCCGGGGTCAAAGCACAAGATAGCAGGACAGTACCAAAGGGTTAACCTGAGCGGATAGTCAGGACGTAGCAATAGATCAGAAAACCAGAACGGGCAATAGACGGTACAAAAGGGGCAAACGGTAACGGAGTAACAATAGCCAAGCCAGGAGGTCAGAACCAGAGAAGACAATAGTACCAAAACGTGAGACAGATAACAGAATGAGGGGACAGGCCGGGTCATACACGGGAAACAAACAAGCAATGCAGTTTACAAGCACACCAGGGGGGTCAGACACACAGCCAGAATAACAGTATAGCTGACAGGGAATCCTAGTCAGGAGTGAGTATAAATACCCCTCCCAGATCCAAAGGGAGGCCAGCAAAATTAACCCTGAGAAACCAGGACATTAACCATGTCCTAACCATGGCAGTACCCCTCTTTTAATGGGGGGCCACTGGACCCCCAGGTTTCTCAGGGAAGTCTCCGATGCACCCATCGTGAATCAATGATGCACCCTACCTCATACTCCAGTTGACCCTCTACCAATACTGGTGGAGCCACGGATGAGGGATCTTCTCTAACTGTCCCAAAGGCTTTAATAGGGACCTGTGGAAGACGTTAGATATTTTGAAGGAGGTGGGCAACTGTAATCTGTATGCCACCGGGTTGATCAGCTCTACCATCTTGTATGGGCCAATAAATTTGGGGCCCAACTTCATAGAGGGTATCTTAAGTTTGATGTTACGGGTGGACAACCAGACTTTTTCCCGCACAGTTAACGCAGGATCCAACCCCTCCTCCTGTCTGCAAAATGTTTGTACCTCTTCTGGGCTTTGGACATGTTCCCCTGCACCTCCCTCCAGAGGGTTTTTAACTGTTGTACCATCCCCTCGGCACCAGGGCAATCCGAATCCATACGGGAAAATTCCCCAAACTGCGGAACAAACCCATAATTGACCTGAAAGGGAGACTTTCCGGTAGACGGATTAATACGACAGTTAAATGCAAATTCTGCCATGGGTAATACCTCACACCAGTCTTCCTGGCTGGAGGAGGCCAGGCACCTCAGAATCTGCTCCAATGACTGGTTGGTGCATTCAGTCTGTCCGTTGGATTCCGGGTGACAGGCAGAGGAGAATGACAACGTGACCCCCAACTTCATACAAAACAGTCTCCAAAACCTGGCAACAAATTGCACACCCCTGTCTGACACCACGTTCACAGGCACTCCATGCAACCGAACAATGTGCTGTAAAAACAAGGGGGCCAAGGCTTCAGCAGATGGTAATGCAGGTAATGACACAAAGTGGGTTTGCTTAGAAAACCTATCAACCACTACCCATACCACTGAGTTGCCCTTGGAAGATGGACGATTAGTGATAAAGTCCATGGACAGGTGTGTCCATGGTTTATCCAGAATTGGCAAAGGCAACAATTCCCCGACCGGCCGGACCTGAGAGCTTTTAGAGCGAGCGCACACCCCACAAGTATTTACTGTACAAACCTTTTTATATCAGTACCCATAGAGGGCCACCAAAAACCACTAGCTACTGCCCCCGGGTAGCTGCAATACCAGGGTGTGCACTTAACACAGAATCATGAAATTCTTGAAGGAGTGTGAGACCGAATTGTTCGGGTACAAACAATTTACCTGGGGGTTTATTCCTGGAAGCTTGTGCTTCCAGAATCTCTCTCTGTAACTCAGAGGAGATTTCGGCAACAACCACTCCCGGTTGAAGAATGGAGGAAGGAGGTTCTGGAGGAGACACAGAATCAAAACTTCGGGATAAGGCATCCGCCTTTACATTTTTAGACCCTGGTCGGAACATGATCGTAAAATGAAATCGAGAAAAGAAAAGTGCCCACCGAGCCTGTCTGGGGGTCAATCTCTTAGCAGACTCGATATAGGCCAGGTTTTTATGATCAGTGATGACCGTAATGGGATCAGCGGCCCCCTCCAAAAAATGCCTCCATTCTTTGAAGGCCAATTTAACTGCTAACAATTCCCTGTTACCGACATCATAGTTTCTCTCGGCCGAAGAGAACTTCTTAGAGAAAAAAGCACAGGGTTTGAGGTTAGTCAGGGTAGAGGGGCCCTGTGACAATACTGCCCCCACCCCCACCTCCGAAGCGTCGACCTCGACGATAAAATGTCTTGACGAATTGGGTTATACCAACACAGGAGCTGTGGTAAAACACTTCTTTAATGTAAGGAAGGAATCTTTTGCGGCCACGGACCAACTTTTTACATCTGCCCCTTTAAGAGTGAGGTCCGTCAAGGGTTTCACCACCTGCGAGAACCCTTTATTGAACTTCCTTTAATAATTAGCGAAGCCCAGAAATCGCTGCTACCCCTTCAGGTCATGATGAGGCTGCACCCAATCGGTAATGGCCTGAACCTTCCCTGGATCCATGCGAAATCCCTCCCCGGATACAATTACACCCAGAAAAGATCGTTATTGAATAAAAAATGAGCACTTCTCCAGCTTAGCATACAAATGGTTCTCCCGGAGTCTCATAAGAACCGTACGTAAATGGTGTAAGTGTGACTGACTGTCCTCAGAGTATATCAAATTGTCATCCAGGTAAATGACTACATAACACCCAAGTCAGAAAAAACAACATTAATGAAATTCTGAAAAACAGCAGGAGCGTTAGTGAGACCGAAGGGCATAACGAGGTTTTCAAACAGCCCCTCAGTCGTCAGGAACGCTGTTTCCATTCGTCCCCCTCCCGGATCCTTATAAGGTTATAAGCCCCTCGTAGATCGAGCTTAGAAAACCATTTGGCCCCCGTGAGTTGGTTGCATAGATCAGGAATCAATGGGAGAGGGTATGTGTTCTTAACAGTAAATTTGTTCAGTTCCCGAAAGTCGAGGCACGGTCGCAACCCACCATCTTTTTTCTTTACAAAGAAAAACCCTGCTGCCAAGGGTGAGACTGAGGGCCGAATATGCCCCTTCAAAGGCTCTCTTTAATGCACTCTTTCATAGCTTGGCACTCAGGCCCGGACAAATTAAACAAACGAGCCTTGGGTAATTTGGCTCCAGGTATTAAATTGATAGCACAATCATATGGTCTATGTGGTGGGAGCGCCTCAGCCTCGCTTTCGGAAAACACATCTTTAAAGTCTCTCAGGTACTCCGGAATACCCTCCAGACCGACAGACGACACAGATACAGATTTTATCGGATTGACCAAAGGAACCGGGTCACCACACAAACCATTATCATTACACCCCCATCGGATGATCTCCCCCTTCACCCAATCAATGAGAGGATTGTGGCGTTGCAGCCAGGGCATCCCCTATACCAGTCCTGCAGGCAGATTATTCATAATGAAAGCTTAAATTTTTCACATGAGTGGAACGCACTTTCATAGAAAAAATTTCAGACATAAAGGAAATTCCATCCTGGGTAAGAGGGGATGAATCCACAATTTTAACAGGGTCTTTTAACCTGACTGTCCCTATCTTAGTAAGAGTCACAACTTGGGCATCAATCAGATTAATGGAGGAACCACAGTCAACAAAGGCGGTGGTCATAACAGGACCACCAGCAAGTTCCAATTCAACCTGGAGCACGATCTTTGTGCGTGAAAAAAATGTACCTGGGAGTCTGGACAACCTCCTCGATTGTTGCCTAGGCTCAGTCGTTTCTCTGATGGTTTCTCTGAAGAAGGGCAAGAGGGGCAATTCCTTTTCCAATGTCAAGAGGCTTCACAGTAAAAGCATAGTAGGTTGTCTCTGTGGTGCCTTCTCTCTTTCTCCTTAACCCGAGACTGACCCAACCTCCATGGGCTCAGATACAGGTGCAGTGTCACACAATTTGGGGTACAAGGGAGACTCGTTGCATCATTCCTCTAGCATGGAGTCTCCAGTCCATACGGACCGCCTGCATCATGGCGTCATCCAGGGTATCAGGAGGATGTAATGCCAGAGCGTCCTTCAGACGGTCAGACAGGCCCCTGCGGAACAACCCCCTTAGGGCGGCGTTGTTCCAGGATACTTCGGACGTCCAACGTCTAAACTCTGAGCAGAACCATTCAGCAGAGTGCCTCCCCTGTGTAACACTCATCACTGTTATGAATGAGTCAACATAGGAGGCAAAAACAGAAATACTAGCTAAGTCCAGAAAACCAGAGAAGTTGGCAGCTATCGGATTGCAGACCCCTGAACCTAACAACAACAACTAGCAGTAGCCGTGGGGGGTTCCTACGGTGCCCTAGACCCCTCGATCACAGCCGGAGAACTACATAGCCTAAGGACATAAAGGGAAATCTAAACTGCCCCAGAGCAGACCCCAAAGCAATAGGCAGCCCCCAACATATAATGACGGTGAAGCAAGATGAAAAAACACTCACACAGATAGAAAGATAGGCTGAGCAAATGATGGGGCCCAAGCTAACTAAATAGGACAGAATAGAAAAGCTGCTGTCTGCAATCCGCCAAAACCCTCTCAAAAACAAGAGCCAACAGACTGATAGGGAAAAAAGCCCTGAAGACGCTAGGCTTCAAAAAGACTATATCAGTACTCAGGTATTATCTGAAGACAGAGCAAAAAGGAATTCAGCTTACCCAGCAGGGAAAGGCAGAAATCCAGAAAAACAAGGCAAAACAAAACCAAAACAGAAATGCAAAAAGTAGAGCAGAAAACTTAGCTTTTGAGGAGCAGGAATCAGACTGGTCTCCAAGACTCCCTCAGAGTAATCACCCGCAAGGCAGAAGGGCGTCAGCTGCCTTATATCCAGTCAGCAATCCCAGTCACCCAGTCATCATCATTATGCTCAGGTGCTTTGTAATCAGCCTCACTACCTTCCTTCACCAGAAGAGGGAGTTCATCAGACCTCAATGGTGAAGGGGAAAATGAACTCACAACACATCACCATATCCACTGCCAGACGCACTCTATCAGGCTCATCATAAATGTGCCCCAGAGCCTCAAAGAACAGGTTCACTGACTTACGTTCAGGAGCAGAGGAAGACAGAGAGAAAGCCTATGCTTGCGGAGCCCCCCGAAGTAGGAAAATAATGACCCCCACCCTCTGGAACTCGTCCCCGGAGGAGTGGGGCCTTAGAGAAAAAAAAAGCTTGCATCCTTCTCTGAAAGACCTGAACTCCTTTTTATCCCCTGAGAAAGGGTCTGGCAATTTGACCGGAGATTCGGGGGATGCTAATGACACATCTCTACCCCCAGAACTAGGAGCCCCTGCATCGACAGCCCCCTGCACAGTAACCACCAACTGTTGCTGGGTATGGGCCATCGTGCGCTGTTCCACATTGAGTTTATGAAACATTTGGGTCAGGTGCTTGACCTGATCAGCCAAAGTTTGTATGGGATCCATGAGGATAACACACCTTTTTTTTTCCCTTCAGAGGAAAAAAAAACTGAAATGGTAAGCTATAATGTCAGGAACACCGCACTGCACTTGCTTACTGAGCCAGTGAGCGTGTCCTGAGTACAAAAACAGTGCTCAAAGATGCCTGTGGAGCAGGGCAGCAGCGGTGATGATGCGTGCTTCAGACTATCAGGACCTGAAGCATGTGACTGCTGGGGGTGTGGCCTAAACTTCACAGAGCTAGGAGCTGCATGGAAACGCCTAGAAAGGTAACTACGGGACAAGTTACGAAGGGGCATAGACAGGGACGTAAACCAGATCAAGCCGGGGTCAAAGCACGAGATAGCAGGACAGTACCAAAGGGTTAACCTGAGCGGATAGTCAGGACATAGCAATAGATAAGAAAACCAGAACGGGCAATAGACGGTACAAAAGGGGCAAATGGTAACGGAGTAACAATAGCCAAGCCAGGAGGTCAGAACCAGAGAAGACAATAGTACCAAAACGTGAGACAGTGAACAGAATGAGGGGACAGGCCGGGTCATACACGGGAAACAAACAAGCAATGCAGTTTACAAGCACACCAGGGGGGTCAGACACACAGCCAGAATAACAGTATAGCTGACAGGGAATCCTAGTCAGGAGTGAGTATAAATACCCCTCCCAGATCCAAAGGGAGGCCAGCAAAATTAACCCTGAGAAACCAGGACATTAACTGTTATGATTGAGTCACCGAGGAGGAAAAAACAAAACACAAGCTCAGCCCAGAAAAACAGAGAGGTTGGAAACTAGCGGATTGCAGACCCCTAATCCTATCACACAACTAGCAGTAGCCGTGGAGTGTTCCTACGGTGATCCTAGACACCTCGTCACAGCCGGAGATCTACATAAGCCTAAAGAGAGAAAAGGGAAAAACTGACTGCCCCAGAGCAGACCCTAAAGCAATAGGCAGCCCCCAACATATAATGACGGTGAAGCAAGATGAAAACACTAACACAGATAGAAAGATAGGTTGAGCAAACGATGGGGCCCAAGCTAACTAAAAAGGACAGGATAGAAAAGCTGCTGTCTGCAATCAGAGAAAACCCTGCTAAAAATGTTACCAACACAACTGATAAGCAAAAAGGACCCTGAAGTCACTAGACTTCAAACCCTATATCAACACTCAGAATATTCTGGAAGCAGAGCAAAAGAGAACACTGATCAAGGAAAAAGAATCCAGCACACCCCCGGCCGGGGATGGCTGAACTCCAAAAAACAAGGTAAACAAAACCAAAACTAATAAGTCCAATAGCAGAGCAGGAATCAGACTGGTCTCCAAGAATCCAGCAGAGAAATCACCAGCGACTCAGAAGGGTGTCGGCTGCCTTATATCCAGTCAGAAGTTCCCGTTACCCAGTCACCATCCACCTGATCAGGTGTTTGGTAATCAGCCTCACTACCTTCCTTCACCAGAAGAGGGAGATCCTCGGACACAAAAGATGAATGAACAGATGAGCTCACAACAGTACCTCCCCCTTGAGGAGGGGTCACCGAACCCTCATCCAAGCCACCAGGCCGATCAGGATGAGCTCGATGAAAAGCACGCACCAATCTTTCGGCATGAATATCCAAGGCAGAGACCCAGGAATTATCCTCCTTACCATAACCCTTCCACTTAACCAAATACTGGAGTCTCCGTCTGGCCAGACGGGAATCCAGTATCTTCTCTACCTCATATTCCATGTTACCGTCAACCAACACAGGGTCAGGAGGTGCCGCCATAGGAACCACTGGTTCAACAAACCTCTTCAACAAGGACTTATGAAACACATTATGAATCTTAAATGTGACAGGAAGAGCCAACGTAAAAGAGACCGGATTAATAATCTCCAAAATCTTGTAAGTTCCAATAAATATGTAATGGTTCCCAAGAGTGGACCCACTGGACCGCGGTAAGCGAACCTCCCCTGGGCGAGCGGGCCAGGAGGACCACCCCCTATACAGGGATTGTTAGGGACAGGGACAGTTTCCGGGGGGACACTACACACCGCAGCAGCCGGTACCCAAGGAGGACAGAGGAGACACAGCAGGAGATGAGAGAGGCAGGCGGACGGACGTGCAGGACCGGAACCAAGGTAGACGGAGGGGACGGAGACACAGGCTAGCAGGACTGGAACACAGGGATGTGGACCAGAAGATTCAGGCAGGCACGGCAGGAACGCTGAGATACAGACTGGATGAAGACACAGGCTGGCAGGACAGGAACACAGGGACACGGACTGGAGGTGGGCATGAGATGGTAGGCACTGGGAGAGACACAAAGGAACAGGTTAATACTATGGGACGACGGAGCTAGGAAGCGGAGTAAGGAAGCAGGAACTGGGAAGGCAGGCAGACAAGGGGCCAGGGTTACTTAGCTGAACACAAGTGACGATCAGGCAACGCCAGGGAGGAAGAGGCGGCCTGATAAGGGCAGGTGCAGAGGTGCTTCCGGGTCAGGACCTATATTGAGCCGGGGGGAGAGGCCGGTCTCACAGAGAGAGGTGTGTGCGCGCGCTGTGGGGCCGGTCGCACGTGCGCCTGACAGGAAGCCGAGACAGGAACGGGTGCAGGGGAAGAGCAGATGGGACTGCGCCGGGCCCGGTGAGTATGATGGGGCACGGGCACGTGCGGCTGCGGGGCAGGCAGAGCAGGCAGCAGCGTGACAGTACCCCCCTCCTTACGCACCCTCCTCCCCAGACTGGAAAGAAATCGTGCCAAAATCTGAGGAGCCTGGATGTTCTCCCGAGGCTCCCAAGATCTCTCCTCTGGACCAAAACCGCTCCAATCCACCAGGAAATAGGTTCTCCCTCTAAGCTTTTTCATGGTGAGAATGTCTTTAACCTCAAAGACATCATCAGCGGAAATAGGGCGAGGAGAACGAGTGGTAGAGGCATGGAATTGATTGAGAATCACTGGTTTCAGAAGAGAGACATGGAATGAATTGGGAATACGGAGCGAGGCGGGAAGCTTAAACTTGTAAGAGACGTTGTTAATGCGAGACAAGACCTCGAAGGGTCCGATGTACCGAGGACTCAATTTGTGCGAAGGAATCTTTAGGCGGATGAATTTGGAGGACAACCACACTTTATCGCCCGGATGATAAAGGGGTGGATCCAAGCGCCTCTTATCTGCGTGTTTTTTCATCCTTACACGTGCTTGCTCGAGAGCGGTCTTGGTCTCCTGTCAGATCCTGGAGAACTCCCCAGACAGAAGATCGGCCGCCGGCACACCCGAGACAGGAGGAACCGGCAGGGGTAAGCCTGGATGTTGCCCATATATGATAAAGCAGGGGGACTTGGAAGAAGATTCGCTGACGTGATTGTTATAAGTGAATTCGGCCCACGGAAGTAAGTCTGTCCAATCGTTCTGATGGGAGAAGTGATGGAGGTAATTCACCAAAATTTGGTTAGTACGCTCAGCTTGTCCATTTGACTGTGGGTGATAGGCGGAGGAAAAATCCAGTACGATGTTCATGGATTTGCAGAGTGCCCTCCAAAATCGAGACGTGAACTGGACTCCCCTGTCCAAGACGATATGTTGAGGAAGACCATGAAGACGAAAAATATAATGGATGAAGATTTTCCCCAATTCAGGAGCCGAAGGTAGACCAGGAAGCGAGATGAAATGGGCCATCTTGGAAAATCTATCCACAATGACGAGGATGACGGTGTGGCCCGCAGAGCGAGGCAAATCAGTAATAAAGTCCATAGCCACATGCTGCCAGGGAGCCGAAGGGACTGGCAGCGGATGTAAGAGACCAGAAGGTAATTGCCTGGGAACCTTGTTCTGGGCACATGAGGGGCAAGACACTAAAAAACTTTGCACATTCTATTGGTAGTAGCAATCCTACAAGTCACAATCAACCCTTTAACGAGTCTTGTAATATGACTTAGGATAAAAACCAAATCAGAATCTCGTTAAAGGGTTGATTGTGACTTGTAGGATCGCTACTACCAATAGGTGGCGCTGTAGAGTAAAAGTCCTCTTTCTCTCTGAAGAGGCAATTTGCATATAAAATTTCCCAGAGGAGCATTGCACGGCGAATAAGCCTCCCTACCTTGACAAGCCAGAGCTGGTGTGTCACTCTCCACAAGGAGAAACCTTACCCCTTAGATATTTGTAGTGACCGTCCCTGGTGTTAAAAGCGGTCTTCCATTCATCTCCGGAATGAATACGGATGAGGTTGTAGGCTCCACGGAGATCTAATTTGGTGAAGATTCGTGCTCCCCGCAGTCGATCGAATAGCTCCGGAATGAGAGGGAGTGGGTACTTATTTTTGATGGTGGTATCATTTAGGCCCCGATAATCAATGCAGGGACGGAGCGAGCCGTCCTTCTTCTTGACGAAGAAGAAGCCCGCTCCTGCGGGCGAAGACGATTTCCGAATAAAGCCTCTGGCCAAGTTCTCCTGAACCTACTCGGTCATGGCCTGTGAATCGAGAGGATTCAGAGGGTAAATTCGACCATGGGGTGGAGAAGAACCCGAAATGAGGTCGACTGAGCAGTAGGGATGGGCGAATCCTGAAATATTCGGAATCGCTAGGCTGTAACGAGTCCGACTTGGAAACTCGCTATTCGTTGCAAGTCTAGCGAGTCCAATGTTAATGAATGGGGATGCGAGTTTTGCAGCGATTCCTGTGCTGGGGAGGAGGAGAATGGGGATGCAGATTTTTTTTTTTGCAGAGTTTCTTAGCGATTTTGTGTCAGCAGCTGGACACAAAATCGCTAAGAAACTAGGATTGCTTGTATTAAACTGTTAAAAAACTAGCTAGGAGTTCGTTTTGCAGCGATTCCTGTGCTGGGGAGGAGGAGAATGGGGATGTGAGGAGAGAGAGAGAGAGAGAGAGAACGAACTCCTAGCTAGTTTTTTCACAGTTTAATACAAGCAATCCTAGTTTCTTAGCGATTTTGTGTCCAGCTAGGACACACAAAACTAGCTAGGAGTTCTCTCTCTCTCTCCCCTCCAGCACAGGAATCTCTGCAAAACTCGCATCCCCATTCTCCTCCTCCCCAGCACAGGAATCCCCCAGCACAGGAATCGCTGCAAAACAGAGAGCGAGAACTCCTAGCTAGTTTTTTCACAGTTTAATACAAGCAATCCTAGTTTCTTAGCGATTTTGTGTCCAGCTGCTGACACAAAATCGCTAAGAAACTCTGCAAAAACTAGGATTGCCATTCATTTGCATTGGACTCGTTACTGTGCGAGTAATCGCTTGGAAACTCGCAGAGTACCGACTCCTGCGAGTCCCCTACTACTCGCAGAGTAACGAGTCCTAACAAGTAGATTCGCTCATCCCTACTGAGCAGTCGTAGGGACGATGCGGAGGCAAGCTCTCTGCTTCTTTCTTGTTAAAAACGTCCGCGAAGGACCAGTAGGCCGAAGGCAAGCTTGCAGGCACCGCAGGAGATAGAACAGCTTTGACTGGCTGAATGGGAAGAAGGCACGTAGAGTGACAAGATTGACCCCATCGTAAAATGTCACCAGTTCGCCAATCAAGTATGGGTTCGTGGGTTCTTAACCATGGAAGGCCTAAGAGGAGTGTATGGGATAATGACGGCAGTACGAGGAAGGCGATCTTCTCCCGATGCAGGACTCTGATCTGTAGCTCCACCTCTTCGTTGACCAAAGTAACGGTCTCCCGCAGGGGAGCACCGTTGACCGAAGCTAACTGCTGAGGAGTCTCCAAGGATCTGACAGGTATCCTCAATCTTTTGACCGCCTCGAGCTGGATGAAGTTCCCAGCTGCTCCAGAATCAATATAGGCCACTTCGGAGGGGCGGCTGGAATAGAAATTCAATAAGACCGAGAGGGTTAAGGGTAGAGAGGTATTGCTAACACCTAGGGAGGCCTCTCTTACCTGTCCTAGGCGGAGGCGTTTCCCGGCCTCACTGGGCAAGAGCGCAGGAGGTGAGAGGAACTGCCACAGTAGAGACAGAGACCTTGGACGAACCTCTCTTCACGGCACAGCTCAGCTGGCTTGAGGCGGTCCACCTGCATGGGCTCTGGCGCAGGCGCTGCGGTGGAAAATCGCAAGCGGGAAGGACTGCGTGTGGCTGGGGAAGACCGAGAGGGCCTTCTCTCCCTGGCAGCTTCGCGAGATCGCTCCTGGAAGCGTAGATCGATACGCGTAGCCAGGGAAATTAGATTCTCAAGGGACGTTGGTGTGTCTCGACCTGCCAACTCATCCTTGATTCGGGATGACAAGCCTCGCCAAAAAGCTCCTACCAGAGCCTCAATGTTCCATCCCAGCTCAGATGACAATGTACGGAACTGGATGGCGTACTGGCCTACGGAGAGGGAACCCTGGCGGAGATTAAATAGGGACTCGGTGGTGGAGGCCAGGCGACCCGGCTCGTCAAAGACTTTACGAAAAACCTCCAGAAAAGTAGCGAGCTGGGAGAGGAGAGGATCATCTCGCTCCCACAGGGGGTTTACCCAGGCTAGCGCCTCCCCCTCCAGGTGGGAAACCACAAAGGCCACTTTGGCTCGGTCGGTGAGGTACTGCTGTGGCAACAGCTCAAAATGCAGCTTGCACAGGTTAAGTAACCCCCGACATAATTTGGGATCCCTGCTATACCGCGGAGGTTTGACCAAACGGGGTGACTGATGGGAGACATGGACCTGGACCGAGGCAGAGGCTTGGAGTGAGAGCAATCGGTTATCCACCGAAGACATGTAGTTAAGCGTGTGGGCTTGGGAGTCTCGCTGCTGGGCAAGCTCCTGCTGGAGACTGGACAGCTGGGAGGCACTCCCCGGATCGGAGGCCTGTAAAGCCGAGAGGCGGGACTCCATGGATTTCAAAAAATCCATGATCCGAAACTGATTCTCCCATAGGATTGCTAGTTCCTTTTGGGAAGCGGCTGAGGTACTGGCGGGGTCCATGGCCTGATCATGCTGTAATGGTTCCCAAGGGTGGACCCACTGGACCGCGGTAAGCGAACCTCTCCTGGGCGAGCGGGCCAGGTGGACCACCCCTATACAGGGAGTGTTAGGGACAGGCCCAGGGGAAACTACTCACCGCAGCAGCCGGTACCCAAGGAGGACAGAGGAGACACAGCAGATGAGAGAGGCAGGTGGACGGACATGCAGGACCGGAACCAAGGTAGACGGAGGGGACGGAGACACAGTCTAGCAGGACTGGAACACAGGGATGTGGACCGGAAGATTCAGGCAGGCATGTCAAGAGCGCTGAGATACAGACTGGATGAAGACACAGGCTGACAGGACAGGAACACAGGGACACGGACTGGAGGTGGGCATGAGATGGCAGGCCCTGGGAGAGACACAACGGAACAGGTTAATACTGTGGGACGACCGAGCTAGGAAACTGAGTAAGGAAGCAGGAACTGGGAAGGCAGGCAGACAAGGGGTCAGGGTCACTTCGATGAACACAAGTGACGATCAGGCAATGCAAGGGAGTAAGAGGCGGCCTGATAAGGGCAGGTGCAGAGGTGCTTCTGGGTCAGGACCTATAGTGAGCCGGGGGGAGAGGCTAGTCTCACAGAGAGAGGTGTGCGCGTGCGCGGTGGGGCCGGTCGCGCGTGCGGTGGGGCCGGTCGCGCGTGCGCCTGACAGGAAGCCGAGACAGGGAGTGTTAGGGACAGGCCCAGGGGAAACTACTCACCGCAGCAGCCGGTAACCGAGGAGGACAGAGGAGACACAGCAGGAGATGAGAGAGGCAGGCAGATGGACGTGCAGGACCGGAACCAAGGTAGACGGAGGGGACGGAGACACAGGCTAGCAGGACTGGAACACAGGGATGTGGACCGGAAGATTCAGGCAGGCACGGCAAGAGCGCTGAGATACAGACTGGATGAAGACACAGGCTGGCAGGACAGGAACACAGGGACACGGACTGGAGGTGGGCATGAGATGGCAGGCCCAGGGAGAGACACAAAGGAACAGGTTAATACTGTGGGACGACCGAGCTACGAAACGGAGTAAGGAAGCAGGAACTGGGAAGCCAGGCAGACAAGGGGCCAGGGTCACTTAGCTGAACACAAGTGACGATCAGGCAATGCCAGGGAGGAAGAGGCGGCCTGATAAGGGCAGGTGCAGAGGTGCTTCCGGGTCAGGACCTATAGTGAGCCGGGGGGAGAGGCCGGTCTCACAGAGAGAGGTGTGCGCGTGCGCGGTGGGGCCGGTCACGCGTGCGGTGGGGCCGGTCGCGCGCGCGCCTGACAGGAGGCAGACACAGGAGCGGGTGCAGGGGAAGAAGAGCAGACGGGACTGCGTCGGGCCCGGTGAGTATGACGGGGCATGGGCACGTGCGGCTGCGGGGCAGGCAGAGCAGGCAGCGGCGTGACAAAATCTAGGTTTAAACTTTGGAGAAACCACTTTCATAGAGATATTCTTTGATAACAACCAGACCATATCACCCACCTTAAACCGGGGACCAATGGTCCTATGCCGGTTAGAAAACCGCTGGGCCTTTTCCTGGGAAAGAGACAACTTATCCACCACTTGGTCCCAAATCTGCTGCATTCTTTCCACCACAGTGTCAACCCCTGGACAGGCAGAAGACTCCACCTGCCCTGAAGAAAATCGAGGATGAAACCCAAAGTTACAGAAAAAGGGTGACATCAAAGTGGCAGAACTAGCTCTATTATTTAAAGCAAATTCGGCCAAGGGTAAAAATGAGACCCAATCATCCTGATCAGCAGATATAAAACATCTCAAATAAGCCTCCAAAGTCTGGTTTGTTCTCTCCGTCTGCCCATTGGTCTGAGGGTGAAATGCAGAGGAGAAGGACAACTGAATTCCCAACTTGGAACAAAAGGTCCTCCAGAATCTAGAGACAAACTAAACTCCTCTGTCCGATACAATGTTCTCAGGAATCCCGTGCAAGCGAACCACCTGTTGCAAAAACAAGGGCACCAACTCTGAGGAAGATGGCAACTTAGGGAGTGGTACAAGATGAATCATCTTAGAGAACCTATCACAAATCACCCAAATAACAGTCATTCTCTGAGAGACAGGTATATCAGAGATGAAATCCATTGAAATATGGGTCCATGGCCTCCTGGGGACCGGCAAAGGCATCAACAACCCACTAGAGCGAGAACAAGGTTTAGACCGGGAGCAAGTCCCACAGGACTGCACAAAATTCCTGACATCATGAGACAAGGTGGGCCACCAAAAAGACCGACTCACCAGATCTCTAGTACCAAAAATACCTGGATGACCAGCCAATGCGGAGCAATGAACCTCAGACATCACTTTCCTCCTCCACTAGTCAGGAACATATAACCTACCACTGGAAAACAACGCTCAGGCTTATCCTCCTGAAACTTCTCCAGAGCACGTCTCAAATCAGGCGAGATGGCAGAAAGAACCACCCCCTCACCTAAGATGGTAGCAGGCTTGGTCACAATAGGAGAATCGGCCAAAAAACTCCTAGAGAGGGCATCAGCCTTAACGTTCTTAGTGCCCGGGAGAAAGGAGACCACAAAATCAAAACGTGTGAAAAACAAGGCCCACCTGGCCTGTCTTGGATTCAAGCGTTTAGCCGACTCAAGGTAGATCAAATTCTTGTGGTCAGTGAGGACCAGAACTTGATGTCTAGCTCCCACCAACCAATGTCTCCACTCCTCAAATGCCCACTTCATGGCCAACAGTTCTCGATCCCCCACATCATAGTTGCGTTCCGAAGGAGAGAACTTTCGGGAAAAGAAGGCACAGGGGTTCATTTTTGATGTTACAGGATCTTTTTGGGACAAAACAGCTCCTGCACCAGTCTCTGAAGCATCCACCTCCACCTGAAATGGAAGTGAGACATCGGGTTGTCGCAAAACTGGAGAAGAAGTGAACCTCCGCTTCAGCTCCTGAAAAGAAGAAACAGCCTCTGGAGACCAATTCAGCAAATCAGCGCCCTTCTTAGTAAAATCAGTCAATGGTTTGGCAATAACAGAAAAATTGGCTATAAACTTCCGATAAAAATTAGCAAAACCCAAAAACTACTGGAGAGCCTTCAAAGAAGTGGGTTGCATCCAATCATAAATGGCCTGTACCTTGGCCGGGTCCATTTCAATAGTTGACGGAGACAAAATAAATCCCAAAAAAGAAATCCTCTGTACACCAAAAAGACATTTCGATCCCTTAACATACAGGGAGTTTTCCCTCAAAATCCGGAACACAGTCCGAACATGTTCCACATGAGAGTCCCAATCCCTGGAAAAGATCAAAATATCATCCAAATAGATGATCAGAAACTTATCCACAAAGTCCCGGAAAATATCATTCATGAAGCACTGGAAGACAGAAGGGGCGTTAGTGAGCCCAAAAGGCATCACCAGGTACTCAAAATGTCCCTCCGAAGTATTAAACGCTGTCTTCCATTCATCCCCATGCTTAATGCGAATAAGATTATACGCCCCCCTGAGGTCAAGCTTGGTAAACCAGCAAGCACCTTCAACTCTAGAAAATAGGTCAGAAATCAGGGGTAACGGATACAGATATTTAACAGTAATTTTGTTAAGGGAGCGATAGTCAATACAGGGCCTTAATGAACCATCCTTCTTGGCCACAAAAAAAAACCCAGCACCCAAAGGTGAAGAGGATGGTCTAATATGACCCTTCTTCAACGACTCCTTAATATAAGAACGCATAGCCTCATGTTCGGGTACAGATAAATTAAAAAGTCGACCCTTGGGAAATTTACACCCCGGACTCAGCTCAATTGCACTGTCATAACTCCTATGAGGAGGCAAAGACGCAGACTTACTCTCACTAAACACATCATAAAAATCAGCCAAATAGTCAGGAACCTCATGCGACTGGGGAGAGGTGAAGAAAACAGTAGTGTCACTAAGAGCACACTGACAACCCCAACTCACCACAGACACAGATTTCCAATCCAAAACTGGATTATGGATTTGCAACCAGGGGAACCACAGCACGATGGTATCATGCAAATTATGCAACACCAAAAATCTGCAATTTTCTTGATGGTCTGGGGCGACCCGCATTACCACCTGGGTCCAAAACTGAGGTTTATTCTTCGCCAAAGGAGTAGCATCAATACCCCTCAAAGGAATAGGCATCCGCAGGGGTGTCATAGGGAAACCTCAACGTTTAGCAAACTCTAAATCCATTAGGTTCAAGGCTGCTCCTGAATCCACAAAGGCTTTAGCAGAAATGTGGACAGGGAGCAGATCAGAGTAATTGCCAGAAGAAACTTAGGTTATACACCACCTACAGCAAATGTGTGTGCAAAATGTTTTTCTCGTTTAGGGCAGACAGAAATAATATGAGCGGCATTTCCACAGAAAAAACACAGCTTATTACGCCTTCTGAACTCCTGACGTTGCGCCCTAGACAAAACTCTCTCACATTGCATAGGTTCAGACATTTGTTCAACAGGTGGCAGCATTTCCCGTATAATTTTACGTTCACGTAAACGCCGATCAACCTGAATGGCTAATGACATAGAATCGTCAAGACCAGAGGGAACAGGAAATCCCACCATAGTATCTTTTACGGTTTCTGACAAACCCTTCTGAAAGAGAGCTGCCAAGGCACCATCATTCCAAGTGGTGAGGACTGCCTACTTTTGGAATTTTTGACAGTACAGTTCTGCAGAATCTTGACCCTGGCTCAATGCCAACAGGGTCTTTTCAGCTTGATCAATCGCATTAGGTTCATCATACAACAATCCCAAGGCCTGAAAAAATGCGTCCACATTAGTTAGAATAGGATCATCTGGTACTAAAGAAAACGCCCAATCCTGGGGATCGCCGCGCAGCAAGGAGATGACAATCTTAACCTGCTGCGCAGAGCTCCCCGATGAGTTAGGTTTCAAGGCAAGAAATAATTTACAATTATTCTTAAAATTCAAAAATTTAGACCGATCCCCAAAAAACACATCAGGAGTGGGGATTTTTGGTTCAGCAGCGTGTGAACGAGCAAGATGGAAATTCCCCGCACCTCAGCAGCAAGCTGCTCCACACGATCAGACAATTGTTTAAACTCCATCAGAAAAAAAAAATATTCCTCCTACGGCCTCAGAGAAAAAGAGGAAAAAATATAAAAAAAAAAAAAAAAATTCTGACACTTTTTTTCTTCCTTTTTTTTTTAAATCAATTTCTTCCTGCTTTTTAGTATCCTAGAATCTGCGGTATGGCTGGTGATTCTGTTATGATGGAGTCACCGAGGAAAAAACAAAACACAAGCTCAGCCCAGAAAAACAGAGAGGTTGGAAACTAGCGGATTGCAGACCCCTAATCCTATCACACAACTAGCAGTAGCCGTGGAGTGTTCCTACGGTGATCCTAGACACCTCGTCACAGCCGGAGATCTACATAAGCCTAAAGAGAGAAAAGGGAAAGACTGACTGCCCCAGAGCAGACCCCAAAGCAATAGGCAGCCCCCAACATATAATGACGGTGAAGCAAGATGAAAACACTAACACAGATAGAAAGATAGGTTGAGCAAACGATGGGACCCAAGCTAACTAAAAAGGACAGGATAGAAAAGCTGCTGTCTGCAATCAGAGAAAACCCTGCTAAAAATATTACCAACACAACTGATAAGCAAAAAGGACCCTGAAGTCACTAGACTTCAAACCCTATATCAGCACTCAGAATATTCTGGAAGCAGAGCAAAAGAGAACACTGATCAAGGAAAAAGTATCCAGCACACCCCCGGCCGGGGATGGCTGAACTCCAAAAAGCAAGGTAAACAAAACCAAAACTAATAAGTTCAATAGCAGAGCAAAAACTTATCTTTGGGAAGCAGGAATCAGACTGGTCTCCAAGAATCCAGCAGAGAAATCACCAGCGACTCAGAAGGGCGTCGGCTGCCATATATCCAGTCAGAAGTTCCCGTTACCCAGTCACCATCCACCTGATCAGGTGTTTGGTAATCAGCCTCACTACCTTCCTTCACCAGAAGAGGGAGCTCCTCGGACACAAAAGATGAATGAACAGATGAGCTCACAACAATTAACTATGTCCTAACCATGACAAAAATTCTAAAAACAGCAGGAGCATTGGTCAGACCAAAGGGCATAACCAAGTTTTCAAACAGCCTTTCAGTTGTCAGGAATGCTGTTTTCCATTCGTCCCCTTCCTGGAATCTTATAAGGTTATATGCCCCACGTAAATCCAGTTTAGAGAACCATTTTTCCCCTGGTGAGTTGGTTACATAGATCGGGAATTAGGGGAAGAGGGTTTGTATTTTTCACAGTAATTTTGTTTAATTCCTGAAAGTCGATGCATGACCGGAAACCACCATCTTTTTTCTTAACAAAAAAGAATCCCGCTGCCACAGGTGAAACAGAAGGCTGAATATGCAATTTGCGGAGACCCTTGGTGATGTATTCCTTCATGGCTATACGTTCGGGTCCTGACAAATTGAACAGGCAAGCCTTGGGTAACTTGGCTCCAGGGACTAGATAAATGGCACAATCAAAGGGTCTATGTGGTGGTAGCGCCTCCGCCTCACTTTCGTAAAATACGTCTTCAAAGTTTTTCCAGGTACTCCGGAATACCTTCCAGACCGACAGACAACACTGACACAGATTATACAGGGGTGACAAGAGTTGTCAAGTTACAACATAGACCATTAGCCTTACCACCCCACTGAATGATCTCCCCCGTGACCCAGTCAATGGTTGGATTGTGGCACTGAAGCCAAGGCATACCCAGCACCAGTCCAGCCGGCAGATTATTCGGAACAAAACACCTCAATTTTTCCACGTGAGTGGAACCCACTTTCAGAGAAAAGGTATCAGTCATGAATAGTGTTGAGCATTCCGATACCGCAAGTATCGGGTATCGGCCGATATTTGCTGTATTGGAATTCCTATACTTAGTTCCGATACTTTTTTCATATCGAATACCGGAATCGGAAGTTCCCATAATGCTAGGAGCTCGCTCGATTTGATTCAGCCAATGGGGATCCTCAGATGTGTGGGCACATCCTGTTAGGCATGTAGACATGTTAACTACTGGCATGGCTGTGATTGGCTGCTGAAATGATGTCATGATGCACTATAAAAACCGCAGCAACCGCCATTTAGTGTTCACTCTGCTGTGAATTCAGTTAGGGACAGGCTGCTGTTGAAGACTGTGAGGGACAGTTAGAAATAGCGATCATCAAACATATCTATTGCTCTACCCAGGCTACATAATCCACCACTGTAGCATTTTTGTAGCCCAGCAGCGCTGTTTTAATAGCAGTCTGCAAGGGCTGTGTGAGTGCAGACCCACGCTGTGTAGTGTGTCCTGCAGGCACGTCTGCTTGTAGGCCGCCCAGCGTGTGTCTCTGCCTCATACACATTTTTCTTTTATTGCTGCTTTTTTTTTCTCCTGTATCCATATACGTTGGTTGCAAACACTAAAGGAGTGGACAGCGGAGCCTTTCAGCAGCCTTTCAGTGCTATAGCCCATTTCTCTGCACTGTTTTTGGCTGTCTGATAAGTGTTATGAATTGAGTCACCGTAGGAGGCAAAAATAGAAATGCTAGCTAAGTCCAGAAAACCAGAGAAGTTGGCAGCTATCGGATTGCAGACCCCTGAACCTATCAACACAACTAGCAGTAGCCGTGGGGGCTCCTACGATGCCCTATGCCCCTCGATCACAGCCGGAGGACTACATAGCCTAAAGACAGAAAGGGAAATCTAAACTGCCCCAGAGCAGACCCCAAAGCAAAAGGCAGCCCCCCACATATAATGACGGTGAAGCAAGAAGAAAGAACAAAACACAGACAGAAAGATAGACTGAGCAAAGATGGGGACCAAGCTAGCTTAGATAGGAAAGGAAAGGAAGGCTGCTGTCTGCAATCCGTGAAAAACCCTATGAAAATAAGAGCCAACAAACTGACAGTAAAAAAGGCCCTGAAGACGCTAGGCTTCAAAAAAGCTATGTCAGTACTCAGGAATATTCTGAAGACAGAGCAACAGGCAAAAGGAGATTCAGCTCACCCAAGCAGGGAATGGCAGAATCCAGAAAAGCAAGGAAAACAAAACACTAATGCAAAAAGGCAAAGCAGAAATCTTAGCTTTAGATGAGCAGGAATCAGACTGGTTTCCTAGAAGTCCACAGAGAAATCACCCGCAGGCCAGAAGGGCGTCGGCAGCCTTATATCCAGTCATTAACTCCACTCAGCCAGTCATCATCATCAGCCCCAGGTGTTTGACAATCAGGCTCACTACCTTTCTTCACCAGAAGAGGGAGTTCCTCGGGCCTCAGTAGTGAAGGGGAAAATGATAGGTCTCTGTGTGTGAGTGCAGCTCACGTTGCAGTGTGTTCTACAGCCACCGCTGGTTGTAGTCCGCTCAGCGTGCGTCAATGCTCATACTTAGTCCTTTTTTTGCAGCTAATTTGTCCAGATTTTTGCTCCTATATTAGTGTGCTTCCATCCGCATCCATTGTCATTGGTTGGTTGCAAACACTATATAGGATTAGATAGAGGAGCCTTTTTGCTGGTTTGTGCCCTTCAGGGCCAGCCAGACTAGTATCACCCTATTTTTTGGAGCCTCATCAATTGCATTGTAGGTTAGCTTCCTGCATTGTAATCGCTCCAAAAAGTTTGTGATACTATAGCTTTCAAACTTTGGTCACATCCTTTTATTTTTCCCCAAAAAAAAAAAAAAGGAAATAAAGTTCACCCAACACTCCACTTTAGAGTTGTGTAGGCCACATTAGATCATATTAAAGTGTAGTACACACACTCTTAGCAAAATTAGTGTCTCTTATACTGGTTAGCAGGTGTTCAGGAATAAGAACACTAAGCCCCCCTTTTTTACTTTTCTGCCTATCTTTATCAGTCTACCAAGATGAAGAAGGCAGGGAGTAAGGCACGTGGTCGTGGCCGTGGAGTTTCAGCAGGGAGAGGACATGGGGATTCAGCAGGTAGAGGACGTGGGGATTCGGTGTCTGCTGCGGCCACCAGTGACCCGGCATCCCCCACTTTTACCAGGCAACAGTCCTTCATGTGCAGCTTTGTAGGACCTCGCCATACCCCACTGCTGCGTGATGAACAAATTGAAGCCGTTGTCGGATGGATAGCAGCTAACGCATCCACTTCAATGACTTCCGCATCCGCCCATTGCCAGAGCACTGAAGAGCAACCATCTGTCTCTTCACCACCTGCCAAATTGCCCAGGCAGTCTGAGAGCCCTGGACAGGAGACATCTCAATCTTTACTTCTGTTCTCAGAATCTGTTGGCTTGGAAAGAGGTGGCCAGCCAAGCAGCATTCTAGAGCGTGAAGAAGAGGGAGTATGCAGTGATGCGCAACTGCTTTGTCCCTCTGAATCTGAAGAGGCGGGTGGGCCAGTGCCTATTGTCAGCACACCTCAGTACTCATCTGATGATGATGAGACTCAGTTGCCAATTTCTGGTGCGTACGGTGCTGGCGAGACAACCCAGGACCAGCCGGTGCTTGAAGAGGGGAGTGGAGATGATGAGGTCCTTGACCCATCATGGCGTCAGCCACAGGAAGGTGGTGGGAGCAGCTCTGAGGAAGAGATTCCCCGAACGGCCAAAAGAGGAGGGAGAGGGCCGGGGCAGACTTGGTTGCCTGTAGCCTCCACTTTGGCACCCGTGAGGAGCAATCCTCTTCCAAAACAGAAAACGGGCGCTCCCAGGACTTGCAGTGCGTGGTCTTTTTTTGACACAGTTGCAGATGACATTTGCTTTGTCAAATGCAAGCTGTGTCATCAGAAAGTTAAACGAGGGAAAAATGTGAGCAACCTCAATACCACACATATGTGGAAACATGTGCGTACCAAGCACGAGGTGGAGTTACACAGACACACTGAAGATGTAGGTCAACCTTCAGCAGCACCTACCACCTCTTCAGCTCGTGTTGGGGCCTCTTCCTCCAGCTCACACACAGCTGGTTCGGCTTCCTCACTGGAACGCCATGGAAGAACCTCTGCCACTGTTGTCCAGAGACCCAGTGAAATTCCACCCACTGAACCACGTTCTCAGTCATCAGCACACTCCCAGGCCACTCACCAGCAATCGGTAGCACAGGCATGGGAGAAAAAGCGGCCACACTCGGCAAACCATCCCCGAGCACTAGCTCTGAATGCCGGCATTGCCAAACTACTGGCCCTTGAGATGCTGTCATTCAGGCTGGTGGAGACTGACACCTTCCGGAACTTGATGTCATTGGCAGTTCCACAATACAATGTGCCCAGCCGCTTTTATTTCAGCAGGCAAGCCGTCACTGTCCTGCAAAAGCATGTGGAGGGAAAAATTAAAAATGCGCTACTAAACGCCGTCAGTAGCAAGGTCCACCTGACCACCGATGCGTGGACCAGTAGCCATGGACAGGGACGATACCTTTCCCTCACTGCCCATTGGGTCAATGTTGTGGAGCCGGGTACAAATCTGGAGAGTGGCTCTGAACTTATTCTGCCAACTCCAAGGATTGCAGGAATGCAGTCTGTACATATTGAGTCCTCCTCCTACTCTAGTTCCTCGGAATCAGCACTGCATGAGCCTGTTAGGCCAGATATGAGCACAGGTGTGGCCAAATGTCAACAGGCCATCCTTAAATTAATTTCTTTGGGGAATCGGAGCCACACAGCACAGGGGCTCTGGAATGCCATCAAGCAGGAGAGCGATGTGTGGTTTGTGCCAGCGAATCTCCAGCCAGGTTTGGTAGTGAGTGACAATGGCCGAAATCTAGTGGCAGCTCTGGGCCTAGGCAACCTCACTCACATACCATGTCTGGCACACGTGCTCAATTTGGTCTTGCAGAGCTTTCTGAGGGACTATCCGGATCTTGATGCACTGCTGCACAAGGTTCGCCTAGAGTGTGCTCACTTGCGGCGTTCCAGCATGGCAAAATCGCGGATTGCATCTCTGTAACGCCGATTCCGCCTGCCAGAACTTCGCATCATATGTGACCTCCCCACCAGGTGAAATTCAACTTTACATATGTTGGAGCGGTTGTGTGAGCAGCAGGCAGCAGTAATGGAGCATCAGGCGCACTGTGCGCCGGACACAATTCACCACCACTGAGTGGGCCACTATGAGGGACATCTGCCAAGTTTTGCGTGCCTTCGATGACTCCACGCGGATGGCCAGTGCAGATGATGCACTAGTCAGCATGACTGTCCCCCTTATCTGTCTGCTTAAAAAAACTTTACAAGCACTAAGTGAGGAGGTATTTGAAGAGGTCGAGGATGAGGAGTCAGAAATGCCATCTGCTTCTGGCAAGTCTGCGCAACGTGCTTCCACACAAAGGCCCAGGCAGGGGACAATTAGTGAGGAGGATGATGAGGAGTCAATGGAGGAGGAGGAGGAACACATCTCTCCTGAGGAGGAAGGTACACTAGGCTCTAGTAGTCAGTGTGTACAGCGAGGGTGGGGTGATGCTGAGCAGGCCGAGATGCTGCCTCAAGCTGGGGACAGCGTTTCCGGTCCAGTTGGCAGTCTGCAGCACATGGTTGATTTCATGCTGCAGTGCTTGTTAAATGACCGCCGCATCGCCAACATTCTCCACACGGCTGATTATTGGGTGTACACCCTCCTAGATCCTCGCTACCGGGACAACTTACAAAGCCTCATACCACAGTTGAACCGGGAGCGTAAAATGCGGGAGTACCAAGAAACACTTGTGCAGGCCATCATGTTCTCCATTCCCCCCGCAAGTGTTGCTGGTAATGCTTTTCAAAGCAGCCATGTGGGTAGAGGCAGTGGAGGAAGCTCTGCACAAAGAAGTAGCAGAGGCAGTGCCGCAGGACAAGGCAAGGCCAGTATGGCCAAGTTTTGTGGGACCGCCACAAACGGCTACACCATCACAGACGGCTCCAGTCAGCAGGAGGCAACGTTTCCGTCAGATGGTGACAGACTACTTGTCTTGCCCTGTTAGTGTACTCTCAGACGGCTCTTCCCCGTTCAAGTATTGGGTCTCTAAGCTGGATACATGGCCAGAGCTTAGCCAGTATGCATTGGAGGTGCTGGCTTGCCCTGCTGCCAGTGTATTATCGGAAGGTGTCTTTAGTGCTGCAGGTGGTGTGGTAACAGACCGTCGCACGCGACTATCCGCCGATAATGTTGACCGGCTTACTTTTCTGAAAATGATCAAGGCCTGGATCTCACCTGAATTTGCCAGTCCTCTTCCAGAATAAATAATTGGCTGGCAACAGGATCCAGGTCTCCTGTTGTGTTCATGTTTCTATGACCTGAACTTTATTTCCTGGGCTACAGCAATGCCCGTTGTTGCTCAGAAGTGCTGTCCACACAGACAAAACACTCGCTCATGTGTAAGTGGGGTTCGGTAACGTCAGCTGATCCCCTGCTGTGTGTACGGCAAACTCTCCTGCTGCCTACAACTTCTGACTACCTCTGATTTAATATGTTCTCTGATTTGTCCTCTGTTTCCACTCTGTTTTGAGTATTTCCTCCGGCCTACAACACCGCCTGTTTCTGCTCTCAAGTGCCGTCTGCACAATAAACACTTGTTCCTGTGTTACCTGGGTCCTGTAACATCTGCTCATCTCCAGAGGTGAGTACGGCAATGTCTCCTGCTTTGTCTACATTTCCACGACTTGTAGTGGAAAAGTGGACAGAGCAGGAGACATTGCCTGACTCACCTCTAGGGAGAAGCTGCTGTTACAGAACCCCAGTAACACAGGAACAAGTGTGGGTTGTGCAGACGGCATTTCAGAGCAGCAACTGGCATGGTTGGAAGCCAGAGGAAATACTCGAAACAGAGTGAAGACAGAGGCCTAATTGGAGTACATTGACAGTTAGTAGTAGTCTAGAAACAATCGAAAACTGCCACCAAGTAGGCCTCAGCCTACTACCTGATTTTCCCTGGGCTCCGACACCGCCAGTTGGTGCTCAGAAGTGCTGTCCACACAGACAAAACACTCGCTCATGTGTAAATGGGGTTCGGTAACGTCAGCTGATCCCCTGCTGTGTGTATGGCAAAGTGTCCTGCTCCCTCCACAGTCAAACAACCTCAGATTTACACCTGGCTCCAAGTAGGCCTCGGCCTACTACCTGATTTTCCCTGGGCTCCGACACTGCCAGTTGGTGCTCAGAAGTGCTGTCCGCACAGACAAAACACTCGCTCATGTGTAAGTGGGGTTTGGTAACGTCAGCTGATCCCCTGCTGTGTGGAGGGCAAAGTGTCCTGCTCCCTCCAAAGTCAAAATACCTCCGCTTTACACCTGGCTCCTAGTAGGCCTCGGCCTGCACCATGATTGTCCCTGGGCTCCAACAACGCCAGTTGGTGCTCGAAAGTGCTGTCCACACAGAAAAACACACTTGTTCATGTGAAAGTGGGGTTCGGTAATGTCTGCTGATCCCCTGCTGTGTGTACGGCAAACTCTCCTGCTGCCTCCAAAGTCAAAATACCTCCGATTTACACCTGGCTCCTAGTAGGCCTCGGCCTGCACCATGATTGTCCCTGGGCTCCAACAACGCCAGTTGGTGCTCGGAAGTGCTGTCCACACAGAAAAAAACACTCGTTCATGTGAAAGTGGGGGTCAGTAACGTCAGATGATCCCCTGCTGTGTGTATGGCAAAGTGTCCTGCTCCCTCCACAGTCAAACAACCTCAGATTTACACCTGGCTCCAAGTAGCCCTCGGCCTACTACCTGATTTTCCCTGGGCTCCTACACCGCCAGATGGTGCTCAGAAGTGCTGTCCGCACAGACAAACCACTCGCTCATTTGTAAGTGGGGGTCAGTGACGTCAGCCGATCCCCTGCTGTGTGGAGGGCAAACTGCTGCTGCCTCCAAATTGTAACTACTTCAGATTTAAACATTCTCTGATTTGGCCTCTGTCTCCACTCTGTCTCTATTATTTCCCCTGACCTCCAACACCGCCAGTTCCTGCTCACAGTTGCCGTCCACGCATTCCACACTTGTTCCTGTGTTCCTGGTGTTCTGTTACGTGAGCAGATCCCCCAATGTGTGTCCGGCACTGTCTCCTGCGCTGTCCACCTTCCCACTGCAAGTGGTGGGAATGTGGACAGAGCAGGAGACAGTGGCAGACACACATCAGGGGATCTGCTGACATTGCAGAACCCCAGTAACACAGGAACACGTGTGGATTGCGCAGACGGCTGCTGTACGCATAAACTGGCGGTGTTGGTGGTCACGTGAAATCCTGGAAACAGAGTGGAGACAGATGCCTAATTGGAGCATGTTGACAGTCTGTTGTAGCCTACAACAATCTAAAACTACCACCAAGTAGGCCTCGGCCTTCACTATGATTGTCCCTGGGTTCCAACAACGCCAGTTTGTGCTCGGCAGTGTCTTTGGCACAGGTACTCCCTGTTGCCCAGCCTGGTTCCAGCACGCCAGCTGTTTCCGGGTAGTGTCAAGGTCACTATGCCACCAATCCATTGTCCTGTCGTCTTGCGGCCGGGTTAGCCGACTCTACGGTGCCTGCAGTTTAGGTGACTCCTATGTGGGCTGCGGGAACTGGCACTGAAGGCTGGATCCGTAGTGCCAATGGGACATGGACCCCCTGTAGTACTGTGGGTTACGGTAACTGCGGCCGGCTTGCGGCCTGGCTACTTTGCTTTGGATGAGTACCTTCTGCTACCCACCCGGGTTCCAGCACTGTCAGCTGGTTCTCGCCAGAGCCTTTGGCCTAGGTGCCTCCATCTCGGTATCCGAAGGTCCAGCACCATCAGCTGGTCCTTGGTAGTGCTTTCTAGAACAGGTACCTCCTGCCTAGTAACCGTGGTCCAGCAACGTCAGCTGTTCCTCGGTAGTGCCATTGGCTCTTGTAGCTTTTGCTACCCATCTGGGTTCCAGCACCGTCAGCTGGTTCTCGGCAGTGTCTTTGGCACGGGTACTCCCTGTTGCCCAGCCTGGTTCCAGCACGCCAGCTGTTTCCGGGTAGTGTCAAGGTCACTATGCCACCAATCCATTGTCCTGTCGTCTTGCGGCCGGGTTAGCCGACTCTACGGTGCCTGCAGTTTAGGTGACTCCTATGTGGGCTGCGGGAACTGGCACTGAAGGCTGGATCCATAGTGCCAATGGGACATGGACCCCCTGTAGTACTGTGGGTTACGGTAACTGCGGCCGGCTTGCGGCCTGGCTACTTTCTTTGGATGAGTACCTTCTGCTACCCACCTGGGTTCCAGCACTGTCAGCTGGTTCTCGCCAGAGCCTTTGGCCTAGGTGCCTCCATCTCGGTATCCGAGGTCCAGCACCGTCAGCTGGTCCTTGGTAGTGCTTTTTAGCACAGGTACCTTCTGCTTAGTAACCGTAGTCCAGCACCGTCAGTTGGTCCTCGGTAGTGCCATTGGATCTTGTTCCTTCTGCTACCCATCCGGGTGCCAGCACTGTCAGCTGGTTCTCTCCAGAGCCTTTGGCCTAGGTGCCTCCATCTCGGTATCCGAGGTCCAGCACCGTCAGCTGGTCCTTGGTAGTGCTTTTTAGCACAGGTACCTTCTGCTTAGTAACCGTGGTCCAGCACCGTCAGTTGGTCCTCAGTAGTGCCATTGGCTCTTGTTCCTTCTGCTACCCATCCGGGTTCCAGCACTGTCTGCTGGTTCTCGCCAGAGCCTTTGGCCTAGGTGCCTCCATCTCGGTATCCGAGGTCCAGCAACGTCAGCTGGTCCATGGTAGTGGTTTCTAGCACAGGTACCTCCTGCATAGTAAACGGGGTCCAGCACCGTCAGCTGTTCCTCAGTAGTGCCATTGGCTATTGTTCCTTCTGCTGCCACTAGGGGTTCCAGTACTGTCAGCTGGTTCTCGCCAGTTTCTCAACCTTCTGCTACATTTCCAAGATCAAGCTTTTTGAAATTGTCTTTGGTAATCCTTATTGATCTCCATGACGACGACCCTGATGACGACGACCCTGAAGACCACACCAAAGAAGACCAGAAATATGACCCTAAATAATAAGACCAAGAGGACAAAGAACATGAAGACAACCACCAAGATACAGAACAAAAGACAGAAGAACAAGAAGCAGAAAAACAAGAAGCTGCAGAATAAAAAGCAGAAGAACATTAAGCGTAAGACTAAAAATCAGAGCAAAAGATATTATCTAAATTATAAGCAGAAGAAGACTAAGCAGTGTATAGGGGTGAGTCCGTTCCTCCTCGTGGTGCCCCTGGAAAATGCCTGCTGCTGCAGGCCAAACTGAACGCGGACAAATCCTGTTGTAAATCTTTTGTGACAGGCAGAACGTAAGGTGTAATCTTATAACTTTTATAGATAAGTACTACAGGAATGCCTATCACCATAAGAAAATGAAGAAAAAGAAGAATAGGAAGAAGATGAAGAAATAGCATATGAAAATTAATAATAGCTGAATAAGAAGAATATGAAGAATGGAAAAAAAAAATTAATGGGAAGAAGGTGAAGAAGATGAATAAGGTGAAGAAAAAGTTGATGAAAAAATGCTACTGCTGCGGATCATGAAGGAGAAAGTGTGGGAGAAGTACAAAAGAAGGTGAAGAGCATGGAAGTTGTGAAACATACATATCTGACAAAATATAAAAAAGCTAACATAGTCAATATCTTTTTAACTCCGAACGTCTTGAAAAAAAAAATTGGAATTAATGCTATGCCGTGTGATTTGAATAAACCACTATGCCTTTAATGTCTCCTCCACCTCCCACAATACATTCTACATGACTCTTATTTGTTTTCAATTACGTAGAATTAGCCAACAAGGAAATAAAGGGCTTTTTTAAATTCCGATACCGGAAGTCCCATTGACTTGAATGGGACTTCCGGTATCGGAATCGGCGATACCCGATATTTTTTTCGTATCGGGCGATACCATCCGATACGATATTTTTGGGTATCGAATGGTATCGCTCAACACTAGTCATGAAACAAATTACCTCCCGGGTGAGAGGAATCAATTGCAACAATTTTAATAATATCTTTAAACCTGACTGTAACTATCTTATTAAAAGTCACAACTTGGGCATCAATAAAATTAATAGAAGAACCACAGTCAACAAAGGCGGTAGTCACAACCGGACCGCCTGTAAGTGATATGAACGGTGGAACGCACTAAATAAAATTAAAATAAAGTGCGTTCACCGCTCGGGGTCCACCGTGCGGTAGATGACAAAACCTCTGCTGAAAGAGGCAGGGCACTCAGGCGGTGATGTGCACAGGACTATAGCTGCAGTCAGTGCACCAAAGCAGACTCTGTTATATGCACAGAGCTGCTAACAAAACATAAATACCGCTGAATCTGTTTAGGGTCACAGACTTCAGCGATGTGGACACGGTATTAAAGGTCACAGAAATAGCATTAAACACCAGGACTATCCCCTCTAGACCTACCGTAAAACTAAAGGTACGAGGTGTCGCAACTGTGAACACCCGTGAGGCAGCAACCGCAGCGCGGCATGAACAGAGCCGCAAGCAAGGTGCTGCAAGGACGCTGGCGCAATGCAGGACGCTTAGCTGCTGCAAAAGGTATGGCTGGAGCGCGCTGGCGCTAGCGCTGCAACTGGCGGCTGCCCAATCACTCACACAAATGTAATATCAGAGGGAAGGAGTTTCATAATAAGTCATCCACCAGTCCAAGCATCTATCACCATACACACAGCAGCAGTATGAAAAATATTAGCGCATGGCGGAACGGCCATGCGCACTTTTTATAGCGTACGGGACCTGCTGGAAATCTCCAGAGCCCTGAGCATAACCAATGGAATCAGGAGCAGGACCTGAGCACCTGACTCCTGAAGTCCAATGGGAGCTCATCCCATGAGCATGCTCAGAAGAAGGGACGAAGGACTTAGCCTCTGGAGACAAATATGAGGATGTGTTCCTGCATAGGTATTGTGGACACCAGATTCCTAACAGTAAGTTCCAGTTCCACATAAAGCAGAATTTTTTTAAACAAGGAAAAATGTACTTGGGAGTCTGGGCAACCTCCTCGATTGTTCCTCAGGCTCAGTCGTTTTCTTGACGGCTTCACCGAAGAAGGGCAAGAAGGACAGTCCCTTCTCCAATGTCCAGAGGCTCCACAGTAAAAACATAGTTGATTGTTTATACGGCATCTCCTCTCTTTTTCCTTCAACGAGGTGGCACCAACCTCCATGGGCTCTGGACTAGATGCAGAGTCACTTAGGATGGAAAAAAAAGGAGTCTCCTGCAGCATGATCCATCTCGCCCGCAGCCTACAGTCCATATGGACAGCCTCAATCAGAGCATCCTCCAAAGAGTCCGGTGGAGGATGAAGGGTCAGGGCATCTTTCAAACATTTAGGTAGACCTCTACCGAACAAACCACGGAGGGCGGCATCATCCCAGGAGACCTCCGCTGCCCAGCATTTGAACTCAGAGCAGAACCACTCGGCCAAGTGTTTCCCTTGGCACACACTCATCACCATATCTTCGGCTAGACTCACACGATCGGGTTCATTGTAGATGTGCCCAAGGGCCTTGAAGAATGCATTCACTGACATTCTCTCAGGGGCGGTAGGGGGAAGGGAAAAGCCCAAGCCTGAGGGGAGCCCCTTTACAAAGACATAATGACCCCAATCCTTTGACTATCATCCCCAGAGGAGCGTGGCCCTAACGAAAAGGAGAGTTTGCACCCCTCCTTAAAAACCTTAAACATTTTATTATCCCCAGAGAAAAAGTCGGGCAATCTAACAGGTGATTTCAGGGGAGATTAAGGAAACATCTGTGGTACCCTCACCCCGGACCCCAAAAGTAAAAGAACCCTGTACGGCATCAGTAACCACCCTCTGAACCTGTTGATGCGACTGAGCCAGGGTTCGCTGCTCCACAGACAGTTTTTGCATCATTTGAGTGAGACTATTCACTTGCTCAGAGAGAGCATGCAGCAGATCCATGACCAAAGGAAAAAAAAGTGCAAAACCTTGTTTAAATGTTTTGGTCAGCTATAATGTCAGGATATCCAGAACTGACATCCAGTCAGTATCTGGACCCTGAGAAACTTACGCTGCTGCAGGGGCTTACTGGGGTCCCTAGGGAGAGAAGCACGTCCCAGAGGCTGTGTACTAACAGGACCTGAACCACGTGACTACCAGGGGGCGGGGCCTCCCACAGGTCT
The DNA here is from genome assembly GCF_039654945.1 of Dendrobates tinctorius. Taxonomy (NCBI): domain Eukaryota; kingdom Metazoa; phylum Chordata; class Amphibia; order Anura; family Dendrobatidae; genus Dendrobates; species Dendrobates tinctorius. The sequence goes on along the minus strand of NW_027361754.1, from coordinate 16,102,590 downwards.
CCCAGAGGAAGCAGGAGCAGAGAGAGATTGCTTCAGGCCAGATAGGACCTGAAGCATGTGACTGCTGGGGGCGTGGCCTAAGCTCCAGGGAGCTAGGAGCTGAAGAAAATTCCTAGAAGGGTAACTACGGGACAAAGATACCAAGGGGGAATAGACAAGGATGTAAACCAGATCAGGCCGGGGTCAAAGCACAAAATAGCACGACAGTATCAAAAGATTAAACAGAACGGATAGTCAGGACATAGCGAGAGATCAGTAAACCAGAACGGGCAATAGACGGTACAGAAACGGCAGGCTAGCGCACAACGGGAACAGACCCGGTCAGAAGCCAAGATATCAAGCACAGAAGCATGCACATTGCACAAGGCACAAATGCACAGGGGTCACTTAAACTAAGCCAAGGGCAAAAGTATAGCTGACAGAGAACCCTGGTAAAGAGGGAGTAAAAATACTCCTCCCAGATCCAGAAAGAGGCCACAAACAATTAACACTGCAAGTGCAGGGCAAGAACCCTGTCCAAACCATGTCACTGCTCTAGTGACTTTGAGTTTGTCATATGCTGCTCTGCATGTTTGTGGATGAGATAGATGTCAAATTTTGAAAAATTGTTATTTTCTGGTTGAAATATTGTCATTTTAATTTTATATTTTCCACTTAGGCATTTTTTACTGTTCCGACTATGACCTTAAAACTATTACATGGGCAAAAGATCAAGTTTCAAAGAAAGGCATTTATGGTTTCGTGATAGCTATGGCTAACAGCAAGAATACAACAGCTGGATTGGAAACTTCCATAGTCCCAGCCATTGTCACAGAATGTCAGTAGCTTTTACCCGTGTAAAGGACTAAATAAAACTGTCATTGCTATGTGACTTGCATGGTATAGGTGCACTTGGCCATTAGTAGATGATCTGATTCTCATGTACTGTCATTATTTGTGGAGGATGATTTCATTAAACTAACAACATTGCTCGTTCCAATTGCCAAAGAAATCATATGATTATTAGTGTTGAGCATTTTTCAATATCGGAAGTCGGCATCGGAATCGGAAGTTTAAAGTTGATTGACAGCCTGACGTCATCATGATGCGCGGTGTGTGCGCATCATGATGCGCCGTCATTTCGGGCCTTCCGGGGGTCTCTGCCGGCCTGCCGGGGGGCTGTGTGGACTGCCCGGGGTCTGTACCGGCCTGCCGGGGGTCTCTGCCGGCCTGCCGGGGGGCTGTGTGGACTGCCCGGGGTCTGTACCGGCCTGCCGGGGGGCTGTGCCGGCCTGCCGGTGGTCTGTGCACCCTGTGGGGGTCTGTACCGGCCTGCCAGGGGGGCTGTGCCGGCCTGCCGGTGGTCTGTACCGGCCTGCCGGGGGGCTGTGCTGATGTCCGGGGGTCTGTGCAAGCATCGTCCGATGGGACTACAAGTCCCATCTGGCGATGCCTGCTACCATGACAGTGATTGACACATTAGCCAATGATGGGACAGTAGTAGTCCCATCATCCGGCTAATGTGTTAAATGTTAAAAAAAAAAAAAAAAAAAAAATACTACATACATACTACATGCATGCTACATACATACTACATGCTACATACATACTACACACATACTACATACATACTACATGCTACATACATACTACATACATACTACATGCATGATACATACTACATGCTACATACATACTACATACATACTACATACATACTACATACATACATACCACATACATACCACATACATACTACATGCATGCTACATACATACTACATGCTACATATATACTACATACATACTACATACATACATACTACATATATACTACATGCATGCTACATACATACTACATGCTACATACATACTACATATATACTACATACATACTACATACATACTACATGCATGCTACATACATAACACATATATACTACATGCATGCTACATACATACTACATGCTACATATATACTACATACATACTACATACATACTACATATATACTACATGCATGCTACATACATGCTACATACATACTACATACATACTACATGCTACATACATACTACATGCATGCTACATACATACTACATGCTACATACATACCACATACATACTACATACATACTACATACATACTACATGCATGCTACATACATACTACATGCTTGCTACATACATACTACATGCTACATACATACCACATACATACTACATACATACTACATACACACTACATGCATGCTACATACATACTACATGCTACATACATACCACATACATACTACATGCTACATACATACTACATATATACTACATGCATGCTACATACATACTGCATGCTACATGCATGCTACATACATACTACATACATACTACATACATGCTACATACATACCACATATATACTACATACATACTACATACAATACATTCATACAATACATACATAGACATACAGTACATATAACATAGAGTAACATACTTACCAATACTTGTCACATTGTTCCCCGAAGCCATTGTCTTTTACGGAATAAATATTAACATAACAAACCACAAAATACTCACCCACGATCCGAAGCAGTCCACGAGTGTGTCCCACGACGATCTTGGGTAGAGAACTGCAGCATCAGCTGTTGCTGCCGTTCTCTACGGGCTGCAGGAATCCAATGACGGAAGGTAGGTATCCTTCCGCACTGTATTCCTCCGCCACTTAAAAAAAAAAAAGTCCCTAGTCTCACTTTATGCCATTGCTGCGTGGGAATTTCCCACAAGTATTGGTAAGTATGTTACTCTATGTTATATGTACTGTATGTCTATGTATGTATTGTATGAATGTATTGTATGTAGTATGTATGTAGTATATATGTGGTATGTATGTAGCATGTAGTATGTATGTAGCATGCATGTAGCATGCATGTAGCATGCAGTATGTATGTAGCATGCATGTAGTATATATGTAGTATGTATGTAGCATGTAGTATGTATGTAGTATGTATGTGGTATGTATGTAGCATGTAGTATGTATGTAGCATGCATGTAGTATGTATGTATGTATTATATATGTAGTATGTATGTAGCATGCATGTAGTATATATGTAGTATGTATGTAGTATGTATGTAGTATGTATGTAGTATGTATGTAGTATGTATGTGGTATGTATGTAGCATGTATGTAGTATGTATGTAGTATGTATGTGGTATGTATGTAGCATGTAGTATGTATGTATGTAGTATGTATGTAGTATATATGTAGTATGTATGTAGCATGTAGTATGTATGTAGTATGTATGTGGTATGTATGTAGCATGTAGTATGTATGTAGCATGCATGTAGTATGTATGTATGTAGTATATATGTAGTATATATGTAGTATGTATGTAGCATGCATGTAGTATGTATGTAGTATGTATGTGGTATGTATGTGGTATGTATGTAGCATGTAGTATGTATGTATGTAGTATGTATGTAGTATATGTGGTATAAGGGTTAAAATTTAACCAGCGATTTCTCATTTTAACAACACCATTTCTTTTAGGGGTCCATATGATAGAAAATACCCAAAAGTCATACCATTCTAAAAACTGCTCCCCTCAAGGTGCTCAAAACCACATTCAAGAAGTTTATTAACCCTTCAGGTGCTTCAAAGGAATTCTTTGAATATTTAAAAAAAATTAACATTTGACTTTTTTTCACAGAAAATTATTTCAGGTGCATTTTATTTTTATTTTTCCAAGGGTAACAGGAGAAATTGTACCCCAAATGTTATTGTGCAATTTGTCCTGAGTAGGCTGATACCCCATATGTGGGGGGAACGACTGTTTCGGTGCATGGCAGAGCATGGAAGGGAAGGAGCACCGTTTGACTTTTTCAACACAATATTGGCTGGAATTGAGATCGGGCGCCATGTTGTGTTTGGAGAGCCCCTGATATGCATAAACAGTGGAAACCCTCACAAGTCACCCCATTTTGGAAACTAGACCCCCCAAGGAACTTATCTAGATGTGTGGTGAGAACTTTGAACTCCCAAGTGCTTCACAAAAGTTTATAAAGTAGAGCCATAAAAATAAAAAAAATCATTTTTTCCACAAAAATGATATTTTCGCCAAATTCTTTTATTTTACAAGGCCTAACAGAAGAAATTGGACCACAAGAGTTATTGTGCAATTTGTCCTGAGTACGCTGATACTCCATATGTGGGGGTAAACCACTGTTTTGGAGCATGGCAGAGCTCGGAATAGAATAAGCACCGCTTGGCTTTTTCAATGCAGAATTAGCTGGAATTGAGATCGGACGCCATGTCGCGTTTGGAGAGCCCCTGATGTGCCTGAACAGTGGAAACCCCCAAATTCTAACCCCAACACACCCTTAACCCTAATCCCAACCCTAGTCCTAGCCCTAACCCTGGCCCTAACCCTAATGGGAAAATGGAAATAAATACATTTTTTTAATTTTATTATTTTTCCCTAAGGGAGTGATAAAGGGGGGGTTTGATTTACTAATTATAGCGGGTTTTTATGTTTGCAGCTGTCACACGTTAAAAGATGTTTTTTATTACAAAAAAAATTTTTTTTACATCACCACATTTTGAGAGCTATAATTTTTCCATATTTTGGCACACAGAGTCATTTGAGATCTTATTTTTTGCAGGACGAGTTGACTTTTTTATTGTTACCATTTTCAGTCACATAACATTTTTGATCGCTTTTTATTACGATTTTTGGGAGGCAGAATGAACAAATAATTATTTTTGCATCGCTTAATTCTGCAAGCTACAGTTGTGGCCAAAAGTACTGACACCCCTGCAGTTCTGTCAGATAATACTCAGTTTCTTCCTGAAAATGATTGCAAACACAAATTCTTTGGTATTATTACCTTCATTTAATTTGCCTTAAATGAAAAAACACAAAAGAGAATGAAGCAAAAAGCAAAACATTGATCATTTCACACAAAACTCCAAAAATGGGCCAGACAAAAGTATTGGCACCCTCAGCCAAATAACTTGGTTGCACAACCTTTAGCCAAAATAACTGCAACCAACCGCTTCCGGTAACCATCAATGAGTTTCTTACAATGCTCTGCTGGAATTTTAGACCATTCTTCTTTGGCAAACTGCTCCAGGTCCCTGATATTTGAAGGGTGCCTTCTCCAAACGGCCATTTTTAGATCTCTCCACAGGTGTTCTATGGGATTCAGGTCTGGACTCATTGCTGGCCACCTTAGAAGTCTCCAGTGCTTTCTCTCAAACCATTTTCTAGTGTTTTTTGAAGTGTGTTTTGGGTCATTGTCCTGCTGGAAGACCCATGACCTCTGAGGGAGACCCATCTTTCTCACACTGGGCCCTACATTATGCTGCAAAATTTGTTGGTAGTCTTCTGACCTCATAATGCCATGCACATGGTCAAGCAGTCCAGTGCCAGAGGTAGCAAAGCAACCCCAAAACTTCAGGGAACCTCCACCATGTTTGACTGTAGGGACCGTGTTCTTTTCTTTGAATGCCTCTTTTTTCTCCTGTAAACTCTATGTTGATGCCTTTGCCCAAAAAGCTCTACTTTTGTCTCATCTGACCAGAGAACATTCTTCCAAAACATTTTAGGCTTTTTCAGGTAAGTTTTTGAAAACTCCAGCCTGGCTTTTTTATGTCTCGGGGTGGGGTCTTCCTAGGTCTCCTAATATACAGTCCCTTTTCATTCAGACGCCGATGGATAGTACGGGTTGACACTGTTGTACCCTTGGACTGCAGGGCAGCTTGAACTTGTTTGGATGTTAGTCGAGGTTCTTTATCCAACATCCGCACAATCTTGCGTTGAAATCTCTTGTCAATTTTTCTTTTCCGTCCACATCTAGGGAGGTTAGCCACAGTGCCATGGGCTTTAAACTTCTTGATGACACTGCACACGGTAGACACAGGAACATTCAGGTCTTTGGAGATGGACTTGTAGCCTTGAGATTGCTCATGTTTCCACACAATTTGGTTTCTCAGAATTGCAGGGGTGTCAATACTTTTGGCCACAACTGTATAACTTTTTTATTTTTTCGCAGATGATGCTGTATGGCACCTCATTTTTTGCGGGGCAAGATGACGTTTTCAGCAGTACCATGTTTATTTATATCTGACTTTTTGATCGCATGTTACTCTACTTTTTGTTCGGCAGTATGATGATAAAGCATTGTTTTTTTGCCTCTTTTTAAGGGGTTCACTATAGGGGTTAACTAGTGGGACAGTTATATAGGGTGGGTCGTTCTTGGTTTTTTTTCTACATAAAGAAATTTATTGGGGAATATATTTTTTTTTATTTAGGAATTTTTTTTAAATTATCTTTACACGTTAATTTTTTTTTTCTTTTTTAAGTTGTCCCAGGGTGCAACATTACTCTGTAAAGCCAGATTGCTGATCTGACACTTTGCAGAGCACTGTGTCAGATCAGCATTCTGACAGGCAGTGTGGGAGGCTTCTCAGTGCCTGCTCTCAGCAGGCACTGAGATGTCACCTCCCTGCAGGACCCGGAAGGACCCCGTGGCCATCTTGGATCCGGGGGCCTGCAGGCAGGAGGCTCTCAGAACAAGGCGATCACATCTCGTTGTTCTGAGGGTCTCAGGGAAGCACGCAGGGAGCCTCCTCCCTGCGCGATGCTTCCCTATGCCACCGGAACACTGTGATTATGTTTGATCGCAGTGTGCCGGGGGTTAAAGTGCCGGGAGTGGTCTGTGACTGCTCCTGGCACTTAGTGTCAGGTGTCAGCTGTGAGAATCAGCTGACACACGGTTGCGATTAGCTGCGCTCACCCCGTGAGCACGGCTGATCGCAATGATGTACTATACGGTCCATGGGCATTAAGGTCCATGGCACATAGATAGGATAGTACGTCATATGACAGAAAGGGGTTAACCTATAACTTGACAGTAAGGTTAATAATATAATTTTTATTACAAAATCTTCAGTTTTATACAAATTAGTTGAGGCAAAAATAAATATACTCCACATAAAACTACTACATCTACTGTAATATTTTGCATGATTTCCATGATTTTTAAAAAAAGCACCAAGTCTTTTAGGAATAGAATGAACAAGTTGGCAACATATTGCAACATTTATCTTTTTTCATTCTTTGAGAAGGAGCACTTTTAGTGCCCCGATGCTGCATGGAGAGTGGTGACAACTTGTCCATTCAGAATTCCCCATAGGTGTTCGGTTGGGATCAGATCAGGAGACACTTGGTCACTGAATCATTTCCACCATGTTCTTCTTCAAAAATACATGGCGGCATCTTCTTTTTCACTATAGAACAGTACATTTGTGAATTCATGACACCATCAATGAAATGTAGACCTTGTGACATCAGCAGTGCTCATGCAGCCCCTCTATGAGATACTAAACAGTAGACCCAAGTCAAACAGCAATCAAAGTAGTCAGCAAAACAATAAAAATGCAAAGTATAGGTCTGAATTTCCATTCAAACCCTATGATGGTGAGGCATCTTGTCTAATGTTTTGCTAATGTTTTGTCACAAGGCATGTGCAATCATGGGCAAAATAGTATTAATTTTTCAATAGCAAAGAAGGAAACTCAAAAATTGTGTGTACTCCCGAAAGTCTGGATCTTCATAGGTTACACATTGTTTCTTTTTGCTTTTGCTATATTTCAATCACCATGTAAATACAGGACCGCATGACTGTATAAGTGAAGAGAAGGACTCATGATATGGTAGGTAAACGTAATCATTACTAACATGCTTTGCAAATTTATTCCTGCTGATGATATAAAAACATTGAGCACCAGTGAAGCAGTCACTCTGTCTCTGATACAAGATTAGACGATGGATTCCAGCACCTACAGTCATATGTAAAAGTTTGGGCACCCCTATTAATGTTAACCTTTTTTCTTTATAACAAGTTTGGTTTTTGCAACAGGTATTTCAGTTTCATATATCTAATAACTGATGGACTCAGTTATATTTCTGGATTCAGATGAGGTTTATTGTACTAACAGAAAATGTGCAATCTGCATTTAAACAAAATTTGACCGGTGCAAAAGTATGGGCACCGTTATCATTTTCTTGATTTGAACACTCCTAACTACTTTTTACTGACTTCCTGAAGCACTAAATTGGTTTTGTAACCTCATTGAGCTTTGAACTTCATAGCCAGGTGTATCAAATCATGAGAAAAGGTATTTAAGGTGGCCTCTTGCAAGTAGTTCTCCTATTTGATTCTCCTATGAAGAGTGGCATCATGGGCTCCTCAAAACAACTCTCAAATGATCTGAAAACAAAGATTATTCAACATAGCTTTTCAGGGGAAGGATACAAAAAGTTGTCTCAGAGATTTAACCTGTCAGTTTCCACTGTGAGGAACATAGTAAGGAAATGGAATAACACAGGTACAGTTCTTGTTAAGCCCAGAAGTGGCAGGCCAAGAAAAATATCAGAAAGGCAGAGAAGAAGAATGGTGAGAACAGTCAAGGACAATCCACAGACCACCTCCAAAGACCTGCAGCATCATCTTGCTGCAGATGGTGTCACTGTGCATCGGTCAACAATACAGCGCACTTTGCACAAGGAGAAGCTGTATGGGAGAGTGATGCGAAAGAAGCCGTTTCTGCAAGCACGCCACAAACAGAGTCGCCTGGGGTATGCAAAAGCACATTTGGACAAGCCAGTTACATTTTGGAAGGAGGTCCTGTGGACTGATGAAACAAAGATTGAGTTGTTTGGTCATACAAAAAGGCGTTATGCATGGAGGCTAAAAAACACAGCATTCCAAGTAAAAAACACTTGCTACCCACAGTAAAATTGGGTGGAGGTTCCATCATGCTTTGGGGCTGTGTGGCCAATGCCGGCACCGGGAATCTTGTTAAAGTTGAGGGTTGCATGGATTCAACTCAGTATCAGCAGATTCTTGACAATAATGTGCAAGAATCAGTGACGAAGTTGAAGTTACGCAGGGGATGGATATTTCAGCAAGACAATGATCCAAAACACCGCTCCAAATCTACACAGGTATTCATGCAGAGGAACAATTACAATGTTCTGGAATGGCCATCCCAGTCCCCAGACCTGAATATCATTGAACATCTGTGGGATGATTTGAAGCGGGCTGTCCATGCTCATGCTCGGCGACCATCAAGCTTATCTGAACTGGAATTGTTTTGTAAACAGGAATGGTCACAAATACCTAAACTCATTAATAGCTACAGGAAGCGACTATAGGCTGTTATTTTTGCAAAAGGAGGATCTACGAAATATTAATGTTACTTTTATGTTGAGGTGCCCATACTTTTGCACCGGTCAAATTTTGTTTAAATGCAGATTGCACATTTTCTGTTAGTACAATAAACCTCATTTGAATCCAGAAATATAACTGAGTCCATTAGTTATTAGCTATATGAAACTGAAATAGCTGTTGCAAAAACCAAAATTGTTATAAAGAAAAAAGGTTAACATTTATAGGGGTGCCCAAACTTTAACATATGACTGTATAAGCTCTACCATGAAGATGACTTTGATTCAAGACAACATTTGGAGAGTTACGTGTCAGATAACCCTGATACGGTCCCTCGTGAGGATTCCGTTATATTTCCCATTGAAAATCTTACAGAAACATTTACAGAAGGTATGTATTTTAATTATTCTTTTTATATTTTTTTAACAAAATAAAAAAAAGGAAATTTTGATTTTCAGTATCGGTTGAGAGCTGATTTTCTTGTTACTTTTGCTGATATATGTTCTCTATGCATGCACCACCCAGAAAAGGCTATTTCTGAGCATTTGGTCTGAAATAACATTCCAGATAAAAAGGGACTTGGTACCAGGAATGCCTGGAATAACCCTTCTTTTTTTGAAGTACCATATTTTGCAGATTCTAAGACGCACCGAATTATAAGATGCACCCCAAATTTTGAGGCGAAAAATAAGAAAAAGTATTTTTTAATAAAATGGTGGTGCTTCTTATAATCCATGTGTTTTATTTCTTACCAGGGGTAGTGGCTGCTGTGAAGTGGGGGGATAAGAGGGTGTTTTGATGTGTGCCACTGCTGGTGTTTGGTGTTGCAGGGGCTCTGCCGACATTTCGTAAAAAAAGAATCCCCACACTTACATGGTTTACTGTGCGGTGGAAAATGCCTGCTGGGCATGCACAGATGGAGATCTCGGCACCAAGATCTCGGGAGTTGAGATCTCTAGCCGATCATACACAGCACAAAAGCTCGTGTTTCCCACGCTGTGAGACAGCGTGGGAAACACTGGTGTAGCACTTCTGATTAGCAGTGAAATTATCCCCCCAGTCAGACAGCCGTGGTTCCCATGCTGTCAGAAGACAGCATGAGCTTGAAGCTGTGATCGGAGCTAAAAAGTTTACCTCCAGTCACTGGTGTCAGCTGATGGGACTACAGCTCTCTTCAACTGACACTTGCTGACGCTGATTACAGTGAGAGCAGGAGAGGCTGATGTGAGAATTCATCCGCCGCTCCGGCGCTGTAAATAAATAAAAAAAAAAAAAAAAAAAAAAAAACACAGCAGAGCGGATCCAAACCCCATTCACTTGAATGAGGGGCCCGACAATACAGTGTTTGACACGCTGTCATATGCGCTGTAAATAAATAATAAAAAAAACCTGCGTATATTCCCCTGTATTTTTGATAACCAGCCAGGCATAACTCACCACTGGGGGCTGCAACCCTCAGATGCCAGCTTCAGCAGGGTTGGTTATCAAGAATAGAGGGGTCCCCACGCCATATTTTTAATTATTTAATTAAATAATTTAAAAAAAACGGTGTGTGTTCCCCCGCATTTTTGACAACCAGCCTTGTTAAAACAGACAGCTGGGGGCTGGTATTCTCAGGCTGGTAAGGGCCCATGGAAATAGGCCCCACAGCTTAAAAATAGCAGCTCGCAGCTGCCCAGAAAAGGCACATCTATTAGATATGCCAATTCTGGCACTTTGCTTGGCTATTCTATTGCCCTGTAGCAGTGGCAAGTGGGGTTCATATTTGTGGGATTTGTGTCACCTTTGTATTGTCAGGTGATATCAAGCCCATGGGTTAGTAATGGAGAGGCATCTATAAGACATCACTTTACTAACCCTATAGTCGCATTGTATGAAAACACACACAAACAATAAAGTCCTTTATTTGGAAAAATGACACAGACTCCTTTAATAATCTTAATTAAACCATACTTACAACCTCGCCTAATTCCACTGATTCCTTCATTTTCCTGTAATAAACCAAAAATAAGAAAAATAACAATATACCATACCTGTCTGTCGTTCTGACCCACGCCGTAATCCATGTCTGGGTATAATTAGTTTTCAACCTGGATGGTGCCAAGATGCGACCGTCCAGGCCGAAAACCACTGATGAATGAGATGCTGTGAGCGCAGCCTCAGTTACTAGCAGTGATGTCGCTGAGGCTCCTTTCCCAGCCGAGTTGAACTTCGGTGACCTCGCCAGTACTGTGAGAAAGTCGCACGGTGCAGAGGTGAGTTCATCGAGAGAATCTCAGCAGGAGAATTTTACTGTGATGAACTTGGCTCTGCACCATGCGACTTTCTCACGGTATAAGCGGGGATCTCACTGAGGTCACCGCAGTTCATCCCAGCTGATAACAGAGACTTAGTGACATCACCACTAGTCATTGAGGCTGCACTTGCATCATCTCACTTACCAGTGGTTTTCAGCTTGGAAGGTCGCATCTTGGTACCATCCAGGTTGAAAAGTAATTATCCACCAGACATGGATTACGGCATAGGACAGAACGACGGACAGGTATGGTATATTGTGGTATTTTTGGTCTATTACTGGAGTACGAGGGCTTCGGTGGAAAAAGGCGAGGTTGTAAGTATGGTTTAATTAAGATTATTAAAGAAGTCTATGTCATTCTTTTAATTAAAGGACTTTTTCTCGGTGTCTGTGTTTTTATGCAATGTGACTATGGGGTTAGTAATGGGGGTGTCTTATTGCCACCTTTCCATTACTAAACTCGATGCTTGATGTCACCTGACAGTGACATCAACCCCCCCAACTATCATCCCACTTGCCTCAACAGGGCAAGTGGGAAGAGTGAGGTTAAGTCCAGAATTGGGACTTCTTAGAGATGCGCCTTTTATGGGATGGTTGAAAGCTGATGTTTTTAGCCTGGGGGGGCAGTATCCAAGGCCCCTTCCTAGGCTATTAATATCGGCCTGCAGCTGTCTGCCTTTGCTGGTCATTAATTATAGGGGGACCCTATGTCATTTTTTTAGGGTCCCCCATTTTAATACCCAGTAAAGACTAAGTATACAGCTGTTAGCTGATATTAAAAGCCTGGTAAGCTTCATGGGTATTACCCCTTCCCAGGCTATAAACATCGGCCCTCAGCTGTCGGCTTTTCCTCTGCTAGTTAAGAAAATTACGCAGGAGCCCACACCATGTTTTTCAGTAAAATACCCTTTTATTAATTAAATACATGTCCAGTAATTTGCAGACACACACTGTACTAATTGTATTTGTCACTGACATCTATATATCTATTTACTGTGTGTAATCCATCTCTTCTATCCTGTCGGCTCCTGCTGTGATTTTACGCTACGACATCTGATAAATTGGCTTTTCTTCTATATATGTAATGTATATATATATGTGTGTGTGTCATTGACATCTATGTATCTCTGTATTCTATGTGCATATACCTATTCTATCCCATTGTGATTTCACTGAACGCAGCAGATATTCGTATCAAATTTATGTTTGACAATCATTTTCCAAATACATTTGCTCTTTTCTAGTGTCTAGCTGTTAGTCTAGTTCCAGTCTCCAGCTACTGAACTGTCTTACCCAGACTATTCTCACTTATCTCCAGATTGTTTCCTACAATTCCTTTGCTATTTCCAATACTGCTTGCTGCTCTTTTCTCATACACCTCTAGCCACTAAATTACAGCAGTGCTACTGTTAAGCATCGGGATCCTACTGCTGCACAGGATAGATCCCAGGCCTTATCTGCTTCTGTTGTCTCCCATTCAGATCCAGCCACTCAGATTGCTGCTCAGCACAGAAACCGGTCCCAGAGCCTTGCTCAGACTCATGCTACACACTTGGTTGCTGCTAGCTCTTCAGCTAAGCCTATGGGAGCCAGTGATACGCAGACGCAGTCTAACTCCAGAGATCACCTTACTGAGCATGCCCGTGATGTAGTGTCTTCTCATTGATGGTCAGATGTCACCTGCTCAAGTGATGTGGCAGCATCGGATTGGCCTGCGGGCGATGTCACGGCCGGCTGGGCATGAGTGTTTGGGGAGGAGCCTAGTGTATAAAAGGCTCTCAGAGGTGTATGCCAGTGCGCTAGTATCATGTATGTTATGGTGTGTGAGTGTGGATATGCTACCATTCTGTCTGCAGGTTGTTGGAGACTGTCTAAGCTCTGGGACTGTACTTGTAGGCAGGCAGTTAGCGTCAGTGGGGGCAATTAGTCTCTTGGCTTAGCACCAGTTTCCTTCATGTGTGCGGTTAGTACAGTTGAGTTACTGGACAAGTCCAACCCTTAGCCTAGAGGGTATTATATCTAGTGTCATAGAGGTTTCTCGTGTTTTATCCCTGTGACTTTAACAAGGTATTGCACTTAGTATTCTTTTGTTCAGTACCACTCTGTGAAGTAATGGAGCGTGGTACTCTGTGTTCCGTTCACACTGTGTGGCGTTAACAAAGTGTGTTCAAGCAATCACTCGCTATTTAGTTTCCGTCATTGTTCATAAGCAGCAGTTAAACATCTCTGCATGGTGGACCCCGGGTTGCAATTACCCATTACAATTTATTTTAATTTAGTGCAATCAGCCAACCCTAACAGCTACACCAGTATCATAACAGGATACTGAAGAAGTGAGTGAGTGACCTATGTGGCTTTAAGTAGACCCAAACAGGAAAAAAGATGGATTCCACAGGTCCAGAATCTGCCATATTAATTAAGTGCAATTTCAGTACACAACAGCAGCCTCCAGTGGTAAGTAGTGGAATTGCACTTATCAAAGTGAACAATAGCAACCACTAGTGGTCAAACTGTAGAAGGATGACAGGAATCCTGACATTTGTGTCTAATGGAGAAAAATTAAATCATGCCATTTTTAATTTACTTATCACCATAAATAATACGTTCACTGTATTGTATGGGTTTTTAAGATTACAGGAATACAAAATATGTCTGTTTTTCGCTGATATGTGATGTTTATTTTTTTGAGTGCGTTATACAGTAAATATCATTATTGTAATTCATAGTTTCATTGTTTTTCAGCAGAAATTTTTAGAGCAAGAAAAAATCTCTAAGTTTTTTTTATCCACAGAATACAGGTATATAGAAATCCACTGATATCTAGAGATGGTAGACATGTATCAGTATAATGTTATGTGTAGTAAAGAACAATACAATGCAAAGAAAATGCTCCAATATGTGACAGTGCAGCCTGTGGCTCTTTACTATTGCTGCTTCTAATGCTACAAGTTGGAAGTTTAAATGCCTGGGAAAATCAGACTTCAAGAAAAGAAAATAATGAGTTAATTAAATGAATGTACGTAAGCAGAGAGCAGAGAGATGCTGAACACTCCTCATGGGAGGAGTAGGAGCCGCTGAGCAATGAACTCAGGAGCATGCAGTGACTGCAGTGCAAGGAGACAAGATATTGCAGGAAAAGAAACTAAGTGACTAAAAGCCACATCCAAAGTCTTCATTAGAGATGAGCAATCGTGTTTAGAAAACGTTCGCCAATCTCAAATTTGGTGCGAATCTAGCATCTTCGGATTCGTGTTCGCCTTCACAAGCATTTTTTACTCAAAGTCGGCAAAAGTCGTTCACAGTTCAGTAAATTATTACGTTTCCACTAATGCTTTTGTTTTTACTTTAGCTAGGATAGAAGTGCTGTATAAAGAGCAGGGGGTCAGGGGATACGAGTTTGATTATGGGAGGGGGGGTGTCTACGTCAGAGGAGCATGTGGAGAGGTTACAGCAGCTGGGCAGTTTTCTTTTTTTTTTTCTTCCCTAACCTTTATGTGAAACTATCCACAACGTCATGACACAAGGTCTTATGTGATTGATTGACAAAGTCATATGTGCCTGGCCATATAAATGTCACTTGCGTCATTTGTGGAACCACTGTGCCACAGACCGCGGAGAGCCGGAAGGGGTGTGACTAAGCACTCACCTGACTATTCACTAGAGCCTCTGATGGTGAGGTTAGACTTGGCTCCTGATGAATGCCAGGTACCCCTTCAGGGCTGACCAATGGTCACGCAGCAGCTGGATCTGAAGAACAGACTGGATGAAGCAGTTGGCAGAGCTTGCATCAGAGTGCAGAAGACAGATTTGGTGTCAGAGACAGAGTATGAGTCAGAGTGCAGCTAGCAGGAATTGCTTCAGAATGCAGCAAGTGGGATTTGCTTCAGAGTGCAGCAAACAGGATCTGCTTAAGAGTGCAACAAGCAGATTCTGCTTCAGAGTGCAGAAAGCGGGATTAGCACTTAGAGTACCGCAGGCAGGATATGTACTTATAGTACAGCTGGCAGGATTTGCACTTGGAGTACAACAGGCAGGATTTGGATTTGGAGTACAGCACGTAGGATTTGTACTAGGCGTACAGCAGGCAGGATTTGTACTTGTATGCGACCTTACACAACCTAGACTGAAACAGGAAGGTTGCACAAGTACCTCCCCAGTGGCGAGGAAGCAATATTATCATAATGCTTCAAAACCATTGGCTGGGGAGGAAATAGCAAGTGGCCCTTTAAGAGGGTGGGAGCACGCATGCGCTTGCCCTTAAAACATGGCCAGAGGCCTGGCTGGAAGTGCTGCTGGGAGCATGCTGAGCATGAGGGGTAGAGGGACCACGTGCAGCATGGGTGAGTGAACTGACACGCCGGGAAACTGGCGTGGTGCTAACAATAAAAAAGCGGACATCTTGTTTTGCTGGTGCCGTTTGCTCAGTGTCACAGTGCAGACAGGTCACTCCAGTGTAGAGCAGGTACTACTGAAAGTGAACTTATGATGCGTGAAATCGATCTTCAAGCATTGAAGTAGATTATGCAAAAACTGTTTAGTAGTCTCCGGAACCCTCATTATCTATTCCAAATCATTTGTGCTAAAATTGTGTTTCAGTGGCAAATCAGGAGGCCAGATTTCCACTTAAAAATTATTAGGCCTAATACAGTGGTGCAGCCACTAGGCCCAATTAGCTACTCCAAATAGTTTTGTGCTAAAATTGTGTTTCAGTGGCAAATCTGAAAGCTATATTTCCAATTAAAATCAATAGGCATAACAGTGTTGCTCAGACACACTATCTAAGAAAATAAATTGTGATTGTTCATTTACTGATAGATGACTGACAAGTATGGGCCTAAAGTTGTGAAATAGCAGGGTACAAGAGGGGAAGGCTACTTACAACATGAGTGGGGAAAAAGCCATGTCATGGTGGAACGGGGAATAGGCTTGCTGTTCGACGTGTACCTGGGTTAGGTGTTAATGTGAATGGAAGCTCAACTGAACAAACACATCTCATCCTATCCAAAGACAGCTGACAACATCTGTTACTGGCCGGCCAACCCAACTCTCTTTCTTTGGCACCCGCACAGCAGTACACATTGTAGTTGAGGCGCAGAAAGAGCATGTGCTCAAGTGGATGGCAAGCGCTGCATTAAGTGGCCTCTCCACCTCTTCCTCCACCTTAACATCACACACAGTACAATCCTCAGAAATGGCTCCCCAATCACCACTCTTTCCCCAGCATCAAATATTTTCAAACACCCAACTGACTGTGGGGAACATCAGATGGGCCATTCTGAAGAGCTGTTCACACATTGTATTCCTTGGGCATTAGAAGTCTGATCCGAAGAATCACAGAATCTAACGAAGGAAAGAATCTGCATCGATGCTGAAATATTTTCTTGTTGGATCCGGTGTCGGCAAAGTAGGGTTCAAGCAGAATCCAGACCCTCATAACCAGACATTAACTACCAAGGGTGGACGTGATCCTGATGAGATTCAGATACCAGAGGCGCACACTGACTGTACTGTGATGTCAGGGCAGGAAGAGGAAGAGGGTGACTCTCAGGGTGTGGAGTGTGAGAGCAGAGAGGATGACGATGAGATTGTAGATCCCAGTTGGTGTGAACCCAAAGGTATGCAGCTGAGTAGCTCAGCAGAGGAAATGGAGGTTATGTTGTGGCTTCCTACACGCACTGCATTCTCAGCCCCAACTCTGCCTGTGGCCAACCACAGTTGCGAGTGTGCAGTTTGCAGAGGCGGTAAGGGTTGCCTAGCCTGGGCGTTTTTTAAGACCGAAAAGGATGACCCAACATATGTAAGGCTGGTTTCACACTTGCGTTTTTTTGCGCTGTATTTTAGTGATAAAAAACGCATGCGTTTTTTCCTATATTTTGCATGGGATGCGCTTATGTGCGCATACACATGCGTTTGTATGCGTTTTTACGCGCATGCGTTTTTTTGTGGTGTGCGCTCGGGCGCACAAAATGCATCCTGTTGCATTTTTTGGGCGTCCGACTTGCCTCAAAAAAACGCATGTGCGCGCAATGCATTTTTTTTACAGCAAGACACCCATTATAAGTCTATGGGTGCGCATATGTGCGCATTGGCATGCTCATGTATGCGTTTTTTTGCGCATGCGTTTTTTTGTTGACCATTAGTTAGACAATGGAATTTAGGGGTTTGGGTTAGAGTTAGGGTTAGTTAAGGGGGTTTAGGGTTAGGGTTAGTATGGTTTGGTTAAGGGTTAGGGTTTAGGGTTTGGGTAGGGTTTGGTTAAGGGTTAGGGTTAGGGTTAGTATGGTTTGGTTAAGGGTTAGGGTCAGGGTTAGGGTCAGGGTTAGTAAAGTCATGGTATGGGTTAGTGTGAGGGGCCAACTAATGTTGGAAAAAACACAAACGTTGGAAAAACGCACTAAAAATGCATACAAACGCATAAAAACGCTGCGTTTTTTTCATGCATGCTCATAAAAATGCTTGAAAAAAACCGCAGCATTTGTATGCGTTTGTATGCGTTTTTTCTATGCATTTTTTGCGGGAAAAACGCGCTGCAAGACAAAGCAAGTGTGAAAGTAGCCTTATCTGTGAAATTTGCAAAAAAAACCTCATTAGAGGCAAAAATTGCAATAATTTGACAACTACATGTATGAACATTTGCGATCAACATGTTTTTAGTGTGGGAATCTCACTGTGCTAAAATGAGGACTAGCAAGCCTCTCCAACCACCAGCCATCCCAGTAACCCCATCTGCTGCTTCCTCCTCTGTTCACCATTTCAAGTGTTCACACACAGGTCTCATGCTGCAGAAACTGCAATTGTTTACCCATCAGTGTCAGGGTGAGTGACAGCTAGTCAGCTGTTACTTAAGTAGACATGACTGCTGCTTTTGTGTCACCTAGCACAACACATCTTTCTCAATCCACCATAACATCTCCGCCTGCACCTCACTCACAGTCAACGAGTTTGTCCTTTTCTTGGTACGTTGCCCTCTCTCAGCATAGCAGCCAACTCTTGGTTCCGCAGTTGTGGTCACGTAAAATAATTTTTCCTCCTACACATGGCAAAGTTAAGAGCATGTACTCCATTATCTCTAATCTATTGGCCACAGAAATGCTGCCTTTCAGCCTGGTAGATACAGACGGTTTCAGAAATTTGATGGCTGTCGCAGTCCCCAAGTATCATATGCCCAGTCGCCATTACTTTTCAAAGAAAGCTGTACCAGCTCTACACCAGCATGTCACCGACAACATCATCCATTCCCTGAAAAAAGTCTATGTCTGCCTGGGTGCAGTTCACCACTGACACCTGAACGAGCAAACATCGGCATTTCACTGACTGGGCATTGAGTGACTCTGGTGGCTGTGGGGGCAGGCGGTCAATGGGTTGCTCCAAAAGTCTTTGAATCCCCATGGGTTTCTGGACAAAACTCTGTATCTAACAGTTCCTCCACTGCTTCTGCCTCCTCCACCTCCTCTAGGGCCTCCACCTGTACCCTCAACCCCTCCCTTAATTAGACACACGTTCTAACAGTGTAGATAGAATCTCCCCCACCTTAGTACTGTACAGCCATGGCTAACTGGAATCAGGCAGCGTTTAAATTATTATGCCTTGCAGATCGCAGTCACACAGGGTCAAGAATTGTGGACAGGTATCCAGGCCGAGTTAGAGCAATGGCAGTCTCTACTGGTGGTGGTCCTATGCAGTGGGAACCTCACAGACATGCCTTGCATGGCTCACGTCCTCAACCTTCTGGTACAGCAATTTCTTTGCCACTATCCCAGCCTGCATGCGCTGCTACAGAAAGCATGGTCGCTGCATGCTCACTTCCGACCATGACACCCCACAGGTCATTGACTTGCATCGCTACAGAGGTCTTTTGGCCTACCAGTTAACTGTTTCATTAGGGATGCCCCAACACGGTGAAATTCCACTCTGCACATGTTGCAGAGGTTGTGGCAGCAGCAACAAGCGAAGGTACAGTATGTCCTTTAGCATAGCTTGAGTCAGTCTGGACATGTTGCAAATCATGTTTGCGGATTGTGCACAGGTGAAGGACCTCTGCACCCTTCTGCACAGTTTTGAAATGGCTAATAAGATGGATAACGATGATGCCTTCATCAGCATCACTATTCTGGTCATCTACATGCTGGAGCATACTTTGTACAGTCTGTGTGAGGAGGTGATATTCCCAGAGGAAGAGTTGGAATGAGCAGGATACGGAAGGGATAACAATATCTCAAATTTTTGGACTGTTGCCGCACAGGCGGATGCCATGGAAGAGTGGCTTACAGTGATCAAGGGGGGCTCATGGTACCAGACAAACTGTTAGTGAAGAGGCTGGAGCCTAGAAACAAATTGAGGAGGATGAGGTGATTGTTAGGGCTGGCGGAACGCACCAAATTATAAAATAATAGTAGGTGTGTTCGCAGCCCAGGGTCCACCGTGCAGAGGGGGTACACTGCTGCTAAGTAATGGCGGAAGAATTAAGTGGTGTGAAACCAGTCACACGTGGGTTACGTCACCCAATGTGAACAGGGGCGAACTCTGTTAATGCACAGAGCCGCACAGCCTCAGAACGTAGATGCCGGAGCCTGCTAAGCTCACAGAGCCCGGCCAAAAGTGTCACGGTCACGTGTGTCTGGACGCAGCGAGTACCGCAAGACGAACCCATGACACGCGTGACCCTTGATACACCGCCTCCAGTAGGGCGAATTTAAATAATAAAAGGTGCAGCTGGATACACCGCCTCCAACTGGCGAATTTAGGTAATACACGTTATATATACAGTAGTCTGGAAACACCACTTCCAGTAAGGCGAATTTAAATAATAAAGGGGAAACCTGGGTAACAATAACAATGGTGGGCCCTGCGATAGGGAATAGGGACGTGGAGACCTCCTGTACTCCCCTGAGCCAGTGTCCCTGCACTCCTAACGTTCCCTATGCCGATTCCGCACCGGGCGACGCACGCGTACCTCAAACCCTGACTTGCCCTGCACCTAAACCCTCACTAGGGAATTGGTCGGTGCGGAAACTAATCCCACCACTGCACTAAACACACATAAGGGAAAATGACAATACAGGGGGAACACCACTTAGCTTTGCTCTGTTGCGTACGCTCCTAGCAACAGAGCCCACCACCTGCGTGCATCTTCTCCTCCAACCGGATCCATCACCATAACCGGATCCATCATCCTAGTGCAGCCTTGGAGCAGAGTCCACCACCAGTTGCAGCTGCCCAGTAAACAGAGTCCCAAAGATGAGTCCAGCATGCTTGAGTCCAACTTTTCTGCCAAGAGGTCAAGCATGCTTGAGTCCAACTTTCAGCAACCAAGTCCAGCATGATGAGGGCAACTCTCACCATAGTCGCCACTCCACCAAGCCGTGCAAGCACTTCCTGCTGACACCATAAACTGCGACTCCACCACGCCATGCCAGCCCTTCTTGCAGACACCAACGTTGAACTCCACCAATCCATGCCAGCACTCCCTGCTGACTCCATAGCTGACTCAACCCCTCTGGCTGGGCTGCCCAGGACTCTCATTCAGCTCCTTCATCACCCAGGCTTGCTTCCCAATTGGCGAACTATCAATATCACCAACGATCATCAAACACACCTGAAACTCTTTTATAGAGCCTCACACCTGATTTGTAATACGTGCACATTAAAACTAAAAAGTGTAATACCACTAACCACCACCGGGGCAACTTAGAACAAACGACACCATGTGTTATAATTCTAATGGCCACCAGGGTCAATCAACCCTCTTTGGCACCAAGCCAAAGGAAAAAAAGTTCACTTTGTCCATTTACTTGTCAGATCCACCTTGGATCATGACAAAAAGAGTGCACAGTGTACAGCCACAGAACTCTACCCCAAGGACACGGGGTTAGAGCCCTTCTAGGCACACTGAATGCGCGGCGTCGCTGCCGCGAACGCTGCTATAGATGCTTGCTATGGAGCGTGCCGAGTCCCTGCTGAGGACTGATGCCTGACTCAACCTCTGTCCTACCTACGCCTAAGCCTGGGCGCTAGCATGCTAGGCTGCACAACACATGTGTACCAAGGGTAGGGCTTTCTTAATGAGTCATTCACCAGAGACATTCATGCATGCATACATCACTCACTCCACATAGTCTGTAAATACAGTCTTATCCTAGTTCATGGCTGAGCGGCCATGCGAACCTTTTATAGCCACGAGCGTCCGGGACATTCCTGGCTTCACGGATTGGCCAAAACGAACAGGAGCAGGACCTGAGCACGTGACCTTCGATCTCCAATGGGAGATCACTGCACGGGCATGCTCAGTGGCCCGACATGGGAACTTAGTCCCTGGAGAATCTCGCTGCTGAGCAGCATGTATTGTCATAGCTGCGCCAGAGGTGGTAGTAGCAAGCAAACCCACAGAGCTGGTCTGGGCAGAGCACCTGGACTGACAAGTTTGCTGAGCAACCTCCTCTGTGGCTGGAGAGGAATGGGAGACCGCTGGAAGTAAGGCTCGGGATTCTTGCTGTGCAGTGACAGAAATCTGACACCTAACAGGGATAGATGCTCAACAGTCAGGAGATGCAGAGGATAATGATATGCTCTATGTTTTTCGTGGTTGTAGCAAAGGGACAGAGAAAGCAATCTTGAGTGCTACCCCTCCACCAAAACAGCATGGACTTGGACCTTATGGAAGTGCCTGACACATTAGCGCCTTCTTGCTACTCTATCTTCAACACGATGTCTGTGTTCTTAGGGTTAAAAATAGTGCTTATTACTGGGTTTTCACTCTATTAGATCCAGAGTACAAGAGTAAATTTAGCTAGATCCTTCCTCCTGGAAAGGAATACATGCAGGATGGAGTATTGAAATACGCTTGTAGAAAAAGTGTGGTTTTCCCCAAGACAGCAGCAATGAGGCAAACAGTGTGCATCACAGTTGTAGAATTCCAAGCCTGGGAACATTAAGGCATGATTACCAAAACACTAACGGCAGCAGCTGTGTAAGTGACAAGAAATTTCTGTGACTCGTTTAACACATTTTTTAGACATGCCCGTGCACCAGCAGAACAGAATACAAGTCTGTCATGTTGTGAACGACTGGAGAGAATGGTGGAATGGTATCTGGAACTCAATATCAATGCCATTAGAGGGGGGTTTGGACCCTTTTATATTTTGGTCTTCAAAATGGAAGAGTGATCTGAGCTCGCCTGTCACACCCCTTGGAGGGTTTTGTCATGCCCGGCAGCCATCGTTCTCTCAGAACGCGTCTTCAGCGCTGCTGGTGGTGTCCTGAGAGATTAGCACATCCGTCTCTCCCTTCAAAGTGCAGATTACGTAGCTTTCATTAAAATGAATAAGTCCATTCAGCGAACTGTTCAGCGAACAGAGGTCCGTTCGGCGAATCCGAACCGAACCTTGAAAAGGTTTGCTCATGTCCAGGAAATTCGGTCCTTAGACTGTTGTGACTCAGGGCTAAAACCTCAATAACGTTTCCTCTACCCCACCTAACCAAAAAATCAAACTCGGAAACCAAATGATGGGTGAAGGTCGGTCACAGCTTTATTGAATGTTTTCTCAAACAAACATTTTAAAGGCACTTAGCTTCTCTTAACACGCGCTCGCTGCCAAATGCCCTGTTCTGTATTCGCAGGCAAGTCGGCCAGCAAGCCGTAGCTTTGTGCCATTCCTTCTTTCACCGCCACGGAGGATCCTGTTTCTAAACAGGACTCCGACCCCCACCCATCAATAGCAAAGCTTGCTCTACTCCATCCTGCAGACCAGATAGGAAGATATCGAGCCCGATCTCGTTCAAATGTACCCCATCAGGCCTTAGCAGAGCACTGTTATTTCCTTCCAGTTGTCTGTGACGAACAACCACACCGAACCTCTCACGCACGAACCTAGAGATACGGGCATTGATAGACCTCCTCGAGCGTTCAACTGCCATACCATCACGAGCCCCTTGCCATACCGCCCTCGGAACAATCTCCGACCAAACCAACACTAGTTCCTGGAAAAAACTATGAAACCACTGCAACATTAACTGAAGCCTCCCTACTACCCCCAGCTACAGCAGAAACGGGGGCCTGGCTCTGACCCCCAACCCCTTGCGTACCGCCGTGCGGCGGTGCCGCCGCAGGCACTATAGTACCCGGTGCAATCAATTCTGCAGGGGAGGATGTATGGACCGCCCCCGCAACAGGAGTCAGTGACAGACTGCCCCTCCCCTGAGCCCCCACCCCAGGCTGCTCAGTGCCCTGCTCCTCTGCTGACCCGGAGGAGGTTGCACTATTCCTCCCACCCATAATGGCACCCGATATCCCACTGCACGTAATCCCCCTCGCCGCTCGGCCCAGATCCCTCCCAACCACTCCCGCTTTGCTAGGTGCTTGATCGGGGCCCCTAGATTCCCTAACCCCCTGCGATTGTCTAACGCTGGACCGGCGCCCCCTATTCCCACGTGTCGGCGCGGCTGCACGCTCAGCTTCTCCAGACCGGAAGTCTGGGGGCGGCGACTTCCGCCTAGCCGCGCGCCGCCGGGAAACCCTGGCCAGCGCCAGCGAGGCATCGCGCAGCCGTACAGGAGGGCGGGATCGCCGCACGGGCCGCCTGCCTCCCACCACCCCCACCGCTGCCGGCTGTCCCTGTGACACCGCGGCAGCGGCCAGACCTGACCGCGGTGAAACCGCTCCAGGACCGGGCACCTCTGGAGAAGCTGCAGCCCGCGGGGATGCCAGGTGAGCGTTGATCCCCGTGAGGAAACTCTGTAGCCATGACTCTCCCTCCTGCAGGACACGCAAGCACAGGGCCTCCAAAAGAGGGTCTGCCATAGTACCGACGGACAGTGCTCGACAAGCACTTCCAGGATCAGCTGCCAGGAGGAAAGAGGGAGGGCGGCCTCGGATCTGGTCCATTATAACTACAGGAAGGGGCTGTACTAATCCCTTCCTTATCCCTATTGGCCCTATAACAAAGTACCCACCCCAGACCACAACGTGGGTGGGCCAGCTCTATTAACCCTAAGGGAAGGGGAGGGGAGGAAAGGAACCCCAGTCAGGGCCCTTTCCTTATGCAGTACAGTGCCCACCATTATGTTCTGGGGTCTCTCCAATTTCAAGAATTTGGTGCAAAAACATTAACAAATATCACAAAGCATAAAAGAAAAGTAATGTCAAGAAGCATAAAAAGAAAAAAAAACAACAAATGAATCCAACCATAGTTTACAGTGAAAGTACTTTAGTATATTTAGGAATTGGTGACAGATATTGTGACTTTCTCTCGTGTATGTATACAGTTGAAACTAGAAGTTTACATACACTATTTTTTAAAGACATATATGCATGTTTTTCTCAATACCTGACATGAAGTCAGAATAAACCTTTCCCCTTTTAGGTAAATTAGGATTACCATAATTATTAATATTTGCCAAATGCCAGAATAATGCAATATCAAAAGTTTACATTCACTAAGATTACTATGCCTTAAAACAATTCTGGACTGCCCATATAATGATGTCGTGTTTGGAAGCTTCTTGTTTCGACTCCTGGAGTGGACCCTCTAGGTCACGATACCAACCCACCTTGAGTGAGCTAACCTCGTGCAACCACCCCCTATACAGGGCACATCAGGGGCAGACCCAGGGGGATAAAGTACCGCGACTGCTGGTACCAGGTGGCCGGCAGAAGGAGACTGAGAAGGTTACAAAAAACTGGGGAGCACACTGGGTTCCAGAGAGAGCAATGCGCGCACGGATAAGCATGCTGGGTACAGGAGAGCACAGGGTGCACACTGGAAAGTATGCTGGATACAGGAGAGCGCAGAGCGCACACCAGAAAGCACGCTGGATACAGGGGAGCGCAGAATGCACACTGGGGAGCGTGCTGGATACAGGGGAGCGCAGAGCATGCACAGGGAAGCACACTGGATACAGGGGAGCACAGTACACACACTGGGAAGTGCGCTGGATACAGGAGAGCTCAGAGGGCACACTGGGAAACACGCTGGATACAGGAGTGTACAGAGCGCACACTGGGAAGCACACTGGATACAGGAGAGTGTAGAGTACACACTGGGAAGTGCGCTGGATACAGGGGGGCGCAGAGTTCACACTGGGAAGTGTGCTGGATACAGAGGAGCGCAGAGTTCACACTGGGAAGTGTGCTGGATACAAGGGAGCACAGAACACACAGGAAAGCACGTTGGATACAGGAGAGCGCAGAGTGCACACTGGGAAGCATGCTGGATACAGGAGAGCACAGAATGCACACTGGGAAGCACGCTGGATACAGGAGAGCACAGAGCGCACACTGGGAAGCATGCTGGATACAGGAGAGTGCAGAGCGCACTCTGGGAAGTACGCAGGATACAGGAGAGTGCAGAGGGTACACTGTGAAGCATGCTGGAAAAGAAGAGCAGAGTGTGCATAGGAAGGCACACGGGGACCTGAGAATCAGAAAAGCACCCGCGATGGAATCAACACTGGCCAAGAACATATGCTGATGCAATAATTAGGCGCTTCCTTTAGCAGGAAGCAGCCTCATATACATGTTGCAGCTGCACGTGAGGGAGGACTTCCGGGTCATGCCGCATGGAGGAATGGAGGAGGCGCGCGGCTGTGGTCTAATTAGCCGGGTGCATAACGGATGAGATCCCTGACACGCCCGCCAAGCTGGAAGCTGAGGAGAGACCTGTGGAGGAGTCCAGCCAGCGGCTCGCCTGGGAGTGAGATGCATATCCCGAGACCGGAGGCAGATGACATTGTAACAGTACTTCCTCCTTTACATCCCCTCTTCTTGATGTTGGAAAGAAATCTTTCTAAGACACGAGGTGCAGTGATGTTCTCTCGGGGTTTCCACAACCTCTCCTCAGGGCCAAACCCTTTCCAATCAATCAAAAAGAAGGTTTTTCCCCTCACCTTTCTCATGGCGAGTATATCCCTCACCTCAAAAATGTCCCTGTGGCTAGCAGGACTAGGAGTGCGACAGATAGAGGAATGATAGTAATTAAACACAACGGGTTTGAGGAGGGAGACAAGGAAGGTGTTGGGAATATGGAGCGAGTCAGGCAACTTCAACTAGTAGGCCACGTAATTGATTCAACCCGAGATCTCGAAGGAACCAATGTATCGAGGACCCAACTTGTAGGAAGGGATCTTAACACTAGAACTACTGATGGAGTCATTTTGACTCCTTTCGTTTTTTATTTCTCTTCTGTGACTACATTTTTCAGAATTCCGGCTTGAAACTCGGTGACTTTTCCTCAAATATGATGTGAAAAAAGATTTTGTGAAAATAAATAATTTTGGTGAAAAATTTGCGCGTTTTTTTCAAAATTTACCAAGAACTACTGAAGGGAGTCATTTTGACTCCCTACTATATTTTGAGGTCCTTTTGTCATATAGATGTAGTTCAATTTACATGTCAACTTTTCACATTTTCCTTGTGTTTTACCTGCTTGTATTATTGAAAATTGTATTGCGTGTTACAAACTTGGCCCATACATAACGGTGAATGAGCAACTTTTCCCAAGCAAAACTAGGTGTCCATTCACGCAGTACATGCCTTCCAAACCAGATAAATATGGCCACAAATATTGGCTAGCTGTTGATAAGGAGAGCAAATATCTGGCAAATGGCTTCCCTTATCTAGGCAAAGATGACACACTCCGTGCTGAGGACCGTTTAGCTGACCATGTGGTAATGAAGTTATTGGACCCGTTTTTGAAAAAAGGTCGCAATGTTACAACCGATAATTATTTTACTTCAGTAAAATTAGCTAAACAGCTAAAAAGCAAAGGAACAACCATTGTGGGAACACTGAACAAGATAAGGCGAGAAGTGCCTAAAGAAATAAAATCCATGAAAGAGGAATTGTACAACACTAAAGTGTTTAGAAATGAAGACAATTTTACACTTACAGTATATCAAGGAAAGCCCAACAAAAATGTTGTCATTTTGAGTTCCGTCCATCCAGATGTTGTTGTTGCGTCTGATT
The DNA here is from genome assembly GCF_039654945.1 of Dendrobates tinctorius. Taxonomy (NCBI): domain Eukaryota; kingdom Metazoa; phylum Chordata; class Amphibia; order Anura; family Dendrobatidae; genus Dendrobates; species Dendrobates tinctorius. The sequence continues at coordinate 16,075,127 of NW_027361754.1, read as the reverse complement.
CCGCTAAAAAAACTCCAGAAACGGTAAAGTTTTACAATGAAACAAAATATGGAGTAGATGTAGTGGATCAGATGGCACGAAAATATACCACACGAACATGCACAAGGAGATGGCCTGTTCATGCATTTGAAAATGCCTTAGACTTTGCAGGTATAAATGCATGGATAATATTCAAGGAGATTACCCACCCAAAAATGTCACGCAAGGCATTTTTGCAAACGCTTGTGAGAGAGTTGAGTGGTCCTTATGTCACAGATAGGGAAAAGGGTTCCACGTCCCAAGTTTCTACATGCTCAGAAGTGATGGTTCAAACAAAATTTTACCAGATCAAAGAAAAGTGCAAGAAAAATAGATCTGTCGGCAATTGTAAGACTTGTGGTAAGTCTTTGTGTGGGCAATGTACTGCCATAAATCAAAGGCAATGCCTAAAATGCGAAACACCAAATGTTTAGAAGGTGAATTCTGCGCCATATTTTCATTTTTATGCTCCTCCACCTACATTTTCTCTGCTTTTTGTTCTTCAGTTGTTGTTTATATGTGTGCACTTGAATAAAAAAAAATGTTTGAAAAACGTCTATTATAATTATTGTTATTTTCTGTAGAAAAATAAGAAAAGCAGAAAAAAAACAATCAAAAGCATTACTGTTGGATCTCACAATAATAATACATTACAAAAAATATAATTATTAATAAATAACCACAAATGAAACTCTAAAAATAAACGAAAACAAGCAAGGAGTCAAAATGACTCCTTTCAGTAGTTCTAGGCGGGGTCACGAGTCCAGTAGTCCTAGTGTTAAGCGAGATATACTTAGAAGAAAGCCATACTTTGTCACCGGGAAGGTACGGAGGTGGGTCCAAACGTCTTTTGTCAGCATTCCTCTTCATCCTGTCACTAGCTTTGACGAGAGCTCCTTCGGTCTCCTCCCAAATCTTAGAAAACTCATAGGAAGGCACAAGGGGACCTGAGAATCAGAAAAGCACCCGTGGTTGAACCAACACTAGCCCAGAACAGATGCTGAAATAATAATCAGGTGCTTCTTCTAGCAGGAAGCAACCTGATATACCCATTGCAGCTGCATGTGAGGGAGGGCTTCTGGGTCAGGCCGCATAAGGAACAGAGGAGGTGCGCGGTTGCGGCCTAAGCAGCCGGGTGCAGGTGCACTGCAGATGAGATCCCTGATGCGCCCGCCAAGCGAGAAGCTAAGGAGAGACCCCCGGAGGAGCCCAGCCAGCGGCACGCCGGGGAGCGAGATAAGTATCCCGGGACCGGGGGACAGATGGGCCAGATGGCGTCGCAACACTTCTGGTTTTTTGGCAACATCTGAGTTAATTAGAGACACACATGTGGATGTATTTTAATGCACAGCTTAAACACACTGCTTCTTTGTGTAGCATTTTGGGAAAGTCTAAAGAAATCAGCCAAGATATCAGGAAGAGAATTGTAGACTTGCACAAATCTGGCTCATCCTCGGGTACAATTTCAAGATACCTGAAGGTGCCTTGTTCATCTGTACAAATAATTATACGCAAGTACAAACAATATATACATCAAATGCCCATTTGAGGTATCTTGCACACCTCAAAATAATCATAATATACCAAGTCTCTTGTAGGTGTACCAGGGACAAAGAGGCATAGGCAATAAAGTGATATAATTAAAATATATAATTTATTCAAACATAAGTTAAAAAATAAAAATAAAACAAGCGAATTTCACTGAAAAAATAAAGATGGAAGTAATGACAAAGGCCAGGGATAGTAACATAAAAAGCAGCAAAAACATTTTTTATATCACATACACTAGTGAATAATGGAACCATATAAAGCGAAAAAACGCTAAGAACAATGATCACGTCATAAAGTGCATAGTGCTACTGCAATGTAAAACACCACTGTGTGTGGTAATGTAATCAAGTAAAGCTAGGTTCCTAACACAGTGTAGGAAGACAAACAGAATTCAATAAAGTGCATGTGTGACTTAGTAATGACAAGCTGCCAATGAATCAAAAAGGTGCAACTTACAAAAGTATTTCTCCTAGACCAAGGTCCTCCTCAGCTACCCTGACAGTGCCGTTTTGCCTGACTGGCTTCCTCAATAGGAGCCATGCAAGATGGAAATGCCCAGCCATCATACCACTCAGCAAGGAGACGAGTTCTGTGTCACAGAGATGAACGTGCTTTGGTCCGACATGTGCATATCAACCCAAAGACAAAAGCAAACGACCTTGTGAAGATTATGGTGGAAGCTAGTAAGATTGCGTCAATATTCATAGTGAAATGAGTACTATATCAACATGGGCTGAAAGGCCATTCTGCCAGGATGAAGCCACTACTCCAAAAGAAACATCAAAAGCCAGATTAATGTGTGCAAATACACACACAGCAACAAACACCTCTGTCTTTGAAGACATGTCCTGTGGTCTAATGAAACTAAAATTGAACTTATTGGGCATAATGACCATCAATACATTTGGAGGAAAAAGGGAGAAGCTTGGAAGCCTAAAGCCACCATCCTAGAAGTGAAACACGGGGGTGGCTGCATCATGTTGTTGGGTTGTTTTGCTACAGGAGGGACTGTGCACTTCACAAAAGAGATGGCATCATCAGAAAAAGATTATGCGGCAATACTGAAGCAACATCTCAAGACATCAGCCAGGAAGTTAAAGCTTGGGTGGAAATGGGTCTTCCAAATGGACAACAACCCAAAGCAGACTGCCAAAATGGTAACAAATTAGCTTAAGGATAACAAAATCAAAGTTTGGGAGTGGCCATCACAAAACCCTGATCTCAAATTTATGGGCAAAGCTGAAAAGGCCGGTGCGAACAAGGTGACCTACAAACCTGGATCAGTTACACCAGTTTTGTAAGGAGGAATGGGCCCAAATTCTGACAAACTATTGTGAGAAGCTTGTGGAAGGATATCCCAAATGTTTGACCTAAGTCATTCAGTTTAAGGGCAATGGTACCAAATACTAATGACATGTATGGAAACGTTTGACTTTTCAGCAAGTCATAAAAATGCCTTAAAATATCTCACTCATCTCACTTACAGTATCTCACTCATTCTGACATTTGGCAAATATTAATAATTCTGGTAATCCTACTGGATCTAAAATGGGAAAGGTTCATTCTGATTTCATGTCAGATATTGAGAAAAACATGCATGTGTGTCTTTTTGTTATATAGTGTATGTATATGTAAACGTCTGCTTTCAACTGTATATCTAATATATAATTGCCAATGGGCTCTGTCACAGCTTCTGGCGATTGTGTCGCTATCCCACAATCCACCGCTGCTGCCTTCTGGCTGCGGTGGATTGTGGGATAACAACACAATCGCCAGACACTAGCGCCGCTGATCTCCCGACGGTAGCCACGGCTCATCTCCTGCCATAGGGAGATCAGCGGCGACGCAGCCGGGAGATGTGAGGTGCCAGCCACTCATCTCCCGGCTGCTCGCATCAGAACTACTCCAACCGCCATATTGGAACACCCAAGTTATGGGTATTCCGATATAGCGGCCGGGATTCATATCCCCCACCAAGCCGTGTGGCACCGCTCATTGGCTGATCGCCTCTGGCGCTCAGCCAATGAGCGCCGTGGGATTCAAATCCTCCGCCCCGCCGACTGAGCCAATGAGCAGTGCCGCACAGGATTTGAATCCCCCGCCAAAGCCGTGCTGCACCGCCCCATTGGCTGAGCACCCCTGAGCGGAGTGGGATCAAGTCCCCCGCCCCGCCGGCTAAGCCAATGAACGGTGCCACGTGGGATTTGAATCGCCCGCCAAAGCCATTGAGCGGCGTGGGATTCAAATCCCTCGCCCTGCCAGCTGAGCCAATGAGCGGTGCTGTGTGGGATTTGAAGAGTGTGGGCGGAGTGTGGGCGGTGACTGTGTTTTATGGTTCACGGATCGCACTAAATATAAAATATGAAAATGTGCGATCGCAACTCATGCATAGATGGTAACCTGCTGCTCGGTAATGGCGGTCACTATATCGCAGTGTACAGAATGAACACCGGCGGGGTAACCACTGACCTGATGTGTACTAGAGTGAACTCTGTTACTGCACAGAACCGCTGAAACAAATGTCAGAGCCTGTTAACCTCACAGGGCTCGGCAGGGTGAGCACTAGTACAAGGTCACAGGACTCCGTCCCAGAGACAGAGGAAAGAGTCCCTCTAGACCACCAGCACTCGGCGCCGCGGCTGCGGTGCCAGCAAGAGGGCATCAGAACTATAGTGCACCGAGTGCCCACTGCACCGCTCTGACGAACGCCACTAACCACCCAGACTAGGGAGGAAAGCGCTAGACTTGCGCACAGCGCCGCACTGGCAGATGCAGCTGCTAAATGCGGTACTAATGTGCCTAGGACTGAATGGCACAAAATGGTGCTGAGTGAGGTGCTCTGACTGGATAGCACAGTGGAGCTAGACAAAGCCACTAATATGTGCTGACTCTATACCCTAAACCCTGTAACAAGCACAACCAGAGGGAGGGAGTCATAAGGAGTTAGTCACCACTCTCATGCATCCATCATCACACATACCACTGACCATATGAGTCTATATTAGCGCATGGCCGAGCGGACATGCGGGCATTTTACAGAAGCGTCCTTCCGAGACCTTCCTGAAGGTCCAATCCGAGCTGCTTGAGGACCTGAGCATGTGACCTCCGACCTCCAATGAGAGGTTGTCCCACGGGCATGCTCAGTAGGCTGTTAAAAGGACTTAGCCTCCGGAGCTGCTCGCTGCTGACTAGTGTGGATTGCTAAAGCTGAACCAGAGGTGGAAGTAGGAACCAACCCGACAGCACTACCCTAAGCAAGGCTGTTATGAATGAGTCACCGAAGGAGGAAAAAACAAAAATACAAGCTAAGTCCAGAAAACCGAAGAGGTTGGCAGCTATCGGATTGCAGACCCCTGATCCTATTCACAACAGCTAAAAGTAGCCGTGGGGGGTTCCTACGATGCCCTAGACCCCTCGATCACAGCCGGAGAACTAAATAGGCCTAAAGAAAGAAAGGGGAAATCTAAACTGCCCCAGAGCAGACCCGAAAGCAATAGGCAGCCCCCAAAATATAATGACGGTGAAGCAAGATGAAAACACTAACACAGATAGAAAGATAGGTTTAGCAAACGATGGGGCCCAAGCTAACTAAAAAGGACAGGATAGAAAAGCTGCTGTCTGCAAACCGCAAAAAAACCCTACCAAAAATGTCCCAACCGTCTGATAGGAAAAAACAGGCCCTGAAGTCGCTAGGACTTCAAAAAGACTATATCAGCACTCAGGTAAATTCAGTCAGAAATTCCTGTTACCCAGTCATCATCTACAAGATCAGGTGTTTGGTAATCAGCCTCACTACCTTCCTTCACCAGAAGAGGGAGTTCATCAGACATCGACGGTGAAGGGAAAAATGAACTCACAACACAAGGCGTTGGGATCGACGCCTTTGCTGAACCGCCTTCTCTGCGGTTGGGACTGAATGGGAGACCGCAGAAGGCAAGGCTCAGAATTCCTCCTGTGCAGAGACAGGAACCCGACGCCTAACATTACCCCCCCCTCCTAGGGCCCCCTCCTCCCTGAGCCTCGCTATGCTCAAAGGCCGCAATTAGCAGAGGAGCACGGATGTTTTCCTCAGGTTCCCAGCTCCTATCCTCTGGGCCATGACCCTTCCAATCCACAAGATAAAATCTTTTACACGTACCACCTAATACCCCACAATGGTATTCACCTCATACTCGTCTGAGTACAAGCCTGATGTCCCAGTAGATGACTCAGAAAACGTGAAAATTGAACGGGCTTAAGGAGGGACACGTGGAAGGTGTCCATGATACCCAGGTGTGGAGGAAGGGCCAGACGGTAGATCACAGGGTTAACCTGCTCAAGGACCTTGAAGGAACCTATAAAGCGAGGCGTGAACTTAGTGAACTCAACCCGCACACCAAGTCGCCGGGAGCAAAGATGGGAGCGGGGTGCCGGTGTGCGTCAGCGGAGGACCTCATTCTCTCTTTGGAGGCCCAGATGGCATCCTGAATGAGGTCCCAAATGTCACGTGCCTCCGCCGCCCAGTCTGCCTTCCTAGAGTCGGTGGACTACACAGGCATGGGCACAGGAACGTGTGGATGCTGGCAGTAATTAAGGAGGAATGGGGTCTGACCGGTGGAGTCGGCAACAGCGTTGTTCAAAGCGAACTCCGCCCACGGCAGCAAGGATGCCCAGTCATCCTGCCTGGCCGAGATAAAATGTAGAAGATATGTGACCAGGGTCTGGTTGGCTCTCTCTACCAACCCGTTCATCTCGGGATGATAGGCAAAGGAGAGAGTTAGCTCAATGCTGAGCAGACTACAGAGCTCTCTCCAGAACCAGGATGCAAACTGGGGACCCAATCTTGTCCGGCATGCCGTGCAGACGGAAAACATGCTTAATGAACAACGTTGCCAAGCCCCGTGCAGAAGGTAACCGGGAGGAGGTACCAGGTGCACCATCTTGGAGAAATGGTCGGTGACAACCCAAATGACGGTGCTGTCACTGGACTTGGGCAGTCCAACCACGAAGTCCATACCGACCATCTCCCAGGGCCCGTCTGCTACCGACAGGGGGTAAAGTAGCCCAGCAGGCCACTGCCAAGGGGACCTATTCTGGGCACAAGAGACACATGCCAGAATATAGACCCTGAAATCACGGGCCATATGCGGCCACCAGTACGTCCTCGCCAGAAGCTCAGAGGTCCGTTTTGTCCAAAAATGTCCACCCACCCTGGATGAGTGAGCCCAAGGGAGGACCTCCTGTTGCAATCGGGCAGGGACAAATGTCTTGCTCGGAGTTACTGACTCAAGGGCAACAGGAGGCACGGTCATCAGGATCTCGGATGGGACGATCAGGCAAGGCTCCTCCTTCTCTGATTACATCACGGAGTGGGAGAGTGCATCGGCCCGGATGTTCTTCTCTCCGGAGTGAAAATGGAGGGTGAAGAGGAAGCGGGAGAAGAACAAGGACCATCTGGCCTGGTGAGAATTTAGCCGCTGGGCCGTCTGCAAATACACCAAGCTATTGTGGTCGGTGAACACTCCGAGAAGGCCAACTTCATCGCTAGCAACTCCCCGTCCCCGAAGGAATAATTCCTCTCCACCGGTGTGAAGGTCTTGGAGAAAAAGAAGCATGGGAGCTTCCGACCTTGCGTGTCCTTCTGGAACAGGACTGCTCCAGCACCGACAGAAGAGGCATCCACCCCCAGAATGAAGGGTTTATCTACATTGGGGTGATGTAGAATGGGAGCGTTAGCGAAAGGGGACTTAATGGAAGAGAATGCCTTGGGACCGGTTGCGACCACAACTTGGGATTTACACACTTCTTGGTGAGGGCCACCAAGGGGACTACCAAAGTCGAGAAGTGGGGGATGAATTGGTGAAAGTAATTTATGAACCCCATAAAGTGCTGCACTGCTTTGAGAGAATGGGGCTCCTTCCAATCCATCACCGCCTGTAGCTTGGCAGGATCCATGGCCAATCCCTGGGCGGAGATGATATAGCCCAGGAAAGGCAAGGACTCCTGCTCAAACATGCACTTCTCCAACTTGGCATAGAGGGAGTTTGCCCGCAGGAGGCAAAAACTTTGCAAACATTTCTCCGGTGGGAGTCGATATCTGGAGAATAGATGAGAATATCATACAGATACACTACTACCGAGGTGGTAAGCATATCCCGGAAGATATCGTTCACAAAGTCTTGGAAGACGGCCGGGGCATTACAAAGCCCGAAGGGCATCACCAGGTATTCATAGTGCCCAGCCCTGGTCTTAAAAGCCGTCTTTCATTCGTTCCCCTCATGGATACGAATCAGGTTGTAAGCCCCCCGCAGATCGAGTTTGGTAAACACTTTCACCCCCGTAGCCTATCAAACAGCTCCGATATCAGGGGCAGAGGGTATTTATTCTTAACGGTGATGGCGTTATGACCCCTGTAATCGATGCATGGACACAGTTCTCCGTTCTTCTTCAGGACGAAGAAGAATCCCACCCCTACTGGTGACACCGACTTCCTAATGAATCCCCTTGCCAGATTCTCCCTGATATACTGAGACATGGCCTCTGTCTCCGGGAGAGAAAGGGGGTAGACTCGACCCCGAGGAGGCTCAGGACCAGGCAAGAGGTCAATAGGACAGTCATAAGGGCGATGTAGTGGAAGGGTTTCCGCCGTCTTTTTGGAGAACACATCTGCATACTGATGATAGTGTTTAGGGAGCGGGGAAAGATCTGCATGAACCTCGGTGGAGGCAACCTGAACGCACTCCCTCATACATCTACCCTCACATGATTTACTCCAACCAAGAATCTTCCCCGAGGACCACTCTATATGGGGAGAGTGATACCGCAACCAGGGGACCCCTAGAAGGACCCGGTCGATACCCTCAGGCATGGCGAGGAGGGATATCCTCCCCTGATGAGATGGAGACACCGAGAGTATCAATGGGGCGGTCTGGTGGGTAATCTGTGAGGGCAGAATTGCGCCATTCACCACTCTGACGGTGCATGGCCTTGATAACATAACCAGGGGTATTGCGTGCCGTTAAGCGAAGGCAGACGACAAGAAATTGCCCTCCGCTCCGGAATCCCGGAATCCATGCAAACCTCCACCTCCAGCATGGAAGAGCCAATCTCAAGTGTCCCCTTAAAGGACAACTTGGAGGAAAATAGCGCTGATTCAAGTGAGCCGCCTCCTACAACCACTAGGCGCGAGCGTTTTCCCAGCCGCTGTGGGCACCAGTTGGCAAGGTGACCGGACTGCTGGCAAACATGACAGATCACAGGGGCTCGAGCAGACCGGGGCCTGGATCCCTCACGGGAAGCCCCCTGACGCTCGGATGCCCGATCGGGAGATTCCAGAGGTTTAGCAAAACTGGGTGCCAACCTAAACCTCTGCCTATACTGGGACCGCTCCAACCTTCGCTCGGCAAAGCTAAGGTCTATATGGGTGGAGACAGTGATAAGCTCCTCCAGTGTGGCGGGAATCTCCCTGGTGGCCAGGGCGTCCTTCACATGGTCAGACAAACCTCTCCAGAATGTCAGAATGAGGACCTTATCTAACCACTCCAACTCCGAGGCCAGCATCCGGAACTGGATAGTGAAGTGGCTGACCATGGACAAGCCCTTTGACTATGCCAGCAGCCGGATCGTATTGTCACGGGTGACTCGCGGTCCCAGGAAAACCTGATTCAGAGTGCCCAAGAACTGCGAAGCACTCTGCACCACATGGTCACCATGCTCCCACAGTGGTGTGGCCCACGCCAAAGCCCTGCCCGACAAGAGGGAAATAATAAATCCAACCTTAGCCCGCTCAGAGGGGAATCGCGCAGCCAGCACCTCCAGCTATATAGTGCACTGGCTCACGAAACCCCTACAAGAAGCACTATCACCTGAGAACTTCTCGGGCAGCGGGAGGCGGGACAAAGTCAGGGCAGGGATGGCAGTGGTCACACGAGACACAGCCTCCATGGCTGCCTGAACAGCGACCGCAGTAACATCCGCAGCTGAGGCTGAACGCTCGAGAGACGCCAACCTGCCCTCCAGCTGCTGGATGTAGTCCCGCAGTCGCTGTTTGTCCGCCATTACTAGCCAGACCCTGGTGTTTGTGTAATGTTAGGGCCTGCGGAAACCCACCAAATAATATAATAGGAGATATGAGGTGCGCTCGCAGCCCGGGGTCCACCGTGCAGAGATGGAACCTGCTGCTGAGTAATGGCGGAACAAGATGGTGAATGAACGCTTGCTCACACGTGGGTTAACTTCACCCAGTGTGAATGGAAGCGAACTCTGTAGCTTCTCAGAGCCGCTTAAACAAACGCCGGAGCCTGTTGACCTCACAGAGCTTGGCAGGGTGACCGCTAACTAAAGGTCACAGAACGCTGTCCCAGAGGCACAGGACTAGAATTCCTCTAGACCATCAGCGCTCGGCACCGTGGCTGCGGTTCCAGCAAAAGGACGGAATATATAATCGCACCAGGTGTGCACAGTACAGCTTCAGCGGACGCCACTAACAACCCAGAATTGGGAGGAAAGCGCTAGAGTTGCGCACGGTGACACACTGGCGGCTACTGCTACCTGGCGCGGTATGACAGTGCCCTGAGCTGAGAGGCACAATCAGACCTTAGAAAGTGCAGAGGACTGGGATGCACTGTGGCATATAGCCTAGCCACTGACAGGCGCTGACTCTAACCTCAAAACCCTAACAAAAGACACAACCAAGGGTAGGGATTTCATAATGAGTCATTCGCAGTAACAAGCATCCGTCATCATACACACCATAAGCCACAAGAATCCATACTAGCGTGTGGCCGAGTTGCCATGCAACTCTTTTACAGCGGCTTCCTTCTGGGACCTTCACAGTGGACCAGTCCGAGCAGGAAAGGGACCTGCACATGTGACCTCCGACCTCCAATGAGAGGTCGTCCCATGGGCATGATCAGTAAGCAAAAGACATGACTTAGTTCCAGAAGTGTTTACAGAACTTGCTGCTGACTCAAGCATGGAGTTATAGCAGAGCCATAAGGAGCAACCAGACGCCTAGCTTCAGCCTGGGCAAGATGTCTGGACCGACGTCTCTGCTGAGCAGGAATCTCTGCGGCTGCAGATGAGTGGGAGACCGCAGAGGACATGGCTTGAGATTCCTCCTGTGCAGTGGGGGAAAGTCGATGCCTAACATTCTGTCACCCCATTTTTGCCCCATAAGCTGGGGCCACCACCATCAGGGGCTTATATAACTACAGCCTTCTGTAATGCTGTAGATAAGCTCCCGATGAAACTTGAAAGATAAGAAATAAGAGTTAGATTACACTTACCCTGGCATTCGGTACGGTCCGATAGGTGTCTCTGTCCCGTCTGGCGCCTCCCATCTTCATACGATGATGTCCTCCTCCTTGCTTCTCTCTCGGCTCCTGTGCAGGCGTACTTTCTCTGACCTATTGAGGGCAGACTGTCACCACATAAGTGTCAATGCTTGAACATGAGGGCAGAGCAGAGTGCTGCAGTGCGCAGGTGCCGGAGCTCTCTGACCTTTCCCAGCGCCTGAGCACTGCAGTACTTTACTCTGCCCTCAACAGGGCAGATAAAGTACGTTTATCTTTCAGGCTTCATCAGGGGCTTATCTACAGCATTACAGAATGCTGTAGATAAGCCCCTGATGGCTGTGGCCCCAGCTTATGGGGCAAAAATGGGGTGAAAGATTCCCTTTAAGACCCGCGGCAACCGTCGGGAGATCAGCGGCTAGCGCCGCAGATCTCCCGACGGTAGTGGTGCCATGCATCGTTCGAATTCAGCGCCAATTCACGGCCGGATTGCGCCTGTCGCTGATTGGTCGCGCCCGGCCGTCCGCGACCAATCAGTGACGTGGGATTTCCATTACAAACAGAGACACAGACAGACAGAATTAGACGATTATATAGTAGATTTTAAAATGATCTAATAAAGAAGAATTTTTTACGCATCTGGAACTTATAACTCTTTTGATACAATTTGTTTCCCACGTCTGTCTATACGGAGTTCTGTGGATCTGCGGAGGTTACTGGTGAGCTGGCTTACTTTCTATTTGTTTCCCTTGATGTTTTGACTGCTGTGCCCCCAATTTTTGCTCTCCTAAATATATGATATATATCTGATAATATTGAAAGCCACATAGTGCCCACACGGATGAATATCTTTGTATATCCATGACTTCATATTTCTAATATGGCGACAGATCTAACCAGGGACCGATCCAAGAAAGCCACACATGTTTTCTCCAATCAATCTGAAGCTAATGCCGGTGCTTCAGATTTCACAAAATTGGAGAAACTCATGATAAATGAGACTAAGGCTGAGTGCAGACGTACTTTTTGGCCCTGCGGATTTTTCCGCGCAGAATGGAAGAAATCCGCAGGTCAAATGACCTGCATTTTTCCTGCGGACTTCTTCCATTTTTCATGCGGTTTTTGTGCGGAAAGAGAGTTGCATACTTTGTATGACTAGGTTCATTTCAGTATAAAAAAATCATAAGAATTTTTCTAAAACAACAATATTTAGCGCTGAATGAACTAAAAGAAATGTCGGATCTGGTTATAAAAATGTCTGACAAAGGAGGTGTGGTAGTAGTGTTGAACTCAGTAGACTATTATGCAAAAATGATGGACTTATTATCATATTATTCTGTATATGAGAAATTAAAACATAATCCTCTACATGAATTCAAGAAGGAGAGCAGTCTTATCATTAAAGAAAGTCTCAGCTTGGGTGTCCTAACACACAAACAAGCTGAAATTTTGGAGGTGAAAAGTCCGGTTCTTCCAATTAGAGTTGAGCAAAACAGATTGGTCAATTTCAAAAATCGACGACTTTCGCCAAAGTCGGGTTTCATGAAACGAAACCCGACCATAGCGTGAGGTCGGCCATGATGTTGGCGACCCGAGCGCCAAAGTCACGTTTCAAATGATGCTTCCAGTGCCTTTTTTCAGCCAATGATGGAGGACGCACACTATGGGCAACGCGATGACATAGGCAGCGGCCAGCACCATCTTAGAGAAGGGCATTGAAGTGATTGGCTGGCTTTGTGTGGCGTCACAGGGGGTATAAAAGGCTGTGAACGCCGACCGCCATCTTACTTCTGCCGATCTTACAATAGGGAGAGGTGCTGCTGCTGATTCTGAACAGAGAGAGCATTAGGCAGGGAAGAAAAAAAAAAACTGCTTCTGCTGATAGCGCTTTTCACTGTACAGTTAGTGTGCAGTGAAAGGGGAGGATTTTTGTTGCGTGCAGCAGCGCTGATGGTGATTAGGCTGCCTTTTAAGGCTACCTGCTAGCTGCATTGCTGTGTTCAAACTGCTTTTTTCAAAGCACTCCAAATTTTATTATTTTGTCCTGTTGAGTTACTGAGCGTTCATTTTTTCACACATCGTCTAGCGGTGTACGCTCCTCACACACTACCGTGTTTTCCAGCTGGTATCAAGGACAAATAGAAGCTATCTGGGTGTGACTCTGGAAGAAAAAGCCGAGGAGTTTGTCAGTTTTTCCAGACCTACACCTTAGAGTTGTGTCCGTTTTTCAAACAGTTTCGTATATCTGCTGTTTGATTACAGTCAAAACTAGACAGAGGCAGCGTGTGTCAGTCCGTATACAAATACACGGAGCTTGACAATTTTACATACACACACCGTACAGCGGTGTACGCTCCTCACACACTACCGTGTATTCCGGCTGATATCACGGACAAATAGAAGCTACCTGTGTGTGACTCTGGAAAAAAAAAAATGAGGCGTTTGTCCATTTTTCCAGACTTACACCTTAGAGTCGTGTCCGTTTTTCAAACAGTTTCGCATATCTGCTGTTTGATTACGGTAAAAACTAGACAGAGACAGCGTGTGTCAGTCTGTATACAAATACACGGAGCTTGACAATTTTACATACACACCTTACAGTGGTGTACGGTCCTCACACACTACCTTGTACCGCCTTCTAGCACGGACAAATAGAATCTACCTGTGTGTGACTCTGGAAAAAAAAACGAGGAGTTTGTCCGTTTTTCCACACCTACACCTTAGAGTCGTGTCCGTTTTGCAAACAGTTCCGTATATCTGCTTGTTGGATTACGGTCCAATACATACTTTGACTTACATAATATATACGTTGATTTAATTTGTTTAATACACCTTACACAGCAGGACGCTCCTCATACAGTAGCATCTCTCTGCTGGTATTTTGGTTACATTTTCCCAAACATGAGGAAGTATGATGGAACAGGCCGCAGATGTGGGCAGGGGGGCGCGGCTGGTACTGATGGTGGTGGTGCATCGCTTGGTTCTGGCAAAAGCACAATAACAGCTAAGGCAGGAGGTGTTGAGCCTGCCTCATCCTCTGGCCCAAGAAGACCTGTAAGGTTGCCTTTTCTTGGAGTAGGAAAACCACTTTTAAAGCCGGAGCATCAGGAACAAGTTTTGGCGTACATTGCCGAAACAGCCACCAGCTCTATTGCCTCCTCTTCTGAACGGTCGAAACCTGCAATCAGGGAGTCGTCAGTGCAGGGTTCTGGTCATAAAAAACCCCTTTCTTTGTGTCCTTTACCCCCCCCCACAAGTTAAGGATGCGGCATCCCACACTGCAGATAACTCTATGGAGCTCTTTTCACATACCATTCCTGGGTTATCCAGTCAAATCCTGAATTCCCCAGTCCAAGATGAATCTTACATGGACTGCACTGATGCACAGCCACTGCTTGATGATTCTGCTGTCACATTCACCCACAGCACCACATTGCCCTCGCAGTCTATTGAGCAAGAATCTGACCCTGATGAAACCCAGGTGCCCCTTCCATACCATACCATACCACCTTACACGGTGACACAGAGGAAGGTAAAGAGGAAGGTGCAGATGACTTTGAAGAGGAGGTGTCACGGGGGCTTAGTTCAACTAAGGCTGAAATACCCGGGGCCCCTGTGGTGTCCCTTTTACTAGGGGAAACCCTGTCTGACCCTCAACCCAGGGTTTTTGCTGAAGGTGCAAATGCCTGAGCCTCTGACCTTTCCTTATCTCCTGCTCAGCCCTGCACTTAACCCTCCACCCTCCACCCAGTGAGGAGACACACCACCAAAGCTCCCACACAAATAATGACAGACAGGGAGAACTTAAACTGCACTGCGCCGCACACACACAGGAATAAACAGTAATGTGAACAGGGCACAACTAAACACAAATATGGGAAGGAGAAAGGATAACGACGGATCATACGACACCAGATACGAATCTCTCTCTGCAACACCTCCACTCCAGACCGGAACCACTTGGTATGAAACACAAGCTATAATCGGCGACGCCCATATGCCAGTATGACTATTTAAAGACCGTGGGCGTGACTAACCTTCCAACCTGGTCTCCAGCAGGATTAACCCCCGAGAGCCTGAAGATCAAGCCGGCGCCACTGAGGCTATAGTGGCTGGAGGTGGAACTACCTCTGCCTGCCGGACGCTGTGGTGTGAACAGCGTCCGACATGACAGTACCCCGTCTTCTACGAGGGACCCCAGGGCCCTCAAGACTCATAGGACCCGGCTTGTCCGGATGACGACGGTGAAAAGAACTGACCAGCCGATCCGCATGTATGTCTGAGGCTGGAACCCAAGACCTCTCCTCCGGACCATACCCCCGCCAGTGCACCAAATACTGAAGAGTACGGCGTACTACTCGAGAGTCCACTACCTTGGCGACCTCGAACTCTAAATCGCCATCCACCATGACTGGAGGTGGCATCGGCGTCGTGTCCACCAAGCCTACCACCTTTTTCAATAAAGCCCTGTGAAAAACGTTATGTATTCTGTACACCGCAGGAAGTTCCAACCGATAAGCCACTGGGTTAATGATGGCAGAAATCCTAAAAGGCCCAATAAACCTTGGACCTAGTTTTAAAGATGGGATTTTGAGTTTTATGTTCTTCGTAGCTAACCACACCCATTCACCCACACACAGGTCCGGACCTGGCACGCGTCTACTGTCAGCCACCCGTTTGTACCTGGCACTCATGCTCAACAAAAGCTGTTTCACCCGCCTCCAGACTGATGACAATTGGGCTCCTAGCTGATCCTCCTCCGGGACACCCCCGGAGTCACCCTGACATAAGGTACAAAACTGAGGATGTTGACCGTACACACAAAAGAATGGAGACTCTCCTGATGACTCTTGGCGGTGATTATTTAACGCGAATTCGGCCAGAGGAAGGAAAGTAGACCACTCCTCCTGGTTGTCGGACACAAAGCATCGTAAATACTGTTCTAGATTTTGGTTCATGCGCTCAGTTTGTCCATTAGACTGTGGATGAAACGCCGATGAATGTGACAACTTGATCCCCAACCTTGAGCAAAAAGCTTTCCAAAACCTCGCCACAAATTGCGTACCCCTATCAGATACTATGTCAGACGGTACTCCGTGGAGTCTGACCACCTCCTTCACAAATACCTGAGCCAACGTCTTAGCATTGGGCAAAGAAGACAACGCCACAAAATGCGCCATCTTTGAAAAACGGTCAACCACCACCAGGATGACCGTGTTCCCTGCCGAGGCTGGCAAGTCAGTGATAAAATCCATGGAGATTTCTGTCCATGGCCTATTGGGTACCCCCAGAGGCTGTAGCGTGCCAGCAGGACGGGTTCGGGGTGACTTAGCCCTAGCGCACGTGATGCAAGCTGCCACGTACGAGACCACGTCCTGCCGGATTTTGGGCCACCAGAAACGACGCGATACCAGCTCTAAGGTGCCCTTCACCCCTGGGTGACCAGCCAGTACCGAATCGTGGTGTTCCTTCAACACCTTAAGCCGAAAATGCAGGGGTACAAATGATTTGTTGGCGGGAAGACCTGGTGGTACCTCCTCTTGGGCCTCGGCAATCTCCGCCTCTACCTCAGTCGTGAGAGCCGAGACCACTACCCCTTTCTGGAGGATGGGTACCGGCTCTTCCTGAGGTTCTCCCCCCGGAAAACACCTAGACAAAGCATCCGCCTTGGTGTTTTTAGCCCCGGGACGGTACGTCACAAGAAAATTGAAACGAGTAAAAAACAATGCCCAGCGAGCCTGCCTAGGAGACAGACGTTTGGCCGACTCCAGGTAGAGCAGATTCTTATGGTCGGTGATAACTGTGACCTGGTGAGCCGCCCCCTCCAAGAAGTGTCGCCATTCCTCAAAAGCCAGTTTGATGGCCAACAACTCCCTGTTGCCGATATAATAATTCCGTTCGGCCGGCGACAGCTTCTTGGAGAAGTAGGCGTATGGATGCATCTCGCTCAAGGACGAGCCTTGAGACAGTACTGCCCCCACTCCCACCTCCGACGCATCAACCTCTACCACAAAAGGTTTAGACACGTCTGGTTGCACCAGAATGGGGGCTGAAGCAAAACTATTCTTCAGACGCTCAAATGCACGTATAGCCACCTCAGGCCAGTTCGCCAGATCAGCACCCTTTTTTGTCATGTCCGTGAGCGGTTTGGCGACAGTCGAAAAGTGTTTTATAAATTTCCTATAATAATTCGCAAACCCAAGGAACCGCTGGAGTGCTTTCAGACTCTCCGGCCTCTCCCATTGCAGCACCGCTTGCACCTTAGCGGTGTCCATTTTAAAACCGGCTGCGGACACAATATATCCCAAAAAGGGCAACTCCTGGACAAAAAATAAACATTTTTCCAGCTTAGCATAGAGCTGGTTCTCCCGGAGCAACTGTAACACCTGCCTAACATGCTCCAAATGAGTGTCCCGATCGCTAGAATAAATGAGGATATCATCCAGGTATACAATAACAAATCTCCCCAGGACATGAGCAAATACATCATTAATAAAATGTTGGAAAACGGCAGGCGCGGTGGTCAACCCAAACGGCATAACCAGACTCTCAAAATGACCCTCAGGAGTGTTAAACGCCATCTTCCACTCATCCCCCTGACGGACCCTTATGAGGTTATACGCCCCCCTGAGGTCCAGCTTGGAAAACCATTTCGCCCCCGCTACCTGGTTGAACAAATCCGGGATCAACGGCATTGGGTAGGGATCACGGATAGTAATCTGGTTTAACTCTCGGAAATCCAGACACGGGCGTAACCCCCCATCTTTCTTCTTAATGAAGAAAAACCCCGCGGCTACAGGCGAGGACGAAGGCCGGATGTGACCTTTGCTCAGACTCTCCGCGATGTAGTCTTTCAGAGCTTGTCTCTCAGGACCAGAAATATTAAACATCCTGGCCTTAGGTAACTTGGCCCCGGGTTTTAACCTAATCGCACAGTCATAGGCTCTATGTGGAGGCAGTTCTGAGCAACCCTTCTCAGAGAAAACATCCGCGAAATCCTGCAAAGCCTCCGGCAGGCTGGGCGTCACGGCGGACACACATGTGGCCAAGCAATTGTCTTGGCAGAAACCACTCCATTGTACTATGTCCTGAGTTTTCCAATCAATTACCGGGTTGTGCCTGGACAGCCATGGAAAACCCAGGACCATTTGAGCTGGGAGATTACGGAGGACCCTACATGTAACCGACTCAGAATGTAGGACCCCAATGTGGAGTTTCACCTCTGCCACAAACTCAGTAATCTCCCCTTGAGGGAGGGGAACAGCATTAATGGTCACCACCTGTATGGGGTGAGGAAGTCTTTCGATCTTAAACCCGGCGGTGTGTGCAAACTCCTCATCTATGAGATTGGTGGCGGAACCGCTATCCACAAACACTGATATAGGTAGCTCTCTGCCGGCGATAATAACCTTGGCAGGGAGCATACATTGAGATACCATCATGGAGGATATGCATACGCTCAGTTGGGTCTCCTCCATACCCTCTGAGCTTAACAGTTTTCCGCCGGTGTGACCCTCTTAGGTAGTACCGGGCAAACGTTAACATAATGACCTCCTTTACCACAGTAGAAACATGCTCCGGGCTTCCGGAATCCCGGAGCGCGAGGCTGAACCTGTGCCACGCCAGCAATCTGCATAGGTTCAGGGGACTCATCTACTTCAACCACACCTGCACCTCTGTTTTCCCCCAGAGGTAGCGTCTCCTGTGCCCCCTGACGAAAACGGCGATCAATACGTATCACCAAACTCATGGCAGACTCCAATGATGCCGGAGTCTCATACATCAGGAGGGCTTGTTTCACCCTCCCTGATACCCCATGAATAAACTGGCTCCGCAGTGCTGGGTCATTCCACTGTGTGTCTACAGCCCAGCGGCGAAATTCCGAACAATAGTCTTCTGCCAAGCGCTCCCCCTGGCAGAGGGCGCGGATTTTAGATTCCGCTAGAGCCAGTCGGTCAGGGTCATCGTAAATGAGCCCGAGGGCAGAAAAAACATTATCGACCGAATGAAAAATAGCAGAGTCAGCTGGTAAGGAAAATGCCCATGCTTGGGGGTCACCACTCAGTAATGACAACACCAGCCCTACTCACTGGGCCTCATTACCTGAGGATATTGGCCGCATGCGGAAGTATAATTTGCAGGCCTCCCGAAATACGACAAATTTGCTGCGATCGCCTGAAAATCGTTCTGGCAGCGGAAACTTCGGCTCTGCACCGATACCTGCAGATGCCGTTTGCACCTTTGCTACTACCAGGCCCTGCTGCTGAACTGCCCCTTTCAACTCGGAGACCTGTAAGGACAGTGCCGCCAACTGGCGGGTTATGGAATCTAATGGATCCATGGACTCCTGAAAAAATGTGGGCCGATTATAATGTCACGGGGGCTTAGTTCAACTAAGGCTGAAATACCCGGGGCCCCTGTGGTGTCCCTTTTACTAGGGGAAACCCTGTCTGACCCTCAACCCAGGGTTTTTGCTGAAGGTGCAAATGCCTGAGCCTCCGACCTTTCCTTATCTCCTGCTCAGCCCTGCACTTAACCCTCCACCCAGTGAGGAGACACACCACCAAAGCTCCCACACAAATAATGACAGACAGGGAGAACTTAAACTGCACTGCGCCGCACACACACAGGAATAAACAGTAATGTGAACAGGGCACAACTAAACACAAATATGGGAAGGAGAAAGGATAACGACGGATCATACGACACCAGATACGAATCTCTCTCTGCAACACCTCCACTCCAGACCGGAACCACTTGGTATGAAACACAAGCTATAATCGGCGACGCCCATATGCCAGTATGACTATTTAAAGACCGTGGGTGTGACTAACCTTCCAACCTGGTCTCCAGCAGGATTAACCCCCGAGAGCCTGAAGATCAAGCCGGCGCCACTGAGGCTATAGTGGCTGGAGGTGGAACTACCTCTGCCTGCCGGACGCTGTGGTGTGAACAGCGTCCGACATGACAGGAGGTGATGGATGACCCATTTCTGGACCCGGATTGGCATCCATTGGGGGAGGAGGGTGGCACTGAGGAGAAGGATCCGCAGCAGGCATTGACATCGCAGAAGCGGTTATCTAGCAGGCCCGTAGCGGTCCTAAAACGTGGAACAAAAACTAAAAGAGTTGCAGGACAGCTTAACCAGACGGTCAACTTAGCACAGCGTGCAAGGCCAGAAAATGTTTACCATAGTAGGAAGAGTGCAGTGTGGCACTTCTTTGTCCAAAATCCTTCTGATGAGGCAAAGGTTACCTGTAAGAAGTGCGGAATGACCATTAGCCTAGGTAAACAACTCAGAAATTTGAATACCAGTTGCATGCTTTGGCTACTTTCACACATCAGTTTTTTGCCGTCAGGCAGGATCCGGCTATTTTTAGAAAAAACGGATCCGGCATAAATTTTGGAGAACTGTAGAAACGGATCCGTTTTTTTGCTGGATCCGTCTAGCAGGTTATATCTGTTCCTGGGGGCTGGCCAATTGGATCTGAGCATGCGCAGACTTAAAAAACCGGATCCGGTGGCTGGATCCGTCTTTTTCTGCATCCGGCGCATTCCGGCGCCCATAGACTTTCATTGTAGCAAAAAGCTGGAACCGCCGGATCCGGCGCTTCCGGCTTTTTCGCCGGAGACAAAAAACGTTACAGTAGCCGTTTTTTCCAGACGCCGGAATGAGACAAGTTGCCGGAACCGGCAAAAAACGGATGAAACGCAATGCCATCCGCCGCGATCCGGCGCTAATGCAAGTCAATGGGGAAAAACTGGATCCGGCAAAATGCAATGCCGGTTTTACAAAAAAAAGCCGGATCGCGCCTGACGGCAAAAAACTGATGTGTGAAAGAGGCCTTAGACATTTAATCAACATGCACTTGCAAGCATGGACTCACTACAAAACCTCAGACAGCACATGTGCACCTGCTCCAACTGAAGGTAGCCAACAACGCTTCATCGCTACCCCACTGTAAGACCATGAACGTCAACTTACAAGCGGATGCAGTGGTGGTTTATGATCACCTTTCACAGCTGCCAATCCAATAGAATCGCCTATGGCCTGTGGCTTCTGTCTATTGCACTCCAAAGTGACCAGACACATCATGATAGGTAGTGAGGACCATGGGAATGTAGTACCAGCAGGTACGCAGGATGCAGTGTCGAGTCACGAGACAACTACGGTGCTTTTAAGAATACGTTTATGGGACTTGAGGGGACTTTCCTCAGTCATGGCATGATCACCGAAACAGGGGTAACACAGGTTGCTCACACAGGGGCTCTATAAAAGCAAACACAGTAACGTAGAACACGACTACTCCCGGCAACGGCCGGTTACTATAGGGCAGCGGTATGGCCGACTACAGGTCCTTAAGTCTAGAGTCTACTTAGCGGTCCAGATGTCCCTCGCCGTTCGGGCTGGTGGTCTTTCGGCGAAGTAGTTGCTGGGCCCAGTTGCTGAGGCGCTGACGAAGTCTTCGCGCTCTCCGGCGCGCTGAGGACACTGGAGCCCCACAGGCCCCGGCGGAGTCCTTGGACGGATGGGCCGCAGCTCCCGGACCTGGGCAGGCAGCAGTGATGTATGGTGGCGAGTGACAGGCCGCGGTCACTGGTGAGAGCAGGGCAGCCACGGGTGGCAGGGAACAGGCTGCGGCTACGAGCACAGGGGAGACGGCCGCGGGCGACGGCAGGTAGGCCGCAGCCGCGGGCAAAGGGGAGGCGACAGCGACCACGAGCTGAGCTGTGGCTGCAGTGGCCGCGGGCTGGAGCGGGCCATCAAGTCTCGGATGATTCTCTGGATACCGTCCCTCTGGAGTCCTCAGTCAGCGTCCTTCCTGGCGCTGGTGAGTCGTTCTAGCTGGCAGTCGCTCCCACGCTCTCCTGCTATCTCTGTCCCGGTCTGCTGACTCATCGTCTGGGGAATTCCCCGCCTCCTTTATACCGGTCCCTCCTCCAGCCCACCTGTCGGTCTCAATGATCCGTCCTCGAATCTTGTCCCCCGGGAACAGTTTCCCCCGGAACCCAAATGACGGCTCCTTTGGTTCCGGCCCGGACACTCGACGGGGTACGTTCCTCCCACAGGTACATCTCTCCCTGTGATCACAATTGAATGGAGATGAGTAACGGTGATGTGATCCACGCTACTGAGATAAAGCAATCCTTTCTTCACAAAGAACCTTTTTCGCTTTCTCCACAGTAATTGAGGGTCTGCATCGCCTCTGCAAAATATATTGCGGGAGGTTTCCCCGCGATGAGTAATTCCAAAATTTCTGCTAACACTCGACTTTGTGTCTATACTTGTATCCATGTAGTTTCCAGTAGCAGAGATTCTTGACTGGCTTACGGAGATTGAAATGTATACGAAGATTTAAAAGTACCACAACACTGTATACTGATGTACTCTATGAATACCTTTCCCTTTTTCTACTTTTTTAATTCTGGTGTAATACATAGTGTGAGGTAGCGCTGTCATTTACTTGGGGAATTCTCGCTTGGCAGCGAACAAAAACCAGTTCCGGCATGGGTTTTCCATCAAACGTAGCAGTCCATGCGGTTTATTATGCAGCATAAACCGATAGAAGCAATCCACAAAACTTCACATAAACAGCAGAGCGTCCATTATAGCCATTATAGCTTCCCTCTGTAAGCCCAGTGTTCACACAGGTTGCTCAATGTCCGGCATACAGGCTCTCTTAGCCTCATTTATCTCACCCACGTCAGGGTCTCCACATGGTTCCGTCACTCATGCTGCAGACGTCCATATCCCTCCAGGGAACTTTCAGGCTCTGGCAGCCATTACACACAGCCACACCGGCTGTTAGCCAGGAGACAATCCTGCACACGGGACCTTCCGCTCTGGACCAACCTGGTCCTTGCATTCACCACGTGACCTACCCTGGCCACATTATATGGCATATAGCCACGCCCACCGGGTCACGTGACTATGACCTCATCACAGGTCCTTCACACACTCACATAGCCTTTTACTACAGGCGTTTTCAGACACACCCCTGGGTGGGTTTGTAGGTAACCAGAACCCGCCCATCTCTCTAGTTACCTGGAGACTTCTCCCTTACACTTTGAAACTGTGACGATTCTGGCCTAATACGTCCAAGAGTGGACCCTCTGGGTCGTGGATCAGGAGCCCCTGGGCCGAGCTCACCAGGTGAAGACCGACCCCTGTACAGGGATCGTTAGGGGCAGGACCGCAGGGGGCAGAACCGCGACAGCCGGTACCAGGAGGGACGGCTCGAAGGACAGGCAGGCAGAACAAGAGTAGCAGGACAGAATAGCGGAAGGCACTGGGCAGGAGTCCACAGGAGGAGGATCGGAGAGGAGGGAACAGGGCAGAGACAGACAGACGGAAGCGGAGCAGGGCACAGAGCACACAGGGGAAAATAGCAGAAGGACAGGCAGGATTCTCTAGAGCAGATATGCGGCCGATGAGTGCAGGGAAGTCACACAATCACCAGGCGCCCTCAGAATAGGGCGGACGCCTGATATATCCAGAACCCGGAAGTACGTCCTACAGACCCGCCCCTCAGCGACGCCCCCTACTAGCAGAAGAGAGCGGGGGAACGCGCGTGCGCGGCCTAAGGCCGGCGCGGTTACCCGCAGCAGGGCGGAGACCAGAGCGGAAGTGCGCGTGGACAGGAGTACGCAGGTGAGGGGACGCTGCGGCGGGCACCACCGCTGAAGGGGCATCGGCGGGCACGGCCGCCGATGTCACAGTACCCCCCCCCATAGGTCCTCCCCTTCTGAGGTTGGCCAGAAATCTTTTCATGATAAGGGGGGCATCGACATTCTCTCGGGGCTCCCAGGACCTCTCCTCTGGACCAAAACCCTTCCAGTCGATAAGAAAAAGAGTTTTACCCTTGACCCTTTTCATGGCCAAAATGTCCTTTACTTCAAAGACATCGTCCGAACAAATTGGTGAAGGAGGGGACATGGAGGTTGGTTGGAACCGATTCAGAACTACAGGTTTAAGGAGCGAGACATGGAAGGCGTTAGGGACCCAGAGCGATGCCGGCAACCTCAATTTGTACGCTACTTCGTTAATGCGCCCAAGTACTTCAAAAGGCCCGATGTATCGAGGACTTAACTTGTAAGCAGGGACTTTTAGGCGGATATGTTTGGTAGAAAGCCAGACTTTGTCCCCGGGATGGTATGGGGGTAGATCCCTTCGTCTCTTGTCTGCGTGTTTCTTAATTCGAATGCTGGCTACCTCGAGCGCCTCCCTGGTCTCCCTCCAAATTTGCAAAAATTCCTTGGCGAGAGTATCTGCTGCAGGAACTCCAGACGATGCGGAAAAGGGCAGCAGAACACCAGGATTTAGCCCAGTTACTACAAAGAACGGCGTCTTGGACGTTGATTCGCTTGGATGATTATTATGAGCGAATTCTGCCCAAGGTAGGAGTGAGACCCAATTATCCTGATGGGCGTTAGAAAAGTGGCGTAAGTAGGTAGTCAAAATTTGATTAATCCGTTCCACTTGCCCACTGGTTTGCGGATGATACGCTGAGGAGAAGTCGAGAGACGTGCCCAGGAGCCGAAAGAGAGCCCTCCAGAATCGGGAGGTAAACTGGACCCCTCGATCGGTCACGATTCGTAGAGGAAGACCATGCAGCCTGAAAACCTGGTGGATAAAGATCTCGGCCAACTTCGGAGCAGATGGCAGTCCGGACAAGGGAATGAAGTGGGCCATCTTGGAGAAGCGGTCTGCGACGACTAAGATGGTAGTACATCCAGCAGAGCGAGGCAGATCAGTCACGAAATCCATTGCGATTTGCTGCCAAGGGGCCTCTGGCACAGGCAATGGATGAAGGAGACCGGAGGGCAGAGTCCTTGGAACCTTGTTCTGAGCACAGGTCCTGCAGGAGGCTACAAAGTCCTTTGCGTCCTGGTGGAGAGAGGGCCACCAGTAATACCGGGAGAGAAGCAAAAGGGTCTTCTTAATCCCAACGTGCCCAGCAACCTTGGAGGATTGCCCCCAGCGCAGCACCTCCAGACGTTTGTTCAAAGGGACGAAGGTCTTGCCAGGTGGAAGAGTAGAGAATCTCACAGGAGCCACGGAGATAACTTTAGCCGGCTCGATAATAAATGATGGATCCTCCTCCTTTTCAGGTGACTGCAAGGACCTGGAAAGTGCATCAGCTTTGATGTTCTTACTGCCGGGCCGGAAGTGGAGCTTAAACTCAAAACGGGAAAAATACAGGGCACACCTGGCTTGTCTGGAGTTGAGTCTCTGGGCGGATTGCAGGTAGGCCAAGTTCTTGTGGTCCGTGAAGATAGTAAAGGGATGCACTGCCCCTTCGAGCAGATATCGCCATTCCTCCAGCGCCATCTTAATGGCCAACAATTCCCGGTCCCCAATGGAGTAGTTGCACTCCGCAGGGGAAAAGGATTTGGAGAAGAACCTGCAGGGGACTAGATGTCCGGATGGAGCCTGTTGGGAAAGGACCGCCCCAGCTCCAGTGGAGGAGGCATCTACTTCTAGGATGAAGGGCCTACTGGCCACTGGGCGGTGTAGGATCGGAGCAGAGGCAAAAGGGCGTTTCATGGCAAGGAAGGCGTCCTCGGCTTCGGAAGACCAGCCGTTAGACTTCGTCCCCTTACGGGTCAGGACCGTGATGGGCTTGGTAACTGTAGAAAAGTGGGGTACAAACTGTCGGTAATAGTTAGCGAAGCCGAGGAAACGCTGGATGGCCTTTATGCCAACTGGACGAGGCCACTGGAGTACCGCGGACAGCTTCTCCGGATCCATCTTTAGGCCGGAATCCGTGATGATATATCCCAAGAAAGGTAACGCTGTTTGCTCGAAGAGGCACTTCTCAATCTTGGCATAAAGACGATTTTCTCGAAGGCGCTGCAGGACCATGCGTACACTTCTTTGATGGGAGGAGAGATCGGCCGAGAAAACGAGGATATCATCCAAATATACCACCACGCAGGAATAGAGTAGGTCCCGGAATACCTCGTTTACGAATTCCTGAAACACCGCCGGAGCATTGCAGAGACCGAACGGCATGACCAAGTATTCATAATGGCCGTCCCGAGTATTGAAGGCCGTCTTCCACTCGTCCCCTGCTCGGATTCGGATTAAGTTGTAAGCTCCCCGCAGATCCAACTTCGTGAAGATCCTGGCCCCCCTCAGCCGGTCGAAGAGTTCTGGAATCAGCGGGAGCGGGTACCGGTTTTTAACAGTGATGTTGTTCAGGCCCCGGTAATCAATACAGGGTCGCAGGGACCCATCTTTCTTCCGAATGAAGAAGAAACCTGCGCCCGCAGGGGACGAGGATTTCCGGATGAACCCCTTGGCCAGATTCTTCTGTATGTATTCCGTCATAGCCGTGGTCTCTGCTGGGGATAGAGGATAAGTTCTCCCTCTGGGAGGGGTGGCTCCGGGGACCAGGTCGATAGGGCAGTCATAGGAGCGATGAGGTGGTAAGGAGTCCACCTCCCTTTTGCTGAATACATCAGCATACGCGTGATAGGGTGCGGGAAGGCCCGGAAGGTCGGCTGGCTTCGACCATGGACGGGGACGAGTGAGAGCCCGTAGGCAGTGCTCCTGGCAGGAGTGCCCCCAACGGAGAACTTCCCCAGAGCGCCAGTCAATCACCGGCTCGTGCCGTCTGAGCCAAGGTAGCCCAAGAAGAACAGCATGGGCTAGTTGCGGCAGGACATAAAAGGCTATTCTCTCGAGGTGGAGTGCACCGATTTGAAGGTCTACTTCGACGGTAACCGTGGTGATGAGTCCGGGTAGAGGTTTACCATCGACGGAGGAAATAGCACGAGGGTTCCTCAATACATTCACCGGGATCTGGAGTTTATCAACCTCCTCCTGGCGGATGAAATTACCAGCAGCACCCGAGTCCACATACGCCTCCACAGATCCACGCTCCCGACCTGTAATTATCAAAGCTGAAAGGGTAAGGGGGAGAGAGGAATTTTGATCACCTAGGGGGTCCTCTCTTACCTGACCTAGGTGGAGGCATTTCCCGGCCTCTCTGGCTTCTCCGGACAAGAACGCACAAAATGGTTGGCCCCTCCGCAGTACAGGCAGAGTCCCTTGGTCATCCTCTCCCTGCGCCGCTGCTCGGACAGTCTGACACAATCAATCTGCATGGGCTCAGGAGCGGTACTAACAGGAGATGCAGGGAAACGAGGGACAGGAGCCTGGTACAGCCTAAAGGACCTTCTCTCTCCGACCACCTCTCGAGCGCGCTCCTGAAAGCGTAGATCAATACGAGTGGCCAGCGAAATAAGGTCCTCCAGAGTGGTGGGAGTGTCTCGCCCGGCAAGCTCATCCTTGATCTTACTGGAGAGGCCTCTCCAAAAGGCTCCCACAAGAGCCTCATTGTTCCACCCCAACTCTGAAGACAGGGTCCGAAAGCGGATGGCGTATTGCCCCACTGTAAGGGAACCCTGGCGGAGGTTAAAAAGGGCCTCCGTGGTGGATGCTAAGCGACCCGGTTCATCGAATACCTTGCGAAAGGTTTCCAAGAAATTCTGAATGCTAGACACTATGGGGTCATCCCTCTCCCACAAGGGATTCACCCAGGACAGGGCCTCACCCTCGAGATGGGACACAATGAACGCCACCTTGGCGCGGTCAGTAGGATACTGGAGGGGGGCCAACTCAAAGTGCAGTCTGCACTGATTCAGAAAACCCCGGCATAACTTAGGGTCTCCGCTGTACCTGGGGGGTTTACCCAGACGGGGAGACGGGGCAGAGACTATGTCCCGGGGGGAAGTTGTTGCGGCCGCAGAGGATTGCAGAGCAAGCAATCGATCATCCACGGATGCCATGTAACTTAAGATGTGGGATTGAGCGTCGCGCTGCTGCGCGAGCTCCTGCTGGAGGCTGGCCAGGAGGGGGGCGTGCCCGGGGTCTGAGGTCTGCAGGGCGGATAGCCGGGTGTCCATAGACTTCATAAAGGACATTATCCGGGTCTGATTTTCTCGAAGGAAAAGTAGTTCCTTCTGTGTAGCGGCCGCGGCACCGGCGGGATCCATGGCCTGGTGATACTGTGACGATTCTGGCCTAATACGTCCAAGAGTGGACCGTCTGGGTCGTGGATCAGGAGCCCCTGGGCCGAGCTCACCAGGTGTAGACCGACCCCTGTACAGGGATCGTTAGGGGCAGGACCGCAGGGGGCAGAACCGCGACAGCCGGTACCAGGAGGGACGGCTCGAAGGACAGGCAGGCAGAACAAGAGTAGCAGGATGGAATAGCAGAAGGCACTGGGCAGGAGTCCACAGGAGGAGGATCGGAGAGGAGGGAACAGGGCAGAGACAGACAGACGGAAGCGGAGCAGGGCACAGAGCACACAGGGGAAAATAGCAGAAGGACAGGCAGGATTCTCTAGAGCAGATATGCAGCCGATGAGTGCAGGGAAGTCACACAATCACCAGGCGCCCTCAGAATAGGGCGGATGCCTGATATATCCAGAACCCGGAAGTACGTCCTACAGACCCGCCCCTCAGCGACGCCCCCTACTAGCAGAAGAGAGCGGGGGAACGCGCGTGCGAGGCCTAAGGCCGGCGCGGTTACCCGCAGCAGGGCGGAGACCAGAGCGGAAGTGCGCGTGGACAGGAGTGCGCAGGTGAGGGGACGCTGCGGCGGGACCGCCGCTGAACGGGCATCGGCGGGCACGGCCGCCGATGTCACAGAAACAACACCTTAGCAATGATATTGCTGATCACACATACACAAGTCTCCATCTCAAAGCCACCCACTTTGAGATACACAACGGCCACTCAATACTCTGCCACTCATCCTTTCCCTTGGGACCTCCACACAGCGCCCCCTAGCGGACACAGTGGTTACTACACAATAGTGAGCCTGTGAGTGTCTGTGTCTGACTCCGGAAGTATAGACGGAAATTTAACCCTAGACTGGACACACCTGGTATGTGCTGATACAGTACCTTGCTTTAAAAATTTGTATTAAGGTATCATCTGTAGGATAACGAACTGTGGGGGGGACCCTCTTCTTGCCGCAGACAAACACGAGACTGAGACAGAGTTTGCATTGAACAAGTCCGTTTTTAGTGCCCATCCTGTCAACAACAGCAATTCACCACAGCCGTTTCACATTTGTCTGTACACAGGCCCCGGTAACCTTCACTTCCTTTGTAACTATAATCGTGGCGTCCTCTGTGGCTCTTCCACTCTGGCTGGCCTAGGCCCAACCACCACAGCGCTGCACCAGTCTGAGCACACGTCCGTATGATAGCCCCAGGCCGTCTTTGTCTGTGGCTACCATCCTCTGGCCCACCCCCTTGTGACCGCCTCAACTGTCAGTCCTCTCTGGAGCCTTTCCACTGTCTCTATTTCCTCAGCAGAACTTCCTGTTTACTGTGCTCCCTTCGCTGACTGACTCTTCCAGAACCTTCCCTCAGCCTTTTATACTTCCAGTTCTGGTAACTTCGCCGACCATCACCTAACAGTTTCTCTGACCAATGGCAGTTATTCAGTCCCACTCCTACACTCTCCACTGCCCTCCAATGGGCAAGCTAAAACACTGCACCCTTTCTCTTTATCTTAGCGGTTTCACACCTACACTGCGCTACACCTCTGCTTCTCACTACAGGCTGGTTTGTCTGTCAGTCCACCTTCCCTACATCATCCATAGTGAGTGAGCGTGTGTGGGTTACACCTTCTATATATACGGTGAATCGGAGAAACAAATTTTTACACTATACTCAATACAGCTTGTATCTTGTTATACAGTACCTTTGTTCGACATTTTGCATTGCGGTCCAATCAATACTGAGTAAGCATCTGAGAGTGACTACGGGACTATTTATACGGAGATTTCTATTGTCCCCTAAAAAATATATACTTGCTATCTTGTTATCCAGGAACTTTTTTACAACATTTTTTATTATGGTCTAAACCAAACTGAGTGAGCGCCTGAGGGTGACTACGGAAATATATACCGATATTTTCAATGTGGCCAACACTGTATACAGCCGAACGCTTCTGATACAGTAACCTTTTTAGCTATTTAGATTCTGGTGTAATCCATAATGAGCCTGTAAACGTCTGTCTGTTACTCCGGCAATATATTTGGAACTTTAAGATTACCCCAGCACTGTATACAGCTGTACGCTTGTGTTACATAACCCATTTACAGCTTTTCATATTCTTGTGTAATCTATACTGGGCCTGAGAGCGTTTGTTTCTGCCTCCTGAAATGTATACAGAGAATCAGAATGTTTACACTATACGATATATACCTTTTATCTGGTGATACTGTACCCTTTTTCAACTTGTTATTTTATTGGGTAATCCATACTGAGCCTGTGAGCGTCTGTGTATGCCTCATGAAATATATACGGAGATTTACTGTTATCCATAGAATGTATAGAGCTCTACGCTTATGATACAGTACCATACATCTGCTGGTATTTTGGGTCCATTTTCAAAAACATGAGGAAGTATGGTGGAAGAGGACGCGGATGTGGGCGTGGAGGGCCACCTGGTACTGATGGCGGTGCATCTGCTGATAGTGCCAAAAACACAATAGCAGCTAAGGCAGGAGGTGCTGAGCCAGCGTCATGGTGTAGCTCTGGAAGGCTCCATTTTCTGGGAGTAGGTAGACTGCTTTTAAAGCTGGAGTATCAGGAACTGTTTGTGGCTTACATTGCTGAAACTGTTAGGTGTTGGATTTCTGTCACTGCACAGCGAGAATCCCGAGTCTTAGCAGTCCCCCATTCCTCTCCAGCCGCAGAGGAGGTTGCTCAGCAAACTCGTTGGTCCAGGCACTCTGCCCAGACCAGCTCTGTGGGTTTGCTTGCTGCTGCCACCTCTGGCGCATCTATGACAATACATGCTGCTCAGCAGCGAGATTCTCCAGGGACTAAGTCCCCATGTCAGGCCACTGAGCATGCCCGTGGAGTGATCTCCCATTGGAGATCGAAGGTCACGTGCTCAGGTCCTGCTTCTGTTCGGATTGGCACATCCGTGAAGCCAGGAAGGTCCCCGATGCTCGCGGCTATAAAAGGTTCGCATGACCGCTCGGCCATGCGCTAGGATAAGACTGTATTTACAGACTATGTGGAGTGAGTGATGTATGCACGCATGAATGTCTCTGATGAATTACTCATTAAGAAACCCCTACCCTTGGTACGCATGTGTTGTGCAGCCTAGCCTACTAGCGCTCAGGCTTAGGTAGGACAGAGGTTGAGTCAGGCATCAGTCCTCACCAGGGACTCAGCACGCCTCAGTGCACGTGCTCCATAGCCAGCGTCTATAGCGGCGTTCGTGGCAGTGATGCCGCGCATTCAGTGGGCCTAGAAGGACTCTAACCCCGTGTCATTGGGGTAGAGTTCTGTGGACGTACACTGTGCGCTCTTTTGGCCAGGTTCTGTGAGCTTAACAGGTTCCGGCATCTACATTCAGCGGTTGTGTGGCTCTGTGCATTAACAGAGTTCGCCCCTGTTCACATTGGGTGACGTAACCCACGTGTGACTGGTTTCACACCGCTTAATTCTTCCGTAATTACTTAGCAGCAGTGTACCACCTCTGCACGGTGGACCCCGGGCTGCGAATGCACCTACTATTATTTAATAATTTGGTGTGTTCTGCCAGCCCTAACATTATCCTAGCGCCAAGGTCTGGCTAATAATGACGGACGAACAGCGACTGCATAGATACATCCAGCAGCTGGAGGGTAGGTTGGCAGCGCTAGAGCGTTCCACCTCAGCTGCGGATGTTACTTCGGTCGCTGTTCAAGCAGCTACAGAGGCTGTCGTCCGTGTCTCCACGGCTAGCTCTGCCCCGACCTTGTCTTGTCTCCCGCTGCCCGAAAAGTTTGCGGGTGATAGTGCTTCATGCAGGGGTTTTGTGAGTCAGTGCTCCATTCACCTGGAGTTGCTGGCCACACGATTTCCCTCTGAGCGGGCTAAGGTGGGATTTATCATCTCCCTTCTGTCGGGCAGGGCCTTGGAGTGGGCCACCCCGCTGGGGGAGCGTGGGGATCCCCTGGTACAGAGTGCCACCCATTTTCTGGTCAATTGAAGCAGGTGTTCCTAGGGCCTCGGGTCACGCACAACACTGCACTGCAGTTGCTGGCCCTAACCCAGGGTTCGTCTCTGGTCAGTCAGTATACCATCCTCTTCAGAACTCAGAGCTTGAGTGGCCGGATAAGGTTCTCATACCCATTTTCTGGAGAGGCCTGGCTGATCATGTCAAAGACGCCCTGGCCACCATGGAGGTGCCCACCACCTTGGAGGAGCTCATTATGGTCTCCACCCAGATTAATATTCGCTTCACTGAGCAAGGGTTGGAGCGTTCCAAGTCCCGCCAACAATATAGATTGGCTCCAAACTTTGTTAGGCCACTGGAACCCTTCAGTCAGCCGCCTGAGCCTCCAGAGGCCATGGAGGTGTCCCGCACGGTGTCCAGGGCCCGGTCCACGTGGATACCTTCAGTTTGCTTCCGTTGTCAGCAGACTGGGCACCTAGCTAACCAGTGCCCACAACGCCCGGGAAACGCACCCATCTAGTGGTGATCGGAGGGGGCCTACTAGACACAGCTACTTTCTCCTCCAAGCTCCTGTTTAAAGGGGCGTTAGAATTTAATTCTTCCACTCTGGTGGTGGAGGTTTGTGTGGACTCTGGAGCGGAGGGCAATTTCATGTGATCTGCCTTCGCACTACAACACGCAATCCCCCTGGTCCTACTACCTCAGCCGGTCACTATCAGAGTGGTGAATGGTGTGACACTTCCGTCCCAAATCACCCACCAGACGGCTCCACTGAGACTCTCACTGTCTCCTTCCCATCAGGAGATGCTGTCTCTTCTGGTCATGCCCGAAGGTATCGACCAGGTCCTCCTAGGAGTTCCCTGGTTACGAGTTAATTCTCCTCACAGAGTGGTCCTCGGGAAAAATCCTCGGTTGGAGCAAGTCCTGCTAGGGTAGGTGTTTGAGGGACTGCGTACAGGTCGCTACCTCTGATGTTCCCGCAGATCTCTCCTCGCTTCCCAAGCCTTACCAGCAGTATGCAGACGTTTTCTCCAAGAAGGCGGCAGAGACCCTTCCGCCGCACCGCCCTTACGACTGTCCTATTGAACTCTTGCCCGGTGCTGATCTCTCCCAGAGAGAGAAGCCATGTCTCAGTATATCAGGGAGAATCTGGCAAGAGGATTCTGTTGTGAGTTCATTTTCTGGTCCACCAGTTGTGAGTTCTCCTGCCAGGCTCCCTCTGGTGGTAACAGGAGGTAGAGAGGCTGATTTAATCAGTAGAGATCTGCCACCTGATAATGAGGATGACAATTGGACCTCAGGAATCTCAGACTGTATTTAAGACAGCCGACTCCCTATTCTGGTGCTGGTGATTCCTTCTGGCTTGTCAGGTCTTGGTTTTCAGCTCTGTTCCAGTCATCTAAAGCTAAGTTTTTCTGCTAATGTTCACACTTGATTTTGTTGGTCTATTCAGTTATTCAATTTTTTGTGTGGTCAGCCAGCCCTGGCTGGGGCTGTGCTGAATTTCCACTCTTATTTACCTGTATTTGCCAATTTGCTTTTTGTCCCTTATTAGATTGGCCTCTTTTTGCTCTGTCTCAGAATATTTCAGAGTGCTGATATAGTGGGAGACGTCTAGTGACTTCAGGGTTAATTTTGCTATCAGAAGTGTTGGACATTATTTTTGTAGGGTTTTTTGGGCAGATTGCAGACAGTGTCTTTCCTTTCCTGTCCTTTCTAGTTAGTTTGGGCCCCATCGTTTGCTCAGCCTATTTTCCTGCCTGTGTTTTCATCTTGTTTCACCGTCAATACATGTGTGGGGGCTGTCTGTCCTTTGGGGTCTGCTCTGGGGCAGTTAGTTTTCCCCTTTTCTTGCTTCAGGCTTATGTAGTTCTCCGGCTGTGATGAAGCGTCTAGGATCATCGTAGGTACGCTCCACGGCTGCTGCTAGTTGTGTGGTTAGGATCAGGGATCTGCATAGTTACCAACCTCTCTGGTTTTCTGTGACTTAGCTTGTTTTGTTTTTTTCTCCTCGGTGACCCATTCATAACAGGATTCATTAGGAAGTCGGTGGCTCTGGCGGGAGCGGGATTCTTCTTTGTCCAAAAGAAGAATGGAGAATTACGTCCGTGCACCGATTACAGGGGTCTTAACGCCATAACCGTTAAGAACAAGTATCCTCTACCCCTGATATCGGAACTGTTCGATAGGCTACGGGGAGCAAGAGTGTTTATTAAGCTTGATCTCTGAGGAGCCTATAACCTGATTTGCATCCGTGAGGGGGACGAATGGAAGACGGCATTCAACACCAGAGAAGGGCACTATGAATACCAGGTGATGCCCTTCGGGCTATGTAATGCGCCAGCCGTCTTCCAAGACTTTGTGAACGATATCTTCCGGGATATGCTTACCACCTCGGTAGTAGTCTATCTGGACGATATTCTCATTTACTCTCCAGATATTGACTCCCACCAGAGAGATGTTCGCAAAGTTTTCGATCTCCTGCAGGCAAACTCCCTTTATGCCAAGTTGAAGAAATGTGTGTTTGAGCAGGAGTCCTTGCCTTTCCTGAGCTATATCATCTCGGCCCAGAGGTTGGCCACGGATCCTGCCAAACTACAGGCAGTGATGGATTGGAAGGAGCCCCATTCTCTCAAAGCGGTGCAGTGCTTTATGGGGTTCATAAGGTACTATCGCCAATTCATCCCCCATTTCTCAACTTTGGTAGCTCCCTTGGTAGCCCTCACCAAGAAGGGTGCAAACCCCAAACTGTGGTCAGGATCTGTCTCCAAGGCCTTCACCGCTATTAAATCCCACTTCACTAGCGTTCCTATTCTTCATCGCCCCGATGTTGATAAGCCCTTCATTCTGGAGGTGGATGCCTCTTCCGTCGGAGCTGGAGCGGTCCTGTTCCAGAAGGACTCGCAAGGTCGGAAGCACCCATGCTTCTTCTTCTCTAAGACCTTCACACCAGTGGAGAGGAATTATTCCATCGGGGACAGGGAGTTGCTAGCAATGAAGCTGGCCTTCTCAGAGTGGAGACACCTCCTGGAGGGGGCTTGCCATCCTTTCCAGGTGTTCACTGACCACAAAAATTTGGTCTGTCTACAGACTGCCCAGCGGCTGAATTCTCGCCAGGCCAGATGGTCCTTGTTCTTCTCCCGATTCCATTTCACCCTGCATTTTCTCTCCGGGGAGAGGAACGTCCGGGCCGATGCTCTTTCTCGCTCCATGGTGTCATCAGAGGAGGAAGAGGAGGAGCCTCGGCTGATAGTTCCATCGGAGAGTCTGAGGACCGTGGCTCCGGTTGCTCTCGAGTCGGTACCTCCGGGCAAGACTTTTGTCCCTGCCCATCTGCGACCGGAGGTCCTCTCTTGGGCTCATTCGTCCAGGGTGGGGGGACATTTTGGGACCAAACGAACCTCTGATCTCCTGGCGAGGACGTACTGGTGGCCGCATATGGCTCGTGACGTCAGGGACTATATTCAGGCGTGCATCTCTTGCGCCAAGAATCGGTCCTCTCGGCAGCAGCCTGCTGGGTTACTCTATCACCTGCCGGTTGCGGACAGGCCCTGGGAGATGGTCGGTATGGACTTTGAGGTGGGTCTGCCCAAGTCCAGTGGCAGCATCGTCATTTGGGTGGTCACCGATCATTTCTCCAAGATGGTACATCTGGTACCACTCTCTCGGCTACCTTCGGCACGGGGCCTGGCAGCGTTGTTTATTAAACATGTTTTCCGCCTACACGGCATGCCGGATAAGATTGTCAGCGACCGGGGTCCTCAGTTTGCGTCTCGGTTCTGGAGAGAGCTCTGTTCTCTGCTCAGCTTTGAGCTAAATCTCTCCTAGGCCTATCATCCCGAGACAAATGGGTTGGTTGAGAGAGCCAACCAGACCCTGGTGACATACCTGCAACATTTTGTCTCAGCCAGGCAGGATGATTGGGCACCATTGCTGCCGTGGGCGGAGTTCGCCTTGAACAACGCTGTGGCCGACTCCACCGGTCAGACCCCATTCCTCCTAAATTACGGTCAGCATCCGCGCATCCTCGTGCCCATGCCCATGCTCATGACCATGTGTCATGTTGGACACTGTTCACACCAGGGTGTCCGGCAGACAGCGGTAATACCCTGTTGGGTATTCTGTTCCAGTCGGGATAGGGTTAACCAGGTTGTCATGCTGGCTGAGGGCTGGGCCACACCCTAGGTCTTTAAATAGTTCATCCTGACTATGGGCGTCGCCGACTATAGCTTTAGCCTAGTGCTAGCAATACCGGTCAGCAGTGGTGGTGTTGGAGCGTCTGATATCTGGTGCAGTATATCCCTCAGTGGTTCTTTCTCCAATCTGTTATATATATATTTGGTTGCCCTTGCACATTATTGTATTCCCTTGTGTATTTACTGTGTGGTGTTTTCTTTTACCCCTGTCCATACGTATTTGTGGGGTCTGGTGTCTGGTCCCCTCACTGGGTGGAGGGAGGTGGGTTCAGCTTAGGGCTGGACAGGAGACAGGGACAGGGTGGAGGCTCAGGCAGGCACACCTCCAGTGTAAACCCTGGGTAGAGGGACAGACAGGGTTCCCCTAGTCTGAGGGACATCACAGGGGTCCCGGGGTTTTTGCCTAAAGTAACCTAGGCATTCCATGACATTATAGTCGGCCCAAATAATAAAGTGAAAAAAAAAAAAAGGGAATATAGGGGTTACTTACTATGGATCCTATACTTTCCCTAACCAAGCAGCTGGAGGCTCTATCCATACAGGTCACTGAACTCAGGGGGGCGGTCCAGCAACAAGGCCTGTCAGCTCCTGCAGTACCTGCTGAGGCTGCAGCCAGGGCAGCTGAGCCCAAGTTTCCCCTTCCTGAACGATTTGCTGGTGATCGTGGTAAGTTCACGGTGTTTCGTGAATCATGCAAATTGTATTTCCGTATGCGTCCACATTCCTCAGGTAATGAGGCTCAACGCGTGGGCTTGGTGATTTCTTTCCTGAGTGGTGACCCACAGGCCTGGGCCTTTTCACTCCCTTCAGACTCACCGGCATTTGAATCTGTAGATTTTTTTTTCTCTGCTCTGGGTTTGATCTATGATGATCCAGATAGATTAAACTTAGCAGAGTCTAAGATACGCTCACTGCTACAGGGTGATCGACCAGCTGAGGATTACTGCACGGAATTCCGGTGCTGGGCGGTGGACACGCAGTGGAATGACCCTGCGCTTAGAAGTCAATTTTTGCATGGGGTTTCTGGAAGGGTTAAACAGACTCTCCTAATGTACGAGACTCCCGCCTCTCTGGAGGCTGCGATGGCACTTGTAGTACGCATAGACCGACGTCTCCGTCAGGGGGCGCTGGTTTCGTTGCCTCCGGGAGGTGGGGGAGTGGTCGGTGAGGTTGCCGCGGGTGAATCCGTGGAACCCATGCAGATCGCTGGTATAGCACAGTCACCGAGTAACAAGCCTAAACGTCCTTGGCACAGAAGGCAGGGGCTCTGTTTTTTTTGTGGCAAAGGAGGACATTTTATTAACGCTTGCCCCCTGGTACCTAAGAAGGGCGCGCCGGCGGAAAACTGATAGGCTCAGAGGGTTTGGAGGAGTCTAGTCTGAGCCTTTGTGTATCCTCCGTCATGGTTTCCCAGTGTATGCTCCCTGCTAGGGTGGTACTTGGGGGGCAAATGCTCTCTATTACAGTATTTATTGATAGTGGCTCAGCTGCCAATCTCATTGATGAGAGGTTCGCGCATACAGCGGGATTTCCGGTGGAGAAATTGCCGAACCCCATCCGGGTGGTTACCATCAATGCTTCCCCGTTGTCTCAAGGGGAGATCACAGAGTGTGTGTTGGATATACGACTCCACATCGGAGTATTACACTCAGAGCGGGTAACTTGTAAGGTGATTAGTAACTTACCGGCTCAGATGGTTCTGGGCTTTCCATGGTTGTCAATGCATAATCCTGTTATTGATTGGAAGACCCAGGACATAATTCAGTGGAGCAGGGAGTGTCAGGAGAGGTGCCTGGCTACATGTATTTCCGCTTTGACCCCCAGTATCCCGGAGCCGTTGCTGGATTATGCGGATGTATTTTCTGAGAAGGGTTGTTCGGAACTACCACCGCATCGCCCCTATGACTGTGCTATTAGGTTGAAACCAGGGGCCAAGTTACCTAAAGCTAGAATGTTTAATATCTCAGGTCCCGAGAGGCTAGCTCTCAAGGAATACATTGCGGATAGCCTGAGCAAGGGTCATATTAGACCTTCCTCTTCTCCTCTGGCTGCTGGCTTCTTCTTTGTTAAAAAGAAGGATGGCGGTTTACGCCCGTGTCTGGATTTCAGAGAACTCAACCAGATTACGGTCCGTGATCCTTACCCTATGCCACTTATACCCGATTTATTCAACCAAGTGGTTGGTGCCAGGTGGTTCTCCAAACTGGACCTCAGGGGGGCGTACAATCTTATAAGAGTCCGTCAGGGGGATGAGTGGAAGACAGCGTTCAATACCCCTGAGGGTCACTTTGAGAGTTTGGTAATGCCGTTTGGGTTGACTATGGCACCGGCGGTCTTTCAACACTTCATTAATGATGTCTTCTCTCAGTTGTTGGGGAGGTTCGTTATAATTTATCTTGACGACATCCTCATTTTCTCTCGCGACCATGATACACATATAGAGCATGTTAGACAGGTTCTGCAGTTGCTCAGAGAGAACAGGCTCTATGTCAAGCTTGAAAAATGTGTGTTTTTCGTACAGGAGCTACCGTTCTTGGGTTATATAATCTCCGCCTCAGGTTTTAAGATGGACACCGCAAAGGTGCAGGCGGTACTACATTGGGATCGGCCTGATAATCTTAAGGCGCTTCAGCGATTTCTTGACTTCTCCAATTACTATAGGAAATTTATTAAGAACTTCTCTATGATTGCCAAACCACTGACTGACATGACTAAGAAGGGTACCGACTTTTCTGACTGGTCTGAGCCTGCGGTACAGGCGTTTGAATTCCTCAAGAATAGTTTTGCCTCAGTGCCCATTCTGGTGCAGCCCGATGTCTCCTTACCGTTTGTCGTGGAGGTGGATGCGTCGGAGGTTGGAGTGGGGGCTGTACTGTCTCAGGGCCCTTCTTGGGCCAAGTTGCATCCGTGTGCCTTCTTCTCCAAGAAGCTGTCGCCTGCGGAGCGTAATTATGATATTGGCAACAGGGAACTATTGGCCATCAAATTGGCATTTGAGGAGTGGCGACACTTCTTGGAGGGGGCTGTTCATCAGATTACTGTGATAACCGACCATAAGAATTTGCTTTATTTAGAATCTGCTAAGCGCCTGTCCTCCAGACAGGCTCGCTGGGCATTATTCTTCACCCGGTTCAACTTCATTGTTACCTATCGCCCTGGGTCAAAGAATGTTAAGGCAGACGCTTTATCCAGGTGTTTTCCTGGTGGAGAGTTATGTGAAGAGCCGGTGCCTATTCTCCAAAAGGGTGTGGTGGTATCTGCCATCACGACAGAGATTGAGGCAGAGATTGCGGAGGCTCAGGAGGTGGTACCGCCGGGGTTGCCTGCTAATAAATCTTTTGTGCCGCTACATCTACGCTCTAGAGTGTTGGGCGAACATCACGACACGGTACTGGCAGGTCATCCAGGGGTTAAGAGCACTCTGGAACTGGTATCGCGTCGTTTTTGGTGGCCTAAAATCCGGCAGGATGTGGCCTCATATGTGGCTGCCTGTAACACGTGCGCACGGGCCAAGACTCCTCGTTCCCGTCCCGCTGGTAGCTTGCAGCCTCTCGGGGTGCCCAGTAAGCCATGGACTGAGATTTCCATGGATTTTATTACTGACTTGCCCGCCTCGGCAGGGAACTCGGTCATTTTGGTAATTGTTGATAGGTTCTCCAAAATGTCACATTTCGTTGCTTTACCGTCTTTGCCCAATGCTAAGACTCTTGCTCAGATATTTATTCGCGAGGTGGTCAGACTTCATGGTGTCCCGTCTGACATTGTGTCTGATCGAGGTACGCAGTTTGTGGCAAAGTTTTGGAGAGCTTTTTGTTCTCGCCTTGGAATCAAATTATCTCATTCATCGGCTTTCCACCCTCAGTCGAATGGACAGACTGAGCGGATGAACCAAAACCTGGAGCAATACTTGCGCTGCTTTGTTTCCGACAATCAGGAAGAGTGGTCAGCCTTTCTTCCTCTGGCAGAATTCGCAATAAACAACCATTGCCAGGAATCGTCTGGAGAATCTCCTTTTTTTTGTGTGTATGGTCAACATCCTCAATTTTGCACCTTGCGTCAGGGGTGCTCAGTTGGCGTCCCTGAGGAGGACCAGTTGGGAGCTCAATTGTCGTCTGTTTGGAGGAGAGTCAAGCAGCGCTTGTTGAAGGTGGGTTCCAGGTACAAACGGGTGGCTGACTGCAGACGTGTGCCAGGTCCGGACCTGTGTGTGGGTGATTGGGTGTGGTTATCGACTAGGAACATTAAGCTCAAGATACCGTCACTTAAGTTGGGTCCCAGGTTCATTGGCCCATTTAGAATCTCCGCAGTGATCAACCCCGTGGCATTTCGTTTGGAGTTGCCGGCTGTGTATAAGATTCATAATGTATTTCACAAAGCATTGCTAAAGAAGGTCGTGGGTTTGGTGGATGGTTCCCCCGGGCCACCACCTCCCGTCTTGGTGGATGGCGCGTTGGAATTTGAGGTGTCCAAAGTGGTGGACTCTAGGGTTGTGCGTCGCACTCTACAGTACCTGGTCCACTGGCGTGGCTATGGTCCTGAGGAGAGGACATGGGTGCCGGCCTCTGACATTCATGCTGATCGACTGGTTACTATGTTCCATCGTCGCCATCCGGACAAGCCAGGTCCTCGACATGGTGAGGTTCCGGAGGTCCCTCGTAGAAGGCGGGGTACTGTCATGTTGGACACTGTTCACACTAGGGTGTCCGGCAGACAGCGGTAATACCCTGTTGGGTATTCTGTTCCAGTCGGGATAGGGTTAACCAGGTTGTCATGCTGGCTGAGGGCTGGGCCACACCCTAGGTCTTTAAATAGTTCGTCCTGACTATGGGCGTCGCCGACTATAGCTTTAGCCTAGTGCTAGCAATACCGGTCAGCAGTGGTGGTGTTGGAGCGTCTGATATCTGGTGCAGTATATCCCTCAGTGGTTCTTTCTCCAATCTGTTATATATATATTTGGTTGCCCTTGCACATTATTGTATTCCCTTGTGTATTTACTGTGTGGTGTTTTCTTTTACCCCTGTCCATACGTAT
Organism: Dendrobates tinctorius; assembly: GCF_039654945.1. NCBI lineage: Eukaryota > Metazoa > Chordata > Amphibia > Anura > Dendrobatidae > Dendrobates > Dendrobates tinctorius. The sequence goes on along the minus strand of NW_027361754.1, from coordinate 16,034,077 downwards.
TTGTGGGGTCTGGTGTCTGGTCCCCTCACTGGGTGGAGGGAGGTGGGTTCAGCTTAGGGCTGGACAGGAGACAGGGACAGGGTGGAGGCTCAGGCAGGCACACCTTCAGTGTAAACCCTGGGTAGAGGGACAGACAGGGTTCCCCTAGTCTGAGGGACATCACAGGGGTCCCGGGGTTTTTGCCTAAAGTTACCTAGGCATTCCATGACACCATGTCGTCCACCGACTCTAGGGTGGCAGACTGGGCGGCGGAGGCATGTGACATTTGGGATCGCACGCAGGATGCTATCCGGGCCTCCAAGGAGAGAATGAGGTCCTCCACTGATACTCGCCGGCACCCAGCTCTGACCTTCGCCACTGGCGACTTAGTGTGGCTCTCCGCTCGAAACATCAGGCTGCGGGCAGAATCCGCTAAGTTCTCTCCGCGTTATATTGGCCCTTTCAACGTCCTCGAGCAGATTAACCTTGTGGTCTACCGTCTGGCCCGTCCACCACACTTGGCTATCTCGGACACGTTTCATGTGTCTCTCCTTAAACCGGTTCACATGTCCCGGTTTTCTGAGCCATCTGCTGGGACATCAGACCTGTTGTCTGACGAGTTTGAGGTCAATACTATCGTGGAATGCAAGGTGATGCGGGGCAAAAAGTTTTACTTGGTGGATTGGAAGGATCATGGTCCTGAGGCTCGGACCTGGGAGCCGGTGGAGAACATCCATGCTCCTCTTCTCATTGCGGAGTTTGAGCGCAGCGAGGCTCAGAGGGGAGGGGGCCCTAAGAGGGGGGTAATGTTAGGTGTCAGATTTCTGTCGCTGCACAGCGAGAATCCCGAGCCTTGCTTCCAGCGGTCTCCCATTTCTCTCCAGCCGCAGAGGAGGTTGCTCAGCAAACTCATCGGTCCAGGCACTCTGCCCAGACCATCTCCGTGGGTTTGCTTGCTGCTGCCACCTCTGGCGCATCTATGACAATACATGCTGCACAGCAGCGAGATTCTCCAGGGACTAAGTCCCCATGTCGGGCCACTGAGCATGCCCATGGAATGATCTCCCATTGGAGATTGAAGGTCACGTGCTCAGGTCCTGCTCCTGTTTGGATTGGCCCATCCGTGAAGCCAGGAAGGTCCAGGATGCTCGCGGTTATAAAAGGTTCGCATGGCCGCTCAGCCATGCGCTAGGATAAAACTGTATTTACAGACTATGTGGAGTGAGTGATGTATGCACGCATGAATGTCTCTGGTGAATGATTCATTAAGAAACCCCTACCCTTGGTACGCATGTGTTGTGCAGCCTAGCCTGCTAGCGTCCAGGCTTAGGCATAGGTAGGACAGAGGTTGAGTCAGGCATCAGTCCTCACCAGGGACTCGACACGCCTCAGTGCACGTGCTCTATAGCCAGCGTCTATAGCGGCGTTCGCGGTAGCGACACCGTGCGTTCAGTGGGCCTAGAAGGACTCTAACCCCGTGTCATTGGGGTAGAGTTCTGTTGCCGTACACTGTGCGCTCTTTTGGCCAGGCTCTGTGAGCTTAACAGGCTCCGGCATCTACATTCAGCGGTTGTGCGGCTCTGAGCATTAACAGAGTTCGCCCCTGTTCACATTGGGTGTCGTAACCCACGTGTGACTGGTTTCACACCGCTAAATTCTTCCGCCATTACTTAGCAGCAGTGTACCACCTCTGCACGGTGGACCCCGGGCTGCGAACGCATCTACTATTATTTTATAATTTGGTGCGTTCCGCCAGACCTAACAGAAACAGCTTCCAGCTCTGTCGCCTCCTATTCTGAAGTTGTAAAAAATGCAAGCACTGAGTCATAACTGCAGGCTTCTGTCAGGAGAAACCCCTTTCCTTGTGTCCTTCACCCACACCAAAAGTGAAGGATGTGGAAGCGCACACCTCAGATTACTCCATGGAGCTCTTTTCACATACCATGCCTGGGTTAATTAAAAATAGGGCCCATCATGTACTGGAGCAATGTAAATGGGGCAGATCACACACTGGAGCAGCATCTAATGGGCACATTATACACTGGAGCATTACAAATGGGACCCATTATATATGGAGCATTATTAGAGCCCATCATACACTGGAGCATCATCTATGAGGCCCATCATGTACTGGAGCAATGTAAATTGGGCAGATCAGACACTGGAGCAGCATCTAAGGGGTACATTATACACTGGAGCATTACAAATGAGGCCCATTATATATGGAGCATTATTGGAGCCCATCATACACTGAAGCATCATCCATGAGGCCATGATGTACTGGAGCAATGTAAATGGGGCAGATCAGACACTGGAGCAGCATCTAAGGGGAGCATTATACACTGGAGCATTACAAATGGGACCCATTACATATGGAGCATTATTGGAGCCCATCATACACTGGAGCATCATCTATGAGGCCCATCATGTACTGGAGCAATATAAATGGGGCAGATCAGACACTAGAGCAGCATCTAAGGGGAGCATTATACACTGGAGCATTACAAATGGGGCCCATTATATATGGAGCATTATTGGAGCCCATCATACACTGGACCATCATCCATGAATCCATGAGGCCCATCATGTACTGGAGCAATGTAAATGGGGCAGATCACACACTGGAGCAGCATCTAAGGGGCACATTATACACTGGAGCATTACAAATGTGGCCCATTATATATGGAGCATTATTAGAGCCCATCATACACTGGAGCATCATCCATGAGGCCCATCATGTACTGGAGCAATGTAAATGGGGCAGATCAGACACTGGAACAGCATCTAAGGGGCACATTATGCACTGGAGTATTACAAATGGGGTCCATTATATATGGAGCATTGTTGGAGCCTATCAGACACTGGAGTATCACCCATGAATCTATGAGGCCCATCATGTACTGGAGCAATGTAAATGGGGCAGATCAGACACTGGAGCAGCATCAAAGGGGCACATTATACACTGGAGCATTACAAATGGGGCCCATTATATATGGAGCATTATGTGGAGCTCATCAGATACTGTATGGAACATTATATGTGACTAATTATTTGGTATGGAGAAATATATGGGGCTCATTATTCTGTATGGCGCACAATGTAGTGGCCATAACACTGTATGGAGTAATTTATTGTCCTGTTTTTGAGCTATTGTACAATTTAAAATAGATCAGTCATGTCATGTAAGCAGTGAAGTATGAGTCATTGTACTATACCTATATTTCTGTGGTGTATTGGAGCATCATGAGTTGTGGTATGTGTTAAAGGGGCGCACTGACACTCTTTGGCCCAGGACACATGAAAACCTGGAGCCAGCCCAACCCCCCCTCAACTTTAGCCAAATAACCTCCAGTTTTCAATGTGTAACTATTATTAGGAAGTAAATTAAGGTTGACAAGCTTCAGTTATAAGAATTGATGTTTTTGTCATTGAAATGGGCACTGTAGGTGTTTACTGTCCTCCACTCCTTGCCGACTTTGCTTCCCCATTGACATGCATTGGGTTTTGTGTTTCAGTCGGCCTCCGACTTTTCCCTATAGTCGGCCGATTTTGTTCGACCTGACTTTTGCGAAAGTCGGGTTTCTTGAAACCCGACTCAACCCGAAAAAAGGTAAAGACGCTCATCTCTACTTCCAATCATACATGGAGTCCCAAAAATTCATAAGACAGATGGTATTCTGCCTATGTGACCTATCGCATCCGGAATAGGTTCTACTAATGAACACCTGTGTCAATGAGTTGATTCATTGTTGCAGCCCTTAGTTCAAAGAACTCCAGGTTACATCAAAGATTCCAAACAGATTCTAGAAATTTTGTTACCCACTTACACTTGGCTATGTTGTGACGTGATATCACTATACACATGCATCCCTCATGATCTGGCAATCCAAGCATTATATTTTCACCTTCACATATTAAGGAATTACTCTAGTGATTTGAAGAACTACATTTTACAAGTAGGGCGGTTTTTGTTAACCCACAATTTTTTTGCATTTAATGGTGATTACTTTCTGCAAAAGATGGGTGTGGCAATGGGGGCTAAATTCTCACCCTTCCTTGCCAACCTAGTCATGTCATTTTGGGAATCTAAATACATTTTCTCTGCTAATAATCCATTTCTTGATCATATGAACTGGTAAGGTAGATATATTGATGATACCCTCATTGTGTGGGGTGGAGATATATCTGCCATACCAGGGTTCATCCACTATTTGAATTCTAATAGTCATAACATCAAATTTACTCATAAATATGATTCCACAAAAATTTATTTTCTTGATCTTGAATTAATTGGAATAAATAATCATATTATTTCTACAAAAACTCATCATAAACCACTCAGTCGCAATACTATTTTGCATGCTGCCAGTAGTCATAGCAAACATACTATTAAATCAATCCCAGTCGGAGAATTTACTAGAGTTAAACGTAACTGCAGTTTGGATATAGATTTAAAAGAAGACTTTGATTATGTTTCACAAAAATTAAAAAACCACAAGTATCCCTGCTGGACGCTGAACAGAGCACAGAATATTGTGCAGCAAAAAAATCGCACTGAGTTAATTAAATCGTCCACTAAGAAAAAACAAGATGAAGTTATAACAAATAAACCATACATTTGTTTTCAGTACAGTCCGCAATTTTCGCAAATTAGGAAAATTAAACATAAATATTTTATATGAGGATGATAAATTAGCTAAAATCCTAACCCCGGGTATTAATGTGGTTTCCAGAAGGGCACCAACATTAGGTAATAAATTATCCCAAGTATGTTTTTTCTAAATAATAATAAATCTCTGAAAAATTGGTTAAACTGTACTGGATTTTTCAAGTGTGGCTCCAATAATTGCAAAACGTGCAAAAACGCGCATGCCTCAAAGAATTTTACTAATGCAAACAAAACAGTTAATTTTAAAATTAAAAATTATATCAACTGTAATTCTACAAATGTTGTGTATAAAATGGACTGTAAGGTTTGCAATCTTTCGTATATTGGATGCACATTCAGAAAACTAAAAGCACGAATTAGGGAGCATTTAAGTGATATTAATAATACTAATAACTTGGATCGCAATGTGTCAGCAGCTTCTAATCACTTCATAGTACAACATGCTCGCAATACGGCATACTTTCAGGTGCAAGGAATTGAACGTGTCATTACACCTTTTCGTGGGGGAGATGCCAGACGGCATCTCCTCACTTGAGAAGCTTATTGGATCTACCATTTAAAAACTAGAATCCCTGGTGGCCTCAATAAAAGAAATGATCTAATGTTACATTATTGTTAATTCAGTATATTTTTCATTTTTCTTTTCTTTTTCATGTGTTTTGTTTTACATATATCATGGTTGATGTTTTTAACTAGTAAAGGACCATTTTGTATGTCTTGTGACATTGAAATGTACTACGATTGGTGAATTTTCTCTGTATAGGGATAAGTGTATAGGTACTAGTATGGCTTGGACAAAGATCGACAAGATCAAAACGCGTAGCCTCTGTCCGTGATGTTGGCACTTTTTTTGGAGAGCACATTCGTTATATATGTATTTTAAAATGATCCAATAAAGAAGAATTTTTTACGCAGCTGGAACTTATAACTCTTTTGCTACAATTTATTTCCCACGTCTGTCTATACGGAGTTCCGTGGATCTGCAGAGGTTACTGGTGAGCTGGCTTACTTTCTATTTGTTTCCCATCACATCTGAGAGTACAGAAAATTCTGTCATTTTTTTGTAGTACTGAAGTATTGTTTGGAGTGTCTTATAAAATTGTTTGTCACCATTTTGCTGCCACTATTTTGGGGTTAAAAATAAATAAATCCACTCCACATATTGAACAGTGTGATATCTCCGTCAGACGCCTGATCTCTCTGTGGGCTACAAATTGTGGCATTTCAGGCCTACATTCTCCTTTTTTGGCTGTGTCTTACCATAATTCTATACAGTATTTCTCTGTAAAAACAAACAAACATGCAGGCCACATATTGAACAATCTGGTATCGCCATCAGGTGCCTGATCTATCTGTGGGCTACAAATTGTGGCATTTTCAGACCTACATTCCTCTGTATTTGCTGTCTGTTACCTTAGGTTTATACACTATTTTGGGGTAAAAAATAAATAAATCCAAGCCACATATTGAACAGTGTGGAATCTCCATCAGATGCCTGATCTATCTGTGGGCTACATATTGTGGAAATTCAGACCTACATTCTCCTTTTTTGGCTGTGTCTTACCGTAATTCTATACAGTATTTTTCTGTAAAAAATTAAACATACACTCCACATATTGAACAGTGTGGTATCTCCGTCAGATGCCTGATCTATCTGTGGGCTACAAATTGTGGCATATCAGGCCTACATTCTACTGTTTTTGCTTACCATAGTTATTGACACCAGGTTGGTAACCAAAAATTCATTTTTACCTACATTCCAGATATTTTAAAGTGTGGTTTTCCCGAACACGGATCACATACAAGTTCGCTACCAATCCAACCATTTGTAGTGAACGTGGAAAATATTGTAGTCCGTTTAAAATGGGCAAGGCGCACGGCAAGGGACGGGGAAGTGGACGTGATGGTGATGGTGCATGAAGAGGCAGAGGCCGAGGCCGTGGGCAAGCTGAAATTGTGCCACAGCAAACACCGACATCAGCTGATCTGGTGAGGTGGCAGCTCCTGTCTGGACTTGAGCTAAAGGTATAAAAGGCTCTCAATGGCGCACGCCTGTGTGCTAGTATCATGCTTATTTGCTGTGTGTGTGTGAAGGTGGGACAGCTACCACCCTGTGTGCATGTGTGCCGCTAATAGCACTGCGAGTGTGTTTCTATATGAGCAGTGTAGGGTGGGAACTCCCGCTCGAACATAGTGGCTGCACTGGGCGTCCTCAAAAGCCACCGTATGTCAGTGCAGGTTCAATCACCAGCGTAGTGCGGGGTGATTTATAGGGAACTCAATCCCTCTATGCTCCTGTGACATTTAAAAGGGCATAGCTAACACGACTCATCCCACACTTGGACACTCTAAAGAGCTGTTCACGTTTCCATTTATAGATTCGGGCTGCTCACCTGGTCCACTTGATGCGGGGTAAGATGAGATTCCATGTAGCGATGTCCAAATATTTGAGCAGCTACGGTCACACGAAGAGGTGGACGATGATGAGACACAATTGCCAGCAAGCCAGGTGGAGGACCAGGGTGTGGAAGTGAAATACAAGGTGGTGGATGATATAGTAACTGACCCAACCTGGCAGGAGAACATTCAGAGCGAGGACAGCAGTACACAGGGGGAGGGAGGCATAGCACCCCAACAGGCAGGAAGAAGCAGAGTGTTGGCTGCGGGCAACCGTTACTCGTAACACCAGCACAACGGAAGTTGGCAGTACAACGGTTAGGTCTTCCCGAGTCTGGTTGTTTTTTAAAGACTCTGCCGATAACCCCAAACTGGCCATTTGCACCACCTGCCATGCTCGCATCAGCAGGGGTAGCAAAACTAACAGCCTGACCACCACTATCAGGATCAGGCACATGGCAGCAAAGCACCCGAATTTGTGGGCCGAATATCAGGCTCTCGGAAGAGTGTATGTGGGTGAAAACACAGCTTCTTCCACTGTTATGCGTGCAAGCCAATCCCCTGTACATAGTGCATGCAAACATGCCTCCTGCCCTGTGTCTTTGCCCACACTCAACTAACACCATCATCAAGCATGTCCACGTCCTTGTCCCAGTGTTGCCTTCAGTTGTCCGTACCCCAGTCACTGGAACGCAAGCGAAAATACGCAGCCAATACACCACAAGCCACAGTACTAAATTCACACATTTCTCATCTGCTTGTGGTCGAATTGTTACCTTTTAGGCTTGTGGAGATGGAAGCATTCCACAACCTGATGGCAGCGGCCGTCCCAAGGTACTCTGTTATGAATGAGTCACCGAGGAGGAAAAACAAAAACAAGCTAAGCCACAGAAAATCAGAGAGGTTGGTAACTAAGTGGATGGCAGACCCCTGATCCTATCCACACAACTAGCAGTAGCTGTGGAGCGTGCCTATGATGATCCTAGGCGCCTTGTCACAGCCGGAGAACTAAATAAGCCTAAAGCAAGAAAAGGGGAAATCTGAACTGCCCCAGAGCAGACCCCAAAGCAATAGACAGCCCCCAAACATGTATTGTCGGTGAGACAAGATGAAAGCACAAACACAGATAGAAAAATAGGCTGAGCAAACGATGGGGCCCACACTAACTAGAAAGGACAGGAAAGGAAAGATGCTGTCTGCAATCATGCACAAAAAACCCTGCCAAAAAATGTCCAACACTTTCTGATAACAAAAACCCTGAAGTCGCTAGAGTTCAATTCCCTATATCAGCACTCTGGTATATTCTGAAGACAGAGCAAAAAAGAGACCAATCTGATCAGGGACAAAAAGCAAACTGGCATAAACAGAGACATAAGAATGGAAATTCAGCACAGTCCCAATGGGGGCTGGCTGACCACAAAAACTAAGTAAACCAGACCAAATCTCAAGTGAAAAAAAGCAGAGCACACTTAGCTTGAGAAGGCAGGAACAGAACTGGAAACTAGAACTTCAGAGCAGGAAAATCACCAGCACAGAATTAGGGAGTCGGCTGTCTTAAATCCAGTCGGAGACTCCTGATGTCCAATCACAGTCCTCCTCCTCCTCAGGTGGCAGGTCTCTGCCATTTAGATCAGCTTCATGACCTAATGTCACCACCAGAGGGAGCCCGGATGGAGAACTCACGACTCCTCTGTCAACACAGCCAGCTCCACCACCCTCACTAGAAGCCAGAGGTAAACCAGAAAATGAGTTCACAACAGTACTCGGTCCCCAGCCGCCACTTTCTCCCGATGTGCCATCCCGGTATTACACAGGCACGTGTCCTTAACATCACCCGTGGCCTGAACAATACTGCTACTGGGAAAGTTCACCTAACCACGGACACGTAGACAAGTGCTTGTGGGCAGGGACACTCCATCTTGCTGACAGTACACTGGGTTAACATAGTGGAAGGCGGGAACCAGAAGGACCTTGGAATGGAACACGTCCTCCCGAAGCCGAGGATTGTGGACCCTACGTCAATCAGGGTTGCCCCCACAGTCTACACAGCTCCTGCACCTCATCCTCCTCCTCTTCAGCCTCCATCTCCGAAATAAGCACATCAGTCACAAACTGAAAGCACTGCAGCACTGCCTCAGCCAAGCATCAACAGGCTATACTGAAGCTAATATGCTTAGGTGACAAACCGCACAATACTGAAGAGGTGTGGACAGCTCTGAAAGAGCAGGTAAATGTGTGGCTGACACTGCTGAACCTACAGCCAGGCTTGGTCATGTGGGAAAAAGGCCAGAACTTGGTTGCAGCTCTGAGGCGAGGAGAGTTCACACACGTGCCATGCCTGGCCCATGTGCTTATCCTCTTTGTTCATCATTTTCTCAAAAGCTATCCAGAGCTGCCAGATCTGCTTGTGAAAGTACGCTGCCTGTGTGCCCATTTTCGAAAGTCAGCTCCACCTTCAGCCGCCCTTGCCGTGCCTCAGCAGCATTTGCAGCTTTGGGCTCACCGACTGGTGTGTGATGTCCCCATGCGTTGAAACTCTACACTGCATATGTTGGAAAGGATTTGTGAGCAGAAGAGCGCAGTTGTTCACTACCAGCATCAACAAGGCCGTCGTTATTCAAATCAGACTCCACACATAAGATCTCAGGAGTGGACATGGATGTCAGACATATGTACCATCCTCCAAAACTTTGAGGAATCCACCAAGATGGTGAGCAGTGATGACGCCATAATAAGCGTCACCATCCGGCTTCTCTGCATTCTGAAAAGCTCTCTGATCACAATGAAAGAGGATGCATTGCAGGTGGATCACGTGGACATGGAGCAAGGAAGCATACAGGGTGATTACACACAGCCCAGCCTCATGTCATCCCAACGTGGATTGGTTGACAATGAGGAAGAGGAGGAGGAAGAACAGGAGCTTCTTTCATGCGCTATAGATGGTACTACAAGCACGACTGTCATACCGTCTGTTGAGCGTGAATGGCCTGAGAACAGGGAGGAGGAGGAGAAGGACACCATGGTCAGTCATCCTGTTGGGAGGACACGGAAGGCTTGCCTGCTACCAGTCTGGCATGCATGGCTGACTTCATGTAGCACTGCTTTTCAAATGACCTTCGCATTATGAAAATTTACAGTGACACTCATTACTGGTTGGTGATACTTCTAGACACGCTACAAGTCAAACTTTCTATCTCTTCTTCTAGAGGCAGACAGGTATATTAAAATGGTGCAGTACCAGAGGGCTCTTGTTGCAGATTTATTAAAAAAATCCCATCTGGAAACACTGGTTCCAGACGTCACAGTTCATTGGACAACCAAGGAGTACAGACGAGAGACACAGCGCCAATCCAGCAGAGGCAGGGGAGCACTGGCAAAGTTCTGGAAGAGTTTTTTCAGACTCTCCCATCGCCCTGGCCCTGAAGCTAAGGGTAATGTCACAAGGAATGGAATGCTTTGGAAGATGCTGGGGTAGTACCTTGCTGAGCGCACCAACGTCCTCCGTGATTCCTCTGTGCCTTTTAATTATTGGGTATCCAAGATGGACATGTGGCATGAAATGGCTCTCTATGCCTTGGAGTTCCTGGCCTGGCTTGCCCCTAGCGTTTTGTCAGAGTGGGTTTTTAGTGCCGCTGGTGGAATTATAACTAGTGTTGAGCGATACCACCCGATACTGAAAAATATCGGATCGGAATGGATCGGCCGATCTAAAAAAAAGTATCGGGTATCGCCGATTCCGGTCCCGGAAGTCCCATTCAAGTCAATGGAACAGAAATATCGGAATTAAAAGAAAAGCATTTTTTCCCTGTAGGTTAATTCTACATGAAGAAAAACAACTAATAATAATGCAGAATGTATTGTGGGAAGTGGAGGAGACATTAAAGGCATAGAGGTTTAGCCCAATCAAATGGAATAGCAGGAATAATTTTTTTTTTTTAAAGACGTTCGGAGTTACAAAGATATTGACTATGTTAACCTTTTTTTACATTTTGTCAGATATGTATGTTTCACTACTTCCATGCTCTTCACCTTCTTTTTTACTTCTCCCACACTTTCTCCTTCATCATCCTCAGCAGCAGCATCTTTTTCATCAACTTCTTCTTCACCTTTTTCATCATCTTCTTCTTCTTCGTCACCTTCTTCCAATTTTTTTTTTTTTACATTCTTCATATTCTTCTTATTCAACTATTATTCTTCTTCATATTCTACTTCATCTTCTTCTTCATCATATTCTTATTTGTGTCAGGCATTCCTGTAGTTGTAATCTATAACAGTTTGAAGATTACACCTTCCGTTCAGCCTGTCACAAAAGATTTACAACAGGATTTGTCCGCGTTCAGTTGGGCCTGCAGGAGCAGGCCTTTTCTAGGGGCACCACGAGGAGGAACGGACTCACCCCCATACACTGCTTAGTCTTCTTCTGCTTATAAATTAGATAATATAATTTGCTCAGATTTTTAGTCTTATGCTTAATGTTCTTCTACTTTTGTTTTTTATGCTTCTTGTTCTTCTGTCTCTTGTTGTTCTGCATCTTGGTGGTTGTCTTCATGTTCTTTGTCCTCTTGGTCATCTTCTTCAGGGTCATCTTTTAGGTATTCTTCTGTGTGGTCTTCAGGGTCGTCGTCTTTAGGGTCATTGTCAGGGAGATCCAGAGTGAGAATCAAAAACCATTTCCACAAGCTTGAACTTGGAAAAGTAGCAGAAGGTACAAGAAGGCTGAGGAACTGCCGAGAACCAGCTGACGGTGCTGGAACCCGGATGGGTAGCAGAAGGAACAATAGCAAATGGAACTAGCGAGGACCAGCTGACAGTGCTGGAACCCGGAGGGGCAGCAGAAGGAACAAGAGCCAATTGCACAACTGTGGACCAGCTGACGGTGCTGGAACACGGTTACTAAGCAGGAGGTACCTGTGCCACAAAGCACTACCAAGGACCAGCAGACGTTGCTGGAACTCGGATACCAAGAAGGAGGCACCTAGGCCAAAGGCTCTGCCGAGAACCAGCTGACGGTGCTGGAACCCGGATGGGTAGCAGAAGGAACAATAGCAAATGGAACTAGCGAGGACCAGCTGACAGTGCTGGAACCCGGAGGGGCAGCAGAAGGAACAAGAGCCAATTGCACAACTGTGGACCAGCTGACGGTGCTGGAACACGGTTACTAAGCAGGAGGTACCTGTGCCACAAAGCACTACCAAGGACCAGCAGACGTTGCTGGAACTCGGATACCAAGAAGGAGGCACCTAGGCCAAAGGCTCTGCCGAGAACCAGCTGACGGTGCTGGAACCCGGATGGGTAGCAGAAGGAACAATAGCAAATGGAACTAGCGAGGACCAGCTGACAGTGCTGGAACCCGGAGGGGCAGCAGAAGGAACAAGAGCCAATGGCACAACTGTGGACCAGCTGACGGTGCTGGAACACGGTTACTAAGCAGGAGGTACCTGTGCTACAAAGCACTACCAAGGACCAGAAGATGTTGCTGGAACTCAGATACCAAGAAGGAGGCACCTAGGCCAAAGGTACTGCCGAGAACCAGCTGACGGTGCTGGAACCCGGATGGGTAGCAGAAGGTGCCCAGGAAAAAAAACAAAGTTGCAAGGCCGTGCGCCGACCGCAGTTACCGAAATCCACAGTCCTACAGGGGGTGCTTGTCCTATTGGCAGTACGGAACCAGCCTTTATTACCAGAACCCGCAGCCCACATAGGAAGCACCGAAACTGCAGGCACCATAGACTCGGCTAACCCGACAGCAACACGACAGGACAACGTATTGGTGACAAAGTGACGTTGACACTACCCGGAAACAGCAGGCGTGCGGGAACCAGGCTGGGCAGGAGGGAGTGCCCGTGCCAAAGACACTTCTGAGAACCAGCTGATGGTGCTGGAACCCGGATGGGTAGCATTAGTTACAAGAGTCAATGGAACTACCGAGAACCAGCTGACGGTGCTGGAACCCAGAGTGGCAGCAGAAGGAACAACAGCCAATGGCACAACCGTGGACCAGCTGACGGTGCTGGAACACGGTTACTAAGCAGGAGGTACCTGTGCTACAAAGCACTACCAAGGACCAGCAGATGTTGCTGGAACTCGGATACCAAGAAGGAGGCACCTAGGCCAAAGGCACTGCCGAGAACCAGCTGACGGTGCTGGAACCCGGATGGGTAGCAGAAGATACCCAGGAAAAAAACAAAGTTGCAAGGCCGTGAGCCGGCCGCAGTTACCGAAACCCACAGTCCTACACAGGGGGTGCTTGTCCTATTGGTACTACAGAACCAGCCTTTATTACCAGAACCCGCAGCCCACATAGGAAGCAACGAAACTGCAGGCACCATAGACTCGGCTAACCCGACCGCAACACGACAGGACAACGTATTGGTGGCAAAGTGACGTTGACACTACCCGGAAACAGCAGGCGTGCTGGAACCAGGCTGGGCAGGAGGGAGTGCCCATGCCGAAGACACTTCTGAGCAGCAACTGGCGATGTTGGAGACCAGGATCAATCACGGAGCAGGCTGAGGCCTACTTGGAGCAAGTTTTACATCGGTTGTACACTACAACTGATTGTAACCGTGCTCCACTTAGGCCTCTGGCTCTACTGTCTCTAGTATTTCCCCTGGCCTCCAACCCCGCAAGTTGCTGCTCTGAAGTGGCATCTGCCCAATCCACACTTGTTCCTGGGTTACAGGGGCTCAGTCACATCAGTGGATCCCCTGATGTGTGTCCGGCAAGGTTTCCTGCTCAGTCCTCATTCACACTACTAGTAATGGGAATGTGTACAGAGCAGGAGACATTGCCCGACACACATCAGGGGATCCACTGACGTGACAGAGCTCCTGTAACCCAGGAACAAGTGTGGCTTGTGCAGACGCCACTTCAGAGCAGCAACTGGCGGGGTTGGAAGCAAGGGAAAATACTAGAGACAGTAGAGCCAGAGGCCTAAGTGGACCATGGTTAAAAATCAGTAGTAGTGTGACTGTGTAGGCAGCAGGAGACTTTACCATCCACACAGCAGGGGAGCAGCTGGCGTTACTGAACCCCACTGACACAGGAGCGAGTGTTTCTATCTGTGCGGACGGCACTTCCAAGCTACAACTGGCTGTGTTGGAGCCCAGGATCAATGCTCCGAGCAGGCTGAGGCCTACTTGGAGCAAGTAGAAAATAAGATGTTGCGTGACTCAGGAACAAGTGTGGATTGTGCAGACGCCACTACAGAGCAGAAACTGGCGGGGTTGGAGGCCAGGGGAAAAACTAGAGACAGTGGAGCCAGAGGCCTAAGTGGAGCACGGTTAAAAATCAGTAGTAGTTTGAATGTGGATGGAGCAGGAGACATTGCCGTCTACACAGCAGGGGAACAGATGGTGTTACTGAACCCCACTAACACAGGAGCTAGTGTGTTTTTCTCTGTGAAGACGGCACTTCTGAACACCAACTGGCATTGTTGGAGCCCAGGATGAGGCATGCAGAAACTTGCAGCTGGTTTTATAGAGGTTGTAGACTACTACTGATTGTAACCGTGCTCCACTAAGGCCTCTGGCTCCACTGTCTCTAGTATTTCCCCTGGCCTCCAACCCCGCCAGTTACAGCTCTGAAGTGGCATCAGCACAATCCACACTTGTTCCTAGGTTACAGGGGCTCTGTCACGTTAGTGGATCCCCTGATGTGTGTCCGGCAAGGTCTCCTGCTCTGTCCACATTCCCACTATTAGTAATGGGAATGTGGACGGAGCAGGAGACCTTGCCGGACACACATCAGGGGATCAACTGACGTGACTGAGCCCCAGTAACTCAGGAACAAGTGTGGATTGTGCAGACGCCACTTCAGAGCAGCAACTGGCGGGGTTGGAGGCCAGGGAAAATACTAGAGACAGTGGAGCCAGAGGCCAAAGTGGAGCACGGTTAAAAATCAGTAGGAGTTTTAATGTGGATGGAGCAGGAGACTTTGTGTGTTTTTCTCTGTGAAAACTGCAATTCTGAACACCAACTAGCGTTGTTGGAGCCCAGGTTGAGGCATGGAGCACGCTGAGGCCTGATGTTGTTGGCATGTGGAGGCAGCTGGAGACTTTGCCGTCTACACAGCAGGGGAACAGCTGGCATTACTGAACCCCACTAACACAGGAGCTAATTTGTTTTTCTCTGTGCAGACGACACATCTGAGCGACAACTGGCTGTGTTGAAGCCCAGGGATTATAGTTCAGGTGGTAGAAACATGAACACAACAGGAGACCTGGATACAGTTGCCAACCAATTATTTAGAAGAGGACTGGCAAATTCTGGAGAGATCCAGGCCTTGTTCATTTTCAGAAAAGTAAGCTGGTCGACGTTATCGGAAGATAGTCGCGTGCGACGGTCTGTTAGTACACCACCTGCGGCACTAAAGACGCGTTCCGATAATACACTGGCAGCAGGGCAAGCTAGCACCTCCAATGCATACTGGCTTAGCTCTGGCCATGTATCCAGCTTAGAGACCCAAAACTTGAAGGGGGAAGAGCCATCTGGGAGTACACAGACAGGGCAAGACATGTAGTCTGTCACCATCTGACGGAAACGTTGCCTCCTGCTGACTGGAGCCGTCTGTGATGCTGTAGACAATTGTGGCGGACACACAAAACTTTGCCACATTTGGGCCATAGTGGTCTTGCCTTGTGCTGAGGCGCTGCCTCTGCTGCCTCTTTGTGCCGAGTTTCCTCCACTGCCTCGACGCACAGAGCTGCTTTGTAAAGCACCAGCACCACTGCTGTCGGGTGGAATGGAAAACATGATGGACTGCACCAGTGTGTCTTGGTACTCCCGCAGTTTACGCTCCCGGTTTAACGTTGGTATGAGGCTTTGTAAGTTGTCCCGGTAGCGAGGATCTAGGAGGGTGTAAATCCAATAATCAGCCGTTGTAGAGAATGTGGGCGATGCGGCGGTCGTTTCTCAGGCACTGCAGCATGAAATCAACCATGTGCTGCAGACTCCCAACTGCCAAAGAACCGCTGTCCCCTGCTTGAGGCGTGATCTCTGCCTACTCTGCATCACCCCACCCTCGCTGTACATACTGACTAGAGCTTTGTGTACCTCCCTCCTCTGGAGAGATGTCTTCCTCCTCCATCGACTCCTCCTCATCCTCCTCACAAAGTGTCCCCTGCCTAGGCCTTTGTGAGGAAGCACGTAGCACAGACTGTCCAGAAGCAGATGGCATTTGGGACTCCTCATCCTCCACCTCTTCCAAAACCTCATCCCTTAGTGCTTGCAGTGTTTTTTGAAGCAGGCAGATAAGGGGGACAGGCATCATCTGCACTCGTCATCCGCGTGGAATCATCGAAGGCGCGCAAAACGAGGCAGATGTCCTTCATAGAGGCCCACTCAGTGGTGCTGAAGCGTGATCGGCGCACAGTGCGACTTGTTTGCGCCTGATGCAGCTGGTACTCCATGCGTAATCTGCGCTGTAGAGCAGCAAGGCGCGATCTTGCCGTGCTGTAACGCTGCAAGTGAGCGCACTCTATGTGGACCTTGTGCAGCAGTGCATCAACATCCGGATAGTCCCTCAGAAAGCTCTGCACGACCAAGTTCAGCACATGTGCCAGACATGGGATGTGAGTGAGGTTGCCTAGGCCAAGAGCTGCCACCAGATTTCGGCCATTGTCACACACTACCAAGCCTGGCTGGAGATTCGCTGGCACAAACCACACGTTGTTCTCCTGCTTGATGGCATTCCAGAGCTCCTGCGCTGTGTGGCTTCGATTCCCCAAAGAAATTAATTTGAGTATGGCCTGTTGACTTTTGGCCACGGCTGTGCTCATATCGGTCGTAACAGGCTCCTGCTGCGCTGTTTCTGAGGAACTTGAGTAGGAGGAGGAGTCTATGTGTACAGACTGGATTCCTGCAATCTGTGGAGTTGGCAGAACACGTACAGCGCCACTCTCCAGATCTGTACTAGGCTCCAGAACGTTGACCCAATGGGCAGTGAGGGAAAGGTATCGTCCCTGTCCATGGTTACTGGTCCACGCATCGGTGGTCAGGTGGACCTTGCTACTAACGGCATTTAGTAGCACATGTTTTATTTTTCCCTCCACATGTTTCTGCAGGGCAGGGACGGCTCGACTGCTGAAATAAAAGCGGCTGGGGACTGCCAAGGCCATGAAGTCCCGGAAGGTGTCAGTCTCCACGAGCCTGAATGACAGCATTTCAAGTGCCAAAAGTTTGGCAATGCCAGCATTCAGAGCCTGTGCTCAGGGATTGTTTGCCGAGTATGGCCGCCTTTTATCCCATGCCTGTGCTACCGATGGCTGTCGAGTGGCCTGGGAGTGTGAGGGGTGACTGGGAACGTGGTGCTGTGGGTGGAATGTCACGGGGTCTCCAGACAACAGTGCCAGAGGTTCTTCCTTGGCGATCCTGTGAGGAAGCCGAACCAGCTGTGTGTGAGCTGGAGGAAGAGGCCCCAACACGAGCTGAAGAGGTGGTAGGTGGTGCTGTACGTTGGCCTACGTCTTTAGTGTGTCTGTGTAACTCCACCTCGTGCTTGGTCCGCACATGTTTCCACATATTAGTGGTATTGAGGTTGCTGACATTTATCCCTCTTTTGACTCTCTGATGACACAGCTTGCATTTGACAAAGCAAATGTCATCTGCAACTGTGTCAAAAAAGGACCACGCACTGCAAGTCTTGGGAGCGCCTGTTTTGCCTTTTGAAAGAGGAATGCTCCTAACGGGTGCCGAAGTGGAGGCTACAGGCAACCAAGTCTGCCCCCTCCCTCTCCCTCCTGTTTTGGCCGTTCGGGGAATCTCTTCCTCAGAGCTGCTCCCACCACCTTCCTGTCCCTCACGCCATGATGGGTCAAGGACCTCATCATCTACACTCCCCTCTTCAAACACTTGCTTCTCCTGAGTTGTCCCGCCAGCACCGTACGCACCAGAAAGTGGCACCTGTGTCTCGTCATCATCTGATGCGTACTGAGGTGTGCTGACCATAGGCACTGGCCCACCCGCCTCTTCAGATTCAGAGGGACAAAGAAGTTGCGCATCACTGCATACTCCCTCTTCTTCACATTCTGGAATGCTGCTTGGCTGGCCCCCTCTTTCCGAGCCAACAGATTCAGAGAACAGAAGTAGAGACTGTGATGGCTCCTGTCCAGGGCTCTCTGACTGCCTGGGCACTTTGGCAGGTGGTGAAGAGACAGATGGTTGCTCTTCGGTGCTCTGGCCCTGAGAGGATGTGGAAGTAATTGAAGTCGATGCGTTAGCTGCCATCCATCCGACAACGGCTTCAATTTGTTCCTCCCGCAGCAGTGGGGTACGGCGAGGTCCTACAAAGCTGCGCATAAATGACTGTTGCCTGCTAAAACTGGGGGCTGCTGACTCACTGGTGCCCGCAGCAGGCACAGAATCCCCACGTCCTCTCCCTGCAGAATCCCCACATCCTCTCCCTGCAGAATCCCCACGTCCTCTCCCTGCAGAATCCCCACGCCCACGTGCCTTACTCCCTGCCTTCTTCATCTTGCTAGACTGATAAAGATAGGCAGAAAAGTACAAAGGGGGGGCTTAGTGTGCTTATTCCTGAACAGCTGGTTACAGGTAGAAGAAACACTAATTTTATGAAGTGTGTCTGGACTACACTTTAATAGGAGCTAATGTGGCCTACACAACTTTCAAATGTAGTGTTTGGTGAACTTTATTGCTTTTTTTTGTGAAAAAAAACTAAAAGGATGTGACCAAAGATTTGACAGTGATAGTATCACCAACTTTTTGGAGCTATTACAATGCAGGCAGGTAACCTACAATGCAAAAGATGAGGCTCCAAAAAAATTGGGTAATACTAATCTGGCTGCAGATGAAGGGCACAAGCCACAAAGAAGGCTCCTCTATCTACTCCTATATAGTGTTTGCAACCAACCAATGTAGATGGATAGGGATGGATGCTGTGACGTCTGCCTGCGGTCTGGACTGCAGCCAGACAGCACCCCGAGAAACACTGAGACCCTTTACCCCTATACAGGGATCTGGATTTATAGCAGAGCCCAGGAGGCGCTGTCTGAATAGGAGCAATGACCAGAGCAGGACGGTCGCCAGAAAGGTGTTCCAATACAGGACACAGAGGCAATGATATCCGAGACTAAACCAGTCAGGCAGAAATGGTATAAAAACAGTAGACAGTAGCAGAGTCAGATTCCAGGCCGAAGCCAGAGTCATAAACCAGGAGGGCAGCAGAGGTACAGAATCGTTAGGCAAAAGCAGAGTCAGAATCCAGGCCAAAGTAAGAGTCATAAACCAGGAGGGCAGCAGAGGTACAAAGTCGTTAGGCAGAAGCAGAGTCAGAATCCAGGCCAAAGTAAGAGTCATAAACCAGGAGAGCAGCAGAGGTACAGAATCGTTAGGCAGAAGCAGAGTCAGAATCCAGGCCGAAGTCAGTGTCATAAACCAGGAGAGTCGCAGAGGTACAGAATCGTTAGGCAGAAGCAGAGTCAGAAGTCCAGGCAAAAGTCAGAGTCAGTAAAACAGCAATTCACACAGTAACACGCAGGGGAACCAAGAATATATCCGGCGGCCTGCAAGAGCAGTCCCAAGGTATTTGAGGGATCAGGTCATCCCTTACAGGCCCGTGGCCTGATGATGTCATCCGGACCGCCCCCAGGACCAGGCTGGATGGTAATGCACCAGCCCCTTCATGACTGATCGAGGAGCGAAGCCTGCGTCCAGCGGACGCCTGCGCAGGAGCCTCATGACTATCGCCGCCATCACTCGGGGTTGAAGCACAACGCCTCCCAGAGACCAAGGCCGAGACTGCAGGCCACGGGTCAGCCGGTGATAGGACAGTCCGGGGCCTCCTAGTGGTCGAGGCTGGGACAGCAGGCCCTGAGTCTGACGGTGATGTGATAGTCCGGCGCCTCCTACTGGCCGAGGCCGGGACAGCAGGCCCTGAGTCTGGCGGTGCCGTGACAGTACCCCCCCCTCTAAGAGGGGCCTCCGGACCCTCAAAACCCGGTTTGTCACGGTGGAGGAGGTGAAACCTCCTAATCAACCGCTTTGCACGAATGTCACTAGCGGGGACCCAGGACCTCTCCTCTGGGCCGTAGCCCTTCCAATGCACCAAATATTGTACCGAGTTTCTCACTAGACGGGAATCAAATATGCCCTGGACCTCGTACTCCAAGGCGCCCTTGACCAAAACTGGAGGAGGAGGGGACCGGACGGGACGAATTGGGGAGCGGTATACCTTGAGGAGGGACTTATGAAAAACGTTAGGAATTTTAAAAGACTGCGGGAGCTTTAACCGAAACGCTACCGGGTTAATTACCTCTAATATTTCATATGGGCCGATGAACCTGGGACCCAGTTTGGCCGACGGTACCTTAAGTTTGATGTTTCTTGTAGAGAGCCAAACCTTGTCACCAACTCCCAGGTGCGGCCCCTGGGATCGTCGTCTATTAGCTGCCGAAGTCTGTCTAATTTGAGCCCCTTTTAAATTAGAGTTTACTTCGGACCAAATAGTCTTTAGACGATGTATATTTTGCTCAACCCCTGGGATTTCCGACATCTTGGCCGAAAATGATCCAAAGCGCGGATGTAGTCCAAGGTTACAGAAGAAGGGGGTGGTTTTGATGGAGTCTTGTATCTATTATTGAGAGCGAACTCTGCCAATGGCAAATGTTCCACCCAATCTGACTGATGTGCTGAGACATAGCAGCGGAGATATTGCTCCAGCGTTTGATTGGCACGCTCAGTTTGACCATTCGTCTCGGGATGGTATGCCGAGGAAAAGGACAACTCAACACCAATACGTCTACAGAACGCCCTCCAGAACTTCGAGACGAACTGGGTACCCCTGTCGGATACGATATTTGCCGGAACGCCGTGCAAACGTACAACGTGAAGAACAAACAACTTACTTAAGGTTTCAGAGTTGGGTAAGCCGGACAGGGGAACAAAGTGAGACTGTTTACTGAACCTGTCCACCACCACCCAAATACAAGTTTTCCCCTCGGAGGGTGGCAGGTCTGTAATGAAGTCCATGGAGATGTGGGTCCATGGACTTTCAGGGGTGGGCAAGGGCTGAAGCCAGCCGGCAGGACGGTTATGGGGGGACTTGGCGCGGGCACAGACTGCACACGCTGAGACGTACTCCTTACAGTCCTTGGCCACCGTTGGCCACCAAAAGTTCCTGGTTACCAGCCTAGTGGTATTATTGAGACCAGGGTGGCCTGCCAGGATGGAGTCGTGAGATTCTTTTAACACTCGTAAGCGAAAGGTAGCTGGAACGAATAATTTTTTTTGGGGGCGTAGTGTCAGGAGCTTGTTCTGATGACCTACGGATCTCCTCCAGAAGGTCCAGAGATACTGCCGACACGACAATGCCATTAGCCAATATGGGGGCTGGTTCATAGTCCTCGGTGTGTGTGTGACAAAAGCTGCGGGAGAGGGCATCTGCCCTCACATTTTTGGTTCCGGGGCGAAAGGTGATTAAAAAAATCGAACCTGGAGAAAAACAAGGCCCACCTGGCCTGCCTAGGGTTTAGTCTTTTAGCCGACTCTAGGTAGGTTAGGTTCTTGTGATCGGTAATAACAGTAACTTTGTGTTTGGCGCCTTCGAGGAAGTGGCGCCATTCCTCGAAGGCCCACTTGATGGCCAATAATTCTCGGTTGCCAATGTCATAGTTTCTCTCCGTGGCAGAGAATTTGCGGGAGAAAAAGGCACATGGGCGAAGCTGAGTGAGGGCTGCAGTGCCTTGTGAGAGCACTGCTCCCACTCCGAATTCGGAGGCATCTACTTCCACAATAAACGGGTGGTCCAAGTTTGGTTGAATCAACACCGGGTTGGCCACGAAGCACTCTTTTAGTGTAGAAAAAGCCCTGGTTGCCTCAGGATTCCAATTAGTCACGTCCGCCCCTTTCCGGGTAAGGTCCGTGAGTGGCTTGGCAATCTCTGAGAATCCCCGGATGAACTTGCGATAATAATTCGCAAATCCCAAAAATCGCTGTAGTGCTTTCAGCGATTTGGGTTGTACCCAATCCTTAATGGGTTGAATCTTGGCGGGATCCATGCGGAACCCCTTGCCTGAGACCATGTATCCTAAGAACTGCACCTCTTCGGCAAAAAAAACACATTTCTCAAATTTCGCGAACAAAGAGTTTTCGCGCAGTCTCTGCAGTACTGAACGGACGTGTTGAGCATGCGTCACAGGGTCAGCAGAATAAATCAAAATGTCGTCCAGATATACGACGACATACACCCCACAAATATCTCTGAAAATATCATTGACGAAGTGCTGAAATACTGCAGGAGCGTTACTGAGTCCGAAGGGCATTACCAGGTACTCAAAATGGCCAAGGGGTGTATTAAAGGCCGTTTTCCATTCGTCCCCATCTCTTATGCGGACCAGGTTATATGCCCCCCGGAGGTCAAGCTTAGTAAACCAGAGAGCTCCCAGTAACTGATTAAACAGATCAGGAATGAGTGGCAGCGGGTATTGATTTTTTACGGTTATGGCGTTCAGCTCACGGTAGTCAATGCATGGTCTAAGTCCACCATCTTTTTTCTCTACAAAGAAAAACCCAGCTCCTACAGGTGAGGTGGAAGGTCTAATGAAGCCTTTTCGAAGGCTATCTGCTACGTATTCCTTCATGGCTACACGCTCAGGACCAGAGAGGTTGAATATTCTCCCCTTAGGGAGATGGGCACCAGGGACCAATTCAATAGGACAATCGTATTCTCTGTGAGGAGGTAGTTTCTCCGACTCCACTATAGAGAAAACATCTTCATAATCCCTAAACGCATATGGAATAGAAGGTGTTTTAATTTTAATCTGGTTTACTGAAAAAGACATACAGTTACTCTGACACCGTGGACTCCAGCGCACAACGTCACCTATGCGCCAGTCAATAACCGGATTATGTTGGTGCAACCATGGCATGCCTAACACAACTGGATCGGATAAATTTTATATAACAAAAAATGACATTTGCTCGTTATGTAATGTCCCCACTGACATAGAAATTTCGGCAGTAACGAATTCCACGCCTCCTTGGAATATAGATGTACCATTAATCGCAGTAGTCTGAATAGGCGCTTTAAGCCTTGACAGAGGTACACCAAGGCTCTTAGCAAATGAAAAATCTATAAGGTTGCCAGCAGCACCACAATCCACATAAGCCTTCACACACAGACGTTTCTTAGCAAAAGAAAGGGAAACTGGTAACAACAGTTTGGCCGCATTTGCGGGCAATACCTGACCCCCAGAGCTGTCCAGGGGGCGATGATCCAGGGATGTGGATTTCCAACAGCCAGCATTTTCCTTGAAGCTTCCAAGCTGCAGCATGCTTGAGCCAGAGAGCGACCTTCCAGGCTGTGCAATGTAACAGGTGTTTGGGCCAAGAATCAGCTCAGTCAGGAGGAAGGAAAAAAAAAGTGAGGAAAAACTGCTTTTATATGTGTTAAGTATAGACACAAAAAGCAGTTTTATTTTTGTGGCCGGATATAATGTGACGTCTGCCTGCGGTCTGGACTGCAGCCAGACAGCACCCCGAGAAACACTGAGACCCTTTACCCCTATACAGGGATCTGGATTTATAGCAGAGCCCAGGAGGCGCTGTCTGAATAGGAGCAATGACCAGAGCAGGACGGTCGCCAGAAAGGTGTTCCAATACAGGACACAGAGGCAATGATATCCGAGACTAAACCAGTCAGGCAGAAATGGTATAAAAACAGTAGACAGCAGCAGAGTCAGATTCCAGGCCGAAGCCAGAGTCATAAACCAGGAGGGCAGCAGAGGTACAGAATCGTTAGGCAAAAGCAGAGTCAGAATCCAGGCCAAAGTAAGAGTCATAAACCAGGAGGGCAGCAGAGGTACAAAGTCGTTAGGCAGAAGCAGAGTCAGAATCCAGGCCAAAGTAAGAGTCATAAACCAGGAGAGCAGCAGAGGTACAGAATCGTTAGGCAGAAGCAGAGTCAGAATCCAGGCCGAAGTCAGTGTCATAAACCAGGAGAGTCGCAGAGGTACAGAATCGTTAGGCAGAAGCAGAGTCAGAAGTCCAGGCAAAAGTCAGAGTCAGTAAAACAGCAATTCACACAGTAACACGCAGGGGAACCAAGAATACAGTGGGGAAAAAAAGTATTTAGTCAGTCAGCAATAGTGCAAGTTCCACCACTTAAAAAGATGAGAGGCGTCTGTAATTTACATCATAGGTAGACCTCAACTATGGGAGACAAACTGAGAAAAAAAAATCCAGAAAATCATATTGTCTGTTTTTTTTTCATTTTATTTGCATATTATGGTGGAAAATAAGTATTTGGTCAGAAACAAAATTTCATCTCAATACTTTGTGATATATCCTTTGTTGGCAATGACAGAGGTCAAACGTTTTCTGTAAGTCTTCACAAGGTTGCCACACACTGTTGTTGGTATGTTGGCCCATTCCTCCATGCAGATCTCCTCTAGAGCAGTGATGTTTTTGGCTTTTCGCTTGGCAACACGGACTTTCAACTCCCTCCAAAGGTTTTCTATAGGGTTGAGATCTGGAGACTGGCTAGGCCACTCCAGGACTTTGAAATGCTTCTTACGAAGCCACTCCTTCGTTGCCCTGGCGGTGTGCTTTGGATCATTGTCATGTTGAAAGACCCAGCCACGTTTCATCTTCAATGCCCTTGCTGATGGAAGGAGGTTTGCACTCAAAATCTCACGATACATGGCCCCATTCATTCTTTCATGTACCCGGATCAGTCGTCCTGGCCCCTTTGCAGAGAAACAGCCCCAAAGCATGATGTTTCCACCACCATGCTTTACAGTAGGTATGCTGTTTGATGGATGCAACTCAGTATTCTTTTTCCTCAAAACACGACAAGTTGTGTTTCTACCAAACAGTTCCAGTTTGGTTTCATCAGACCATAGGACATTCTCCCAAAACTCCTCTGGATCATCCAAATGCTCTCTAGCAAACTTCAGACGGGCCCGGACATGTACAGGCTTAAGCAGTGGGACACGTCTGGCACTGCAGGATCTGAGTCCATGGTGGCGTAGTGTGTTACTTATGGTAGGCCTTGTTACATTGGTCCCAGATCTCTGCAGTTCATTCACTAGGTCCCCCCGCGTGGTTCTGGGATTTTTGCTCACCGTTCTTGTGATCATTCTGATCCCACGGGGTGGGATTTTGCGTGGAGCACCAGATCGAGGGAGATTATCAGTGATCTTGTATGTCTTCCATTTTCTAATTATTGCTCCCACAGTTGATTTCTTCACTCCAAGCTGGTTGGCTATTGCAGATTCAGTCTTCCCAGCCTGGTGCAGGGCTACAATTTTGTTTCTGGTGTCCTTTGACAGTTCTTTTGTCTTCACCATAGTGGAGTTTGGAGTCAGACTGTTTGAGGGTGTGCACAGGTGTCTTTTTATACTGATAACAAGTTTAAACAGGTGCCATTACTACAGGTAATGAGTGGAGGAAAGAGGAGACTCTTAAAGAAGAAGTTACAGGTCTGTGAGAGCCAGAAATCTTGATTGCTTGTTTCTGACCAAATACTTATTTTCCACCATAATATGCAAATAAAATGAAAAAAAAACAGACAATGTGATTTTCTGGATTTTTTTTCTCAGTTTGTCTCCCATAGTTGAGATCTACCTATGATGTAAATTACAGACGCCTCTCATCTTTTTAAGTGGTGGAACTTGCACTATTGCTGACTGACTAAATACTTTTTTCCCCACTGTATATCCGGCGGCCTGCAAGAGCAGTCCCAAGGTATTTGAGGGATCAGGTCATCCCTTACAGGCCCGTGGCCTGATGATGTCATCCGGACCGCCCCCAGGACCAGGCTGGATGGTAATGCACCAGCCCCTTCATGACTGATCGAGGAGCGAAGCCTGCGTCCAGCGGACGCCTGCGCAGGAGCCTCATGACTATCGTCGCCATCACTCGGGGTTGAAGCACAATGCCTCCCAGAGACCAAGGCCGAGACTGCAGGCCACGGGTCAGCCAGTGATAGGACAGTCCGGGGCCTCCTAGTGGTCGAGGCTGGGACAGCAGGCCCTGAGTCTGACGGTGATGTGATAGTCCGGCGCCTCCTACTGGCCGAGGCTGGGACAGCAGGCCCTGAGTCTGATGGTGATGTGATAGTCCGGCGCCTCCTACTGGCCGAGGCCGGGACAGCAGGCCCTGAGTCTGGCGGTGCCGTGACAGATGCACACTAACAGGAGAAAAAATGAGCTGCAATTAAAGAAAAATATGTGTGAGGCAGTGACGCATGCTGAGCGGCCTACAACCAGACGTAGCTGCAGGACACACTACTCAGAGTGAGCTGCACTCACGCACAGTCAGAGACCTCTCAGACAGCCGTGAACAGTGCAGCTAAGTGGGCACTAGCACTGAAAGGCTGCAGAAAGGCTCCACTGTCTACTACTAGTGTTTGCAACCAACGTATATGGATACGGATGGAAGCACACTAGATATCATTTTTTAAAAATAAGCAGCTCAAAAAGAAAAATATGTATGAGGGAGCAGTGAGGCACGCTTGGCGGCCTACAACCAGGCGTGGCTGCAGGACCCACTCCACAGCGTGAGCTGCACTCACACAGCCCTTGCAGACAGCTGTGAACACTGCTGATAGGGAAAAGAAAGCTACAGTGGTGGTTTATGTAGCCTGGGTAAAGCACAATATTGTTTTGAGAATCGCTATTTCTAACTGTCCCTCACAGTCTTCAACAGCAGCCTGTCCCTAACTGAATTCTCAGCAGAGAGACCAGAAATGGCGGCGGCGGCAGCTCTTATAGTGCATCATGACATCATTTCAGCAGCCAATCACAGCCATGCCAATAGTTAACATGCCTACATGCCTAACAGGATGTGCCCACACTTCTGAGGATTCCCATTGGCTGAATCAAAGCCAGCGGGCTCATAGCATTATGGGAACTTCCAATTCCGGTATCCAATATGAAAAAAGTATCGGAAGTCAGTATCGGAATTCCGATACAGCTAATATCGGCCGATACGCAATACTTGCGGTATCGGAATGCTCAACACTAATTATAACTGATAAGCGCATTTGCCTGTCAACTGAAAATGCAGACAGGCTAACTCTTATAAAAATGAACAAGGGCTGTATTGGGCCAGACTTCTCTACACCACTGAATAATAACAGCAATACATAGCTTTCAATACAGTGTCTTTTTTGGGGGGGTGTATTCCCATGCACCTCTTCACACCCATATGCTTCCTGGTTTTGGCTATTTGGTGTCATCCTCATCCTTCTCATCCTCATCATCCACCAGACCACCACCACTAGAACACGAGGGTGACTGTGTTCCGTGCTGCTACAGCCACTTTACTTTGTTTAAAGGGTGTTTATGATGTCGTCCAAAAATTTAAAAAAATATGAACCCCACAGGGGGAAATGTTTGTCAGCCCATACACTTAATTTATGGGCATTGCAAGTAAAGGAGACCTGCTCCTTTATAATGTGAACTTTTTATGAGGCCTTCCTCCACATCTCTTTCACGGGGCATTGGAGTGCCTCCTAATTTTTGACAGGCCTTTTATTCAATGCATAGGCAAACACTATGGGAGACCCACTTCCTAATAATGGGAAAATTTGTGTCATGAGGCCCTCAAGTACATCTGTTGAAAGGTTTATTGTGGTGCATGTTACTTTGGTGCAGGGAAGACTTTGCATTCAATGAGTAATTAAACAGTATCGGAATACCAAATGAATAATGTGTAGTAGGTTTTCCTGTGGCCATCCAGTACATGTGTTCAAAGGCTTATTGGGGTGCGTGTGAATTTGGTGCATGGCAGGCCTTGCATTCAATGCATATGCTAACAGTATGGCAGTACCAGAAGAAAAATGTAAACTTGGTTTTCCTGTGGCTATCCAGTACGTCATTTCAAAGGGTTATCAGGGTGTGTGTAACTTTGTGGCAAGGCGGGCCTTGCATTCAATGCATAGGCTAATAGTATGGAAGAACAAAATGAATAATGTGAACTTGGCTTTCCTGTCACCATCCCGTACCTGCGTGGTTCAAAGGCTTTTTGGGATGCTTGTGAATTTAGTGCAGGGCAGGCCTTGCATTCAATGCATAGGCTAACAGTATAGCAGTGCCAAAACAATAATGTGAACTTGGATTTCATGTGGCCATCCAGTATGTCGTTTCAAAGGGTTATTGGGGTGCGTGTAACTTTGTGGCAAGGCGGATCTTGCATTCAATGCATAGGCTAACAGTATGGAAGAACAAAATGAGTTATGTGAAATTGGTTTTCCTGGGGCCTTCCAGTATGTGGATTCAAACGGTTATTGGGTGCTTGTAACTTTGTGGAAGGGCAGGCCTTGCATTCAATCTATAGGCAAACACTATGGGAGACCCACTTCCTTCTAATGGGAACATTTGTGTCATGAGGCCCTCAAGTACATCTGTTGAAAGGCTTATTGGGGTGTGTGTTACTTTGGTGCAGGGCAGGCCTTGCGTTCAATGCATAGGCTAACAGTAAGGCATTACCAAAAGAATAATGTGAACTTGGTTTTCCTGTGGCCATCCAGTACATCTTTTTAAAGAGTAATTGAGGTGCATGTAACTTTGTGGCAATACGGGCCTTGCAGTAAATGCATAGTATGGAACAACCAAATAAACAGTATGGAACAACCAAATGAATGAGAACTTCGTTTTCCTGTGGCCATCTAGTACATGGGTTCAAAGGCTTATTGGGGTGCATGTGAATTTGGTGCAGGGCAGGCCTTGCATTCAATGCATAGGCTAACAGTATGTCAGTACCAAATGAAAAATAACTTGGTTTCAATTGGCCATCCATGATGTCTGTTTCAAGGGTTATTGAGGTGCGTATAACTTTGTGGCAAGACAGCTCTTGCATTCAATGCATAGGCAAACACTATGGGAGACCCACTTTCTTATAATGGGATCATTTTTTCAGGAGGCCCTCCTGTGTGTCTCGTGAAAGGGGTATTAGGGTGCATCCTAATTTTTGGCTTCCCAATTACTCAATGCAAAAGCCAATAGCAGTATAGGAGACCCATTTTTTAAAAATGGCCCTTAAAGAATAGTAATGCCCACTGATTCCCCTATAAAAATAGGCTTTGTGACTAGTCACTCCTTTATAAATGAAACAAGATGTGCCACACACTACAGGGCCAGCTAAGGTTGTTAAATGCTACAATGACATTTCCCAGTAAATGCATTTGTATTGGTTGAAAGCAATGGTAATGTTGAAAAACGCATCAAAAACGCTATGTGTGAACACAGCCAAAGTAGTGGAGGAACATTTTTTTGGGGGGGTTATTTCTTTTACCTTACATACAAATTATTACCCTGGAAAGGATGTCCCTTAAAATATTCCCCTGTAAAATCTATTTTGGGTTTGTTTTTGTATGTTTTACTGTGCACCTGTAAAAGTGGCGTCACACTCTGACAACATTGGTCACAGCAGTGACCTAGGAGTCAGAAATGCTTCCAGGGGCCTTCCCCATGATGTTCCCATGCCATTTGTGCACTAGAGTTGAGCGACTTTTGGTTTTTTAGGGTCGCGTTTCGTTTCGTGAAACCCGACTTTTCCAAAAGTCGGGTCGAGCAAGATCGTCCGATTATAGGGAAAAGTCGGGGTCGTCCCGAAACACGAAACCCAATGTAAGTCAATGGGGAATAAAAGTTGGCAGTGAGAGGAGGACAGGAAACACACCTACAGTGCCCATTTGAATGCCAAAAGCATCAATTCTTCTTACTTAAGCTTGTCAACCTTAATTAACTTCATAATACAAGTTACGCACTGAAAAATGGGGGTTATTTGGCTAAAGTTGTGGGGGGGTAGGGCTGGCTCCAGGTTTTCATGTGCCCTGGGCGAAAGAGCACCCCTTTAACACATACCACAACTCATCATGCTCCGATACGGCAGAGAAATAGCGGTATAGTACAATGAAAAATACTTCACTTTTTACATCTCATGAAGAGGCCCATCTATTTCTCCATACAGAATCATTGGTCCCATATAATGTTTGAAACAGTATATGATGAGCTCCACACAATGCTACAGTATATGTTGGTCCCCATGGATGAAGCTCCACTGTCTTATGGGCCCAAATAATGCTCCAAACATAATGGGCCCCATTTCTACTGCTCTAGTGTATAATGGGCCCTGTAAATGCTGCTCCAGTGTCTGATGTCCACCTTTGGAATGTTCCAGTGTATGGTGGGCACCATCTATCATTCTCCAGAGTATAGTGCTCCCCAAAAATTGCTGTCCCAACATTGAAAACAATCAAATAAGTCTCCTCGCTAGGGAATCCCTGTACTTGTCTGGACTCCTCGTCGTCCCCATCTTCCATCTCACTGCACAGTATTTCAACTTTGCAAGTGCTGTGATCCTGAGCAAGCAGGGGGGGGCCCACTCGTTGGCGACGGCACTGGCACAGGGCCCCTGATAGTACGGTGGTGTGTCTGATGGCGGGTGGGCCGAACCTGCACTTTCATCTGCAGCTTCCTCTTTGTCACCGTGTAAGATGGAACTGTATATGGGAAGGGTAACCTGAGTTTCATCAGGGTCAGATTCAGGCCGAGTAGCGTGCGAGGGGAATGTAGTGGTCTGGGTCAATGTACCAGCAGATTCATCGAGCAGTGGCTGGGCATCAGTGCACTTGTGTCGCCCCCAGGAGTACGGTCGCCACAGTGGCATTACATTCCTCCTAGGGAGTGTGATGTCATGCTTGGGAGCAACGAACGATCTCTCTAGCAGGTTAACTGATTGGGCGGCGTTATTCCCACGAGTCATGACCCTCCAAACAGCGTTCATGAAGGCAAAGTGTTTGTTTTACGTGGGCAGTATGGTTGCAAAGCTGAACCTTAAAGGAATGTCCAGAAGGGCACCACCAGGAGTGGAGCCTACGGTTAAATTCGACTCCACCTGGGAAACCTCAACCATGCCAGCTACAGAACAGATGCACACATTGCAAGCTTAATTCCGTTAACGAACGAGACTCCGTCATGCCCCGCGGTCCGAGTCTGACTTACTAGAGGGACACGTGAGGCTCTGGCACATGAGATTGGCCAATAACTGGTGTGTCATGCCATTACATGTCCGTGGCTGCATGTGCGCTACACTGAAAAGGCCAGCGTTTGTCGCTTACAGGTGCAGATAACCCGCTGAACAACGTTAGTGATGGGGATCACTGATGACAATTATTACCCGCGAACAATGATTTCCCAGTAAGTGCAGGTCAACCGCAGTTCCGGAATTAGGCCTAACCGTCATTCCTGAAAAAATGAAAAACTTACGTGTGCAAACCACAGGTGCTGTAGCTTGCTTAACAGCTCGCCAGCCGTTCTCACGCCCAGTATGGATTGCACGTGATTGCACAAAGGTTAGAAAGGGTACCGTATCCCCGGATAACATGTATGGATAGCGTACACATTCAAAATATATGTCT
The DNA here is from genome assembly GCF_039654945.1 of Dendrobates tinctorius. Classification (NCBI taxonomy): domain Eukaryota; kingdom Metazoa; phylum Chordata; class Amphibia; order Anura; family Dendrobatidae; genus Dendrobates; species Dendrobates tinctorius. The sequence continues at coordinate 16,002,651 of NW_027361754.1, read as the reverse complement.
GTACATCAGGAGGCAGGCTCAGACGGTGTTAGGCCCAGTATGGATTGCACGTGATTGCACAAAGGTTAGAAAGGGTACCGTATCCCCGGATAACATGTATGGATAGCGTACACATTCAAAATATATGTCTATACATCAGGAGGCAGGCTCAGATGGTGTTAGGCCCAGTATGGATTGCACGTGATTGCACAAAGGTTAGAAAGGGTACCGTATCCCCGGATAACATGTATGGATAGCGTACACATTCAAAATATATGTCTATACATCAGGAGGCAGGCTCAGACGGTGTTAGGCCCAGTATGGATTGCACGTGATTGCACAAAGGTTAGAAAGGGTACCGTATCCCTGGATAACATGTATGGATAGCGTACACATTCAAAATATATGTCTGTACATCAGGAGGCAGGCTCAGACGGTGTTAGGCCCAGTATGGATTGCACGTGATTGCACAAAGGTTAGAAAGGGTACCGTAACCCCGGATAACATGTATGGATAGCGTACACATTCAAAATATATGTCTGTACATCAGGAGGCAGGCTCAGACAGTGTTAGGCCCAGTATGGATTGCATGTGATTGCACAAAGGTTAGAAAGGGTACCGTATCCCCGGATAACATGTATGGATAGCGTACACATTCAAAATATATGTCTGTACATCAGGAGGCAGGCTCAGACGGTGTTAGGCCCAGTATGGATTGCACATGATTGCACAAAGGTTAGAAAGGGTACCGTATCCCCGGATAACATGTATGGATAGCGTACACATTCAAAATATATTTCTGTACATCAGGAGGCAGGCTCAGACGGTGTTAGGCCCAGTATGGATTGCACGTGATTGCACAAAGGTTAGAAAGGGTACCGCATCCCCGGATAACATGTATGGATAGCGTACACATTCAAAATATATGTCTGTACATCAGGAGGCAGGCTCAGACGGTGTTAGGCCCAGTATGGATTGCACGTGATTGCACAAAGGTTAGAAAGGGTACCGTATCCCTGGATAACATGTATGGATAGCGTACACATTCAAAATATATGTCTATACATCAGGAGGCAGGCTCAGATGGTGTTAGGCCCAGTATGGATTGCACGTGATTGCACAAAGGTTAGAAAGGGTACCGTATCCCCGGATAACATGTATGGATAGCGTACACATTCAAAATATATGTCTGTACATCAGGAGGCAGGCTCAGACGGTGTCAGGCACAGTATGGATTTGACGGCCCAGATTACACAGTGGAGGAGCAGGGAGAGGTAAAGATTGCAAATGCTGGGGCCCTGCCCAAGCAAGGGGGGACCACTCATGGGCGTCGGTACTGGCACTGGGCCTCTCATAGTACGGCGGTGTGTCTGACGGCGGGTGTGCACCACCACCGTCAGAGACACTTGATTGCACTATGAGGGACCCTGTGCCAGTGCCCGCACCCAAGAGTCGGCCTACCCACCTGTCCAGGGCAACGGCACTCGCACGGTGTCGTGCGCTAGGTGGTGATCCCGGCCATGGGGGGGAAGGCAGCACAGTTAGGGAGTTTTAGAAAGTGGCATATGTTGATGTTGGACATTCAGCTGATGCAAAAGGCGAAATAGGTGAAGTCCCAGGAAGAGGTGGACCAAAGCAAGCCATTTTTCTGTCACCCTATGTGTCATCAGGGGAAGGTGGGACAAAATCCTAGGAAACCCATGCATGGTTCATTTTAATGAAGGTTAGATCATCCACATTTTGGGTTGACAGACGGGTCCTTTTTTCTGTCAGGATTGATCCAGCTGCACTGAAGACTCTTTCCGATAGCACACTTGCAGCTGGGCAAGCGAGCTCCTGTAAGGCATATTGGGCCAATTCAGGCCAGGTGTCCAGTTTAGCGGCCCAATAGTCAAAGGGGAATGACCTGTGTGGGAGAACATCGATATGGGAGGAAAAGTAGTTTGTAACCATAGTTGACAACTGCTGTCTCCTGTCACTTTCCATCGATGCAGTATTACCAGTTGTGTGAGCGGTATTTGAAAAATCAGTCCACAACATTGTCATGAAACCCCTGTCTCCAACGCCACTTCTGCTGTGTGCACCACGAACACCTCTGCCAAGCTGCCCCCGGCCCGTACGGCTCGTGTGAGAACCATCACCGCTACTGTGTGCTGGGAATGCCTCAAGCAACCGATTTACCAGAGTTGCTTGTTTATTAGCCAATATTAGGTCAAGGTTCTCCTGTGGCATGATGTTTTGTAATTTGCCTTTATAGCGTGGATCCAGGATGCTGGCCAACCAGTAGTCGTCATCGTTCATCATTTTGGCAATGCGTGGGTCCCTTTTAAGGATCTGCAAGGCATAATCTGACATGTGGGCCAATGTTCCCGGTGTCAATGATGCACTGCGAGTGCTAGGTGGAGGAGCACTTTCTGGCAAATCCACATCCCTCCAGTCACGCACAAACCCTGTACTAGGGATGGGCGAATCCTGAAATATTCGGAATCGCTAGGCTGTAACGAGTCCGACTTGGAAACTCGCTACTCGTTGCGAGTCTAGCGAGTCCAATGTTAATGAATGGGGATGCGAGTTTTGCAGCGATTCCTGTGCTGGGGAGGAGGAGAATGGGGATGCAGATTTTTTTTCTTTGCAGAGTTTCTTAGCGATTTTGTGTCAGCAGCTGGACACAAAATCGCTAAGAAACTAGGATTGCTTGTATTAAACTGTTAAAAAACTAGCTAGGAGTTCTCTCTCTCTGTTTTGCAGCGATTCCTGTGCTGGGGAGGAGGAGAATGGGGATGCGAGGAGAGAGAGAGAGAGAGAGAGAGAACGAACTCCTAGCTAGTTTTTTCACAGTTTAATACAAGCAATCCTAGTTTCTTAGCAATTTTGTGTCCAGCTGCTGACACAAAATCGCTAAGAAACTCTGCAAAAACTAGGATTGCCATTCATTTGCATTGGACTGCTTCGGATCATGGGTGAGTATTTTTGTGGTTTGTTATGTTAATATTTATTCCGTAGACGACAATGGCTTCGGGGAACAATGTGACAAGTATTGGTAAGTATGTTACTCTATGTTATATGTACTGTATGTCTATGTATGTATTGTATGTAGCATGCATGTAGTATGTATGTAGCATGTAGTATGTATGTAGCATGCATGTAGTATGTATGTAGTATGTATGTAGCATGTATGTAGCATGCATGTAGTATATATGTGGTATGTATGTAGCATGTAGTATGTATGTAGCATGCATGTAGTATGTATGTAGTATGTATGTAGTATGTATGTAGCATGTAGTATGTATGTAGCATGCATGTAGCATGTAGTATGTATGTAGCATGCATGTAGTATATATGTAGTATGTAGCATGCATGTAGTATGTATGTAGTATATATGTGGTATGTATGTAGCATGTAGTATGTATGTAGCATGCATGTAGTATGTATGTAGTATATATGTGGTATGTATGTAGCATGTAGTATGTATGTAGCATGTATGTAGTATGTATGTATGTAGTATATATGTGGAATGTATGTAGCATGCATGTAGTATGTATGTAGTATGTATGTAGCATGTAGTATGTATGTAGCATGCATGTAGTATGTATGTAGCATGCATGTAGTATATATGTAGTATGTATGTAGCATGTAGTATGTATAATGCATATATGTAGTATGTAGCATGTAGCATGTATGATGCATATATGTAGTATGTATGTAGTATGTATGTAGCATGTAGTATGTATGTAGCATGCATGTAGTATGTATGTAGTATATATGTAGCATGTAGCATGTATGTAGCATGCATGTAGTATATATGTATTATATATGTACTATGTATGTAGCATGTAGTATGTATGTAGCATGCATGTAGTATGTATGTATGTATGTAGTATTTTTTTTTTTTTTTACATTTAACACATTAGCCGGATGATGGGACTACTACTGTCCCATCATTGGCTAATGTGTCAATCACTGTCATGGTAGCAGGCATCGCCCGATGGGACTTGTAGTCCCATCGGACGATGCCTGCACAGACCCCCGGACATCAGCACAGCCCCCCGGCAGGCGGGCACAGCCCCCCGGCAGGCCGGTACAGACCCCCACAGGGTGCACAGACCCCGGGCAGTCCGCACAGCCCACCGGCAGGCCGGCACAGACCCCCAGCAGGCCGGCAGAGACCCCCGGAAGGCCCGTACAGACCCCCGAGAGGCTGCACAAGGGCAGGAAAGGGTTTTTCAAATTCCGATACCGGAAGTCTCATAGACTTGAATGGGACTTCCGGTATCGGCATCGGCGATACCGATACTTTTTTAAAGATCGGCCGATCCATTCCGATCCGATATTTTGAAGTATCGGACGGTATCGCTCAACTCTAATTATGGCCTGCCTCTGCTCGCACAGCCGCTCCACCATGTGCAGGGTGGAGTTCCACCTTGTTGCAATGTCGATAATGAGGCGGTGGTTGGAAAGGTGGAGCAATCGCTGCAGCTTCTGCATACGAACGGAGTGTACAGGCGACCGGCGGATGTGCGCGCACAGTCTTCGCACCTTCTGGAGCAGGGCTGTTAACTCCGGATAATTTTTGAGGAAGCACTGCACCACCAGGTTCAAGGTGTGAGCCAAGCAAGGTATATGGCTGAGTTTTGAAAGGGCTATGGCTGCCACAAAATTACGGCCGTTATCACTAACTACCTTGCCTGCCTCAAGATGTACACTGCCCAGCCATGACTCAGTTTGTCGCTTCAAGTACTCGGCCAGCACCTCGGCGGTGTGTCTGTTGCCCAAATACATCATCTGCAACACAGCCTGCTGATGCTTTCCACTAGCTGCTCGATAGGGGGACACATCGAGTGCAACAGTGGCAGCTGCAGATGGAGTGCTCGTACGACTGCGCTCTGTGGACGAGCTTTCGCTTCTGGAGGAGGAGGAGGAGGAGGGTCGAACGCCTACAGCCAACTGTTTCCTATACCGTGGGCTAGGCAGCACTGTCCCACCACCGCTGTCCCCTGTGGACCCTGCATCCACCACATTAACCCAGTGCGCAGTGATGGACACGTAACGGCCCTGGCCATGCCGACTGGACCATGCATCAGTTGTGAGGTGCACCTTTCTGCTCACTGACTGCTTGAGTGCATGGACAATGCGGTCTTTCACATGATGGTGGAGGGCTGGGATGGCTTTGCGAGAGAAGAAGTGGCGACTGGGTAGGTCATAGCGTGGTACTGCATAGGCCATGAGTTCGCGGAAAGCTGTGCTTTCCACCAACCGAAAGGGCATCATCTCAAACGAGATTAGTTTGGCAATGTGGGCGTTCAAACCCAGTGTACGCGGATGAGAGACTGAGTACTTTCTTGACCTACTCATAGTGTCTGGGAGGGTGAGCTGGACTTGAGAGCTGCATATGGTGGAAGTAGCGGTGGACAGGGCGGACTGAGAGAGGGTTGATGATGGTGATGGAGTTGGTGTTCTTTCTGATGGCCTAGAATCAGTCTTTCGTTGATATAACAGTGGGATTCCCTGACTGCTGTGGCCTTGCAACGACACCTCAACATTTGCTGCTGTGCTAACTGGTGGGCTTACAGTGGGGGAAACAATGTAGCGTTGCTGACTACCTTCGTTGTGATCAGTTGCACATGTGGCACTTGAGGTTTGGTGTTGTGTCCACGCTTGCAAGTGCATGGTGGTTAAATGTCTAAGCATGCAACTGGTATTCAAATTTTTCAGATTTTTCCCTCGGCTAAAGGTCTTTGCGCACTTCTTACAGATAACCTTGGCCTGATCATGAGGATTTTGTTCAAAAAAGTGCCACACTGCACTCTTCCTACTTTGGCAGACATTTTGCGGCCCAGCACGCTGTGATCTTTTGACCCTCTGGACAAGCTGTCCAGCAACTCTTTTGATTTTTGGAACCTGTCTTTGGAGTGCTCCGGGCCTGCCAGATAACAGCTGTTGCGATGTCGATGTCTGCTGTGGATGCTCCTCATCTGAGCTATTGGAAGCAGCACCCTCTTCCCCCAATGGATGCCAATCTGGGTCAACAACTGGGTCATCCATCACCTCCTCTTCTATGTCATGTGCACCTTCCTCTGTGTCACCGTGTATGGTGGTATAGTGTGCGGGAAGGGGCACCTGAGTCTCATCAGGGTCAAAATCTGGCTCTGTACACTGCGAGGACAATGTAGTGCTCTGAGTGAATGTACCAGCAGAATCATCCATCAGCGGCTGTGCATCAGTGCACTCCATGTCAGATTCATCTTGGCCTGGGTAATTCACCATTTGACTTGATAATCCAGGCATGGTATGTGAAAACAGCTCCATGGAGTAATCAGTAGTACGGCCTGCGTCATCCTTCAATCTTGGTTGGGGTGAAGGACACAAGGAAAGGTGTGGTTCATGAACATGAGCCTCCAATGACGACTCAGTGCTTTTACTTTTTACAACTTCAGAAGAGGAGGCGATAGAGCTGGAGGCTGAGTCAGCAATGTAAGACAAAACTTTTTCCTGATGCTCTGGCTTTAAAAGCGGTTTGCCAACTCCTAGAAAACTAAGCGTTCGAGGCCTTATGTAGCCAGACGATGACGCAGGCTCAACACCTCCTGCATTCGGTCCTATTTTGCTCTTGCCACTACCATCAGATCCACCACCAACACCATCATTACCAGCTGCCAACCCCCACCCAATTCCACGGCCTCTTCCACCAGCCTTCCTCATTTTTGGTAGAAATGTAGACAAAATCCAACAAACTATATAGTAATGTAAAACAAGGTACAAGGTGTCTATAGGACAGGGGAGATTTTGAATTTCTGCAGACACTTGTGGACACTGGACACTTTTGGATTGTGTGAGGCCCACTGATATCTGAGCGCTATGTGACAGGCTCGATGGCACAGCTGTGACCAAAGTGACTAGAGGATAAGGGAGATTTTGAATTTCTGCACACACTTGTGGACACTGGACACTTTTGGATTGTGTGAGGCCCACTGATATCTGAGCGCTATGTCACAGGCTCGATGGCACAGCTGTGACAAAAGTGACGAGAAGATAAGGGAGATTTTGAATTTCTGCACACACTTGTGGACACTGGACACTTTGGGATTGTGTGAGGCCCACTGATATCTGAGCGCTATGTGACAGGCTCGATGGCACAGCTGTGACCAAAGTGACTAGAGGATAAAGGAGATTTTGAATTTCTGCACACACTTGTGGACACTGGACACTTTTGGATTGTGTGAGGCCCAATGAATATCTGAGCGCTATGTGACAGGCTCGATGGCACAGCTGTGACAAAAGTGACGAGAGGATAAGGGAGATTTTGAATTTCTGCAGACACTTGTGGACACTGGACACTTTTGGATTGTGTGAGGCCCACTGATATCTGAGCGCTATGTGACAGGCTCGATGGCACAGCTGTGACCAAAGTGACTAGAGGATAAGGGAGATTTTGAATTTCTCCACACACTTGTGGACACTGGACACTTTTGGATTGTGTGAGGCCCACTGATATCTGAGCGCTATGTCACAGGCTCGATGGCACAGCTGTGACAAAAGTGATGAGAGGATAAGGGAGATTTTGAATTTCTGCACACACTTGTGGACACTGGACACTTTTGGATTGTGTGAGGCCCATTGAATATCTGAGCACTATGTGACAGGCTCGATGGCACAGCTGTGACCAAAGTGACTAGAGGATAAGGGAGATTTTGAATTTCTGCACACACTTGTGGACACTGGACACTTTTGGATTGTGTGAGGCCCACTGATATCTGAGCGCTATGTGACAGGCTCGATGGCACAGCTGTGACAAAAGTGACGAGAGGATAAGGGAGATTTTGAATTTCTGCACACACTTGTGGACACTGGACACTTTTGGATTGTGTGAGGCCCAATGAGTATCTGAGCGCTATGTGACAGGCTCGATGGCACAGCTGTGAGCAAAGTGACTAGAGGATAAAGGAGATTTTGAATTTCTGCACACACTTGTGGACACTGGACACTTTTGGATTGTGTGAGGCCCACTGATATCTGAGCGCTATGTGACAGGCTCGATGGCACAGCTGTGACAAAAGTGACTAGAGGATAAGGGAGATTGGATTGCTTTTAAAAAAGCAGTTTGCAGAGCAGTGGGTAAACAGCAATGCCAGCCTGTCAGGAAGCCTTAAAATGCAGCCCAACAACCAACACCACAATATAGCCTCCCCTTGCGCTGCACAAACAGTGACTGGTGTGTTGTGCAGGCCAAATCGCTAGCAGCAGAAGCAGTTTTTTTTTCTTCTCAGCAGGACAAAAAAAAAAATTGGGATTGCTTTTAAAAAAGCAGTTTGCGGAGCAGTGGGTAAACAGCAATGCAGGAATGTCAGGAAGCCCAACAACCAACACCACTGATACACCACTATATAGCCTCCCCTTGCACTGCACACACATTGACTGGTGTGTTGTGCAGGCCAAATCGCTAGCAGCAGAAGCAGTTTTTTTGTCTTCTTCCCTGCCTAACGCTCTCCCTACAGAATCAGCAGCAACCTCTCCCTATACTGAGATCGGCAGAAGTAAGATGGCGGTCGGCGTGCACGCCCTTTTATACCCCCTGTGACGCCCACCAAAGCAAGCCAATCACTTGTATGCCCTTCTGAAAGATGGTGGTGACCCCTGCCTATGTCATCACGTTGCCCACAGTGTCCGTGGATCCTGATTGGCTGAAAAAGAGCGCAAAACAAACTTTTGAAACGCGACTTTGGCGCGTAAGTCGCCGACCTCGTGGCCGACCTCATCCTAGGGTCGGGTTTCGTTTCATGAAACCCGACTTTGCCAAAAGTCGGGGACTTTTGAAATTTTTTGACCCGTATCGCTCAACTCTATTGTGCACTGTTCTCATACATTTCTGAAGTTTTGATACCCTAGAAAGTCCTCTGGGGTTGAGTCGTGGCAAAAAAGCTCAGATTTCCCATAGACTAACATTGGGCTCGTTGCTCGAGTTGAGTACCCGAGTATTCCAATTTGCTCAAACCGAGCAAGGAGCACCCAAGCATTTTAGTGCTCACTGATCACTAAACCTGAACCAAATGTTATTTAACGAAGAAAAGTTTAAAAATCCTGCTGTGGTGTTTACAATCCTCTTGCAATAGGACAAGCTGGATGGCAAAACAACTGCTAGTAATATTCCAGAAGTAATAGGAATGAAAAAATAACTTTTAACCATGCCAAAGGAATTGAAAAGCAAAGTCTTGAGTGAGGAAAAGAAGGGCTCAATTCTGGCTTTACTAGCAGAGGGATACAGTGATCATCATGTTGCCTCCATCCTTAAAATTTCAAAGACGGCAGTCCATTACAACAAGGGCAAGCGGAAGACATTGGGGAAAGCAAATCTACTGACCGGCAGAGGGCGAAAACGACTCTCCACTGACCGTGATCACTGTCATCTAGAGTTGAGCAAAACGGGTCGAAAAATTTCAAAAGTCGCCGACTTTTGGCAAAGTCGGGTTTCATGAAACGAAACCCGACCCTAGGATGAGGTCGGCCACGAGGTCGGCGACTTACGCGCCAAAGTCGCGTTTCAAAAGTTTGTTTTGCGCTCTTTTTCAGCCAATCAGGATCCACGGACACTGTGGGCAACGTGATGACATAGGCACGGGTCACCACCATCTTTCAGAAGGGCATGCAAGTGATTGGCTTGCTTTGGTGGGCGTCACAGGGGGTATAAAAGGGCGTGCACGCCGACCGCCATCTTACTTCTGCCGATCTTAGCATAGGGAGAGGTTGCTGCTGATTCTGTAGGGAGAGCGTTAGGCAGGGAAGAAGAAAAAAAACTGCTTCTGCTGCTAGCGATTTTGCCTGTACAACACACCAGTCACTGTGTGTGCAGTGCAAGGGGAGGCTATATTGTGGTGTATCAGTGGTGTAGGTTGTTAGGCTGCCTTCTAAGGCTTCCTGACAGCTGCATTGCTGTTTACCCACTGCTCTGCAAACTGCTTTTTTAAAAGCAATCCCATTTTTTTTTTTGTCCTGCTGAGGTACTGAGCGTGCATTTTTTCACACCATACAGCGGTGTACGCTCCTCACACAGTACCGTGTAACGGTTGTTATCACAGCCACAGTGAAGCTATCTGTGCGTCACTCTGTGAGAATAAGTCGAGGACATGTTCCGTTCTTACAGACCTGCACCTACTAGTTTTGTCTAGCTTTCAAACAGTTAAATATATTTGCTGTTTGATCGCATTCAAACCTATAGAGAGACAGCGTGTGTCAGTCCGTATACTTAAAAAACACGGAGCTTGACAATTTAACGTACACCGGACAGCCGTGTACGTGCATGCTCCTCTCAGTATCGTGTAACGGCTGTTATCACGGCCACAGTGAAGCTGTGTGTCACTGTGGAAGGATAAGTGGAGGACTTGTTCCGTTCTTACAGACCTACACTCTAGAGAGATTCCTATTCTGCCCAATTCTACATACACCTTGTAGTTTGTGATACACTAGCCAATTTCTGCCTGTGACATAGCGCTGTGATATTCAGTGGGCCTCACACAATCCAAAAGTGTCCATTGTCCACTAGTGTGTGCAGAAATTCAAAATCTCCCTTATCCTCTAGTCACTTTTTTCACACCTGTGCCATCGAGCCTGTGACATAGCGCTCAGATATTAAGTGGGCCTCACACAATCCAAAAGTGTCCAGTGTCCACAAGTGTGTGCAGAAATTCAAAATCTCCCTTATCCTCTAGTCACTTTTTTCACACCTGTGCCATCGAGCCTGTGACATAGCGCTCAGATATTAAGTGGGTCTCACACAATCCAAAAGTGTCCAGTGTCCACAAGTGTGTGCAGAAATTCAAAATCTCCCTTATCCTCTAGTCACTTTTTTCACACCTGTGCCATCGAGCCTGTGACATAGCGCTCAGATATTAAGTGGGTCTCACACAATCCAAAAGTGTCCAGTGTCCACAAGTGTGTGCAGAAATTCAAAATCTCCCTTATCCTCTAGTCACTTTTTTCACACCTGTGCCATCGAGCCTGTGACATAGCGCTCAGATATTCAGTGGGCCTCACACACTCCAAAAGTGTCCAGTGTCCACTAGTGTGTGCAGAAATTCAAAATCTCCCCTGTCCTATAGACACCTTGTACCTTGTTTTACATTACTATATAGTTTGTTGGATTTTGTCTACATTTCTACAAAAAATGAGGAAGGCTGGTGGAAGAGGCCATGGAATTGGGCGGGGGTTGGCAGCTGGTAATGATGGTGTTGGTGGTGGATCTGATGGTAGTGGCAAGAGCAAAATAGGACCGAATGCAGGAGGTGTTGAGCCTGCGTCATCGTCTGGCTCCATAAGGCTTCGAAGGCTTAGTTTTCTAGGAGTTGGCAAACCGCTTTTAAAGCCAGAGCATCAGGAAAAAGTTTTGTCTTACATTGCTGACTCAGCCTCCAGCTCTATCGCCTCCTCTTCTGAAGTTGTAAAAAGTAAAAGCACTGAGTTGTCATTGGAGGCTCATGTTCATGAGCCACACCTTTCCTTGTGTCCTTCACCCCAACCAAGATTGAAGGATGACGCAGGCCGTACTACTGATCACTCCATGGAGCTGTTTTCACATACCATGCCTGGATTATCAAGTCAAATGGTGAATTACCCAGGCCAAGATGAATCTGACATGGAGTGCACTGATGCACAGCCGCTGATAGATGATTCTGCTGGTACATTCACTCAGAGCACTACATTGTCCTCGCAGTGTACAGAGCCAGATTCTGACCCTGATGAGACTCAGGTGCCCCTTCCCGCACACTATACCACCATACACGGTGACACAGAGGAAGGTGCACATGACATTGAAGAGGAGGTGATGGATGACCCAGTTGTTGACCCAGATTGGCATCCATTGGGGGAAGAGGGTGCTGCTTCCAATAGCTCAGATGAGGAGCATCCACAGCAGACATCGACATCGCAACAGCTGTTATCTGGCAGGCCCGGAGCAATCCAAAGACAGGTTCCAAAAATCAAAAGAGTTGCTGGACAGCTTGTCCAGAGGGTCAAAAGATCACAGCGTGCTGGGCCGCAAAATGTCTGCCAAAGTAGGAAGAGTGCAGTGTGGCACTTTTTTGAACAAAATCCTCATGATCAGGCCAAGGTTATCTGTAAGAAGTGCGCAAAGACCTTTAGCCGAGGGAAAAATCTGAAAAATTTGAATACCATTTGCATGCTTAGACATTTAACCACCATGCACTTGCAAGCGTGGACACAACACCAAACCTCAAGTGCCACATGTGCAACTGATCACAACGAAGGTAGTCAGCAACGCTACATTGTTTCCCCCACTGTAAGCCCACCGGTTAGCACAGCAGCAAATGTTGAGGTGTCGTTGCAAGGCCACAGCAGTCAGGGAATCCCACTGTTATATCAACGAAAGACTGATTCTAGGCCATCAGAAAGAACACCAACTCCATCACCATCATCAACCCTCTCTCAGTCCGCCCTGTCCACCGCTACTTCCACCATATGCAGCTCTCAAGTCCAGCTCACCCTCCCAGACACTATGAGTAGGGCAAGAAAGTACTCAGTCTCTCATCCGTGTACACTGGGTTTGAACGCCCACATTGCCAAACTAATCTCGTTTGAGATGATGCCCTTTTGGTTGGTGGAAAGCACAGCTTTCCGCGAACTCATGGCCTATGCAGTACCACGCTATGACCTACCCAGTCGCCACTTCTTCTCTCGCAAAGCCAACGCAGCCCTCCACCATCATGTGAAAGACTGCATTGTCCATGCACTCAAGCAGTCAGTGAGCGGAAAGGTGCACCTCACAACTGATGCATGGTCCAGTCGGCATGGCCAGGGCCGTTACGTGTCCATCACTGCGCACTGGGTTAATGTGGTGGATGCAGGGTCCACAGGGGACAGCGGTGGTGGGACAGTGCTGCCTAGCCCACGATATAGGAAACAGTTGGCTGTAGGCATTCGACCATCCTCCTCCTCCTCCTCCTCCTCCTCCAGAAGCGAAAGCTCGTCCACAGAGCGCGGTCGTACGAGCACTCCATCTGCAGCTGCCACTGTTGCACACAAGGTGTCCCCCTATCGAGCAGCTAGTGGAAAGCGTTAGCAGGCTGTGTTGCAGATGATGTGTTTGGGCGACAGACACACCGCCGAGGTGCTGGCCGAGTACTTGAAGCGACAAACTGAGTCATGGCTGGGCAGTGTACATCTTGAGGCAGGCAAGGTAGTTAGTGATAACGGCCGTAATTTTGTGGCAGCCATAGCCCTTTCAAAACTCAGCCACATACCTTGCTTGGCTCACACCTTGAACCTTGTGGTGCAGTGCTTCCTCAAAAATTATCCGGAGTTAACAGCCCTGCTCCAGAAGGTGCGAAGACTGTGCGCGCACATCCGCCGGTCGCCTGTACACTCCATTCGTATGCAGAAGCTGGAGCGATTGCTCCACCTTCCCAACCACCGCCTCATTATCGACATTGCAGCAAGGTGGAACTCCACCCTGCACATGGTGGAGCGGCTGTGCGAGCAGAGTCAGGCCATAATGCATTTGTGGGAGGATACACGGCCAGGCACTTTGAGAGCAGACATGGAGTTGACAGGTGTGCAGTGGTCGAAGCTGAAAGACCTCTGTAAAGTCCTTCAGTGTTTTGAGGAATGCACACGGCTGGTAAGCGCAGACGACGGCATCCTAAGCATGAGCATCCCATTTATGCGTCTGCTCATGCAAACTTTGACGCACCTTAAGGAGCAGGCATCTGCAGCCAATGTTGACGAGGAGGAAGAGGAGGAGGGAATCCTTGTTGACATTCAGCCATTGTCTGCTCAGGGACCTCTCCTGGACGAGGTGGAGGAAGAAGAGGAGGAGGAGGATGATGGGGATGATTACTTAGGGGAGGAGGATGCATCTCGTGGGGCAAGTGAAAATGTTGGCGTGGCAAGGCCTGGTACAGGGTTTGTGCGTGACTGGAGGGATGTGGATTTTCCAGAAAGTGCTCCTCCAACCAGCACTCGCAGTGCATCATTGACACCGGGAACATTGGCCCACATGTCAGATTATGCCTTGCAGATCCTAAAAAGGGACCCCCGCATTGCCAAAATGATGAAGGATGACGACTACTGGTTGGCCAGCATCCTGGATCCACGCTATAAAGGCAAATTACAAAACATCATGCCACACGAGAACCTTGACCTAATATTGGCTAATAAACAAGCAACTCTGGTAAATCGGTTGCTTGAGGCATTCCCAGCACACAGCAGCGGTGATGGTTCTCACACGAGCCGTACGGGCCGGGGGCAGCTTGGCAGAGGTGTTTGTGGTGCACACAGCAGAAGTGGCGTTGGAGACAGGGGTTTCATGACAATGTTGTGGACTGATTTTTCAAGTACAGCTCACACAACTGGTAATACTGCATCGATGGAAAGTGACAGGAGACAGCAGTTGTCAACTATGGTTACAAACTACTTTTCCTCCCATATCGATGTTCTCCCACACAGGTCATTCCCCTTTGACTATTGGGCCGCTAAACTGGACACCTGGCCTGAATTGGCACAATATGCCTTACAGGAGCTCGCTTGCCCAGCTGCAAGTGTGCTATCGGAAAGAGGCTTCAGTGCAGCTGGATCAATCCTGACAGAAAAAAGGACCCGTCTGTCAACCCAAAATGTGGATGATCTAACCTTCATTAAAATGAACCATGCATGGGTTTCCAAGGATTTTGTCCCACCTTCCCCTGATGACACATAGGGTGACAGAAAAATGGCTTGCTTTGGTCCACCTCTTCCTGGGACTTGACCTATTTCGCCTTTTGCATCAGCTGAATGTCCAACTTCAACATATGCCACTTTCAAAAACTCCCTAACTGTGCTGCCTCCCCCCCCAAGGCCGTGGTCACCACCTAGTGCATGACACCGTGCGAGTGCCGTTGCCCTGGACAGGTGGGTAGGCCGACTCTTGGGCGCGGGCACAGGGTCCCTCATAGTGCAATCAAGTGTCTCTGACGGTGGTGGTGCACACCCGCCGTCAGACACACCGCCGTACTATGACGGGCCCAGTGCCAGTACCGACGCCCACGAGTGGGCCCCCCTTGCTTGAGCAGGTCCCCAGCATTTGCAATCTTTACCTCTCCCTGCTCCTCCGCTGTGTAGTCTGGGCCGTCAAATCCATACTGTGCCTGACACCGTCTGAGCCTGCCTCCTGATCTATAGACATATATTTTGAATGTGTACGCTATCCATACATGTTATCTGGGGATACGATACCCTTTCTCACCTTTGTGCAATCACGTGCAATCCATACTGGGCGTGAGAACGGCTGGCGAGCTGTTAAGTAAGCTACAGCACCTATGGTTTGCACACGTAAGTTTTTCATTTTTTCAGGAATGACGGTTAGGCCTAATTCCAGAACTGCGGTTGACCTGCACTTACTGGGAAATCATCGTTCGTGGGTAATAATTGTAATCACAGATCCCCATCACTAACGTTGTTCAGCGGGTTATCTGCACCTGTAAGCGACAAACGCTGGCCTTTTCAGTGTAGCGCACATGCAGCCACGGACATGTAAGGGCATGACACACCAGTTATTGGCCAATCTCATGTGCCAGAGCCTCACGTGTCCCTCTAGTAAGCCGGACTCAGACCGCGGGGCATGACAGAGTCTCGTTCGTTAACGGAATTAAGCTTGCAATGTGTGCATCTTTTCTGTAGCTGGCATGGTTGAGGTTTCCCAGGTGGAGTTGAATTTAACCGTAGGCTCCACTCCTGGTGGTGCCCTTCTGGACATTCCTTTAAGGTTCAGCTTTGCAACCATACTGCCCACGTAAAACAAACACTTTGCCTTCATGAACGCTGTTTGGAGGGTCATGACTCATGGGAATAATGCCGCCCAATCATTTAACCTGCTAGAGAGATCGTTCGTTGCTCCCAAGCATGACATCACACTCCCTAGGAGGAATGTAATGCCACTGTGGCGACCGTACTCCTGGGGGCGACACAAGTGCACTGATGCCCAGTCACTGCTCGATGAATCTGCTGGTACATTGACCCAGACCACTACATTCCCCTCTCACGCTACACGCCCTGAATCTGACCCTGATGAAACTCAGGTTACCCTTCCCATATACAGTTCCATCTTACACGGTGACAAAGAGGAAGCTGCAGATGAAAGTGTAGGTTCGGCCCACCCGCTATCAGACACACCACCGTACTATCAGGGGCCCTGTGCCAGTGCCGTCGCCAACGAGTGGGCCCCCCCTGCTTGCTCAGGATCACAGCACTTGCAAGGTTGAAATACTGTGCAGTGAGATGGAAGATGGGGACGACGAGGAGTCCAGACTAGTACAGGGATTCCCTAGCGAGGAGACTTATTTGATTGTTTTCAATGTTGGGACAGCAATTTTTGGGGAGCACTATACTCTGGAGAATGATAGATGGGGCCCACCATACACTGGAACATTCCAAAGGTGGACATCAGACACTGGAGCGGCATTTACAGGGCCCATTATACACTAGAGCATTAGAAATGGGGCCCATTATGTTTGGAGCATTATTTGGGCCCATAAGACAGTGGAGCTTCATCCATGGGGACCAACATATACTGCAGCATTGTGTGGAGCTCATCATATACTGTTTCAAACATTATATGGGACCAATGATTCTGTATGGAGAAATAGATGGGCCTCGTCATGAGATGTAAAAAGTGAAGTATTTTTCATTGTACTATACTGCTATTTCTCTGCCGTATCGGAGCATGATGAGTTGTGGTATGTGTTAAAGGGGTGCTCTTTCGCCCAGGGCACATGAAAACCTGGAGCCAGCCCCCCCCCACAACTGTAGCCAAATAACCCCCATTTTTCAGTGCGTAACTTGTATTATGAAGTTAATTAAGGTTGACAAGCTTAAGAAGAATTGATGCTTTTGGCATTCAAATGGGCACTGTAGGTGTGTTTCCTGTCCTCCTCTCACTGCCGACTTTTATTCCCCATTGACTTACATTGGGTTTCGTGTTTCGGGACGACCCCGACTTTTCCCTGTAATCAGTCAATCTTGCTCGACCCGACTTTTGGAAAAGTCGGGTTTCACGAAACGAAACTCGACCCTAAAAAAACAAAAGTCGCTCAACTCTACTGTCATCTTATTCCAATGTCACTCAGCAACCGCAGGATGACATCAAGTGACCTACAAAAAGAATGACAAATGGCATCCTGGGTGAAGTGCACGGCCAGAACAGTTCGTAACACTGGAGAGGCGTACAAGGCACAGTGTCTTGCACCCCACTGTGAAATTTGGTGGAGGATCAGTGATGATCTGGGGATGCTTCAGCAAGGCTGAAATTGGGCAGGTTAATCTTTGTGAAGGACATATGTATCAAGCAGCATACAAGGTTATCCTTGAAAAACGGTTGATTCCTTCTACACAGGCAATTTTCCCCAACTCTGAAGACTGTTTTTTTCCAGCAGGAAAATGCGCCATGCCACGCAGCTAGGTCAATCAATGTTTGGATGAAGGACCACCACATCAAATCCCTGTCATGGCCAGCCCAATCTCCAGACCTGAACGTCATTGAAAACCTCTGGAATGTAATCAAGAGGAAGATGGATAGTCACAAGCCATCAAACAAATAATAACTGCTTAAATTTTTGTACCAGGAGTGGCATAAGGTCACCCAAAAGCAGTGGGAAAGACTGGTGGAAAGCATGCCAAGACGCATGAAAGCTTTGATTAAAAATTATGATTATTCCACCATAATATTGAACTGAACTCTTCCGGAGTTAAAACATTAGTATTGTTGTTTCTAAATGATTATGAGCTCGTTTTCTTAGCATTATTTGAGGTCTGAAAGCACTGCATTTTTTTTTATTTTGACCATTTCTCATTTTCTGAAAATAAATACAAAATTTAGTGCTTGGAAATTCAAAGACAAGTTGTCAGTAGTTTATAGAATTAAAGAGCAATTTACATTTTACTCAAAAATACCTATAAAGAGAAAAGAAAAATCAGACAAACTGAAAATTTTGCAGTGGTCTCTTAATTTTTGCCAGAGCTGTACATATTTGTAGACTTCAATATTTGGATTTACTTCTGCAGGTCATATTAAAGGTGACATCTTGATTGACATCAGTCCTAGTTCCATGGTTCATCATTTGTTTGCAGCTTGTGACTTTTTCAAGCACATCATAGTACTAAAGATGAGAGACAGATGCATCATAGAGCTGAAAAGATGGGTGGACTCACGTACAGGAGCATTTGATTGGAGCCATATCAACAAGCTTCATGCTGACACAGAAGAAAGCAGGTAAGATATTTGTCTAAAAATTAGAATTCCACTGTCATTTTTTCTACAGTACAAAAGATATGACTGCAATCTTAGTGTAATATTGTGTACCTTCTGTCTACCTTATTTTGCAGTCATAGCCTATTCAAAATAAAATTTTAAATGTCAGTAGTAAAGTCTACATTTGTCCACTCAGGTCAAAATTCTCAATCTTGCAGCTTTATAATAATTGGCAGTGTTGGGAAAGCACAGTAAGGTTCTAGTCATATCACATGTGGATTTGAGGTATAAAATGGGAGTATACAAACCACAGCTCTTATGTACACTGGGTGAAATAAGTATTGAACATGACACCAATTTTCTAAGTAAATCTATAGCTAAAGGTGCTATTGACACAAAATTCTCACCAGATGTCTTTTACAACCCATTCTATGCACTCAGGCAAAGAAATCACCCATAGATGTCCAAAAGTTACCGGTAAGTGTAATAATTAGAGATTTGTGAATATTTCAATATTCGGTTTGGCTCACAATAGCCGAATTTGCAATATTCTCTGATTTAATCACTGAATATAGCTGAACACCATTGGAGTCAATGTGAGGCAAAAACAAATGCATACACAGCAGAATTGCCTGTGTTTCACATACTATGTGACAGCATGGGAAACACCAGCACAGCGGTTCTGAACGGCGGTAACGATACCGCCCGTAGATCGTTACCCCATCAGAGCGCTGCGGGGTCACTCTGTCAGATGTCAGTGTGACTCTGTACAGATACTGTGACCCGCAGAAGTGGCCCACGGTAAAAAGATTACCACAGGTCAGCAGATGCTGGCTGATGAGAGACTACTCCTCTCATCAGGCTACATCTCCTTTTACTGATAGCAGTGATGTCAAGGAAGGAAAGGTAGCCAACATCAGATCAATCGGTGAATAATCATTTAAAAACAAAAATCGTTAATGTATAACATGAATAGGGTTATGGTATAAAACCATTAGTTTATAAAAAAGGCAAGTAACCTGGGAAACTCATAGCCTAACGCGTTTCAAACAGACTCTCTCTTAATCAGAGTGTTCCCATACTCAAAGTAGCCCTAAATAAATAAGGGAGTGGACGGAAATGAAGAGAAGAATTAACCTCTCTTACTTACCCCCTCTCCAGCCTCTCCTTTCATGGATTTTTGCATCTTTCATTCTTCCTGGGTTCAATACTTTTTCCCTGTCTAATTTCTTATTATTTTACATAACTTTATTTATGGACATCTATGGTTTGATTTCATTGCCTGTGTGGATTGAATGGGTTGTTACTGACATCTGGTGAGAATTTCATGTCAATAACACCATTAAAAATATATTTATAAAATTTGTGACATGTTCAATACTTATTTCACCCACTATATATCTCCAACTTATTCCTCTGATTATCCATTGAGATGAGCTTGCACCCCGATTTCCCGCCTGACATATGTTGGAGTGACCATGTAGTACAGTATCCCCACTTGCAACAATTTAATGTTCCGCACCCCCTGGGGACACATAAGGTCAGCTTGGCACCGTTGTTTTACAGATACCCCCTGTCCCCATGGGACCAGGGAATGAGAGAATATGGCTTACACAGCCGATGATGTGGCCCAACACTCGAACACAATCCTGAGAGGCTGAAGGTCCCCTTTCACTTGCAACAGTGAAATAGAGCCTTATCAGCCCATTAGGACTGTCACCAGTTCCTCCTTAGATATAAGCGCAGTCCATTAACTGGATTATATCAGGCCAGAAAACAGCCCCGGTAAAATGTGAAGTTAAAACCGAGAAACAAGTGTGGACAAGAAGATAAAGATAAAAGAGCAGTCCAAGATTGAATTAAATATTTAATAACTTTAAGGGGGGGGTCGGCGGGCGCCCCGGTTCGCTAGCCGAAACCGCATAGACCAGGGGTTATCCCACCAAATACCCGCTCTCCCTTTAACGTGGGCATAACGTTACTCAGACAACTCAGGGTGAGGGTAAAACAGTGTGGCAATACTTTATTGAATCACAAAACAAGCAGATAACACGTAGAACAGTCCCAGCACAGTACCCATGATGATGCACATTACAGAGTCAAACTTGTTGACTCTCCAGGATACTTCAGATCTTCAGAGGTTGATTTCCCCTCCTGTGGCATGCAGACAGAGAGGAGGTAACGTCAAACGTAGGGACCATGGAGCCAGGTGACCGGCGGGTCTCAATCCTGGCTTTCTCCAATCGTATCCATAAGTTCCATGTGACCAGATGGTCACAACCTGGTTTTCACAAAAGTATCCGTAGTTCACCAATGTCAATGGAGTGGGGTAGTCCCGGGAATCATCTTGGTCTGTGCACCAGTACTTTACATCATTGGTAAGTGTACTTGACATTAGTGATGAGCAAATTTGATCGGAAAAAGATCACCAAACAAATTCAGCATGAATATGTTACACTTGGAATTGTGATCGGAACCACGAACAAAATTTTCTAAAATAAAAAAAATCGTTAACATTCGGTAAAAAGTGTGGGAAAATGTTTGCGTTGCCACAAAAGTATTTTCAGCACTTTAGTAACGATAATGGTGGTGTATCAAGAGCATTTAGCACGTGTTTAATGAGGGGAGGGATTTTTCAGAGCTCAGAGGCGCAGTGTTCTTGTAAACAGTAATTTTTTTTCCTAACTTTATGTGTGCACATTGTGACTAGCCAATCAGGGCGCAGGAAACACCCACAATGTCCTAGTAACATAGTAACATAGTTATTAAGGTTGAAGGAAGACTTTAAGTCCATCTAGTTCAACCCATATCCTATCCTAACTTGCCCTAACATGTTGATCCAGAGGAAGGCAAAAAAAAACCATGTGGCAAACAGTAAGCTTCACATTGAGGAAAAAAATTCCTTCCCGACATAAGGCAATCAGACTAGCTCCCTGGATCAACGCAATATTAAGGAAACTAGTGTATATACCCTGTAATATTATAATTTTCAAGAAAGGTATCCAGTCCCTTCTTAAATTTTATTAGGGAATCACTCACTCCTCACACAACAGTTTGTGTCATTGGCTGCTGAAATCACATGTCCCTCTCCATGTAAAGAGCGGACATTTTGTTTTAGCACCTTTTTGACACTAACAGTACTCCTGAAGCTGGCACTGTTAGCAGCAAGATTACAGCTAGGTTGTCGTATATCAGTGAGATAGTGTAGCTAGCTAGTGTCCAGTGTGTCTGTTAAATTTACCTTCCAGCATTTTTTTTGCCATTACGGAGGTCCACAGACAAAGCCAGGAGGGCACATGTCCTACAAGTGTGTTGTGCACTGCTTCTGTTGTGCTTCATGCATGAGTATAGCATTCTAAATAATATTTTTTCACTAGCTAAATGTGAAACAGCCTGCTGTATCCCACTTTGTCATTTAGTGCTGTGATTATATGAACCTGTCTGCAGACCTAAGGCACAGAAAAAAAAAAAAAATTTCAGTTGCAGAAAGTTAGACAGCTCGCCATATCACACTTTGTCTTTTTGTTGGGCTGAAATTAAGCTGTAGGTGCCTGATCCAGAGGCCACCCAAGAATTCTTGTATTCCTAACATCATACCGTAGGGGTCCTGACTTTATAATAGTTTGTAGCGTCTAGTGCGTTATAGAAGCCTGATCCAGCGGCCACAAAAAATTCTTCTGTCCCTAGTGTCAGAGTAGGGGACCTGAATTTAAAATAGTTTGCTGCATCTAGTGTTTTATAGAGGCTTGATCCATAGGCCACCAAAAAATCCTCCTGTTCCCACTGTCACACAGTAGAGAACCTGACTTTAAAATAGTTTGTAGCATCCATTGTGTTATAGATGCCTGTTCGAGAGGCCACCAAAAATTCTTCCGTTCTTAGTGTCATATAGTAGGGATCCTGACGTTAAAATAATTTATAGCATCCAGTGTGTTATGAGGTCTTATCCAGAGGCCACTAAAAAAATTCTTGTGTTCCTAACATCATACAGTAGGGGACACCTGACTTTCAAATTGTTTGTAGCATATCTTCTTTGTCATACAGGCCTTATCCACACTCAAACAATTCTTTCTTCTGTGACTAACACAATACATATTTCACCTTGGAATTTACTGTCGCTGAAATTCAGCTGTTTGCAGAGGTGGTGCAGAGTTTAAAATCTATTTTTTGGTTGCTAATACTGTGCTCCTACCACACTATCTGAGCAACATGACTGGGAAAAAGCGAGTTTGTGGTGGAAGGGGAATTAGGCGTGGTGTTCAAGGTGTATGTGGGGTAGGTGGTAATGTTTGTGAAAGCACTTGTGAACCTACGTCATGTCCTATGCAAACACAACTGACAACTTCTGTTACTAGATGGGCTACTCCACAACCTTTCTTTGGCAGACGCACATCGGTACGCCTTATTAATGAGGCCCAGAAAGAACATGTGATCGAGTAGATGGCAAGTGCAGCTTTAATTGGCCTCTTCCTCTACCTCAACATCATACCCTGTACAGCCCACAGAGGTGGCGCCCAAATTGCCCTTGCATCCCCCCATGTCCTAACTCTCCAACAATACAACTGACTGTATGGAACCACAGATGGGTGAGTCTGAAGAGCTGTTCACACATTCTATGCCATGGTCATCAGAAGTCTACTCAAAAGCTTCACAGAGTCAAATCTCCCCTACTGTATTATGTTAGTAACACAAGAAAGTATTTTTTTTAACTGTGAATGAGGCCTGTATAACAGAATATTTGCTCCAAATAAATTCAAAGTGAGATCTCCCCTACTGTATCACATTAGTAACAGAAGAAAGTATTTTTTTTTACTGTGGATGAGGCCTGTATATCATAGAATGTATGCTCCAAACAATTTCAAAATCAGATTGAGCCTGCTGTATCTTTATCTGTGTATTTTTTTTCTCTGCATGAGCTCTGCACACAGCTGAATTTATCCGTCACTAAATAACAACGTGATATATGACGTGCTGAATCACATTAGCAACTGAAAAAAAAATGGATTTTTTACTTTGCATACAGCTGAATTTCACCGCCACTAAATTAGAAGGTAACATATGCCTTTGCTGAATCACGTTATAAACTGCTTTTAAAGGTCTACTTGTGCATGGAGCACAATAGAAGCAATGCACCACACACTTCTATGAAATGTACCCTTCTATCTTTGTCTCTGGACCTCACTAATGGCAAAGGGAAAAAAAATCTGTCCGAAGGTCGATTTCACAGCCACAGAGGGCACTAGATATCTAAACTATCTGACTTAGATTCTAGCTAGTTAGCTAGCCAGTTGTTTCTATCAACATCTAGGAGCAGTGTCAGGAGTAGCCTCTCTGCACTGTTATACTGACAAAATGGTGCTAAACAATATGACCACTCTTTATATAGAGAGGGAGATGTGATTTCAGCAGTCAATGGCATAAGCCTTTGTGTCAGGGCATTCGGGATGTTTCCTGCACCCTGATTGGCTAGCCGCAATTTGCATACATAAAATAAGAAAAGAATTAAAAAATGACTTGCATGCCGCTCCTCTGAGCTCTCCCCACACCACACCCTCCCCTCATTAATCACGTGCCCCCTGCTCATCATGTACCACGACTATCCTAGCCAAAGTGCTAAAAATACTTTAGTGGCAACACAACTATTTTCCCGCAATTTTACAGAATGTTACCGAATTTTGCCTACTTTTTCTAATTTTGCAAAAAAAAAAAAATCGCTTGTTTTTCCAATTATAAATCTGAATGTGCCATATTCGTGAAAAAATGTATGTTTGGCAATCGTTTTCTGAACATATTCGCACATCTCTAAACCCCACACTCAGGTGCTAGAACAGGTCGAGACACACGGCCTATTCCTGAGATCTCGAAAAATGTAACTGGTGTACAGCTAGGATGTAAAATCACTACATTCCTTAAATATCCTTATGAAATCCTATCTTACTGGATGACGCAGTTACACAGGATGATCCTCTGTGTATACTATCTAGGATGGTGGGGGTGTGAGTTTTCACTGTGGAGCAGGTGGGGCAGGACTAGTCATTTGTATTGTCACAGCTACACATGCTGAAGAATGATTGTAATCTACCATTAAATCCTTCCATATTTTTCACAGCCATATAGTGGGAATTAATAGTCATAGACCAAAGAGCAAAAAAGAAAATACTATGATAAGAAGATTTTTGCAGTTGCCCTTTGAATAGGAAAGTGCTACTTGCTGACATTATCTATTTAGTAAAAAAAAAAGTTTTTCCAGCATACAATACAGTAACAGAGAATGATAAAACACTATATATGGCCTTAGTTAGATAAATGAAATTGAAAAATGTATGTTCAAATACTGTGAAAATATAATAATCTTAGTGGAGTCCAGTATTTTACCAATTGGAAAACAATGATTCAGCACTGAGCATTGAGATCTAATGTCATCCTGTTCAATATTGACAATCATTTTCAGAATTTTTCCCATTTCTTTCAGTGATCTGTTACAGGACAAAGAAGGAAAAGTGAGATCAGCCCTTCAACATATTGTGAAATGTGACCTTGAGAAAGAAAATATGATGGATCCCATCGTCTTACCACCAGCAGATTGTATCATCAGTGCTTGGCTACTAGATCTTACCTGCCAAGATCAGAATGATTACATGAGATATCTCAGGAAGTTCTCAAGGTTATTGAAACCTGGAGGATACATTATATTAATTGGCTGTTTACATATGACATATTTCACAGTCGGGAAACAAAAATTCCATGCCTTATATTATGATGAGGATTTTGCCAGGAAAGCTCTAGCTGGAGAAGGTTTTATCATTGACCGCTGTAAGGTTAAAAAGAGAACAGATGTGAATGACCTTATTGATTATAAAGCTGTTATATTCATTGCGGCCCACAAAGAGAAGTAGGTCTGATATGAAAGGTTGAGTCTCCATGTCAGTATTATATGTAAATCTTGAATCCTATTAATATCTTAAATCTTAGTCTAGAAAATTATACAAATCTATAAAAATACATTTGTTCTTTCTTTATTATGAAAAGCGTTGAAACAATGTATCCCAGGGAAAAATCATACATGAGGCGAAAAAACTGATGAACATCTAATCACTCTCATGTCTTCCATAAAAAAGTTGGATCTTTAATACTATAACTAAACACAATAAAGTCATTATAAGGCGACTGATGTCTGATTTGCCTATTTGTGCTCTTTACCTTTTCTTTTCTATGTTCTTTTTATTAGATTTTAAAACATAACATCAAATATAATGGTACAGTGTTACACATTAGGGTTTCGGTGCTCAACAAACATATAGTAGTCCAGTCAAAACCCTTACGGTACAAGTTATTATACTTATGGCTTGCGTTATGAAACCATGCTAGAAATAATAACTTGACATCTGGGAAGTTCAAAACACAATAGCAATAAGTATCAATTCAAGTATCCCAGATTCATTTCCAACACTCGACTTTTCCAATATAACTGCCTGGGACAACAACATAAAGAATAAGAGATAGTGATAGTGAGAGAAGGGAAAGTAGGACAGTTAAAGAGTGAAAAGGGAGGGGGGGTAAGTGAGGCTTCACTGGGTGGCATCCTGCATTGAATCTGAGTGGATGGTTGATCTGAAAAGAATCCAAGGTCTCCAGGATTCCTGAAATAGCGCTTGAGAGAGATTTACGTGGGCCACCAACTCAGCCGTGTTGTACAGTTGATCTATCTTATAGAGCAATTGCTGGCGTGTGGGATTATTCTCAGTTTTCCAGTAAGTGGGTATTAGAAGTTTGACTGCCACTATTATGTTATGAACCAATATGGATAATTTCTTGTTACCCGGCCACACCGGAAAATTCAGTAGAGCAGTTTCGGGCGTTAGGATAGCTGTCCTTCCAGTTACCTCTTGTATGACTTTTTCTGTGAGCGCCCAGAAGCGTTTTATAATTGAACAGGACCACCATAAATGGAGATAGTCGCCTTCTCCAGTACAACATCTCCAGTAGTTCGTGTGGAGGTTCACCCGCCAGGCCTGATATTGTGTTTGTGAGATATACCATCTGGACAATATCTTATAGGCGTTTTCTTGGGTTTTAACGCATTTAGTCGGGCCATGGGAGTGTTTATATATATATATGAAGTGCTTGTTCTTGCGAGAATGTGTAACCTAGATCTTTTTCCCACTTTACTATATAAGCACACTTAAGGCAATGTTCCACAAGAAGTAGCTCATGGTATATGGTGGATAGTATTTTTGTGGGTTTATTTAATTTGGAGCATAGAGTCTCGAAAGATGTGAGTTGTAGTGTATTCTTTTCAATGTCTCTTTTATTGTAGAATATTGTATGGAATTGATGTTTGCTAGCCCGGGTAGTTTGCAGAATTCTGGGAATGATGGAAGCACTCCATCCGTTAACAACAGGTCTATTGTGATTTTCAGCTCTGGCGGTGCTTCCCCAGTCAAAATGTCAAGTGAGTGAACTAAAATTTCTGATAGCGGTAATATTGGTGATGAGGGGGGTATCAGAATGCTGTGCGTTTTTGCCCACACTTTTAGTAATGAGCGAGTAAGCAGATTTGGAAAGGAAGGAAGGGGACTCCCTCTAGAGTAAGTCAGTAAGAGCTGTCTGATGGGTAGAAGTGAGAGCTCTTTCTCTATAGTCACCCATTGCTTGTCTTGTGAACCTCGGATCAGGTGTACTGAGCGTGTTAGCACCGAGGCATAATAGTACTTTCTTATGTCAGGAGCACCCATTCCCCCCCTTGCCTTAGGCAGGGTCAGTGTGTGAAAAGCTATTCGGGGTCTCATCTTGTTCCACATATATTTGGAGAAGAGGGAATTAACTCTAGCCAAATAGGAATCTGGTATTTGGATGGGTAGCATTTGGAACATATACAGTCATGGCCAAAAGTATTGACACCCCTGCAATTCTGTCAGATAATATTCAGTTTCTTCCTGAAAATGATTGCAAACACAAATTCTTTGGTATTATCTTAATTTAATTTGTCTTAAATGAAAAAACACAAAATAGAATGAAGCAAAAAGCAAAACATTGATCATTTCACACAAAACTCCAAAAATGGGCCGGACAAAAGTATTGGCACCCTCAGCCTAATACTTGATTGCACAACCTTTAGCCAAAATAACTGCGACCAACCGCTTCCGGTAACCATCAATGAGTTTCTTACAATGCTCTGCTGGAATTTTAGACCATTCTTCTTTGGCCAACTACTCCAGGTCCCTGATATTTGAAGGGTGCCTTCTCCAAACTGCCATTTTTAGATCTCTCCACAGGTGTTCTATGGGATTCAGGTCTGGACTCATTGCTGGCCACCTTAGAAGTCTCCAGTGCTTCCTCTCAAACCATTTTCTAGTGCTTTTTGAAGTGTGTTTTGGGTTATTGTCCTGCTGGAAGACCCATGACCTCTGAGGTAGACCCAGCTTTCTCACACTGGGCTCTAAATTATGCTGCAAAATTTGTTGGTAGTCTTTTGACTTCATAATGCCATGCACACGGTCAAGCAGTCCAGTGCCAGAGGCAGCAAAGCAACCCCAAAACATCAGGGAACCTCCGCCATGTCTGACTGTAGGGACCGTGTACTTTTCTTTGAATGCCTCTTTTTTCTCCTGTAAACTCTATGTTGATGCTTTTGCCCTAAAAGCTCTACTTTTGTCTCATCTGACCAGAGAACATTCTTCCAAAATGTTTTAGGCTTTTTCAGGTAAGTTTTGGCAAACTTCAGCCTGGCTTTTTTATGTATCGGGGTAAGAAGTGGAGTCTTCCTGGGTCTCCTACCATACAGTCCCTTTTCATTCAGATGCCGACGGATAGTACGGGTTGACACCGTTGTACCCTCGGACTGCAGGGCAGCTTGAACTTGTTTGGATGTTAGTGGAGGTTCTTTATCCAACATCCGCACAATCTTGCGTTGAAATCTCTTGTCAATTTTTCTTTTCCGGCCACATCTAGGGAGGTTAGCCACAGTGCCATGGGCTTTAAACTTCTTGATGACACTGCGCACGGTAGACACAGGAACATTCAGGTCTTTGGAGATGGACTTGTAGCCTTGAGATTGCTCATGCTTCCTCACAATTTGGTTTCTCAAGTCCTCAGACAGTTCTTTGGTCTTCTTTCTTTTCTCCATGCTCAATGTGGTACACACAAGGACACAGGACAGAGGTTGAGTCAACTTTAATCCATGTTAACTGGCTGCAAGTGTGATTTAGTTATTGCCAACACCTGTTAGGTGCCACAGGTAAGTTACAGGTGCTGTTAATTACACAAATTAGAGAAGCATCACATGATTTTTCGAACAGTGCCAATACTTTTGTCCACCCTCTTTTTTAAGTTTGGTGTGGAATTATATCCAATTTGGCTTTAGGACAATTCTTTTTGTGTTTTTTCATTTAAGACAAATTAAATGAAGATAATAATACCAAAGAATTTGTGTTTGCAATCATTTTCAGGAAGAAACTGAGTATTATCTGACAGAATTGCAGGGGTGTCAATACTTTTGGCCATGACTTTAGGTAAATTTTGGTAGAATCAGGCTCTTTAGAAGATTTTTCCTCCCTGTCCATGATAGGTACGAATCTCTCCATGATCCAATTGTAGTTACTGCGTGTTCTATCAATGGATCATAATTAGAGTTGAGCGACTTTTGGTTTTTTAGGGTCGCGTTTCGTTTCGTGAAACCCGACTTTTCCAAAAGTCGGGTCGAGCAAGATCGTCCGATTATAGGGAAAAGTCGGGGTCGTCCCGAAACACGAAACCCAATGTAAGTCAATGGGGAATAAAAGTCGGCAGTGAGAGGAGGACAGGAAACACACCTACAGTGCCCATTTGAATGCCAAAAGCATCAATTCTTCTTTCTTAAGCTTGTCAACCTTAATTAACTTCATAATACAAGTTACGCACTGAAAAATGGGGGTTATTTGGCTACAAACTGTGGGGGGGGAGGGCTGGCTTCAGGTTTTCATGTGCCCTGGGCGAAAGAGCGCCCCTTTAACACATACCACAACTCATCATGCTCCGATACGGCAGAGAAATAGCGGTATAGTCCAATGAAAAATACCTCACTTTTTACATCTCATGACGAGGCCCATCTATTTCTCCATACAGAATCATTGGTCCCATATAATGTTTGAAACAGTATATGATGAGCTCCACATAATGCTACAGTATATGTTGGTCCCCATGGATGAAGCTCCACTGTCTTATGGGCCCAAATAATGCTCCAAACATAATGGGCCCCATTTCTAATGCTCTAGTGTATAATGGGCCCTGTAAATGCTGCTCCAGTGTCTGATGTCCACCTTTGGAATGTTCCAGTGTATGGTGGGCCCCATCTATCATCCTCCAGAGTATAGTGCTCCCCAAAAATTGCTGTCCCAACATTGAAAACAATCAAAATAAGTCTCCTCGCTAGGGAATCCCTGTACTTGTCTGGACAGGTGCTGTAGCTTGCTTAACAGCTCGCCAGCCGTTCTCACGTCCAGTATGGATTACACGTGATTGCACAAAGGTTAGAAAGGGTACCGTATCCCCGGATAACATGTATGGATAGCGTACACATTCAAAATATATGTCTCAGGAGGCAGGCTCAGACGGTGTTAGGCCCAGTGTGGATTGCACGTGATTGCACAAAGGTTAGAAAGGGTACCGTATCCCTGGATAACATGTATGGATAGCGTACACATTCAAAATATATGTCTATACAGCATGAGGCAGGCTCAGACGGTGTTAGGCCCAGTATGGATTGCACGTGATTGCACAAAGGTTAGAAAGGGTACCGTATCCCTGGATAACATGTATGGATAGCGTACACATTCAAAATATATGTCTATACAGCATGAGGCAGGCTCAGACGGTGTTAGGCCCAGTATGGATTGCACGTGATTGCACAAAGGTTAGAAAGGGTACCGTATCCCTGGATAACACGTATGGATAGCGTACACATTCAAAATATATGTCTATACAGCATGAGTCAGGCTCAGACGGTGTTAGGCCCAGTATGGATTGCACGTGATTGCACAAAGGTTAGAAAGGGTACCGTATCCCCGGATAACATGTATGGATAGCGTACACATTCAAAATATATGTCTATACAGCATGAGGCAGGCTCAGACGGTGTTAGGCCCAGTATGGATTGCACGTGATTGCACAAAGGTTAGAAAGGGTACCGTATCCCCGGATAACATGTATGGATAGCGTACACATTCAAAATATATGTCTATACAGCATGAGGCAGGCTCAGACGGTGTTAGGCCCAGTATGGATTGCACGTGATTGCACAAAGGTTAGAAAGGGTACCGTATCACTGGATAACATGTATGGATAGCGTACACATTCAAAATATATGTCTCAGGAGGCAGGCTCAGACGGTGTTAGGCCCAGTATGGATTGCACGTGATTGCACATAGGTTAGAAAGGATACCGTATCCCTGGATAACATGTATGGATAGCGTACACATTCAAAATATATGTCTATACAGCATGAGGCAGGCTCAGACGGTGTTAGGCCCAGTATGGATTGCACGTGATTGCACAAAGGTTAGAAAGGGTACCGTATCACTGGATAACATGTATGGATAGCGTACACATTCAAAATATATGTCTATACAGCATGAGGCAGGCTCAGACGGTGTTAGGCCCAGTATGGATTGCACGTGATTGCACAAAGGTTAGAAAGGGTACCGTATCCCTGGATAACATGTATGGATAGCGTACACATTCAAAATATATGTCTATACAGCATGAGGCAGGCTCAGACGGTGTTAGGCCCAGTATGGATTGCACGTGATTGCACAAAGGTTAGAAAGGGTACCGTATCCCTGGATAACATGTATGGATAGCGTACACATTCAAAATATGTCTCAGGAGGCAGGGCTCAGACGGTGTCAGGCACAGTATGGATTTGACGGCCCAGATTACACAGCGGAGGAGCAGGGAGAGGTAAAGATTGCAAATGCTGGGGCCCTGCCCAAGCAAGGGGGGCCCACTCGTGGGCGTCGGTACTGGCACTGGGCCCCTCATAGTACAGCGGTGTGTCTGACGGCGGGTGTGCACCACCACCGTCAGAGACACTTGATTGCACTATGAGGGACCCTGTGCCAGTGCCCGCGCCCAAGAGTCGGCCTACCCACCTGTCCAGGGCAACGGCACTCGCACGGTGTCGTGCGGTAGGTGGTGACCCCGGCCATGGGGGGGGGAGGCAGCACAGTTAGGGAGTTTTAGAAAGTGGCATATGTTGATGTTGGACATTCAGCTGATGCAAAAGGCGAAATAGGTGAAGTACCAGGAAGAGGTGGACCAAAGCAAGCCATTTTTCTGTCACCCTATGTGTCATCAGGGGAAGGTGGGACAAAATCCTTGGAAACCCATGCATGGTTCATTTTAATGAAGGTTAGATCATCCACATTTTGGGTTGACAGACGGGTCCTTTTTTCTGTCAGGATTGATCCAGCTGCACTGAAGACTCTTTCCGATAGCACACTTGCAGCTGGGCAAGCGAGCTCCTGTAAGGCATATTGGGCCAATTCAGGCCAGGTGTCCAGTTTAGCGGCCCAAGAGTCAAAGGGGAATGACCTGTGTGGGAGAACATCGATATGGGAGGAAAAGTAGTTTGTAACCATAGTTGACAACTGCTGTCTCCTGTCACTTTCCATCGATGCAGTATTACCAGTTGTGTGAGCGGTATTTGAAAAATCAGTCCACAACATTGTCATGAAACCCCTGTCTCCAATGCCACTTCTGCTGTGTGCACCACGAACACCTCTGCCAAGCTGCCCCCAGCCCGTACGGCTCGTGTGAGAACCATCACCGCTGCTGTGTGCTGGGAATGCCTCAAGCAACCGATTTACCAGAGTTGCTTGTTTATTAGCCAATATAAGGTCAAGGTTCTCCTGTGGCATGATGTTTTGTAATTTGCCTTTATAGCGTGGATCCAGGATGCTGGCCAACCAGTAGTCGTCATCGTTCATCATTTTGGCAATGCGGGGGTCCCTTTTTAGGATCCGCAAGGCATAATCTGACATGTGGGCCAATGTTCCCGGTGTCAATGATGCACTGCGATTGCTGGGTGGAGGAGCACTTTCTGGCAAATCCACATCCCTCCAGTCACGCACAAACCCTGTACCAGACCTTGCCACGCCAACATTTTCACTTGCCCCACGAAATGCATCCTCCTCCCCTAAGTAATCATCCCCATCATCATCCTCCTCCTCCTCTTCTTCCTCCACCTCGTCCAGGAGAGGTCCCTGAGCAGACAATGGCTGAATGTCATCAAGGATTCCCTCCTCCTCTTCCTCCTCATCAACATTGGCTGCAGACGCCTGCTCCTTAAGGTGCGTCAAAGTTTGCATGAGCAGACGCATAAGTGGGATGCTCATGCTTAGGATGGCGTCGTCTGCGCTTACCAGCCGTGTGCATTCCTCAAAACACTGAAGGACTTTACAAAGGTCTTTCAGCTTCGACCACTGCACACCTGTCAACTCCATGTCTGCTCTCAAAGTGCCTGGCCGTGTATCCTCCCACAAATGCATTATGGCCTGCCTCTGCTCGCACAGCCGCTCCACCATGTGCAGGGTGGAGTTCCACCTTGTTGCAATGTCGATAATGAGGCGGTGGTTGGGAAGGTGGAGCAATCGCTGCAGCTTCTGCATACGAACGGAGTGTACAGGCGACCGGCGGATGTGCGCGCACAGTCTTCGCACCTTCTGGAGCAGGGCTGTTAACTCCGGATAATTTTTGAGGAAGCACTGCACCACCAGGTTCAAGGTGTGAGCCAAGCAAGGTATGTGGCTGAGTTTTGAAAGGGCTATGGCTGCCACAAAATTTCGGCCGTTATCACTAACTACCTTGCCTGCCTCAAGATGTACACTGTCCAGCCATGACTCAGTTTGTTGCTTCAAGTACTCGGCCAGCACCTCGGCGGTGTGTCTGTCGCCCAAACACATCATCTGCAACACAGCCTGCTGACGCTTTCCACTAGCTGCTCGATAGGGGGACACATCGTGTGCAACAGTGGCAGCTGCAGATGGAGTGCTCGTACGACTGCGCTCTGTGGACGAGCTTTCGCTTCTGGAGGAGGAGGAGGAGGGTCGAACGCCTACAGCCAACTGTTTCCTATACCGTGGGCTAGGCAGCACTGTCCCACCACCGCTGTCCCCTGTGGACCCTGCATCCACCACATTAACCCAGTGCGCAGTGATGGACACGTAACGGCCCTGGCCATGCCGACTGGACCATGCATCAGTTGTGAGGTGCACCTTTCCGCTCACTGACTGCTTGAGTGCATGGACAATGCGGTCTTTCACATGATGGTGGAGGGCTGGGATGGCTTTGCGAGAGAACAAGTGGCGACTGGGTAGGTCATAGCGTGGTACTGCATAGGCCATGAGTTCGCGGAAAGCTGTGCTTTCCACCAACCGAAAGGGCATCATCTCAAACGAGATTAGTTTGGCAATGTGGGCGTTCAAACCCAGTGTACGCGGATGAGAGACTGAGTACTTTCTTGACCTACTCATAGTGTCTGGGAGGGTGAGCTGGACTTGAGAGCTGAATATGGTGGAAGTAGCGGTGGACAGGGTGGACTGAGAGAGGGTTGATGATGGTGATGGAGTTGGTGTTCTTTCTGATGGCCTAGAATCAGTCTTTCGTTGATATAACAGTGGGATTCCCTGACTGCTGTGGTCTTGCAACGACACCTCAACATTTGCTGCTGTGCTAACCGGTGGGCTTACAGTGGGGGAAACAATGTAGCATTGCAGACTACCTTCGTTGTGATCAGTTGCACATGTGGCACTTGAGGTTTGGTGTTGTGTCCACGCTTGCAAGTGCATGCTGGTTAAATGTCTAAGCATGCAACTGGTATTCAAATTTTTCAGATTTTTCCCTCGGCTAAAGGTCTTTGCGCACTTCTTACAGATAACCTTGGCCTGATCATGAGGATTTTGTTCAAAAAAGTGCCACACTGCACTCTTCCTACTTTGGCAGACATTTTGCGGCCTAGCATGCTGTGATCTTTTGACCCTCTGGACAAGCTGTCCAGCAACTCTTTTGATGTTTGGAACCTGTCTTTGGAGTGCTCCGGGCCTGCCAGATAACAGCTGTTGCGATGTCGATGTCTGCTGTGGATGCTCCTCATCTGAGCTATTGGAAGCAGCACCCTCTTCCCCCAATGGATGCCAATCTGGGTCAACAACTGGGTCATCCATCACCTCCTCTTCTATGTCATGTGCACCTTCCTCTGTGTCACCGTGTATGGTGGTATAGTGTGCGGGAAGGGGCACCTGAGTCTCATCAGGGTCAGAATCTGGCTCTGTACACTGCGAGGACAATGTAGTGCTCTGAGTGAATGTACCAGCAGAATCATCCATCAGCGGCTGTGCATCAGTGCACTCCATGTCAGATTCATCTTGGCCTGGGTAATTCACCATTTCACTTGATAATCCAGGCATGGTATGTGAAAACAGCTCCATGGAGTAATCAGTAGTATGGCCTGCGTCATCCTTCAATCTTGGTTGGGGTGAAGGACACAAGGAAAGGTGTGGTTCATGAACATGAGCCTCCAATGACGACTCAGTGCTTTTACTTTTTACAACTGAAGAAGAGGAGGCGATAGAGCTGGAGGCTGAGTCAGCAATGTAAGACAAAACTTTTTCCTGACGCTCTGGCTTTAAAAGCGGTTTGCCAACTCCTAGAAAACTAAGCATTCGAGGCCTTATGTAGCCAGACGATGACGCAGGGTCAGCACCTCCTGCATTCGGTCCTATTTTGCTCTTGCCACTACCATCAGATCCACCACCAACACCATCATTACCAGCTGCCAACCCCCGCCCAATTCCACGGCCTCTTCCACCAGCCTTCCTCATTTTTGGTAGAAATGTAGGCAAAATCCAACAAACTATATAGTAATGTAAAACAAGGTACAAGGTGTCTATAGAACAGGGGAGATTTTGAATTTCTGCACACACTTTTGGACACTGGACACTTTTGGATTGTGTGAGGCCCACTGATATCTGAGCGCTATGTGACAGGCTCGATGGCACTGCTGTGACAAAAGTGACTAGAGGATAAGGGAGATTTTGAATATCTGCACACACTTGTGGACAGTGGACACTTTTGGATTGTGTGAGGCCCACTGATATCTGAGCGCTATGTGACAGGCTCGATGGCACTGCTGTGACAAAAGTGACTAGAGGATAAGGGAGATTTTGAATATCTGCACACACTTTTGGACACTGGACACTTTTGGATTGTGTGAGGCCCACTGATATCTGAGCACTATGTGACAGGCTCGATGGCACTGCTGTGACAAAAGTGACTAGAGGATAAGGGAGATTTTGAATATCTGCACACACTTTTGGACACTTTTGGATTGTGTGAGGCCCACTGATATCTGAGCGCTATGTGACAGGCTCGATGGCACTGCTGTGACAAAAGTGACTAGAGGATAAGGGAGATTTTGAATTTCTGCACACACTTGTGGACAGTGGACACTTTTGGATTGTGTGAGGCCCACTGATATCTGAGCGCTATGTGACAGGCTCGATGGCACAGCTGTGACAAAAGTGACTAGAGGATAAGGGAGATTTTGAATTTCTGCACACACTTGTGGACAGTGGACACTTTTGGATTGTGTGAGGCCCACTGATATCTGAGCGCTATGTGACAGGCTCGATGGCACAGCTGTGACAAAAGTGACTAGAGGATAAGGGAGATTTTGAATCTCTGCACACACTTTTGGACACTGGACACTTTTGGATTGTGTGAGGCCCAATGAATATCTGAGCGCTATGTGACAGGCTCGATGGCACAGCTGTGACAAAAGTGACTAGAGGATAAGGGAGATTGGATTGCTTTTAAAAAAGCAGTTTGCGGAGCAGTGGGTAAACAGCAATGCCAGCCTGTCAGGAAGCCTTAGAAGGCAGCCCAACAACCAACACCACTGATACACCACTGTATAGCCTCCCCTTGCACTGCACACACAGTGACTGGTGTGTTGTGCAGGCCAAATTGCTAGCAGCAGAAGCAGTTTTTTTGTCTTCTCAGCAGGACAAAAAAAAAAAATTGGGATTGCTTTTAAAAAAGCAGTTTGCGGAGCAGTGGGTAAACAGCAATGCAGGAATGTCAGGAAGCCTTAGAAGGCAGCCCAACAACCAACACCACTGATACACCACTATATAGCCTCCCCTTGCACTGCACACACAGTGACTGGTGTGTTGTGCAGGCCAAATCGCTAGCAGCAGAAGCAGTTTTTTTGTCTTCTTCCCTGCCTAACGCTCTCCCTACAGAATCAGCAGCAACCTCTCCCTTTACTAAGATCGGCAGAAGTAAGATGGCGGTCGGCGTGCACGCCCTTTTATACCCCCTGTGATGCCCACCAAAGCAAGCCAATCACTTGCATGCCCTTCTGAAAGATGGTGGTGACCCGTGCCTATGTCATCACGTTGCCCACAGTGTCCGTGGATCCTGATTGGCTGAAAAAGAGCGCAAAACAAACTTTTGAAACGCGACTTTGGCGCGTAAGTCGCCGACCTCGTGGCCGACCTCATCCTAGGGTCGGGTTTCGTTTCATGAAACCCGACTTTGCCAAAAGTCGGCGACTTTTGAATTTTTTCGACCCGTTTCGCTCAACTCTAATCATAATTATACTTTATCAGTTCTTTTTCTGTTCTGCCTATTTTGACTCCCAATTATGTGATATAATATTTGGGCCAGGTGAATGGGTATTCACTCTTCAGTTTGCTGAGAATGTGTGCTGGGACGTTTAAGTCCAATGCCTCCGATTTAGATACATTCACCTTAAAATTTGAGACACTGCCATATTCATCTAATATCCTCTTAAGGGCTGTAAAGCTTCTGAGTGGTTTCGTCATTATGATAAGTAAATCGTCGGCGAAGGCCGCAGGTTTATAATTTTGCTTTCCAATTTTTATGCCTTCTATTTCTGGGCATTGCTGAATAGCATTCAGGAGAGGCTCCATTGACAACACGAAAAGCAGTGGCGACAGCGGGCATCCTTCACGTGTGCCATTTCCTATAGAGAACGTGTCTGTGAGTGAACCATTAATGTAAATTCGGGCCTTCGGGTTTTTGTATAATTTCATTATGGTTAGAACTGTCTGGTTCAGAAATCCGAACCCCAACAACGTTTCTTCTAGATAATTCCAGTCTACTCTGTCGAAGGCCTTTTCCACATCCGTATCTAGTAAGACCAGAGGGAGTTTACTCTTTTTCGCGTGTTGCATAAGGTGTATAATTTTGTATGCATTATCTCTCCCTTCTCTCCCCCCCACAAAACCTGTTTGATTTAGAGAAATTACCGTCGGCAAGATCTTTGCTATTCAGCACGCCAGCATACTTGCAAATAGCTTCAGGTCGACATTTAGTAGTGATATTGGCCTGTAGCTACTGCATTGTTCCTGATCTTTGCCCTCTTTATAAATTAATGATATTTTAGCTTCCAAAGCTTGGGCGGGGAACTGATCCTTACCCATTATAGAATTACTGTCACGCCGTGCTCACCTGGGGGCGGGACCTCGGTCCCGACGTCATCTCTTCCGGAGCCGCGGTCACTCCGGGTGTCCCGTCGGGTGCGCACGCGCAGCTCTCGTCCCCGGGCCTCCTCCTACATGTCACGTTTGCGCTTGCGCGCTCCTGTCAGTGCTGTATAGGACTCGGTCCGCTCTATGGTAATGGAGGACCTGACCCGGAACCTGTAGTGGTCATGTGCTTTCTGGCTAGGTCCTGACCCGGAACCAGTAGTAGTCATGTGCTATATCAGATGACCTCCTCCTAGGGGAGGTGCCTGATTATTGTTGTGCTTCCTGGCTTGGTCTGCCGTGTCCCTGCCTGGCTGTGCGCTGTATTCAGGTCCCCTGCCTTGCACTCTGTTGTGCCTCTTGGCACACGCTCTGAATCTGCACTCTGCTTTGTACTTGGTTGTGCCTCCTGGCACACGCTCTGACCATGTGCTCTGTCTCGTACTCGGTTGTGCCTCCTGGCACACGTACCAATCCTGCGCTCTGTCTTATGCTCAGTTGTGCTCTCTGGCACATACCCTGCTCCTGTACTCTGTTACACCTCCTGGCACACCTGCTGCCTGACTCAGTGCTCTGACATGCTCCTTGCACGCATCCTGCTTCACTCACACCCGGACGAACGAAGTCTCTGTATACCACATGTTCCCGTGTCCACGCTTTACACGTTCCTGCAGACACACTCACCCACTCGTGTCTCCTGTGAGCCGGCCGCCTGGTGCCAGCAGTCGTGGTGCCTCACCCCCTGGGGCTTGCCCCTGACACTCCCTGTATAGGGGGTGGTCTTCACTAGGTCAGCTCGCCCTGGGAGGGTTGGTGTCACACTCCAGGAGTCGTCACAATTACACATTCCCAACAGGTGTGAGCTGAGGATTAGGGAGAAGGTCTTATAGTAAGTTAAGTAAGTTATTGATAGGCCACCTGGTCCGGTTGCTTTCCCCTTTGGGCTCCTCGACAGGGCAGACCGGAGCTCATCCATCCGAAACGGCCTAACTAGTTGAGTCTGCTGCGTTTCAGTCAATTGAGGTAATTTCTGTCAGGCTAGAAATCTCCCAATTGCACTTTTCCTTTTTTGTTGTTCTACACTTGATTCTATCGAGCGTATGTTATATAGTTGCTTGTAATATTCTAGGAACTCTAACTCTATTTGCGCATAATTTTGGGTGCTTAGCCCTCCTGATTTTTTTTATTGAGTGTATATATGTGTGGTTTTGGCGCTTTCTTATGCTTGAGAGCATAAATTTAGTAGCTTTGTCTCCATGTATGAACATTCTGTTTCGCCATGAGGCGTACCATTTTGCTGACTTTTTGTTTAGAAAGTCCATCTGTTGTCTCTTCTTGGTTAGCGCGTTCAACCATGCTGTATCTGGTTGTTTCTTATGTAGGGTCTCTAATTCGAATATCTCCTCTTATAGAGTGTTTATTTTGTGTTGCCGCTTCTTATTTAGGTACGAAGTGATCGATATTAGTTCCCCTCTTATTACTGATTTATGTGCTTCCCACAAAATAGGGACTGAAACCTCTTCTGTGTCATTTTGTGCAAAGTATTGTTCAAGTGTTTTGGATATGCGGGTACGTACTTCTGGGTCAGTGAGAGTTGACTCATTTAGTCGCCATGTTCTTGTGCGGGAGAAAGGTTTGGGCAGTGTCATTTGGAGTGTAACTATAGAGTGGTCAGAGTGAACATTTGGGAGCATCTTTGAGGTCAGGGCATTGGGGAGTAATCTTCTTGGGATTAGTATATAATCCAGTCTATGATAGGTCTTGTGGGGATGGGAGTAGTAGGTAAAGTCCTTGTCACTAGGCTGTAAATACCTCCAAATATCTAGCATCTGTATTGACCTTATTTTTGTTTTAAGCCTGGTCAGATCTCGTAGAGATATTGAGCTTTTCTTTTTTGTGGTGTCTATTTGGGGGTCTAGTGCTACATTCAGGTCTCCCCCTATAACCAGTGTCCCCTCCCTAAATTCTTCTATTTTCCCAAAGGTTGCCAATAGCCACTTCAGATGCTTCTTATTCGGGGCATAAAGGCTACAGAGTGTACATATTCCCCGCCAGAAGTCCCTTAACAAATACATATCGCCCGTTTGAATCCGCTTTTATATCATGTATTTGAAACGGTATTCCCTTCGCTATCGCCACCGAAGTACCCCTAGAGCCTGTTTGTTGTAGCATGGTAGTGTAGAGAAGGTGACCTGACGGATGGACAGACTTGTCAAATAGCGAAAGGAAGGTTTGCAGAGTTTAGATAGGCGTCAGTTACTACAGTGGGGAAACAGCTGAGAAAGTGTAGTGGACGTGCAGTACCTTGGGTTGACCATTAGAGGGCAAGGAGGAGTGTGAGCAAAGGACTTGACATCAGCTTAGGGCTTAGGAAACCGTTGGTCATGGGGGGCGGAGTTACAGGGAACTGGGAATGATATAAATTTGACAGGAGGGTTCCATAAAGTTCCAGTCCCCAGAGGGAGCTCCAGTGACAGGAGGACTACGACAGTTTGTGCACTGTGAGGAAAACCTAACCAGGGGGACTGAGGAGAAAGTCAGGGGGGTGGGCCTGACACCAGAGTTCCGCAGTATAGACGAGGCACTGAGGTAAAGCATACTGTATTGAGAGAGACGAATGATCAGTAAAAGTGCTGTTGGTTTACGGGCCTAAGGCCGCCACAGTGACGGATCTGACAGGAGCGTTGAAGAGTGAAGAGGGGACGGTGCGTAAATGTACATCCCCGGTGTAAAGTACCGTGTGCGGGAAGCGGCCCTGGAAACGGGGGGCCGATAAGTGAACTGAAGTGAAGCAAAGTGAATTGAAGTGCGGTGTACTTCGGAGGCCGTCAGGTGGACGGCAAAAGAATAAACTTGGACCTGTTGTACCGGAAACTTGCCTCATCGTGTGTCTGTACGTCACTGCGCAGTATATTGAGGGACCACCCCCCAGTCCGGCCCACTACCCTACAGTACCATGAGTTGAAGTGCGACGGTTCAAAGTTAGGGAGTTTCTCTGATTTAAAGTGTGCTTCCTGGACCATCAAAATATCTACTTTTTGCTTTTTAAGCATGTCTAATGTTTGTCGTCTAGTAATCGGCGAGTTTAGGCCATTTCTATTAAGGGAGTTGAAAGTAAATACCTTGTTATGGATAGCCATGGGGGTGAATGGTTTGGCGGGTGAACCTTCTCTGGATCAGTGACGGTTTTTGTCGCAGGTGCTTCTTGATGCTGGATCTTGGATAGAGGGTGGAGAGGGGAAAGAGACAGGAGATATAGAATAAGTAGGAAGAAAGAAGAAGATATAATATGGTGAGATTCATGTATAACACATCAAGCAAAAAATTACAACTAACAGTTCTACTGAACTTGATCATTGTTCTTGTAGGCTTTTTTGAGGGAAAATTTTCTCAGAGACTCAGAGCCCAATGGGGCGAGCTTGATTTAGTATAGTAGTGATGCTGTAACGACAACCACCGCTACCAAGCAATGGCAATGATCACAGACTCAGAAATACCAATCATGGAATATTATAATCAGAGGGAAAGTCCACAGCGAAACAGTGGGTCAGCAAGGGGTCCAATTGTTCATGTCACCCCTTCATCTCCTTTTGCGCTTGGGGACTTTGCGGGTTTCTTCTTTTGTTTCTGGAGTTTTGGAGTCCCCACCAATTGCCACGGCGTTGAGTTTGGCAGGTGGTGATAGTTTGAGGCGGAATGAAACGTCTCCAGATCCGGATATTGCTCCAGGGAGATGTCCAGGGTCTTGCAGATTTCTGTAATGTCCGGGGATGATCTGGCTTGGAGTTTTAGGTCTCTCGCTGTTACATAAATTCCAAATGGGAACAGCCAGCGATAGCGGTAACCTTTTTGTGTTAGGGCTTCTGTAAATGGTTTTAGAATCTTGCGCTTTTTAAGTGTTGTGACTGACAAGTCTTGGAAAAGTCTTATATGCGAGCCTTCGTATAGAATTTCCTGCATTTCGCGGGCTCTGCGGAGAATCAAGTCCTTCACCCGGTAGTCTAGGAAACGGCACAGCACGTCTCTTGGGGGTTCTCCTTGTGTGGGTCTGGGTCGCAAAGACCTGTGCACTCTTATGAGTTCAATATCTTTAGGGTCGTCGTCCAGTAGAAGATCAGAGAACATCTCTGTTGAAGCTTTGGATAGCGCCTCCGTAGCCACGGATTCTGGGAGCCCCTTTATGCGAATGTTGTTCCTTCGCTCGCGGTTCTCGTGGTCTTCTAGCATATTTTGGATCATATGAATTTGGCTTTCATGCTCGCTAAGACAGTCGAACCACTTCGAGCCTATGGCCTTGTTGTGAAATGTCTTGCTTTATCTCCGCCAGTTCTCTTCCTATAGGTTCCAAAGCTTTTGAGAGGATCCTTTTAATAAATG
This sequence comes from Dendrobates tinctorius, assembly GCF_039654945.1. Lineage (NCBI taxonomy): Eukaryota > Metazoa > Chordata > Amphibia > Anura > Dendrobatidae > Dendrobates > Dendrobates tinctorius. Next base: position 15,960,540 of record NW_027361754.1, on the reverse strand, counting down.
AGCGGGTCACCAGGGTGTCTTTCGTGGTTCCCCCTCTGTCTGAATCACTCTCCAGATCTGTTTCCGAGTCAACTTCCATTTGACAGTCTGTTTGCCGTGAAGATTTAATAGGTCTGGGAAAGAGGCCTGTTTTTTCAAAAATTTGTCTACATCTGCTTGCGTTAGGGATTTTGTGGCTCTAGTAGTGCTTTTCAGAGTTTTTAATGTGGTTTTTCCCATAGTTATTGCTGCTGGGCTCTAAGAGTTAGTTTATGTTAATATAATATTATTTTCCCTCCGCCAACAATCTACAGGATTAGAGGGGCATGTCAAGTGTTGATTCTATGTAAGAGAATTGAGCTCTCCTGTGACATTCAATGGAGGCATTTAGTGACTCGTAAATTGGTTCAGTCCGGTATGAGATTGTTCTGTTGTTCGCCACTATCTTGCGTTGTCTAATATTAAGCCTGGAGAAAAGACTTGGCAAGTATTTTCAGCTATCTCAGCTGAGAGTTAGACAAAAAGTTCCCTCTGGTGGCCACCAGGTGTCACTCTTCCCCCTCTCACTGAAATCTACTTCTATCCGAGGGTTAAAAAAAGAGAAGAAAAAAATGTGTTTCCTCACTATTTCACTGTTCTCTCTTGGCCCCTCCGAGTGTTGTCAATAAGACTGCTGTGCGTCTGGTGTCCTGCGCAAGTTCCACTCTCTGGCCCCAGCGTTGATGTTAAGGGTGCCGGCTGACTCAGCAGAATCCCCTCTCAGCCTCGATCTCCTCTGCCTCCTCCGCCAACACCGCGGCACCCGGGGGAATATGGCGCTCACCCGGGCTCAGAAAAGGGCGCGAATTTTCCCGCCAACTCCCCGTGACTAGCCTCCCCATCCCCGGCTCAGAGGGACAGTCCACTTAGAGAGGGCCCCAGCCACACAAAAACCGGCGCAGGTCGTCCAATTCCAGCAGTCCCGGATTCCGTTCAGTGCGGGCGAGCAGGGAGGAAGAGAGAGGCACCCGCAACAAGGCAGGCCAACCCGTCGCACCCCGTGTGCTCCCGTCGAGCGTCCAGGTAGGAGGGGGGGGCAGCGGGTGGCAGGGGATCTAGTTTGCCCGAACCCAGATGGCGTGGGAGAGATGACCCGGGGACTCGGTACCTCTGCAGGGAAGGCTGCTCTCTCTCCAGATCTCTGGGCTTGTAGATAAGGTGTCTTCCCACCTCTCCTGTCTTGGTTTCCACAGGCTGCTCCTCATCGCTTCTCAGAATAGCAGGAAAGGCACCCTATTTTTCCTCCCCTCTCCTTGTATCTGTGCCAGGTGATGTTGAGAGTGACCCGCACTCTTCTGCAGTATTACTGATTGCTTGGATCTTGCTTTTCCTCAGTTTTATTTCGATTTTGTCAGGAGCTCATGTTAGACACATCTTGTCTCCTGAGCCATTAAACTACGCCCCCTGTGCTCTTTACCAAGACAAAAATTCTGACACTAACTAAGTTTTACCAAAATTGATTATAAGCAACAATCACTTTGAGTGCAAAGCATCACGTTAAATACAAGCAGTAACAAAAATAAGATCAGATCAAATAGATTTTTTACAGATATATTATCATAGGTTTACTGCAACAGAGAGGAGCTAGAAGACCACAGTGTCTGATTTTTCTTACTCCTGCACTGATTAGAACCCTATCACCTTCATATTAAATGCTGTAAATTTCTTTTGGCAGTGCAGTGGTTAATCTGCTCAGTTAAGAGCTCCTGGAAGCTTTCCTGCCTTAAGGCTCTCAGCTGTGCACTATTAGCCATGCCCATCTATTAAATAATCTAGGCCCTGGCTAGCACTCATTGTCAGAGTAACTTATGCTGTATGGTTAGAGGATGTTGGTGGTTATTGTTGGATAAGGTGTTGTGGATTTATCTGTGACTATTGCTAGGTATTTAGTGTGTGATAATTCCCTTTCTTCTCCTATATTATTTTAACCCCCCTTTCCGGTGTTTACCTCTGTTGTTTATGTGTATATAATTGTATGATTGATATCTTCCTTTAACCCTGTTCGTATTACCTTGTTAGTCTGGTTGATGTATTATGTTACACTACTACTCCCCTCTTTCCTGGGGGTAGAGAAGGGTATGGACTGAGGGCGGATTCAGGAGCTAAGGCAATGTATGTGGCCCCAGCATCTTCCCCACAGAAGTAATCAGGGGAACAGGGTGAGCTAGGGCACCTCTAGAGATAGGGACAGAGAAGGAGCCCGTGGTCCCAAGACACATGACAGCAGAGTCATGACATATCTGCTTTTAATCAGCATGTTATGCCATCAAATGGTACTGATTAACTATTATTTAAACATCTCATAATATCATCTAAACATTATTGTGAATTTGGAAGCTAGAGGGCTACAGGGAATAAATAAATGTGATGCTTCATCATTAATAACCATTCTACATGATTACAATAGCGTGTTCTATTATATATTTCTTATCGTGTTTAGAAATGAGCTATTCAGGCGAATTTCAAATTCATCTGTTTGCATGGATTTTTATGGGAAATTTTATTCACAGAGAAGTTATTCTTTGCGAATTGAATGTCTCTTATTATAGTCTGGGAGCTCGCTAGACCTTAGAGCAGGGGTCTCAAACTCGGCAGAGTAAATGGGCCGCACATAAAAAAAATTTAAGCTGGCGGGCCGCATTACTTTCAAACTTAACACAGTCACAATTGATAGCGGTATCTAAGGGGTTAAACAGCCGCGATCGGTGCTAATACTGATCGTGGCCGTTTAAATAGGTTGTCAGCTGCGATGTACAGCTTACCTCAGCGGATGATAGTGTCGGCTCTGCATGTGAGCGGACGCTATCATCACGCTGTACACACACAGCCACAGTCACCTGCAAAATCCAGCAATGGGGGGAAAGTCACGCCTCCACTCTCTGTGCGCTGGCGTGATGTCATTACACAGCGCCAGAGGGATGTCATCACGCAGGGCCATAGCCACTACGGAGCGCCGCACTCCTCCTCTCTTCTAGTATGAGCAATGGCGTAACTACAAAGTTATGGGCCCTGGTGCCATGCCAAAATACACGCACATCTCCACTCAGCACACCTTGTACATGCACATCTCCACTCCGCACACCTTGTACACACGTGGCTCCACTCCGTACACTTCATACACACGTGGCTCCGCTCCGTACACTTCATACACACGTGGCTCCGCTTCGTACACACACGGCTCCGCTCCGTACACACGTGGCTCCGCTCCGTACTCCTCGTACACACGCAGCTCTGCTCCGTACACCTCGTACACACGCGACTCCGCTCCGTACACTTCATACACACATCTCTGCTCCCTACACCTCATACACACTCGGCTCCACTCCGTTCACTTCATACACACGTGGCTCTGCTCCATACACCTCGTACACACACGGGTCCGGTCCATACACCTCATGCACACTTGGCTTCGCTCCATACACCTCGTACACTCGCAGATCCGCTCCATACACCTCGTACACATACGGTTCTGCTCTGTACACCTTGGTCCTCGTACACACACGACTCCGCTCCATACACCTTGTACACACTCGGCTCTGCTACATCCACCCTGTAAACCCCTCCTGACCCCACACATAAACTTACCGGCATCCAGCACCATGACAAGCAGCACAGACATTAGTGTCCTGCATACACTGAAGCCCCTGATCATGTGACCTCTGACTCCTCCCCTCCTGTGACCTCATCACAGGTCCTGTGCACACAGAAGACACAGCCATTGCACGCTCATGTGACCTCTGACTCCTCCCCTCATGTGACCTCATCACAGGTCCTGTGCACACAGCCATCGCACACTCCTGATCCGTGCCACTGCCTTCCCCCTTCTACCTGCCTTAGGGAGTGCGACGTGGTGCACCACGGGCCGCATGTTTGAGACCTCTGCCTTAGAGTATAATAAATGTAATATATGGAAAATACTTTTACTCACCTCACCGCTCACCTCTTTAGCCTTTCTACTTCATGTCTAGTCTTTGTTGCATCTTCAGTTCAACCTGCTGGTGCTAAAATCCCCTGGCTTCTGATTCTATCACTGATTTCTGACTCTGATTAGGGCAAATGAGGTTTCTGCGCAAGCGTGGGAAGTGTCACAGTTTCATAACGTCATGGCGCGGGCATCTACATAACCCTACCAGGCCCTCATCAAAGCCTGAAGACTAGAGATGAACGAATAGTTCAATGTTCGGTTTGGCTCACAATTGCTGAATTTGCAATATTCACCAATTTAATTGTCAATTTAATCTCCGAATATAGCCGAACATACACAGCACAAACGCCGGTGTTCCCCACGCTGTGACGCGGTGTGACCCCGCAGAGATGCAGTGACCTACAGTAAAAAGCTTACCGCAGTTCAGCAAGCGCCGGCTGATGGGATACTACTGGGCAGTTGAGAGCTGATATTTTTAGTCTGGGAATGGGCCAATATCCAGCTGTCTGCCTATTCTTTGCTAGTTAGATTTTATAGGGGGACCTATGCCATTTTTTTATGGGGTCCCCCTGTAAACTAGCTAATAAAGGCTAAGCAAACAGATGTGAGCTTATATTAATAGCTTTGGAACTTTTATGGCTATTGGCTCCTTCCCAGAATATTAAAATCAGCCCTGAGCCATCGGCATTTCCTTTGCTAGTTATGAATATTGTATGGGAGTCGACAATTTTTTTTTCACTTTTTTTTTAAACTTAACGGTTGCTGTTTGGTTACAGCCTATGTAGGTTCATTCTGTTAATGCTCCTACATAGGCTGGTTACATTATGCGCATGTGTGTGCACATATGTGTGTATGTGTTTACATACCTGTTTAGTAGTGTTGAGCGATACCATCCGATATTCAGAAATATCAGATCGGATTGGATCGGCCCGATACCGAAAAAAATATCGAGTAAAAAAATAGTCCCTAGTCTCACTTTTGGCAATGCTGTGTGAGTAAGTTCCCACGCAGCTTTTGCCATAAAGTGAGACCAGAGACTATTTTTTTTACAGTGGCGGAGGAATACAGTGCAGAAGGATACCTACCTCCCGTCATTGTATTCCTGGAGCCCCTAGAGAGCGGTCGCATCAGCTGATGTTGCTGTTCTCCATGGGAAATCGGCGTGGGACACTCGTGGATTTCTGTGAATCAGGGAGTATATTGCTTGCTTGTTATTTTCATATTTTTCCACAGATGACACTGGCTTCGGGGATCAAAGTGACAAGTATTCGTGAGTATGTACTCTATGTTATATGTATTGTATGTCTATATGCATGTATTGTATGAATGTATTGTATGTAGTATGTATGTAGCATGTTGTATGTATGTAGTATGTATGTAGTATGTACTATGTATGTATGTTGCATGAATGTAGTATGTTTGTATTGTATGAATGTATTGTATGTAGTATGTATGTTGTATGTATGTTTTATGTCTGTAGCATGTACTATGTATGTACTGTATGTTGTATGAATGTAGTATATATGTAGTATGTATGTATTGTATGAATGTATTGTATGTAGCATGTATGTTGTATGTAGTATGTATGTAGCATGAATGTAGTATATATTCATGTAGTATATATGTATGTTGTATGAATGTAGTGTATATGTATGTAGTATATATGTATGTTGTATGAATGTAGTATATATGAACTATGTATGTAGTATGTATGTATGTTGTATGAATGTAGTATATATGTAGTATGTATGTATGTAGTATGTATGTATGTTGTATGAATGTAGCATATATGTAGTATGTATGTTGTATATATGAAGTATATATGTTGTATGAATGTAGTATATATGTAGTATGCATGTAGTATGTATGAATGTTGTATGTATGTATTATATATATATATATTTTTTTTACATTCAACACATTAGTCGGATGATGGGACTACTACTGTCCCATCATTGGCTACTGTGTCAATCACTGTCATTGTAGCAGGCATCGCCCGATGGGACTTGTAGTCCCATCGGACGATGCCTGCACACACACAAGACCTCCGGCAGGCCCACACAGACCCCCGTCAGCCGGCACAGGCCCCTGGCAGGCCCGTACAGACCCCCGGCAGCCAGCACAAGCCCCCGGCAGGCCCGTACAGACCCCCGGCAGCCGGCACAAGCCCCCGGCAGGCCCGTACAGACCCCCGGCAGCCGACACAAGCCCCCCGGCAGGCCCGTACAGACTCCCGGCAGCCGGCACAAGCCCCCGGCAGGCCCGTACAGACCCCCGGCAGCCGGCACAAGCCCCCGGCAGGCCCGTACAGACCGCGCATCATGATGCGCACAGACAGCGCATCATGATGACGACATCATTTCAGCAGCCAATCACAGCCACAACAGTGGCTCATTGCATTATGGGGACTTCTGATTCCGGTATCCGATATTGAAAAAATAGCGGTACTCGGTATCGGAATTCCGATACAGCGAATATTGGCCGATACCCGATATTTGCAGTATCGGAATGCTCAACACTACTGTTTAGTAATGAGGATGTCTAGCTGTACAAAAACGCATACAAAACTGCATAAAAAATGAGCAAAAAAAGCAGCACAATGCACGTTTTTGCTGCAGCGTTTTTGCTTCCAAGAGATACAGAAACCTTGCAGAAATTTCTGCAAGCAAATACTCAACGTGCGCACATACCCTAAAGCTGAAGTCACACTAGAAATTTTGAAATTGGTCCAATTTTGTTCCTGCAAAGTCAGATGAGTGTAATTCAAGTGTTATGCATTTTTTCATGCGAGTACAATCCGATTTTTAACACCTAGCATCCGATTTACATCCTAAGGTAAGTTGCACATGTCCAGATATATCTTGCACCAGAAAAAAAAAATGGTACTGGAGATGTCAGTGACATATACAATTAGTACATACAGTGTATGTTCAGCTTACTGTACATGTATTTAATTATTAACCCCTTAAGCCCCAAGGGTGGTTTGCACGTTCATGACCGGGCCAATTTTTACAATTCTGACCACTGTCCCTTTATGAGGTAATAACTCTGAAACGCTTCCATGGATCCCGGTGATTCTGACAATGTTTTCTCGTGACATATTGTTCTTCATCTTAGTGGTAAAATTTAATTCATATAATTTGCATTTATTTGTGGAAAAAACAGAAATTTGGCGAAAATTTTGAAAATTTCGCAATTTTCCAACTTTGAATTTCTATGCCCTTAAATCACAGAGATACGGCACACAAAAAACTTGATAAGTAACATTTCCCACATGTCTACTTTACATCAGCACAATTTTGGAACCAAAATTTTTTTTGTTAGGAAGCTATAAGGGTTAAAAATTGACCAGCGATTTCTCATTTTTGCAACACCATTTTATTTTTATGGACCACATCACATTTGAAGCCCCTTTGAGGGGTCTATATGATAGAAAATACCCAAAAGTGACACCGATCTAAAAACTGCACCCCTTAAGGTGCTCAAAACCACATTCAAGAAGTTTATTAACCCTTTAGGTGCGTCACAGGTATTTTTTGAATATTTTTAAAAAAAAATGAACATTTAACTTTTTTTCACAAAAAAAATACTTCAGGTTCAATTTTTTTTATTTTACCAAGGGTAACAGGAGAAATTGGACCCCAAAAGTTGTTTTGCAATTTGTCCTGAGTACGCTGATACCTGATATGTGGGGGGGAACCACTGTTTCGGTGCATGGCAGACCTCAGAAGGGAAGGAGCGCCATTTGACTTTTTCAATGCAAAATTGGCTGGAATTCAGATCGGACGCCATAGCGCATTTGGAGAGCCCCTGATGTACCTAAACAGTGGAAACTCCCCACAAGTGACCCCATTTTGGAAACTAGACCCCCCCAAGGAACTTATCTAGATGTGTGGTGAGAACTTTGAACCCCCAAAGGCTTCACAGAAGTTTATAACATACAGCCGTACAATTAAAAAATCCTATTTTTTCCACAAATATGATCTTTTCACCCCCAATTTTTATTTTCCCAAGGGTAACAGAACCCTAAAAGTTATTGTGCAATTTGTCCTGAGAATGCTGATACCCCATATGTGGGTGTAAATGACTATTTGGGAGCATGGCAGAGCTCGGAAGGGAAGCAGCGCCATTTGACGTTTTTGGCTGGAATTGAGATCGGACACCATGTCGCGATTGGAAAACCCCTGATGTACCAAAACAGTGGAAACCCCCCACAAATGACACCATTTTGGAAACTAGACCCCCCAAGGAACTTATCTAGATGTGTGGTGAGCACTTTGAACCCCCCCAGTGCTTCACAGAAGTTTATAACGACCGGGCGTGAAAATAAAAATATCGTATTTTTTCAACAAACATGATCTTTTAGTCCCCATTTTTTTTATTTTCCCAAGGGTAACAGGAGAAATTGGACACCAAGAGTTGTTGTCCAATTTGTCCTGAGTACGCTGACACCCCATATGTGGGAGAAAACTACTGTGTGGGCACATGTCGGGGCTCGGAAGGGAAGTAGTGACGTTTTGGAATGCAGACTTTGATGGAATGGTCTGCCGGTGTCATGTTGCTTTTGGAGAGCCCCTGATGTACCTAAACAGTGGAAAACCCCCACAAGTGACCACATTTTGGATACTAGACCCCCTAAGGAACTTATCTAGATGTTTGGTGAGCACTTTGAACCCCCCCAGTGCTTCACAGAAGTTTATAACGACCGGGCGTGAAAATAAAAATATCGTATTTTTTCAACAAACATGATCTTTTAGTCCCCATTTTTTTTATTTTCCCAAGAGTAACAGGAGAAATTGGACACCAAGAGTTGTTGTCCAATTTGTCCTGAGTACGCTGACACCCCATATGTGGGAGAAAACTACTGTATGGGCACATGTCGGGGCTCGGAAGGGAAGTAGTGACGTTTTGGAATGCAGACTTTGATGGAATGGTCTGCGGGTGTCATGTTGCCTCTGGAGAGCCCCTAATGTACCTAAACAGTGGAAACCCCCACAAATGACCCCATTTTGGAAACTAGGCCCCCTAAGGAACTTATCTAGATGTGTGGTGAGAACTTTGAACCCCCAAGGGCTTCACAGAAGTTTATAATGCCCGGGCATGAAAATAAAAAAATCGTATTTTTTCCACAAACATGATCAATTAGTCTTCAATTTTTTTATTTTCACATGGGTAAGAGGAGAAATTGGACCCCAAAAGTTGTTGTCCAATTTGTCCTGAGTACGCTGATACCTCATATGTGGGAGAAAACTACTGTATGGGCACGTGTCGGGGCTCGGAAGGGAAGTAGTGATGTTTTGATGGAATGGTCTGCGGGTGTCATGTGCGTTTGGAGAGGCCCTGATGTATCTAAACTATTGAAACTCCCCACAAGTGACCCCACTTTGGAAACTAGACCCCCCATGGAACTTATCTAGATGTGTGGTGAGCACTTTGAACCCCCAAGTGCTTCACAGAATTTTATGACGTCTGGGTGTGAAAATAAAAAAATCTTTTTTTTCCACAAAAATTATATTTTTTCCCCCAATTTTTATTTTCCTAAAGGTAACAGGAGAAATTGGACCCCAAAAGTTGTTTTGCAATTTGTCCTGAGTATGCTGATACCCTATATATGGGGGTAAAACACTGTTTGAGAGCATGGTAGAGCTTGGAAGGGAAGGAGCACCATTTGACTTTTTCAAAGCAGAATAGGCTGGAATTGAGATCAGATGCCATGTTGCATTTGGAGAGCACCTGATGTGCCCAAACAGTGGAAACCCCCAATTCTATCTCCAACCCTTACCCCAACACACCCTTAACCCTAATCTCAGCCCTAACCCTAACCCTAACCCTAACCCTAGCCCTAACCCTATTGGGAAAATGGAAATAAATACATTTTCTTTTAGTTTTATTACTTTTCCCTAACTAAGGAGGTGATAATGGGGGGTTTGATTTACTATTTATGGCGGTTTTTATGTTTGGCAGCTGTCACACGCTAAAAGACGCTTTTTATTGTAAAAATAGTTTTTGCATCACCACATATTGAGAGCTATAATTTTTCCGTATTTTGACCCACCGAGTCATTTGAGGTCTTATTCTTTGCGGGACGAGTTGACGTTTTTATTGGTACCATTTTCGGGCACGTGACATTTTTTGATCGCTTTTTATTCCGATTTTTGGGACACAGAATGAACAAAAACCAGCGTTTCATGAATTTCTTTTGGGGGGTGCGTTTACACCGTTCCGCATGCGGTAAAATTGAAAAAGCGGTTTTAATCTTTCGGGTCAGTTTGGTTACAGCGATACCTTATTTAGGTAATTTTTTTTATGTTTTGTCGGTTTTATGCAATGAAAACAATTTTATATAAAAAATAATTATTTTTGCATCGCTTTATTCTGAGAGCTATAACTTTATTTTTTTGCGGATGACACTGTATGGTGGCTCGGTGGCTCGTTTCTTGCGGGACAAGCTGACGTTTTCAGCGGTATCATGGATATTTATATGCGTCTTTTTGATCGCGCGTTATTGCACTTTTTGTTCTGTGGTGTGATAATAAATCATTATTTTTTGCTTCGGTTTTTATTTTTATCTTTTTAAGGGGTTCGCTAAAGGGGTTAACTAATGGGATAGTTTTATAGGGCTGGTCGTTACGGATGCGGCGATACCAAATATGTGTACTTTTATTGTTTTTTTTCATTTTCAAAAAATGAATTTATTGGGGAATTTTTTTTTTTTTTTTACTAATTTATTTAGCAATTTTTTTAAAATTATTTTTACACTTTTTTTTAACTTTATTACATTGTCCCAGGTGGGACATCACTGTCCTGTGACAGATCGCTGATCTGTCACATCACAGATCACTGTGACAGATCAGCGATCTGTCACAGGCATAGACGCAGACTTCCTCATGCCTGCGCTTTGCAGGCAGTGAGGAAGTCAGCTCCCTACAGGCCCCCGAAGGTCCCCGTCACCATCTTGGATCTGGGGGCCTGTAGGGAAAGAGCCCCCCGCAGCAGCGCTGCACATTGCGCTGTCGTGGGGGGCTCAGGGAAGCACGGAGGGAGCCCCCTCCCTGCCGATGCTTCCCTTTAGACCCCGGTACACCGCAATCGTGTTTGATCACGGTGTACAAGGGGTTAACGTGTCGGGGGCGGTCCGTGACAACCCCTGACACATTGTGCCGGCTGTCAGCTGTGATAATCAGCTGACACCCGGCCGCGATCAGCGGCGCTCACCACGTGGGCGCCGCTGATGGCTATGACGTACTATCCCGTCCCTGGGAATTAAGTCCCAGGGCACATGGACGGGATAGTACGTCATATGGGATTAAGGGGTTAAAAGATTATTTTTCTGAAAAAAAATGGCATGAGCTCCCGTGTAATTTTCGCAACCAGTACAGCGAAAGCTGACGGCTGAGGGTCGATGTTTATAGCCTAGGAATGGGGTAATACCCATGGAGCTTCCCAGGCTATTAATAACAGCAAACAGCTGTATACTTAGCCTTTACTGGCTATTAAAATGGAGGACCCCAAAATAATGAAGTAGGGTCCCCCCTATAATTAATACCAGCAAAGGCTATGCAGACAGCTGCTTGCTGATATTAATAGCCTAGGAATTGGCCATGGATACTGGCCCCCCTCAGGCTGAAAACATCAGCTTTCAGCCACCCAAGAAAAGATGAATCTCTCAGTCTCTCAATTCTGGCACTTAGCCTCGCCCTTCCCACTTGTTCTGTAGCGGTGGCAAGTGGGGTGATAGCTGGAGGGGTGTAGTGCAGCGAAGTTTGTGCAGTGTAATAGACAGGCAGTGACCACAGGAAAGTTCAAAAACAAAGTCTCTTTAATGTTCACCATACTCACAAAATAGAAAACAAAAAGGTATCCTCTGGATCGCAGATAGGAAGCAAGATAGTTCGTAACCGAGACCAGTTGCCGTAGGCAACTTCACCGCCATGTACATTGAGGGGTGCAAGGCATTTTGGCTCCGCTCTGTGTTGCTTCCTACTGCTCTACATGCTTGCAAAACAAAACTGACACACCCAACCCTCTGCTGCAGGGTTTTTTTCAAGGAACCTGTGGCCATAGGCCACATGGAAATTCCGGTCGGGGAGGAATCGGACTTCCACGCTCCTGGTGCCTTCAGAATGGTCCTGGGGGTTCACATCCAATGAACTCACTTCACATACCTGATGTCAGCTTGAGAAATTTTACCACAGCACTCGCGTGAGAGTTGTACTCAAGTGAGAACAATGACAGCAGGTGGCGGCTTTTGGAACTATTACTTCCATCAGCCTTCCCCTGATGCCCCTAATGACAGTGACAGCAAGAGTCGCCAATGGGGGTATTCATCAGTCACCTCCTGCACTATAAATAAATGGCAAAACTCACAGCTGGGGGCTGCAACCCTCAGCTGTCAGTGTTAGCAAGGTTGGGTATCAAGAATAGAGGGGTCCTCTACCTTTTTTTTAATTATTTAAATAAATAATTTTAAAAAATTGTGTGTGGGTTACCCCCAATTTTTGACAGCCAGTTTTGCTAAAGCAGACAGCTGAAGGCTGGTACTCTCAAGCTGGTAAGGGGCCGTGGATATTGGCCCTCCAGCCTAAAAATAGCAGCCCGCAGTTGACCAGAAAAGGTGTGTCTTTTAGACGTGCCAATTCTGGCGCTTTGTCCAGCTCTTCCCAATTGCCCTGTAGTGGTTGGAAGTGGGGTTCAAGATCAGTGACTTCACCGCAGATCATGGTGAAAATGTCTCATGGTGATCTGCAGTGAAGTCACTGAGATTGAACTGCGATGACCTTTCCCACTGTGCTGAGGTTACCACAGTTCAGCCTGGCTGGGAACGCAGTTTCAGTGACCGGAGGTAACATTGATGATGACACCGCTAGTCACAGAGGCAGCGCTCGCAGCAGCTCATTCACCAGTAGTTCTCAGCCTGGACGGTTGCATCTTGGCACTGGTCAAGTTGATAACTATTAATTCTCCAGACATTGATTACGGTGTGGGACAGAATGACCGACAGGTGAGGGATATTGTTGTTTTTTTAATTTAGTTTTATTACAGGAGAACGAGAGCTTTGTTGGAATTAGGAAATACGTGAGTATAACTGTATTTGCTATTTTTAAATCAAAAATGAAAACTGTGTTTAGTCTTATTTCTAACTAGATGGAGGCCAGATGCTATCGCATTGGGAGGGCGGTGTTGTCCCAATGGGGGCAGGCTTTGCCGCACTGAGAATCTGTTGTCCCCAAGCGCTCACTCACCTATCTACTTACTCTTTTCACCATGTGCTGAGTTATCCTGTCTCTGCTTTCTCCTGACATCTGTGTCTCAATCTATATTTAATGTATGTATGTGATTTCTATCTATGTCTTATCTGTGTCTATGCATCATCGATGTATGTTATCTGGACCTATCATCTATGTATGTAACATGTATGTAGCAGTTATGTATGTAGTTCATATCTATATAGCATCTACCTTTGTATCTCATATCTATGTAACTATTTATCTATCAATATCTGATATCTATTTATCTCTATGGACCACACCCTGAGGTGGAGATATAGTGAACAGCCATCACACCCATTTCTTTAGATGTTCACAAAAGACCCAGCCCTGTTAAGGTTAATTTAAGTGTGGCGCCCCTGAGGCTTCAGTCGCCACAGAGGTACTGCACCTCCTCCTGAGGTGTGGTGCCCCACCATCCAGGTAAGGTGGGAACTGCTAACCATGCTCCAACACCTGCACCCCTCACCACAAAGTAGTGTAGCAAAGCCACATTGCGGCTCCTTGCTTAGAGAGTAGCAGAGCACCTTTGGTGGTTCCCTGGTTGGAAACACGAAACGTGCTGGGAGGTGGGTGGAGTTTAGAATACATAAAAGAGTGGGAAGGTTTAGAATTTCAGAGAGTTCGAGGTCAGTCAGTCGGAGAAAGCCACTCAGAGAGGAGTGAGGAGAGAAGATCCCGCTGGCACAGGAAAGGAAAGAAGAAGAAAGACATTGAACTGAAGCCTGAGCTTTCATAAGAAAGAAAGACAAGTACTGAACGAAGGAGTAAAAGGGAACACAGAGGACGTGGGTTAGAGGAAGAACCCTGCCTAGAAGTTCTAAGCGCAAAGCCGTGGCCCGGTCCCCGAGGTTCTATGGACACTTGTTGTGAGTTCATTTTTCCCTTCACCATTGAGGTCTTATGAACTCCCTCCTCTGGTGAAGGAAGATAGTGAGGCTGATTACCAAACACATGAGCAGCTAGATGATGGTGTCTGGAATTGAGGACTGGATATAAGGCTGCTGACGCCCTTCTTCCTGGCTGGTGATTTTCCTGCTGGATTCTTGGAGACCAGTCTGATTCCTACATCTGAAAGCTAAGTTTTTCTGCTCTGCTTGGTACTCTTCAGTTTTGTTTTGTTTTGCCTTGTTTTTTGGGAGTTCTGCCATCCCCGGCCGGGGGTGAGCTGAATTCCATTTTTGTCTCTGATCTGTTGATCTTTTGCTCTGTCTTCAGAATATACCTGAGTCCTGATATAGTCTTTTGAAGCCTAGCGACTTCAGGGCCTGTTTTTCCTATCAGTCGGTTGGCTCATTTTGTTAGGGTTTTTGCGGATGGCAGACAGCAGCTTTCCTATCCTGTCCTATGTAGTTAGCTTGGGCCCCATCATTTGCTCAACCTATCTTTCTATCTGTGTTAGTGTTTTCATCTTGCTTCACCTATCTTGCCTGGAGGTTGACTGAGCCCAGGACCCGGAGGACACAGCACAGAGGCAGGCATCTGTGCGATCTGCAGACTGTGAGTAAAGCTTTGGAACTACATGCCCTGGTGTTCTCCACTTATTCCTACACCACTACATCCCGCACTACTACATCTGGGCACCAGCTTCAACACCGCCTGTGCCTCTCCTCCATTGCTACATCTACACTGCCCTGGGACTACAGCTCCACCTGTGGGGAGCTTCACCATCTTGGCTGCAACCCACCACCAGTCCCAGAGGATCTGCATGCAGCATTGGCCTAACACCTCACTTGCCGAACACCACAGGTGGCGTCACGAACTATTCATAAACTTTATTTCATTGTTCATTCATCCCCTTTTTTGCCATGGAGCCCCAGGGCCACAGACGGGGGTCACAGCTTCCGTGACAACTCCCATTGAGATAAACAAGCCCGGTACCGAGTACCCCGCTAAGCCCTGGTGGGGCGCTCCATTCTGGCATCACGAACAGGATGACGAGACCCGATGCCATCAGGTTCTGTGTGCCTGAGAATTTTTGGACTTAAAACTTGTGAGAATGTGCCGAAGACCCAATTTAATAGACTGTTAAATTAATATTAAAAATGGCCGACAGCCTAGAGAAGAAGGGCATGATAATATGGGCGGTCCCAAGAAAAGAGCGCAGACTGTCCTGGGCCTCCCCTGTCTGAACTTCTATGTGACAGCAACTTGGCCCACCCCCCAAGGGGTTTGTATACTGGCTTGTTATGGAGGTGTTGGAAGAAGACGCCGCCCCCGGAAGGAGGAGCCGAAGCCAGCAGTGGGAAAGGCGCCGAGACAGGAAGAATGCCAGAACGCCATGATGGAAGAGGAGGGGAGGAGGCCTGCGGAGCACGGGGAGGCTGAGCTGGATCTCCCCGGCGCCCTGGCTGGAGGCTCGGACCCTGCTCTAGATTGAATCGCCGACAGCTAGAGGAAGAGGTTGCCTGGCTGACCCAACATTTGCAGCTGAGGAAGGAGGCCTTGTGGAGGCTGAACTGGCAGCACGCCCAGGAGGGGCCTACGCCAGCGGTACCACCGTCACCGGTACCCGTCGCTGCAATACCGGAGCTTCCCCAGGCAGACGCCATGGAGCCTGCAGCCGCTGCCACTCACCGACAGCATCCGGAGTCCCTTCTCTGCCGCCACCACCGGAGAAATTGTATGAGGCCTCGGGAGCCGAAGCGGAAGAAGAGGAGCTCCTGCTCGGACCTGACTCGACTGCGAAGGTCCCACCAGAGACCCCTGCGGACCCGGAGCCGCCATTAGCTCCACCGCCATCCCCGGTGTCCCACCTGACAGCGCCCACCACCACTATGCCTGCACCGGAGCAGAGACCACACCGCCAGGTATGTCTGATGCCCCTACACCTGGGAAGGCCCTGGGGTGTACCATGGTCGCAGCGGCAGGCCAGGTCGTGTTAGATCTGGTCTGGGACCGGGATACCTGTCCCCGGGGGGGAAACACAGGAACCCCTGATGGTGGTGCAGCGGTACAAAACCAGCCTGGATCGGTCCCGAGAGGAACGGGAGGATGATGAGAACTGGGCTAGTTGTCAAGCTACCATCCGGCAACTGGCAGCTGAACACCGGGAGAGGGAGCAGCGCCGGCTAGCGATACTAGGTCCAGATTTGGACAGGAAGGAACAGGTCAGAGCCGGTCACTACGGTCCCAGAGATGTGGCAGGTGGGGGCCACGTCCTGAATGTGAATCATGAGAGGGGGTTCGGTTTTATCCATGACCCTAGCCGGATCTCCGATCTGTTTTTCAACTGGAGAGATGAAGAACCCCACTTGAGAAAAGGACACTCTGCCAGAAACCTGAGCCCGGGAGATCATGTGACCTTCACCAGACACGAAGGTCTGAGAGGCTGGTATGCTATGAACATTCGGCGAGTCCGGAGGATCTCATCAAGACCTACAGGCAGAAACCGCCCACTGCCCCCATGTGCCAAGCTGGAGCTGTACCAGTCCCACAGCCAAAAGTACGGAAAGCTGCAAGCTTTACCCCACTGGAGAAAGAGTACCTGAGGACTGCCAATGCGTTTCTTTCATCTGGTAGCAGTTCCCATTCATCAGCTTCCAGAACCCCAGGAGGGGACAACAACAACAATTAGTCAAGATGCTTCCTTTAAAGTAAATCTCGTTACCCAGGAGGGTATTTGCACAGTTGTGCCATTGTTTTCTATTTTTTGCACCAGTTTTCTATTTTTGGTTATCATGTCCTAGTTTATTTTCCCAGAGTTGCCCAGTTTTGTTGGCAGCCTTTACACTTGAACTGTGGAGATCATGAACGTTGAATGGCCCAGAACTGTTATTGTATATAGTTTGCACCTCTTTAGGTGCTCTCTCTTGGTTTTATGTAGGACTCTCTTTTTGAAAGAAGATCTACCTCGACATAGGGACATTTCCAGACGCGATGGCCGGACCAGTGTCTATCTTTGCACTTGATAATAATGCTTAATGTTATTCTCTGAATAAGAAGCTAGAACGTAATAGGGTATAATGAAAGTATTAATGACAGATTTTATAGGAGAATATTGAGAAAGAAACCGTTAGAAGTCAGATTTCTTCCTCTCCTATGATGAAATCTAGACCCTTACATCCTGTAGTCTCCTGTGCTTCATCTGCTGCAGAGGAGATTGCAGAGGAGAGTGCCTTGCGGCAACTCTCTCCAGAGGCTAAGTTCTCTGTTCCCTCTACTGAGCATGCTCATGGGACGAACTCCCATTGGAGTTCGGGAGTCAGGTGCTAAGGTCCTGTGTCGAATCCTATTGGCTCCTCCTAGAGCCATGGAGATTTCCGGAAGGTCTCGTTTGGTATAAAAAGCACGCATGGCTGTTCCGCCATGCTCTAGTATTTCATACTTGCTGCTGTATGTATGGTGATGGATGCTTGGACTGGTGACTGACTTATTAAGAAACCCCTTCCCTCTGATAATACATCTGTGTGAGTGTTTGGGCATTTGCCATTAGCAGCGCTAGCGCCATCACGCTTAGCTCCATCTTGCTCAGCAGCTTAGCATCTGCATTGCGCCAGCATTATTGCAGAGCCTTGCCAGCGGCTCAGTTCTAGCCACGCTGCAGTTGCAGCTTATCTCCGTGTCCGCAGTCGCGACGCCACGCTCCTTATTTTACGGTAGGTCTAGACTGAGTAGTCCTGTTTTCTAAGGCTACTCCTGTGACCCTGAATACCGTGTCTACATCGCTGAGGCTCTGTGACCCTGAACAGACACAGCGTTTAATTTATGCTTTTTGCCTGCAGCCCTGTCCCTTGTGCACATTACCGCCTTAGTGCTCTGCCTCTTTTAGCAGCGGTTTTTCCATCCACCGCACGGTGGATCCCGAGTGGCGAAGGCACTTTATTTATTTTTTATTTAGTGTCTTCCGCCACTCCTAATAGAAACATAGTGAATGTTTTACAGAGTTTTTGAATAAAGATGTTGAGAATGTGAATGCAGAATTGAAAATTACAGGTGACGAACCAGGTATCTATGGTTGTCATCCAAAGTCTAGAAGAGACAGTTAAAAATAGAAAATGTGAAAGATAATGGAAAGAGATGTGTTGCTAGAAAATGTGAATTGATATTGAGTTTGCTCCTGTAGCACTTTACATTAGGTAGCATAATTTAAAAGGTTTAGACAGTTAATTTGTTTGTAACGTTCAAGAAACCGTGCCTCCTATATTAGGAAGTTTAGTATAAGAAACGTTTATTCAGCATTACCAAAATTTTGTATGTTCCTATATTGTTAACTCTGTTTGACTTGCAGCCCACGGACATGCTGTTTTTAACAAGGGGAATGTGGCTCCCCTGAGGCTTCTGGCGCCACAGAGGTACTGCACCTCCTCCTGAGGTGTGGTGCCCCACCATCCAGGTAAGGTGGGAACTCCTAACCATGCTCCAACACCTGCACCCCTCACCACAAAGTAGTGCGGCTCCTTGCTTAGAGAGTAGCAGAGCACCTTTGGTGGTTCCCTGGTTGGAAACACGAAACGTGCTGGGAGGTGGGTGGAGTTTAGAATACATAAAAGAGTGGGAAGGTTTAGAATTTTAGAGAGTTCGAGGTCAGTCAGTCGGAGAGAGCCACTCAGAAAGGAGTGAGGAGAGAACATCCCTAAGAGAGGGATGGAGGAAGGAGTGCTGCAGCTGCCTCAGTGATCTGAGCCAGCTGCCACGGGAAAGGAAAGAAGGAGAAAGACATTGAACTGAAGCCTGAGCTTCCATAAGAAAGAAAGACAAGTATGGAACGTAGGAGTAAAAGGGAACACAGAGGACGTGGGTTAGAGGAAGAACCTTGCCTAGAAGTTCTAAGCGCAAGACCGGAGCCCAGTCCCCAAGGTTGTATTGACACTGGAAAAGGAAAAAGAAAGGTCCAGCTTTGCAAATTCAAGGCCTTTTAGTCCCAGGGCAGAGTACCCCGCTAAGCCCTGGTGGGGCGCTCCATAAGTCTCTCAGCACCTGAGACACTGGAGTATTAAATCCGGGTTTATATTGCAAAGTTTTACAAACTTGATTAAACATATATCCCCAGTGATCACCTTACAGTATGAAATATTTATGTATATATCACACAATGTGTATGTCATAGCTATCATCTCTCTATGTCTATGTGCATATATCTATGTATGTATGTCTATGTGATATTATTTATATCTTAAATCTAATATATAAAGCTCAAAGTGTGTATGTATGTATGAATGTATGTGTGTACACTCACTGGCCACTTTATTAGGTACACCTGTCCAACTGTGTGTTAAGACTTAATTTCTAATCTGCCAATCACATGGCGGCAACTCAGTGCATTTAGGCATGTAGACATGGTCAAGACAATCTCCTGCAGTTCAAACCGAGCATCAGTATGGGGAAGAAAGGTGATTTGAGTGCCTTTGAACGTGGCATGATTGTTGGTGCCAGAAGGGCTGGTCTGAGTATTTCAGAAACTGCTGATCTACTGGGATTTTCACGCACAACCATCTCTAGGGTTTACAGAGAATGGTCCGAAAAAAGAAAAAAAAACCAGTGAGCGGCAGTTCTGTGGCCGGAAATGCCTTGTTGATGCCAGAGGTCAGAGGAGAATGGGCAGACTGGTTCGAGCTGATAGAAAGGCAACAGTGACTCAAATTGCCACCCGTTACAACCAAGGTAGGCAGAAGAGCATCTCTGAACGCACAGTGCGTCGAACTTTGAGGCAGATGGGCTACAGCAGCAGAAGACCACACTGGGTACCACTCCTCTCAGCTAAGAACAGGAAACTGAGGCTACAATTTGCACAAGCTCATCGAAATTGGACAGTAGAAGATTGGAAAAACGTTGCCTGGTCTGATGAGTCTCGATTTCTGCTGCGACATTCGGATGGTAGGGTCAGAATTTGGCGTAAACAACATGAAAGCATGGATCCATCCTGCCTTGTATCAACGGTTCAGGCTGGTGGTGGTGGTGTCATGGTGTGGGGAATTTTTTCTTGCCACTCTTTGGGCCCCTTGGTACCAATTGAGTATCGTTGCAACGCCACAGCCTACCTGAGTATTGTTGCTGACCATGTCCATCCCTTTATGACCACAATGTACCCAACATCTGATGGCTACTTTCAGCAGGATAATGCGCCATGTCAAAAGCTCAAATCATCTCAGATTGGTTTCTTGAACATGACAATGAGTTCACTGTACTCAAATGGCCTCCTCAGTCACCAGATCTCAATCCAATAGAGCATCTTTGGGATGTGGTGGAACGGGAGATTCGCATCAGGGATGTGCAGCCGACAAATCTGCGCCAACTGTGTGATGCCATCATGTCAATATGGTCCAAAATCTCTGAGGAATGCTTCCAGCACCTTGTTGAATCTCTGCCACGAAGAATTGAGGCAGTTCTGAAGGCAAAAGGGGGTCCAACCCCTTACTAGCATGGTGTACCTAATAAAGTGGCCAGTGAGTGTATGTATGTGTGTATGTCCGGGATAGACATCCGCACCATCGCAGCTACAGCCACAAAATTTGGCACAGTCACACGTCTGGACCCCGAGAGCGTCCAAAGCTATGTTGTGAGGCGAAATTTTAACCCCGCGCGTTCCAATTCGCCAAACAATTTTTGCCCCTATCTACAAACTGGGGAAAAAGTGTGTTTGTGTCAAGCCACGCCCCTCATTATGATGTCATAATGTCCCTATTTGCATACTGGGGAAACAGTGTGTGCATATCAAGCCCCACCCCTCATTGTGATGTCACAATGGTTGCCATGGCGACGCTGATGTCATCATAGGTTGCAAGCCCTGCCGTCGCTCATTATGATGTCATAATGGTTGACTATGGGATGGAGGATGTGTGATGGGTATATGGGCACCAGACTATGGGATGGAGGATATGTATGACGGGTATATGGGCACGGGACTATGGGATGGAGGATGTGTGATAGGTATATGGGCACTGGACTATGGGATGGAGGATATGTATGACGGGTATATGGGCACGGGACTATGGGATGGCGGATATGTATGATGGGCATATGGGCACTGGACTATGGGATGGAGGATATGTATGATGGGTATATGGGCACGGGACTATGGGATGGAGGATGTGTGATGGGTATATGGGCACTGGACTATGGGATGGTGGATATGTATGATGGGTATATGGGCATGGGACTATGAGATGAAGGATGTATGATGGGTATATGGGCACGGGACTATGGGATGGAGGATATGAATGATGGGTATATAGGCACGGGACTATGGGATGGAGGATATGTATGATGGGTATATGGGCATGGGACTATGAGATGAAGAATATGTATGATGGGTATATGGGCACGGGACTATGGGATGGAGGATATCTATGATGGGTATATGGGCACGGGCCTATGGGATCGTGGATATGTATGATGGGTATATGGGCACGGGACTATGGGATGGAGGATAATTATAATTTGCTATAACTAACCACAGTTAGTTACTAAGCCCGGGCAGCGCCGGACTCTTCAGCTAGTATCTATATATTTATAATACTACTAGCTGAAGAGCCCGGCGCTGCCCGGGCATAGTAACTAACTGTGGTTAGTTATAGAAAATTATAATTATCCTCCATCCCATAGTCCCGTGCCCATATACCCATCATACATATCCACGATCCCATTCGCCCGTGCCCATATACCCATCATACATATCCTCCATCCCATAGTCGAGTGCCCATATACCCATCACACATCCTCTATCCCATAGTCCCATGCCCATATACCCATCATACATATTCTCCATCCCATAGTCCCATGCCCATATACCCATCATACATATTCTCCATCCCATAGTTCCATGCCCATATACCCATCATACATATTCGCCATCCCATAGTCGAGTGCCCATATACCCATCACACATCCTTCACCTCATAGTCCCATGCCCATATACCCATCATACATATCCTCCATCCCATAGTCCCGTGCCCATATACCCATCATACACATCCGCCATCTCATAGTCCCGTGCCCATATACCCATCATAAATATCTTCCATCCTATAGTCCAGTGCCCATATACCCATAAGACATCCTCCATCCCATAGTCCCGTGCCCATATACATATCCGCCATCCCATAGTCCCGTGCCCATATACCCGTCAAACATATCCACGATCCCATAGGCCCGTGCCCATATACCCATCATACATATCCTCCATCCCATAGTCGAGTGCCCATATACCCATCACACATCCTCTATCCCATAGTCCCATGCCCATATACCCATCATACTTATTCTCTATCCCATAGTCCCATGCCCATATACCCATCATACATATTCGCCATCCCATAGTCGAGTGCCCATATACCCATCACACATCCTTCACCTCATAGTCCCATGCCCATATACCCATCATACATATCCTCCATCCCATAGTCCCGTGCCCATATACCCATCATACACATCCGCCATCTCATAGTCCCATGCCCATATACCCGTCATACATATCATCCATCCTATAGTCCAGTGCCCATATACCCATAAGACATCCTCCATCCCATAGTCCCGTGCCCATATACATATCCGCCATCCCATAGTCCCATGCCCATATACCCGTCAAACATATCCTCTATCCCATAGTCCAGTGCTTATATACCCATCACACATCCTCCATCCCATAGTCCCGTGCCCATATACATATCCGCCATCCCATAGTCCCGTGCCCATATACCCGTCAAACATATCCTCTATCCCATAGTCCAGTGCTCATATACCCATCACACAGCCTCCATCCCATAGTCCCATGCCCATATACATATCCTCCATCCCATAGTCCAGTGCCCCATAGTCAACCATTATGACATCATAATGAGCGGCGGCAGGGCTTGCAACCTTTGATGACATCAGCGTCGCCATGGCAACCATTGTGACATCATAATGAGGGCGGGGCTTGACACACACACACTGCTTCCCCAGTATGCAAATAGGGGCATTGTGACATCATAATGAGGGGCGGGGCTTGACGCGCACACACTTTTCCCCACAGTATGTAGATAGGGGCAAAATTGTTTGGTGAATTGGAACGCGCGGGGTTAAAATTTCGCCTCACAACATAGCTTAGGACGCTCTCGGGGTCCAGACGTGTGACTGTGCCAAATTTTGTGGCTGTAGCTGCGACGGTGCGGATGCCTATCCCGGACATACACACACACACACACACATACATACATATACACATACATACACACTTTGATCTTTATATATTAGACTAGCTGAAGAGCCCGGCGCTGCCCGGGCATAGTAACTAACTGTGGTTAGTTATAGCAAATTATAATTATCCTCCATCCCATAGTCCCATGCCCATATACCCATCATACAAATTCTCCATCCCATAGTCGAGTGCTCATATACCCATCACACATCCTTCATCTCATAGTCCCATGCCCATATACCCATCATACATATTCTCCATACCATAGTCCCATGCCCATATACCCATCATACATATTCTCCATCCCATAGTCCCATGCCCATATACCCATCATACATATCCTCCATCCCATAGTCCCCTGCCCATATACCCATCATACATATCCGCCATCCCATAGTCCCATGCCCATATACCCATCATACATATCCTCAATCCCATAGTCGAGTGCCCATATACCCATCGCACATCCTCCATCCCATAGTCCCATGCCCATATACCCATCATACATATTCGCCATCCCATAGTCCCATGCCCATATACCCATCATACATATTCGCCATCCCATAGTTGAGTGCCCATATACCCATCACACATCCTCCATCCCATAGTCCCGTGCCCATATACCCATCATACATATCCGCCATCTCATAGTCCCGTGCCCATATACCCGTCATACATATCCTCCATCCCATAGTCCAATGCCCATATACCCGTCATACATATCCTCCATCCCATAGTCAACCATTATGACATCATAATGAGCGGCGGCAGGGCTTGCAACCTATGATGACATCAGCGTCGCCATGGCAACCATTGTGACATCATAATGAGGGGCGGGGCTTGACGTGCACACACTTTTTCCCCAGTATGCAGACAGGGGCAAAATTGTTTGGTGAATTGGAACGCGCGGGGTTGAAATTTCGCCTCACAACATAGCTTAGGACGCTCTTGGGGTCCAGACGTGCGACTGTGCCAAATATTGTGGCTGTAGCTGCGACGGTGCGGATGCCTATCCCAGACATACACACATACACACACACACACACACACACACACACACACACACACACATACATACATACATACATACATACACACATACATACACACTTTGAGCTTTATATATTAGATGTATTACTATGTATGTATATCTATGAGATATTTATCTATCATCCACCTCTAAATTATATATATATACTAGCTGAAGAGCCCAGCGCTGCCCGGGCTTAGTAACTAACTGTGGTTAGTTATAGTAATTTATAATTATCCTCAATCCCATAGTCCTGTGCCCATATACCCATCATACATATCCACGATCCCAGAGGCCCGTGCCCATATGCCCATCATACATCCTTCATCTCATAGTCCCATGCCCATATACCCATCACACATCATCCATCCCATAGTCGAGTGCCCATATACCCATCACACATCCTCCATCCCATAGTCCCATGCCCATATACCCATCACACATCCTCCATCCCATAGTCCCATGCCCATATACCCATCATACATATTCACCATCCCATAGTCGAGGGCCCATATACCCATCACACATCCTTCATCTCATAGTCCCATGTCCATATAGCCATCATAAATATCCTCCATCCCATAGTCCCGTGCCCATATACCCATCATACATATCTGCCATCCCATAGTCCCGTGCCATGTACCCATCATACATATCCTCCTTCCCATAGTCCAGAGCCGATATACCCATCACACATCCGCCATCTCATAGTCCCGTGCCCATATACCTGTCATACATATCCTCCATCCCATAGTCCCGTGCCCATATACCCATCATACATATCCACCATCCCATAGTCCCATGCCCATCATACATATTCTTCATCCCATAGTCCCGTGCCCATATACCTATCATACATATTCTCCATCCCATAGTCGAGTGCCCATATACCTGTCATACATATCCTCCATCCCATAGTCCCATGCCCATATACCCATCATACATATTCTCCATCCCATAGTCCCGTGCCCATATACCCATCATTCATATCCGCCATCCCATAGTCCCGTGCCCATATACCCGTCATACATATCCTCCATCCCATAGTCCCATGCCCATATACCCATCATTCATATCCGCCATCCCATAGTCCCGTGCCCATATACCCATCATACATATCCTCCATCCCATAGTCCAGTGCCCATATACCCATCACACATCCTCCATCCCATAGTCAACCGTTATGACATCATAATGAGGGGCAGGGCTTGCAACCTATGATGACATCAGCGTCGCCATGGCAACCATTGTGACATTATAATGAGGGGCGGGGCTTGATACGCACACACTGTTTCCCCAGTATGCAAATAGAGGCATTATGACATAATGAGGGGAGGGGCTTGACGCGCACACACTTTTTCCCCAGTATGTAGATAGGGGCAAAATTGTTTGGTGAATTGGAACGCGCAGGGTTAAAATTTCACCTCACAACATAGCTTAGTATGCTCTCGGGGTCCAGACGTGTGACTGTTCCAAATTTTGTCGCTGTAGCTGCGATGGTGCGGATGCCTATCCCGGACATACACACATACATACACACATACAGTGGGGCAAAAAAGTATTTAGTCAGTCAGCAATAGTGCAAGTTCCACCACTTAAAAAGATGAGAGGCGTCTGTAATTTACATCATAGGTAGACCTCAACTATGGGAGACAAACTGAGAAAAAAAAATCCAGAAAATCACATTGTCTGGTTTTTTTTCATTTTATTTGCATATTATGGTGGAAAATAAGTATTTGGTCAGAAACAAGCAATCAAGATTTCTGGCTCTCACAGACCTGTAACTTCTTCTTTAAGAGTCTCCTCTTTCCTCCACTCATTACCTGTAGTAATGGCACCTGTTTAAACTTGTTATCAGTATAAAAAGACACCTGTGCACACCCTCAAACAGTCTGACTCCAAACTCCACTATGGTGAAGACCAAAGAGCTGTCAAAGGACACCAGAAACAAAATTGTAGCCCTGCACCAGGCTGGGAAGACTGAATCTGCAATAGCCAACCAGCTTGGAGTGAAGAAATCAACTGTGGGAGCAATAATTAGAAAATGGAAGACATACAAGACCACTGATAATCTCCCTCGATCTGGTGCTCCACGCAAAATCCCACCCCGTGGGGTCAGAATGATCACAAGAACGGTGAGCAAAAATCCCAGAACCATGCGGGGGGACCTAGTGAATGAACTGCAGAGAGCTGGGACCAATGTAACAAGGCCTACCATAAGTAACACACTACGCCACCATGGACTCAGATCCTGCAGTGCCAGACGTGTCCCACTGCTTAAGCCTGTACATGTCCGGGCCCGTCTGAAGTTTGCTAGAGAGCATTTGGATGATCCAGAGGAGTTTTGGGAGAATGTCCTATGGTCTGATGAAACCAAACTGGAACTGTTTGGTAGAAACACAACTTGTCGTGTTTGGAGGAAAAAGAATACTGAGTTGCATCCATCAAACACCATACCTACTGTAAAGCATGGTGGTGGAAACATCATGCTTTGGGGCTGTTTCTCTGCAAAGGGGCCAGGACGACTGATCCGGGTACATGAAAGAATGAATGGGGCCATGTATCGTGAGATTTTGAGTGCAAACCTCCTTCCATCAGCAAGGGCATTGAAGATGAAACGTGGCTGGGTCTTTCAACATGACAATGATCCAAAGCACACCGCCAGGGCAGCGAAGGAGTGGCTTCGTAAGAAGCATTTCAAGGTCCTGGAGTGGCCTAGCCAGTCTCCAGATCTCAACCCTATAGAAAACCTTTGGAGGGAGTTGAAAGTCCGTGTTGCCAAGCGAAAAGCCAAAAACATCACTGCTCTAGAGGAGATCTGCATGGAGGAATGGGCCAACATACCAACAACAGTGTGTGGCAACCTTGTGAAGACTTACAGAAAACGTTTGACCTCTGTCATTGCCAACAAAGGATATATCACAAAGTATTGAGATGAAATTTTGTTTCTGACCAAATACTTATTTTCCACCATAATATGCAAATAAAATGAAAAAAAAACAGACAATGTGATTTTCTGGATTTTTTTTTCTCAGTTTGTCTCCCATAGTTGAGGTCTACCTATGATGTAAATTACAGACGCCTCTCATCTATTTAAGTGGTGGAACTTGCACTATTGCTGACTGACTAAATACTTTTTTGCCCCACTGTACATACATACACACTTTGAGCTTTATATATTAGATAGCTTAAGAGTCCGGCGCTGCCCGGGCATAGTAACTAACTGTGGTTAGTTATAGCAAATTATAATTATCCTCCATCCCATAGTTCCATACCCATATACCCATCATACATATCCACGATCCCATAGGCCCGTGCCCATATACCCATCATGCATATCCTCCATCCCATAATTGAGTGCCCATATACCCATCACACATCCTCCGTCCCATCATCCCATGCCCATATACCCATCACACATACTCTATCCCATAGTTCCATGCCCATATAACCATCATACATATCCTCCATCCCATAGTCCTGTGTCCATATACCCATCATACATATGCGCCATCCCATAGTCCCGTGCCCATATACCCGTCATACATATCCTCCATCCCATAGTCCAGTGCCCAAATACCCATCACACATCCTCCATCCCATAGTCCCGTGCCCATATACCCATCATACATATCCTCCATCCCATAGTCCAATGCCCATATACCCATCAGACATCCTCCATCCCATAGTCAACCATTATGACATCATAGTGCGCGGCGGGGCTTGCAACCTATGATGACATCATCGTCGCCATGGCAACCATTATGACATCATGATGAGGGGCGGGGCTTGATACACACATTTTTTCCCATTATGTAGATAGGGGCAAAATTGTTTGAATTGGAATGCGCGGGGTTAAAATTTCACCTCACAACATAGCCTAGGACGCTCACGGGGTCCAGACGTGTGACTGTGCCAAGTTTTGTGGCTGTAGCTGCAACGGTGCGGATGCCAATCCCGGACATACACACATACATACATACATACACACACTTGAGCTTTATATATTAGACTAGCTGAAGAGCCCGGAGCTGCCCAGGCATAGTAACTAACTGTGGTTAGTTATAGCAAATTATATTTATCCTCCATCCCATAGTCCTGTGCCCATATACCCATCATATATATCCATGATCCCATAGGCCCGAGCCCATATACCCATCATACATATCCTCCATCCCATAGTCCCGTGCCCATATACCCATCAAACATCCTCCATCCCATAGTCAACCATTATGACATCATAATGAGCGGCAGCAGGGCTTGCAACCTATGATGACATCAGCATCGCCATGGCAACCATTGTGACATCATAATGAGGGGTGGGGCTTGATATGCACACACTGTTTCCCAGTATGCAAATAGGGGCATTATGACATCATAATGAGGGGCGGGGCTTGACACGCACACACTTTTTCCCCAGTTTGTAGATAGGGGCAAAATTGTTTGGTGAATTGGAACGTGCGGGGTTAAAATTTCACCTCACAACATAGCTTAGGACGCTCTCGGCGTCCAGACGTGTGACTGTGCCAAATTTTGTGGCTGTAGCTGCGACGGTGCGGATGCCTATCCCGGACATACACACATACATACACACATACATACACACTTTGAGCTTTATATATTAGATTAATCATCCTACAAATGCAATAGACTAATTTAAAACATTTTTCTAAACAATATTACTTGTAAAAATGTTATCACTATTACCTAACAACTTTCCTTGAAGCGGTGTATTAATAACTTTCACTTTGACATGTGAGCGTTGCTTTCCTCTGGAGAAAGCAACATATAGCTGCCCACAGAGGCGTATCCGGGGGGGGCAGCCGGGCCGCCTAATGCAGCGGTCCGCAGTGTCTCCCCCCGGCGGCTACGTTCTGCCGCCCCCCCCCGTCCTGTGTGTCGGCTGTTCTGTGTCAGCTGTCAAGCTGACAGCTGACGCAGAGAAGGAGGCCGCGCCGGCTCCCAGGCAGCAATTGTACTTGGCGTCTATACAGACGCCAGTACAATTGAAGCTCTGACCGCCGAGTCAGAGCGACGTCAGCAGCGTGATCAGGTCATGTGATCACGCTGCTGACATCACTCCCCGGCGCCCAGAGCAAACGCTGGTGGTAAGTGTGCTCCTCTGTGGAGCTGAAGAACCCCTGAAGATGGGAGATGTGGGGTGTTCATGAGTGGGGGGTTAATGAGTGGATATGGGGGCTTAATGAGTAGGGGGGGTTAATGAGTAGAGGGTTATTGAGTGGAGATGGGGGTTAATGTGTGGGGGGGTTAATGAGTGGAGATGAGTAGAGTTGAGCGATACCGTCCGATACTTCAAAATATCGGATCGGAATGGATCGGCCGATCTTTAAAAAAAGTATCGGTATCGCCGATGCCGATACCGGAAGTCCCATTCAAGTCTATGAGACTTCCGGTATCGGAATTGGAAAAACCCTTTCCTGCCCTTGTACAGCCTCTCGGGGCTCTGTACGGGCCTTCCGGGGGTCTCTGCCGGCCTTCCGGGGGTCTCTGCCGGCCTGCCGGTGGGCTGTGCGGACTGCCCGGGGTCTGTACCGGCCTGCCGGGGGGCTGTGCCGGCCTGCCGGTGGGCTGTGCGGACTGCCCGGGGTCTGTACCGGCCTGCCGGGGGGCTGTGCACCCTGTGGGGGTTTGTACCGGCCTGCCGGTGGTCTGTGCCGGCATCGTCCGATGGGACTACAAGTCCCATCGGGCGATGCCTGCTACCATGACAGTGATTGACACATTAGCCAATGATGGGACAGTAGTAGTCCCATCATCCGGCTAATGTGTTAAATGTAAAAAAAAAACAAAAAAAAAACTACATACATACATACTACATGCATGATACATACATACATGCATGATACATACATACTACATGCTACATACATACTACATGCTACATACATACTACATATATACTACATATATACTACATGCATGCTACATGCTACATATATACTACATACATACTACATGCATGCTACATACATACTACATGCTACATACATACTACATACATACTACATGCATGCTACATACATACTACATGCTACATACATACTACATACATGCTACATACATACTACATGCATACTACATATATACTACATGCATGCTACATACATACTACATGCTACATACATACTACATATATACTACATGCATGCTACATACATACTACATGCTACATACATACTACATGCTACATACATACTACATACATACTACATGCATGCTACATACAATACATTCATACAATACATACATAGACATACAGTACATATAACATAGAGTAACATACTTACCAATACTTGTCACATTGTTCCCCGAAGCCATTGTCTTTTACGGAATAAATATTAACATAACAAACCACAAAAATACTCACCCATGATCCGAAGCAGTCCACGAGTGTGTCCCATGACGATCTTGGGTAGAGAACTGCAGCATTAGCTGATGCTGCCGCTCTCTACGGGCTGCAGGAATCCAATGATGGAAGGTAGGTATCCTTCCGCACTGTATTCCTCCGCCACTTGAAAAAAAAAAAGTCCCTAGTCTCACTTTATGGTAAAAGCTTTTACCATAAAGTGAGACTAGGGACTTTTTTTTTCAAGTGGCGGAGGAATACAGTGCGGAAGGATACCTACCTTCCGTCATTGGATTCCTGCAGCCCGTAGAGAGCAGCAGCATCAGCTGATGCTGCAGTTCTCTACCCAAGATCGTCGTGGGACACACTCGTGGACTGCTTCGGATCATGGGTGAGTATTTTTGTGGTTTGTTATGTTAATATTTATTCCGTAAAAGACAATGGCTTCGGGGAACAATGTGACAAGTATTGGTACGTATGTTACTCTATGTTATATGTACTGTATGTCTATGTATGTATTGTATGAATGTATTGTATGTAGCATGCATGTAGCATGTATGTAGTATGTATGTAGCATGTAGTATGTATGTAGCATGTATGTAGTATGTATGTAGTATGTATGTAGCATGTAGTATGTATGTAGCATGTAGTATGCATGTAGTATGTATGTAGTATGTATGTAGCATGTAGTATGTATGTAGCATGCATGTAGTATGTATGTAGCATGTAGTATGTATGTAGCATGCATGTAGTATGTATGTAGCATGTAGTATGTATGTAGTATATATGTAGTATGTATGTAGTATATATGTAGCATGTAGTATGTATGTAGCATGTAGTATGTATGTAGCATGCATGTAGTATATATGTAGTATGTATGTAGTATATATGTAGCATGTAGCATGCATGTAGTACACTCACTGGCCACTTTATTAGGTACACCTGTCCAACTGTGTGTTAAGACTTAATTTCTAATCAGCCAATCACATGGCGGCAACTCAGTGCATTTAGGCATGTAGACATGGTCAAGACAATCTCCTGCAGTTCAAACCGAGCATCAGTATGGGGAAGAAAGGTGATTTGAGTGCCTTTGAACGTGGCATGATTGTTGGTGCCAGAAGGGCTGGTCTGAGAATTTCAGAAACTGCTGATCTACTGGGATTTTCACGCACAACCATCTCTAGGGTTTACAGAGAATGGTCCGAAAAAGAAAAAAAAACCAGTGAGCGGCAGTTCTGTGGCCGGAAATGCCTTGTTGATGCCAGAGGTCAGAGGAGAATGGGCAGACTGGTTCGAGCTGATAGAAAGGCAACAGTGACTCAAATTGCCACCCGTTACAACCAAGGTAGGCAGAAGAGCATCTCTGAACGCACAGTGCGTCGAACTTTGAGGCAGATGGGCTACAGCAGCAGAAGACCACACTGGGTACCACTCCTCTCAGCTAAGAACAGGAAACTGAGGCTACAATTTGCACAAGCTCATCGAAATTGGACAGTAGAAGATTGGAAAAACGTTGCCTGGTCTGATGAGTCTCGATTTCTGCTGCGACATTCGGATGGTAGGGTCAGAATTTGGCGTAAACAACATGAAAGCATGGATCCATCCTGCCTTGCATCAACGGTTCAGGCTGGTGGTGGTGGTGTCATGGTGTGGGGAATTTTTTCTTGGCACTCTTTGGGCCCCTTGGTACCAATTGAGCATCGTTGCAACGCCACAGCCTACCTGAGTATTGTTGCTGACCATGTCCATCCCTTTATGACCACAATGTACCCAACATCTGATGGCTACTTTCAGCAGGATAATGCGCCATGTCATAAAGCTCAAATCATCTCAGATTGGTTTCTTGAACATGACAATGAGTTCACTGTACTCAAATGGCCTCCTCAGTCACCAGATCTCAATCCAATAGAGCATCTTTGGGATGAGGTGGAACGGGAGATTCGCATCAGGGATGTGCAGCTGACAAATCTGCTCCAACTGTGTGATGCCATCATGTCAATATGGTCCAAAATCTCTGAGGAATGCTTCCAGCACCTTGTTGAATCTCTGCCACGAAGAATTGAGGCAGTTCTGAAGGCAAAAGGGGGTCCAACCCCTTACTAGCATGGTGTACCTAATAAAGTGGCCAGTGAGTGTATATATGTAGTATGTATGTAGTATGTATGTAGCATGCATGTAGTATGTATGTAGCATGTAGTATGTATGTAGCATGCATGTAGTATATATGTAGTATGTATGTAGTATATATGTAGCATGCATGTTATTATATATGTAGTATGTATGTAGTATGTATGTAGCATGTAGTATGTATGTAGCATGTAGTATGTATGTAGTATGTATGTAGTATATATGTAGCATGTAGTATGTATGTAGCATGTAGTATGTAGCATGTATGTAGCATGCATGTAGTATGTATGTAGCATGTAGTATGTATGTAGCATGCATGTAGTATATATGTAGTATGTATGTAGTATGTATGTAGCATGTAGTATGTATGTAGCATGCATGTAGTATGTATGTAGTATGTATGTAGTATGTATGTAGCATGTAGTATGTATGTAGCATGTAGTATGTATGTAGCATGCATGTAGTATATATGTAGTATGTATGTAGTATATATGTAGCATGTAGCATGCATGTACTATATATGTAGTATGTATGTAGTATGTATGTAGCATGTATGTAGCATGTAGTATGTATGTAGCATGCATGTAGTATATATGTACTATGTATGTAGCATGTAGTATGTATGTAGTATGTATGTATGTAGTATTTTTTTTTTTTTTACATTTAACACATTAGCCGGATGATGGGACTACTACTGTCCCATCATTGGCTAATGTGTCAATCACTGTCATGGTAGCAGGCATCGCCCGATGGGACTTGTAGTCCCATCGGACGATGCCTGCACAGCCCCCCGGAGCCTGCACAGACCACCGGAGCCTGCACAGACCACCGGCAGGCCGGCACAGCCCCCCGGCAGGCCGGTACAGACCCCCACAGGGTGCACAGACCACCGGCAGGCCGGCACAGCCCCCCGGCAGGCCGGTACAGACCCCGGGCAGTCCACACAGCCCCCGGGCAGGCCGGCACAGCTCCCCGGCAGGCCGGCAGAGACCCCCGGCAGGCCCGAAATGACGGCGCATCATGATGCGCACACACAGCGCATCATGATGACGTCATTTTGGCTGTCAGTCATCTTTGAACTTCCGATTCCGATGCCCGATATTGAAAAAATATCGGATGTCGGTATCGGAATTCCGATACAGCAAGTATCGGCCGATACCCGATACTTGCAGTATCGGAATGCTCAACACTAGAGATGAGGTGTTAATGTGGTGATGGGGGTTAATGAGTGGAGATGGGGTTAATGAGTGGAGATGGGGGTTAATGAGTGGAGATGGGGGTTAATGTGGGGATGGGGGTTAATGAGTGGGGATGGGGGTTAATGAGTGGAGATGGGGTTAATGAGTGG
Source organism: Dendrobates tinctorius (assembly GCF_039654945.1). NCBI lineage: Eukaryota > Metazoa > Chordata > Amphibia > Anura > Dendrobatidae > Dendrobates > Dendrobates tinctorius. The sequence goes on along the minus strand of NW_027361754.1, from coordinate 15,926,342 downwards.
AGATGGGGGTTAATGTGGGGATTGGGTAAATGAGTGGGGGGGTTAATGAGTGGAGATGGGGGTTAATGAGTGGAGATGGGGGTTAATGAGTGGAGATGGGGGTTAATGAGTGGAGATGGGGTAAATGAGTGGGAGGGTTAATGAGTGGAGATGGGTGTTAATGTGTGGGGGGTTAATGAGTGGAGATAGGGGTTAATGTGTGGGGGTTAATGTGGGGATGGGAGTTAATGAGTGTAGGGGTTAATGAGTGAAGATGGGGTTAATGTGTGGGGGTTAATGAGTGGAGATGGGGGTTAATGTGTGGGGGGTTCAGGGAGTAGGGACAGGTGGTTATTGAGTGGGGATGGGGGATACTTAATGTGTGGGGGGATTTGGAGTGGGGATGGTGGGTTATTTATTGTATGTGAAGGATTTGGAGTTGGGATGAGGGATTCAATGTGTGTGGGGGATTTGTAGTGGGGATGGGGGGATTTAATGTGTGGGGAGATTTGAGGACACAGAATGAAGAGTATGTATGTATGAGGGCATGTATGAGGACACAGTTTGCGGGATGGATGCAGACAGTAAGGGGTGTGAACGGGTAAATGTATGTGGACACAGTATGAGTAGCGATGGGAAAAATGTATGTGGACACAGTATGGGGAGTGAGGGTGATGGGATGTGTGCAGACACAGTATGGGGAGTCAGGGGTATGTGTGAGCAGACAGTATAGAGAGTGTGGGGGTAAATATATGAGGAGACAGTATGGTAAACAGGTGGGATGTTAGAGGAGAAAGTATGAGGAGGGAGGGGAATAGTGTGAGGCCACAGTATATTGCAGATATTTTTATTTAGGAGCAGTATAATGACATTTCTATCTTTAAGGGCATCGTGTGGAGATTTGCTGCAGAAGACCGGAGAAGATGGACGTCTGCAGAGACGAGATGTGAATGAGAAAACTCATCATGGGGTTGGGACAAGAAGAATAAAAGAAGGAGAACGACTCCAGAGACTACAATCATCTATAAGGTACCTGGATGTAAATGTTATTTGTGATACTGACTTATTCTCTTGTTTTTATTTATGTTAGGAACATTAAAGGGGTTCTCCAGGTTTGCGCTGAGTCTGCTGTCATTCTGTGTGACTGCAGACTTCTGAATTCTCACAGTGCTCACTGAACGCTGTCAGGATTCTCTCGTGCCGGTAATTTACATACATGCGGTCACATGCTGACTAGACGTGTGTGGCCTCACTCAATGAAAATGAACAGAGCGAGGCCAGGCACGTCTAGTCAGAATGTGGCCAGAAGTATACAAATCACATACCTGCGCTGACATGACTGTACATCGGCAAAGGAGAATCCTAAAAGTGTGCACGTGCATTAGTTTTGAGAATTCAGAAGCTGCAATGTCAGGATTCAGCTCTGCAGGTTCCAGTGTCATCACATGGACACTTCACTCATATGCAATTTTCATAGTTATGGTCTTGTGACAACGAGCATCTCATCTTGCTTTCAGTTTTTTACTGAACATGGAGAGCAGCTCGTGGGTACATGACTAAGTGTGCAAGTCGCATATGTGCTGGGGGGTTGCCGAAACAAATTCTTGCCCCGGGTGCCAGAAAGCCTAGATACGCCTCTGGCTGCCCATGTGCAAAGGCTGGTTCAGGTGAATAAATACCCCCTCGATTGAGGGTCTGTCCTTGGGACTTGTTAATAGTCATGGCGAATGCAGGTTTGACTGGAAACTGTCGTCTTGTTAATTTAATGGGTAACCCAGTCTCGGAAGGACATAAATCTATGCGTGGAATAAATACAATGTTCCCTTCATCTGATCTAGTAATCACTTTAGCCTGTATGATGTTGGGGTCTAAGGCAGTGACAATCAGCTGAGTCCCATTGCACAGACCTTTGTTGGCATTTAGGTTTCGCAGTAGCATGACAATGGTGCCCATTTTAAGTTGGAGCTGATGTGTTGGCATTCCCGATGGCATCAGTGAATTTAAAAATTCAGCTGGGTATTGTTCATGGTCATCAGCTTCATCAGCATCCACAGAATTGTTGCTTGTATATAAAATGTACTCGCCACTTATTCTATCCATTATTTGAGAAGGTGTACATCTTCATTTTTTGGACAGAGTATTACATATGATGCTGCAGTGTTAACACTTTCTGTGTAATTGACATTTATGGTAATGCTTTGTCGGAAGATGTCGGTCACTAAACAGCCAATGGCCAGCATGTCAGGAGGAATTTCTATGACATCTCCAAGGTTGTGTTCATTTGACAGTTCACAATTTCCAAGTGTTAGGCATAAGGTTCTGGTTGCTGCACAGCAGGAATCCTGAGCCTTGCATTTGGCAGTCTCACATTCCTCTCCGGACGCGGAGGAGGCTGCTCAGCAGACTCATCGATCCAAGCGCTCTGCTCAGACAAGCTCTGTAGGTTTGGTTGCTGCTGCCACCTCTGGTCTAGCTATAGCAACGCATGCTGGGCAGCAGCGAGCTACTCCAGGGACTAAGTCCTCCTTTCAGTCCACTGAGCATGCCCGTGGGATGATCTTTAATAGGAGATCGGAGGTCACATGCTCAGGTCCTTCTCCAGCTCTGATTGGACCATCAGGAAGGTCAGGAAGTTCCCGGAAGGATGCTGCTATAAAAGAGTTGCATGGCTGCAAGGCCATGCCCTAGTATAGACAAAGATTAGACCATGTGGAGTGAGTGTTGTATGCATGTATGAATGTCTCTAGTGAATGACTCATTGGAAACCCCTACCCTCGGTACGCATGTGTTGTGCAGCCTAGCCTGTCAAGTGCCCAGGTCTAGGTGTAGGTAGAGGCAGAGTTCAAGACTAGAATCAGTGTCCACCGGTGGCTCTAAATGCCATGGTGCACGTGCTCGACACTCCTCCCTGGTCAGCATCTATAGTGGTGTCCGCAGGAGCGACGCCACGTGATCTGAAGGTCTAGAGGGACTCTGACCCCGTGTCCTTGGGGCAGAGTTCTGTGACCACATTCTGAGCACTCCCTTGCCGAGCTCTGTGAGTGCTAACAGACTTTGGCATTTAAGTTTTGCGGTACTGCGGCTCTGTGATGTAACAGAGTCCGCTCCTGTTCTCACTGGGTGACGCTAACCCGCATGTGACCTTTTATATACCGCTATATACATCTGTCATTACTAAGCAGCAGTTTACCACCTCTGCACAGTGGACCCCGGGCTGCGAACACACCTTACTATCATATTATTTGGTGTGTTCCGCCAGCCCGTAACACCGAGTTTAAGCAACTAACTGCTGTATTCAGGATCACTGGACCGCATGTTATTCAATAGTAGCAGTCTTGTAAAGTTTTTCCATTGTTTTGAATATTTAACACAGCAATCTACAGTTTCTGTTCTTGTGGCATTAGCAAGTACAGGAAGGCATTGTCTGAAATCTCCTCCAAGAACAAAAACTTTACCTCCAAAGGGTACTTTATTTTTGTCAGCAACTTGTGATGTCATGACATCACGTAGAAGTCTATCGATGACATTTAAAGCATGGTTTTATGCCATTGTGCACTCATCAATGATAAAAAGTTTAGTATGTTGTAATTTTTTGGCAGCGTTGGTATCACTTTTAATCCAGGAAACAGAAGTTTCATTCATAGGAATTGGTATGCCGTAGAGAGAGTGCATGGTTCGTCCTCCTCGTAGCAAGTTAGCCACTATTCCTGTTGTGGCTGCAGGTGAGACGTCTCCTTGTCCTCGTACATAATGCAAGAGTAGATGGTATATTTAGGTTTTTCCACTGCCACCAGGGCCATCAATAAAGAAGCACTTGGGTGTTAGGCTACTTTCACACATCAGGTTTTCGGCGTCAGGCGCGATCCGGCGTCGTGCCGGAATGCCGGATCCGGCAAATGTTTTGTAAAACCTGATGTGCCGGATCCGGTTTTCTGCCGGATCCGTCTTGTTCTTGACAGACAAAACCGGATCCATCTCATCCGGTTCATCCGTTTTTCTATCCGTTTTTCGACAGATTACGCCGGATCTGGTTTTTAAAATTGACCCTTGTGGCCTTCCGAACGGGATTGGCTACTGGAAAACTATATATAGCATGTTCCTACAGCCCTTCTTTGACAGGTTGTAGAGGAGAAAGTGCAGGTTGGAGAGAAGAGCAAGTTACTGGCGAAGATGGATGTTGTCATTGGAAATATTACCACTAGAAGTTCTGTGACGGTTTCAGTAATGAGGGACAATTTTGCACTATACTTTATGTCACCTCAAGGCAGAGTACACTGGCAGGATGACAGAGTGTGAAAGATTTGTGCCCTAACCAAACTTGTGTACCTTCTGGACCAACAGTATATACCTTTGCCAACCAAAGTTGGCTATCTTGTCATGGTCTTACTATTTTTAGCTTTAGGCCACAGGTGTGTACCTGGTTGTGTTTTATGCAAAGTATTTCACCTTTTAACAAAAGTTGTGTACATTGTTAGGAAATCACCAACAATAAACACAACTTTTCAGGTGAAATACTTTGCTTCAAACACAACCAGGAACACAACTGTGGCAAAAAGCTAAAATTTACCCACAGTTATATACCTGGTTTTGAATACCTTTTTACCTTTTAAATACCCTGTATTTAACCTTTTTTTAAACATATTTCGCCGCAGAAAGAAATGACAGACAACCAGTGTAAACAATAATTTAACTTTTATTTAAAATATTTTTTTTTTGTGTAAACTGTTTTTAAAGTTAAAAAAACTTTTTTAATAAAGGTTTGAAACCAACCAAATGGGCATTTTTATTACAAAAAAAACATTATAACTCGGTGTAGTGTGGGGTGGAAATACTGCTGGAGGGGCTGCGGGACACTTCGACAATGGGAGTGTGGAGAGAGGACTGGGATCGTGGTGGGGAAGGAACAGTTAGAGGTGATGGTGTGGAAAAAGCTACAGAATGGGTGGACATGTGGGAGGCAGAAGAGGTGGTGGGCGGTGGAGTGGAGGGTTGGGCAGGGACTGTAGGAGCAGATGATGTTGATGGAAAGTTGTATGGGGAAGGAGTTTGGTACGGGGAAGGAGTTTGGTACGGGGAAGGAGTTTGGTACGGGGAAGGAGTTTGGTACGGGGAAGGAGTTTGGTACGGGGCAGGTTGCTGGAAGTGGGGAGATGTCTGGTACTGGGGAGGTTGCTGGTACTGGTGAGGTTGCTGGTATGTAATAGGAGGGGGAGGATGGAAAGTGGCTGGAGGGGGTGCAGATGTAATAGGAGGGGGAGGATGGAAAGTGGCTGGAGGGGGTGCAGATGTAATAGGAGGGGGAGGATGGAAAGTGGCTGGAGGGGGTGCAGGTGGAGGAACTACAGTGGTGGGAGGTGGAGGTTGGGAGGTAACCTGCTGTAGAGCACCGTGGCACGAATGCATTACATGCATCTGCTGGGTAGGAGATAGTGTTGCCATGCGCTCCACAACAGACCTGAAAAAGGTGTGGTTTGGCGAAGATCTTGCTTCTGAATGCATGGTTTGCAGAAGTGTCTTCACCTCCAGAATGCTGGAGTTGATCTGCTGAAAGCCTGCGGAGATTTGCTCTGACAAGACTTTTAGACAGTTCTGGAAAGATGCATTCAGATGCAAGAACTCTGGCGCATAACTCTTTTCCTGACCCCTCTGCCGCTGCCGCCCAGTACCCGCAGGTGTACTAGAGGTGGCAGGGGCAGAAGGGTGGGGTAAAGGGAAAGCGATCTCCTCACCAGCAGCTTCATGTAATGTAGGCGGCCACGATGCTCCTGTGCTGGTGGATGGGACAGATGGGTCGAATGTGTGGGAAGGCTGGGAAGGTGCAGATGTACCGGGGCGGTCGAAGTGTCCCTCGGTGCCGGTCTCCTCAGGGATCGCCTCAGAAGGGTCCAATCGTGCAGGCTCCCGAGTGCTGCTCACCGTGCTGTGGAATAAAGAGAAAAAAAACAATTAAAATACTGACATGGTATGGCCCTGGCTGAAAAAAAAAAGTTACATCTAACATTTTTTTTCACATGTGGTGTGTAATATTTACCTTCTAGTGACCATTGTTTCCCGGAGGAACGACAGGGCTTGTGCGTACTTGTACTTGCTCCTGCGTCCTCCAGATCCACTCGGGGCCCGCATCTCTTTATTGAACTCCTTCTTGAAACGATCCCTCACAGACCGCCACCGATTCACAATTCTGTTCCCTGAAAGGAGAAAGGAGTGGTTAGTATACAACATCAGTGTTTCACAAACTCCAGTCCTCATGGTCCCCAGGGGTCATGTTTTCAGGATTTCCATAGTAAATAGAAATCCTGAACACATGATCCGTGGGGACCACGAGGACTGGAGTTCGGGAAACACTGGTTTACATCAAGCAACCGGTACTGTATATACTTACGCTCTTTAATCTGGGCCCGAACATCGAGGTCCTCCCAGCGGCCCACAAGGAGCGAACAGATTTCCTCCCAGAGTCGTCGGGTAACGATAAGGTCAGCGTGGCGGCGGTCAGCCATATTCCAGAGCGGCTCCCTTTCTCTGACGAGATCGATGAGGTGGTCCACATCGAGTCCTCCATCCTCACCGTCAGAGTCGGGAGCACGCTGTGAAGGCTGTTAAAGAAAAAGACAAAAATAACATAATTAGCCTCCACAAAAGAAATGAAATAAAAAGTGCAAAAAAACAAAGCAAAAATATTTATACTTACACGCTGGTGACCGCCGCGTTGCTGTCGCCGACGACCCTGGGAGGCACTGCGAGGACCTCTTGGCCGAGCACCAGATTGGGAAGATTAGAGAAGAAAACAAAAAATGTTATGTCTTTGGATGTAGGCATTTGTTTGCTGTGTGTGGTCTGCAGAACATTGTTTTCTATGTGTTGTGTGTAGTGTGATGTTGTGTTTCTGCGTTTGATGCAAAAAACTTACCAATTGTGAGCCCACTCCAAGTGTCTGTCCACCCCTTCCTTCTTCTTCTGGGAGCTCCTCTTCATCTTGTGAATCCTGTTTTGAAATAAAAGGCAATGAATAGACATATATTACAGAGATGATGGATTTTGGAAATAAAAACTTACCGTCAAACGCTGACGATGCGAGGGAGGGCTCCCAGAAGATGATGTGCTGTCTTCCTGGTGGCCACACTCCATGCCTGTGGGTGGTGTTCCAGCTGCTGCCATTGCTGCTGCTGCTGCATCTATTGGGCGGCTGTTGAATAAAGAGAAACAAAGGGCCAATGAATATCTTGATATTCAATAGCCCTAGTTTGGAGGAATGGGGGATTTGATAATTACCGTCTCTCATCTGCTGCTGGCCTCCCCTCCTCAGCATGTTCCATTTGCTGCTCCATTTGGGGTGGTGGTGGTGCTGATGGTGCTGCAGTGGTCTCCTGCCTTCTCCTGCTGCGCTTGGTTGCTTTCTTGGGTGGCATGTTGGGTGTGGCTGTGGGTCCCACTGTCTTGCTTTTATATATGTGTAAGGATTCCAAAGGGTGAACCCACTGGACCGCGGCAAGCGAACCTCCCCTGGGCGAGCGGACCAGGTGGACCACCCCCTATACAGGGAGCGTTTGGGACAGGCCCAGGGGAAACTACTCACCACGGCAGCTGGTACCCGAGGACGGAGGTGCACAGTAGAGGGTGCAGCGGGCTGGCGGAAGGATGAGCTGGACTGGAACCGGCAGGACTGGAGGCCAGGAACGGAGGCTGAAGGATACAGGCAGGCAAGGCTGGAACGGCAAGACACGGGTCAGACGCAGGGCACAGGCTGAACACGGAGACGAGATGGCGGGCACTGGGAGGAACACAAGGAACGGTTAGACAGGGAGGACGAGGAAAGGGTAAGAGCAGCAGGGAAAAAGGCAGGCAGGCTGGAGCCAGAGTCACAGAGAGAGGAAGTGACGATCAGGCGGTGAGCTGGAGGAAGAGGCTGCCTCTTATAGAGGCAGGAGTTTCCGGGTCAGGTCAGCAGGGTCAGGAGGGCGGGGAGAAGGCCTGGCTAGGCCTGTAGTGGGACCTGGAGCGCAGGGTGCGCATGCGCCCCGGGCCGAATGCCGGGACAGAGCGCGGGGTGGAGGACAGGTGTGCAGGTGAGCGCGCGCCCGCCACGGGAGCACGCCGGAGGCGGCGGGCGCACCCAGCGCGGGGAGAGGCGGCAGCAGGAGCCGAGGACGCGGCGGGAGCGGCGAGCGTTGAGCCGGCGGTAAGCGTGACAGTACCCCCCCTTCCCACGGCCGGAAAGAAACTTAGCTAAAATCTGGGGAGCTTGAATGTTCTCCCGGGGTTCCCAGGATCTCTCCTCAGGGCCAAAACCTTTCCAGTCAATTAAAAAGAAAGTTTTACCTCTAGATCGTTTCATAGCAAGAATTTCCTTAACCTCAAAGACATCCTGTGCGGAAACGGGCGCGGGAGCGCTGCCAGTAGAAGCATGAAACTGGTTGAGTATGACCGGTTTTAAGAGGGAAACGTGAAACGAATTAGGAATCCGCAGTGAAGCAGGGAGTTTTAGCTTGTAGGCAACGTCATTGATACGGGCTAGAACCTCAAAGGGACCGATGTAGCGGGGACCCAGTTTGTAGGAGGGAATTTTGAGACGAACAAATTTTGAGGATAGCCAAACTTTATCCCCAGGGTGGTACAGCGGAGAATCTAGGCGTTTCTTATCGGCGTGCTTCTTGAACCCGTCTCGTGCTCGCTTAAGTGCGGTTTTGGTCTCCTGCCAGACCCTGGAGAACTCCTTGGTCAGAAGATCGGCCGCCGGCACACCCGAGGTCGGGAGTACCGGCAGAGGTATACCAGGATGTTGACCGTAGACCGTAAAGAAAGGCGACTTGGCGGAGGATTCGCTGGTATGGTTGTTGAAAGCGAATTCGGCCCAAGGAAGCAAGTTGGACCAATTGTCTTGATGGCCGTTGGAAAAATGTCGGAGGTATGCTACGAGGATCTGGTTCGTGCGTTCCGCTTGACCGTTGGACTGAGGGTGATAAGCGGAGGAAAAGTCCAACGTTACCTCCATCAGCTTACATAGAGCCCTCCAGAAACGCGAGGTAAACTGAACCCCTCTGTCCGAGACAATGTGCTTGGGGAAGCCATGAATCCGGAAGACATGAGATATAAAAATTCTTGCCAGGTCAGGAGCGGAAGGAAGACCGGGCAGAGGGATGAAGTGGGCCATCTTGGAGAAGCGGTCCACGACCACCAGAATGACCGTGTGACCTGAGGAACGCGGTAGATCCGTAATAAAATCCATCGCGATATGCTGCCACGGAGCCGAGGGAACCGGAAGTGGATGCAGAAAACCGGAGGGTGGCTGACGTGGGACCTTGTTCTTGGCACACGATGGGCAGGAGAGGATGAAACTTCGGACATCTTGAGACAAAGAAGGCCACCAATAAAAACGAGAGATGAGGGAGAATGTCTTCTTGAGGCCGGCATGACCCGCTAACTTGGTAGCATGACCCCAATGTAGAACTCGCCTCCTGTCATCATCTTGGACAAAAGTCTTGCCGGGGGGCACGGAAGTCAGGTTAACAGGCGCGACTACGATGAGCTTGCTTGGCTCCACAATGTGTGAAAGCTCCTCCTCGTTGTCGGTGACCAGAAAGGATCGAGACAGGGCATCCGCTTTGAGATTCTTTTCACCCGGACGGAAATGGAGCTCAAAGTCGAACCGGTTAAAGAATAATGACCATCGGGCCTGCCGGGGATTAAGCCTTTGTGCTGATTGAATGTAGGCTAGATTCTTGTGGTCGGTGAAGATGTGGAGAGGGTGTACCGCTCCTTCCAGAAGATGCCGCCACTCTTCCAAGGCTAACTTAATGGCAAGCAGCTCTCTGTCCCCGATGGTATAGTTTCTCTCCGCAGGGGAGAAAGTCTTGGAGAAGAAGCCGCAGGACACCAAGCGACCGGAAGGAGATCTCTGGGAGAGAACCGCACCGGCTCCGGTGGCAGAAGCGTCTACCTCTAGGGTGAATGGTTTGTTCGCCTCTGGACGATGTAGCACCGGGGCTGTGGCAAAGGCTTGCCTCAAGGTTCGGAAGGCGTTCTCGGCCTCAGGAGGCCAGTGGTGAGGATCGGCTCCCTTTCGGATCAGAGCAGAGATGGGAGCAGTCAGAGAGGAAAAGTGCGGAATAAACTGCCGGTAATAGTTGGCGAAACCCAGGAACCATTGGATAGCCTTAATTCCCTGAGGACGCGGCCAGTTGAGTACCGCAGACACTTTTCCCGGATCCATGCGCAAGCCAGAATCGGAAATGATATAACGCAAGAACGGCAGAGACGACTGTTCGAAGGCGCATTTTTCCAGCTTGGCGTAGAGACGATGTGTTCTCAACCGAAGTAAAACTTGACGCACGTCTTTTCGATGTGTGGACAAATCAGGAGAAAATACCAGAATGTCGTCCAAGTAAACCACCACGCAGGAGTAAAGAAGATCTCGGAAAATATCATTGACAAATTCTTGGAACACTGCGGGGGCATTGCATAGGCCGAAGGGCATGACGAGGTATTCATAATGGCCGTCACGAGTGTTGAAGGCGGTCTTCCATTCGTCACCAGAGCGGATCCGGACCAGATTGTAGGCCCCTCGAAGATCCAATTTAGTGAAGATCCGTGCACCCCGTAGACGGTCAAATAACTCCGGGATGAGGGGCAGAGGATATTTATTCTTGATGGTGATAACGTTGAGCCCTCTATAATCAATACAGGGACGCAGGGACCCGTCCTTCTTCTTGACAAAAAAGAACCCAGCGCCTGCAGGAGAGGAAGACTTACGAATAAAGCCTTTGGCCAAGTTTTCCTGAACGTATTCGGACATGGCCTGGGTCTCGGAGGGAGACAGCGGGTAGATGCGACCACGAGGCGGCGTAGAACCGGGGAGCAGATCGATGGGGCAGTCATATGGACGATGCGGAGGCAGGACCTCTGCTTCCTTCTTGTCGAAGACATCCAAAAAGGCCCAGTAGGCGGAGGGTAATTCGGTAGACATCGACATAGGACGTGGAAATTTCGGCGGCTGTACAGGGAGTAAGCACTTATCTTGACAAAGTCGACCCCATCGCAGAACGTCACCAGAGCGCCAATCCAGGATAGGCTCGTGGGTCCTTAGCCAGGGAAGTCCCAGAAGGATGGCATGGGACAAAGAAGGTAGCACATAGAATACTATCTTCTCCCGGTGTAAGGCTCCGACCTGAAGCTCCACCTCTTCGGTAACCTGAGTAACGGACTCCCGCAGGGGTTGACCGTCGACCGAAGCAATCTGCCGAGGGGTCTCCAGGGATCTGACAGGAATTCCAAGTCTCCTAACCGCCTCAAGTTGGATGAAGTTACCGGCCGCCCCAGAATCTATATAGGCCCATTCTGAAAAATGTTTAGAATCCAGGTGCAAAAGGACAGATAGGGTCAAGGGTAGAGAGGAGTCAAAATTACCTAGGAAGACCTCTCTTACCTGTCCTAGGCGGAGGCGTTTCCCGGACGAATGGGGCAGGCACGAAGAAAGTGGGACGCACTCCCACAGTAGAAACAGAGCCCCTGTTCGACCCTCTCTCTCCGACGCTCCTCCACCGGTTTGAGGCGATCCACTTGCATGGGTTCCGGTAGTGGGAGCGTGGAGGCTGGAGTCGAGCGGGCTCGAGGTGGACTCCGAGCGGCCGGAGGAGCGCGGAGAGGTCTCCTGTCCCTAGCGAGCTCTCGGGAACGTTCTTGAAAGCGGAGGTCGATGCGGGTGGCCAAAGAGATTAAATCCTCCAAGGAGGTGGGGGTATCCCGCCCCGCCAGCTCGTCCTTGATCCGCCCCGAAAGGCCCCGCCAAAAGGCTCCCACCAAGGCCTCATTGTTCCAACCCAACTCTGAGGACAGGGTGCGAAACCGAATGGCGTACTGACCTACTGAAAGCGTGCCCTGATGCAGATTGAATAGTGCCTCGGTAGCGGAGGCAAGGCGACCGGGTTCATCAAACACCTTACGAAAGGTGTCTAGAAAAAAGGAGAGTTGAGTGACCACGGGATCGTCTTTCTCCCAGAGGGGGTTAACCCACGCTAGAGCCTCTCCTTCTAAGTGGGACACAATGAAGGCCACCTTGGCACGGTCAGTGGGGTACTGATGTGGCAGCAACTCAAAATGTAACTGGCATTGATTTAAAAACCCTCTACACATCTTGGGGTCGCCACTATAACGCGGGGGTTTAGCCAGCCGAGGGGAGGGGAGCGGAACCGCAGGCTGTGCCGGGGCTGCGGCCGCGGTCTGGAGGGCCAGCAGGCGGTTGTCCACCGAGGCCATGTAGTTCAGGATATGAGCCTGAGTGTCGTGCTGCTGGGCTAGCTCCTGTTGGAGGCCGGCGATCTGGGTGGTACTCCCTGGATCCGAGGCCTGTAGTGACGAGAGACGAGACTCCATGGATTTGAGGAACGACATGATCCTCGCTTGATTTTCCCGCAGGAACAGAAGTTCCTTTTGGGTCGGGGTAGAAGTACCAGCGGGGTCCATGGCCTGATCGTTCTGTAAGGATTCCCAAGGGTGAACCCACTGGACCGCGGCAAGCGAACCTCCCCTGGGCGAGCGGACCAGGTGGACCACCCCCTATACAGGGAGCGTTTGGGACAGGCCCAGGGGAAACTACTCACCACGGCAGCTGGTACCCGAGGACGGAGGTGCACAGTAGAGGGTGCAGCGGGCAGGCGGAAGGATGAGCTGGACTGGAACCGGCAGGACTGGAGGCCAGGAACGGAGGCTGAAGGATACAGGCAGGCAAGGCTGGAACGGCAAGACACGGGTCAGACGCAGGGCACAGGCTGAACACGGAGACGAGATGGCGGGCACTGGGAGGAACACAAGGAACGGTTAGACAGGGAGGACGAGGAAAGGGTAAGAGCAGCAGGGAAAAAGGCAGGCAGGCTGGAGCCAGAGTCACAGAGAGAGGAAGTGACGATCAGGCGGTGAGCTGGAGGAAGAGGCTGCCTCTTATAGAGGCAGGAGTTTCCGGGTCAGGTCAGCAGGGTCAGGAGGGCGGGGAGAAGGCCTGGCTAGGCCTGTAGTGGGACCTGGAGCGCAGGGTGCGCATGCGCCCCGGGCCGAATGCCGGGACAGAGCGCGGGGTGGAGGACAGGTGTGCAGGTGAGCGCGCGCCCGCCACGGGAGCACGCCGGAGGCAGCGGGCGCACCCAGCGCGGGGAGAGGCGGCAGCAGGAGCCGAGGACGCGGCGGGAGCGGCGAGCGTTGAGCCGGCGGTAAACGTGACAATATGTCTTGTGGGCAGAGCTACTGAGCATGCTCAGACCAAAAAAGACGGATCCGGCCACCGGATTGCGGCGCTCATAGGCTTTCATTGTGTGAAAAAGCCGGACGCGCCGGATCCGGCGTGTCCGGCTTTTTCGCCGGAGACAAAAAACGTTACAGTAGCCGTTTTTTCCAGACGCCGGATCGCGACACATTGCCGGATCCGGCGAAAACCGGATGAAACGCATGGCCATCCGGCGCGATCCGGCGCAAATGCAAGTCAATGGGGGGGAAACCGGATCCGGCATTGCATTTTGCCGGATCCGGTTTCTGTCAAAAGCGCCGGATCGCGCCTGACGGCGAAAACATGATGTGTGAAAGAGGCCTTAATGTGGTGTCTTGTAAAGCTTGAACTATGGCCTCATAGGCAAAACTTTGCTCCTGATTCAGAGTTTTTTTAATCTCTGCAGCCCTTGTTAACTCATATTCCTTATCGTACTCATCTTGAGGTTGACTTTTTTTGTTTGCTGGTCGAGGTAAATTAAAATCACCAAAAGACTTCCCATGGATTAGCAGCAAATCTTGCACATCTTTCCTAGCATACTCTTCACAAGTGATGCAATCTTCTGAGTTATTTTGGTATCTATGACAGTAGTCTTTTAAAAAATGTTCCTTAAACTCATTCCACAACTCTAGGGGATTAGTAGGTGGGTCGAAAACACAAATGTAAGGAAACATCTCCCTAAGTTGTCTAGGCATGTTCAGAATGGTGGCATCTATTATAGTATTTTTCCAGACATTGTCATCTATCAACAATCCTAGTGCTAATGCAGCATCTTTAAATGTTTGAGGTGTAACCCTATGTACGGATTTAATGCTGTCAAAACTTGTTGCGCCTTTTAATGCAATAGTAACAAACGTTAATAATATCGTTCTTCGTCTTTTACACTAACTGTATGCATTCTTCCAATTACTTTAATGCTTTATCGCTTTCTGAGTTCCCATGTGCCTTGTTTCCAAACATAGTGCTCCGGAGTTTCTCGGTAGTAATATTGATATGCATTTAGGTCGATCTTATTAAGATTGACGTACGCCATTAGTGTGGAATTGTTATGAAGCTTTTGTTGCCTGTTGTCAATGGGATCGCCTTCAGGAAAATATAGTGGCTGAGAGTTAGGCATGTGTACCGCTAGGCGAATGATGGCATGAGATTGTTTATGCATTGGGTAAGCAAATATTCGCCATGCAGTTTCTGGTGTACTGACGTATCTCGAATCGACAAATTGGTTTGTTTCATCATGTTTGATGTCTCTTTGAGCTATTTCAATGTTAGCTTTGTCGTGTCCTTTGTATACATATTTAAACAAATATTTAACACTTTGGATAGAGGCACAAATTTCTACATTAATGTGGCAGTTGTATTTTTTGAGCAAATATGGGTTGTATGGAACAACCCATGAATTATGAATTGTTTTTGAATGATGGTCGTAGGTTCTCCCAATGTTTCTTCGGTAACTTGAATAGCCGTCCTTTTGCTTGACAGTATATTCTTGATATTTTTGGGGGAAACCTTTGATACACTTCCCATTATCCATACAAGGAGAGCTAGGATTGGCTTCTCCACAGGGACCATGAATCATGTTTTTAATAACAATGTTGTGGAGCTGAGGGTATTTTATTTCATCGGGAATTTCTGCCCAAACTATGTTGTCCATGTCCTCTTCATTTCTTAATTTTGAATTGTTTTCAAGGATTATTAAAATATGTGCGTGTGGAAGACCACGCTTTTGAAACTCGATAACATGGACGGCTGCGTTGACCTCTCCAAATAAGCCAATATTGATGTCTGCTAATAGGGAATCAAGTTTAATTTTAAAAACACGTGCCACCAACTCTGGCCTATGCTCCACACATTGCCACGGATCTAAATTTTTTGTTATTTCAGTCCACTTGGGATTGCATGTCATGGTGACAAACAGATCTGGGCGACCATACTTTGTTACTATACACATAGCATCCTGGTAGCGCTGGTGCATGTTTCTTGGACTGCCTTCAAAAGATGATGGCAAAATTACTGTCTTTCCAATTGGGATGCCCTTTTCAATAGATTTTTTTAGTAAATGTTCTTGGAGGAGGCAGTAATCTTCCACTTTTAAATCTTTCTGGTGCATTCTGATGTAATGTAGACGATTTGCCACTATTTTGACGTATGCATTGACTAAATATTGCTGTGTGAGCTTGTCATCATTGAATAGTGGATTAAATCCCTTCCTGACCGATAATACAAAGCTATAGTACTGAAGTTGGGTTATTCTTCTGGCACTATTTCCCTGTTGTTTTAGACCATCATGCCAGCCTTTGTCTCCATAAGGGAAAAATATAGGATACAGCAGAGCATCCAAATTGCAATGGAGAATGCTGATACGTTGTGTTTTGGGAGCCAGAAGGTTGCGTGGATCAGGTTTTAAATGGATTAATATGTCTCTATTGAAGGGAGGCTCACCATCTTCATTCTGAAAGACAACTGCAACTTCATTCACTGTTGGGTTGTTGTATTGCCTTGGATCTTGATTCCTATCTTTCTAGCCATTGTGATGGTTGGCATGACAGTTCCATTTTGATCTGCTCTTGTTGTTCAACATCACGTAGCATTCGATTGGCAGCAGCAAATGGATTGCTAGCTTGCAGTTGCTCTGCAATAATGTTCATCAATGTAGGTTGACATTTTTCATTTTCTTTTATTTTGAGTCAGTTCATTTGCATCGGCGGTATCCAGTATATAAAGTTGAGCAAATTTTGGTTGGTCTTTCTCTGTTGGATGTAGTGTGCCTGTTCGATGATAAATCTGTCCATGTATGCGAAAACAGTATGGGCCATATCCAGGTGGCGATGAAATACTTGCTCCCATGGTGGCATAAGCAAAAGAGCTGTTGATACTACGAATATTGTCCATGAAATTTTTGCTGAATTCACTTTCTCCTGTCATCAACTTTTTGAATTCTTCAGGATACTGGAATATAGGCCGATGTACTTTTCCCTTCTGACAGCACTGCATAAATTTTCCATCGGAAGGCATCTCATCTCCAAAATTCAAAGATTGGCAACTGTGTTCTCAACGTGGGTTACATTTTTTGCTTGTAGTTGAAGTTCATGTCTTTCTTTTTCTATATGGCTTGTTTGCCGGCGGATGTTGATTTGTCATTGGTGTTGTAGTCGCACTTCTCTATGGCTTTGTGTTTCAGCTTGTCTCTGTAGATGGTGTGCTTCAGCATTTTGTGACAGTGTACTTGCTGTGGCGAATGAACATTGTTCCTGACGTAGCTTGCGTTGGGATAATGCATTGTTAGTCAACCCCACACATCTTGTAGTTGTGGACGTAACAGCGAGGTGTGCTGGTTGTGATGGGTCACCTTGTGAGCATGATATTGATGAAGCGACGGCAGATTTCTTTTGCTGAGCTGTCGGTGCCCAATGGCATCTTGTGATAATCTAATGACTTTTGCATCAGGGGACTCATCTGCTCTACGCCTACGCTTATATGCTTTAAGTCCCAGCGGTGCTGTTTTTCTTCAGGAGTCTCATTTACGCGTTGTCATCTTTTGCTGCTTTCCTTTCATTGTTATTAGCGTACTTTTTAGGAGGAGCCATGTTGGCGTTGATATTTGCAGTCTAAGGAAACCTAAATTAGCCCTGGTGATTTAGACTTGTGCTTGTGTTGGTTGGTGAGTCTGTGACACACTATTACGTGTATTTTTGGTTGCACTGTCACGGTATTATGTGAAGTTTTTGATGTCCGTGACACGCTGTAATGTGTATTATTTTAGGTCTATTGACAAGTTGTAATGTGTCTTTTTTAGGTCCAACGACGCGCTGTACCGTGTCTTAGGTCCAGCAATGCGCTGTAATGTGTATTATTTTAGGTCCAGTGACACACTGTAACGTTTATTTTTTATGTCTAGCAACCGACTTCAACGTATATTTTTTATGTCCAGTGACACACTGTAATGTGTATTTTTTAGGTACTGCGACACGCTGTAATGTGTTTTTTTGGTCCAGCGACACGCTGTAACATCTATTTTTTAGGTCTAGCGACACGCTGTAACGTGTATTTTTTGTTGTCCAGTGACACACTGTAACGTGTATTTATTTTACCCACTGCGACATGCTGAAAACGTGTATTTTTTCAGTCTAGCGACACACTGTAACATGTATTTTGTAGGTGCAGTGAGACGCTGTAACCTTTTTTTTGTTATGTCCAGTGACACACTATAACGTGTATTCTTTAGGTACTGCGACACGCTGTAACATGTATTTTTTCTGTCCAGCGCCACACGTATTTTGTAGGTGCAGTGAGACGCTTTAACCTTTTTTGAACCTTTTTTTGTGTGCAGTGACACTCCTTACTGTAACAACAATTTTTGTCAGTTATTCTACTTTTGTGTGATGTCCACCGATTTCGAGGCTGCTGGCCGGCGCGTCATAGCAATGACATGCTGTGATGCAGTTCATAAATAAACAGACTGGGTTCGCGCATGTGCAGTGAATATGCCCGGCCACCGTCATCTGCCTCTCCAAAGATGGCGGTTTAATATACTGCGCTTGTGCAGTGATTAATGTTGCTACTGCTGCCCGGGTGGCCTGGATCCGAGCGGCGGCCGGCGCCTGTATCCAAGCGGCGACCGGGATCCAAGTGGCGGTCGGGATCCAAGCGGCGGTCAGTCCTTGTGGCGTAGGATCCTTGTAGCGTGGGGTCCTGGTGGCGGGTGAGTCCCAGCAGAAGGGGGTGCTATATTGGAAGGGAAGTGTGTGTGTGGGGGGTGTGTGTCCCGCCACTACCTGCCCACCCACCTCCATGCAGTTACAGCCATTAGGAAACACGGTGGTTTGCGGCCTGTGCTGGAGATGGGGTGCGACGGCATCAACAGAGGGTACCCACACCCCATCTCCAGCACAGGCCGCAAGCCGTGGTCTTTCCTGCTGGCTGTGACTGCGCGGAGGTGGCTGGGCAAGCAGCGGCGGCATCATGTCCTGGCAGAGTGTCCAGCGGCGGTTACGGCAGCAGGTCCAGTGGCGGCGGGTGTATTCCAGCATGGGTGTTCCGGCGGCGGGTGTGGCCCGGCATGGATGTCCCGGCGGTGGTACTGCAGAGGGGCCTGTTACCACCACCGGGTGCCATATTGGAATACCCATCAATTGGGTATTCCAATATGGCGGTTGGTGTACTTCCGGTCGGCGTGGTGAATCATGGGATTCGGTGACATCCAGACGGAAGTGGATGACGGACAATTTAAGGTAATTATATATATATAGATAAAGGACTTTATTCTGTTTGTGACTTTATTTAAAATATAACCATAGGCTTAGTAATGGATAGGTGTCTTAAAGATGCCTCTCCATTAATAATGCATGAGCTTGATGTCACCTGACAAGACAAAAGGAACATCAACCCCACAAAAATGATCCCCACTTGCCATCACTACAGGGCAAGTGGGAAGAGCAGGGCAAGGCACCAGAATTGGCACCAGAATTGGCGCATCTAATAGATGCACTTTTTCTGGGCCGCTGCGGGCTGATACTTTTTTCCCCTCGGGGGAATATCCATGGCCCTTTACCAGCCAGAGAACACCAGTTACTTCCAGCTGTCTCTATTAGCAAGGCTGGTTGTCAAAAATGGGGGAGACCCAATGCAGTTTTTTTAAATTATTTATTTAATTAATTAAAAATAAGGCATGGGACCTAGTGATGGGCGAGCATGCTCACCACTATTTGGTACTCGCCCGAGCATCTCACTACTCTAGATGCTGGGAGTGTTAAGGGGAGAATATATGGCATATGAATATATACAAGAATCAAAAATTATACCACTATATGGATGCTTTGCTCAAATATTAGAATCATGTAGCTTTAAGATACTTCTGATTTTCTAAGACTTATTTCTGTATTGTATAACCCACCTAGGCTTCAGTGAAACTGGGTGGACTGGGAGGACTAGGGTGGACCGGGCTAGAAAATGATAATTATGTGCATAATGGTTAAGTAGCAGATATAGGACATATGAGATCAATACTAATTTACTATTTGGGGTAAACTGTAATTTGGAAAGAACCCATGATGTAACACAATGAGACAGCTCAATTTCTGTAAAAACTGTACATCTCTGATTAAAAGTAGAGAAGAATCATTTGACATGATACACCTTGTCTTGTGTATTCTTTTCTCCATGCATGTACAATCTCTGCCTGAGATCCAATTTGGCCACAGACAATTAAGACGGGCCACACCCTAGTGTGGCAGAAATCTATAGGAATCAACAGGCGCTTGCCAAATATTAAAGTTGTTTGGCGGGAGCTTGGGTCCCCTCCCTCCATGTTTGGTGCTCTTTAAAGAGCCAATGAACATGCAGGGATTGTCTGCCACAACTGTAATGCCGCAGCCATGACATTGCAGTGATTGACTGGCCGCACAGTGTCATTAGATCTATATCAGACCTGGTGCCGCCATGCTCATCACATGCTGTGTCTGTGTGTGCGGGTGTGTGTGTGTTGGGGTGTCTATGTATGTGCGTGTGTCTGCTGGTGTGTTTGGGTGTCTGTGTGTGTGGTAATACTACCCCCAGTACTGTTGGTCACAGCGCTGCATGATCATGCTGTCAGATGTCAGAGTTATTCTGCACATGACTGTGACCCGCAGCAGTAACCTGCGGTAAAAAAGCAGACTTGGCCCAATGAAAGCACTGTTCCCATCAGGCTATGTCTGGTGTCACTGATAACAGTGACAGCAGGTGCTGCTGAAGGGAGAGTAGTATCATCTGCCGGCGCCTCTGCTCACAGTTAAAAAACTGTTAAAAAAAAGTAAAATGACATACATATTCACATAATACATAAATATTCATACATAATACGAGTACATACATATTCACATAAAAATAAGAAAAGCATTACACTCATCTCACATCAAATCTCCGATGCCCTTGTCTCCAAGAAATAATGTAAAATAATAAACCAACATATACTCCCTGTCTGCCGTAGTCCAAGGTAATCCAGATTATCCCATGGTGATCTCAGGTGTAGAGCAGTCATATCGGGAGATGTGACCACTCTACAGGGTCACCAGCAATACACTTATCGCCCCCGCAGTGTATCAGCTGATCAACTCCGGTGCTGTCACATACGGCACCACTGCATGAAAAAGCTCTCACACAGTGGTAATGCTGAAAATAAGAGCACGGACTCCGGTGAACTCTCAGCAATTATCTCCAGTCAGTGTATCACTGGAGGCCGGGGAGTCTCAATGTGACTGTTCTACACGTGAGCTTGTCGTTGGCACTCAGTAAACGGAATACGTTGGACAGGGGGAATTTATGTTGGTTTATTATTTTATTTTTGATGCAGGAGATCGAGGGAGTCAGGGATTAGGCGATGCAGTAAGTATGGTAAATTAAGATTCAATAAAGGAGTCTGTGATTATTTCAAATAAAGGACTATTTTCTGGCAGTCTTAAATTACCATATAACTATAGGATTAGTAATGGATAGGTGTTTTATTGACTCTTCACCATTACTAATCCATGGGCTTGATGTCGCCTAACAATACAAAGGTGACATCAACCCCACAAATATAACCTCACTTGCCACTGCTAAAGGACAAGTGGAAAGAGTGAAGCTAAGTGTCAGAACTGGCGCATCTATAAGATGCACCATTTCTGGGGCATCTGAGAGGTGATGTTTTTAGCCTGGGGGAATATCCATGGCCCCTTCCCATGCTATTAATATCAGCCTTCAGCTGTCTGCCTCGCCTTTGTTGGTTTGATTTTACAGATGGACCCATGTCAATTTTTTTCTGGGGTTCCCCTGTAAAATACCCAGTAAAAGCTAAGCAAATATCTGTGAGCTGACGTTAATAGCCTGGGAAACTTTATGGCTATTGGCTCCTTTCCTGAATATTAACATCAGCCCTCAGCCATCGACTTTCCCTCTGCTGGTTATGAAAATTACGCAGGAACCCACGCAATTTTTTAAAAAATTTGTTGAAAAATAAACAGATATTGTGTTTCACGCAGATTTCACGTGTGTGTGTCTTTATTTAACTCTTTTCCTACCATTTTACTAATAAGCGTATTTGGCTGACACCTGTTCATTACTAAACCTTGGACTTGGTAAATATATATACGGTATATATACACACACACACACACAGGGTGGACCATTTATATGTTACACCTAAATAAAATGGGAATGATTGGAGACCCAGATCGGTGCACTGAATTTGCAGAATGGGCAAAACAAAAATTGAAACAGGACCCTCAGTTTACACAGAACATTATGTTCAGTGATGAGGTGGGCCATTTATATGGATACACCTAAATAAAATGGGAATGGTTACAGTTTTCTTGCGTAGCATGTCTTGCATTGAAATCTGCTGCAATGATTCTGGTACTGTGTTCACCAGACATCAACACAATTTCTATCCGCTCCTCACGTATTAACCTCTGTGACATGGCTGTAAACAAATGGCTGTAAATAACTCATGAAAGAATAAAGTTAGGTTAAAACCAAGCACACCATTGTTTTTCTTGTGAAATTCTCAATAAATTTAATGTGTCACATGACCCTCTTCACATTGGAAAAAAATAAAGTTAAATCCAAATTGGCTGCCATGGTCACCACCCATCTTGAAAAGTTTCCCCCTCCCATATACTAATGTGCCACAAACAGGGAGTTGGTATCACCAACCATTCCTATTTTATTTAGGTGTATCCATATAAATGGCCCACTGTGTGTGTGTGTGTGTGTGTGTGTGTGTGTGTGTGTGTGTGTGTGTGTGTGTGTGTGTGTGTGTGTGTGTGTGTGTATATATATATATATATATATATATATATATATATATATATATGCCACTTATATTTGTTTTGTGTGTGTAAACATTTTTCTTCAATGGAGACAGAAAAAGATGAGGTTGAACAAGGAATTAACATCACAATTTTTTTTAAATAAAATATCTTTATTTAGCTTAGAAATCTGCATAAAAAAAGCATCAAATCCGCACGGAGCTTCAACTGCGTTTTCTGTCAAGAAAAGCATAAACCACGCAGAAAATTCTACAGGCAAATCCGCAACATGCGCTCATAGCCTTAGCGAAGTTATTGACACCAGTTTGCTTTTAAGTGTTAGGGATGGCGGAACGCACGAAATATAAATAATAGGAAGTGCGTTCGCCGCCCGGGGTCCACCGTGCAGTAGGTGTAACAACTGTTGAGCAATGGCAGACTTGCTATATGGCGGTATACTGTGCTCGGGTTTAACGTCACCCGAGGTGCGCAGAGCGGACTCTGTTAAACTCACAGAGGCGCTTTAGTATAAATAAAGCATAAACGCCAAGCCTTTTAGCTTCACAGGTCTCAGCTGGCTTGCACACATGGTATATGGTCACAGGCAGAGGCGTATCCAGGGGGGGGCAGCCGGGGCAGTTGCCCCGGGCGCAGGCAGCAGGGGGGCGCAGTCGGGCCGCCCGGCCGCCTAATGCAGCGGTCGGCAGTGTCTCTCCCCTGGCTGCTGCGTTCTGCCGCTACCAGTCCTGGGAGTCGGCGGTTCTCTGTGTCGGCTGTCAAGCTGACAGCCGACGCAGAGAAGGAGGCCGCGCCGACTCCCAGGCAGCAATTGTACTGGCGTCTATACAGACGCCAGTACAATTGAAGCTCTGACCGCCGGGTCAGAGCGACGTCAGCAGAGTGATCAGGTCATGTGATCACGCTGCTGACGTCACTCCCAGCGCCCAGAGCGAACGCTGGTGGTAAGTGTGCTCCTCTGTGGAGCTGAAGAACCACCGAAGATGGGAGAATGTTCATGAGTGGATATGGGGCTTAATGTGGGGAAGGGGGTTAATGTGGGGATGGGGGTTAATGAGTGGAGATGGGGGTTAATGTGTGGGGGTTAATGAGTGGGGGGGTTAATGGGAGGAGATGGGGGTTAATGTATGGGGGTTAATGAGTGGAGATGGGGGTTAATGAGTGGAGATGGGGGTTAATGAGTGGAGATGGGGGTTAATGAGTGGAGATGGGGGTTAATGAGTGGAGATGGGATTAATGTGGTGATGGGGGTTAATGTGGGGGGTTAATGAGTGGAGATGGGGGTTAATGATTGGGGGGTTAATGAGTGGAGATGGGGTTAATGAGTGTGGGGGTTAATGAGTGGAGATGGGGGTTGGATGGGGATTAATGAGTGGGGGGGTTAATGAGTGGAGATGGGGGGGTTAATGAATGGGGATGGGGGTTAATGAGTGGGGGGATTTGGAGTGGGGGTACATAATGTGTGGGGAGATTTGGAGTGGGGGTACATAATGTGTGGGGGGATTTGGGAGTAGGGATGAGGGGTTATTGAGTGGGGATGGGGGGGTACTTAATGTATGTGGGGGATTAGGGATGGGGGATTTGGAGTGGGGATGGTATTTAATGTGTGTGGGGAGATTTGAGGACACAAAATGAAGAGTATGAGGAAACAGTATGGGGGATGGGTGCAGACAGTAAGGGGTGCGAACGGGTGAATGTATGTGGACACAGTATGGGGAGTCGGGGATATGTGTGAGCAGACAGTATAGAGAGTGAGGGGGTAAATATATGAGGAGACAGTATGAGGAGGGAGGGGAATAGTGTGAGGCTACAGTATATTGCAGATATTTTTATTTGGGAGCATTATAATGACACTTCTATCTTTAAGGGCATCGTGTGGGGATATGCTGCAGAAGACCGGAGAAGATGGAAGTCTACAGAGATGGCTGTGGATGAGAAAACTCATCATGGGTTCTGGACAAGAAGAAGAAAAGGAGAACGACTCCAGAGACGACGTCATCTGTAAGGTACCTGGGTGTAAATGTTATTTGTGACACTGACTAATTCTCATGTTTTTATTTGTTAGGAATATTAAAGGGGTTGTCCAGGTTTGTGCTGAGTCTGCAGTCATTCTATGTGACTCCAGACTTCTGAATTCTCACAGTGCTCACTGAACGCTGTCAGGATTCTCTCGTGCCGGTAATTTACATACATACGGTCACATGCTGACTAGACATGTGTGGCCTCACTCAATGAAAATGAACGGAGCGAGGCCGGGCACGTCTAGTTGGAATGTGGCCAGAAGTATATTGATCACATACTTGTGCTGACATGACTGTATATCGGCAAGGGAGAATCCTAAAAGTGTGCACGTGCATTCGTTGTGAGAATTCAGAAGCTGCAATGTCAGGATTCAGCGATGCAGGTTCCAGTAGTCATCATGGACATTTCACTCATATGCGATTTTCATAGTTATGGTCCTGTGACAACGAGCTTCTCTTCCTGCTTTCAGTTTTTTACTGAACATTGAGAGCATTAGGGAGAGCAGCTCGTGGGTACATGACTAACTGTGCAAGTCGCATATGTACTGGGGGGGGCGCCGAACCAAATTCTTGCCCTGGGTGCCAGAAAGCCTAGATACGCCTCTGGTCACAGGACATGGCCCAAGGCAGAGGTCAGTGTCGCTACCGCGGACGCCGGTAAGTGCTGCTATCTGCAGCGCGGCGGTAACTACTGCCGCTGTACAACAGTGCCGTGAGGCGTAACACTATCGGACGCTAGTGTAGCAGTGCGGTATGCACTGTGGCATATGGCTTGCCACTGACTGGCGCTGACTATAACTCTAATTCCCTAACCACATACGTAATATCAGAGGGAAGGGGTTTCAAATGAGTCAGTCACCAGAATCATACATCCGTCACCATTCACACATAGCAAGTATAGTCTATACTAGTGCATGGCCAAGCGGCCATGCGGGCCTTTTATAGCCATGCGCTTGCGGGACCTTCCATACCTCTGAAATGGGCCAATCAGATCAGGAGAAGGACTTGAGCATGTGACCCCCGATCTCCACTGGGAGATCGTCTCGTGGGCATGCCCAGTGGCGCGGTGAGAGGACTTAGCCTCTGGAGTGGATTCCTGCAAAGCAGGTTGCGCTAGCATTGCTGGTCCAGAGGTGGCAGCAACATCCAAGAGAGCTGGTCTGAGCAGGGCACCTGGATCGCCGAGATTGCTGTGCAGGTCCCTGAGCGGTCGGAAAAGAATGGGAGGCCGCTGGATGTATGGTTCCAGATTCCTGCTGTGCAGCTGCAGGAACCTGACGCCCAACATTACCCCCCCCTGAGTCTCGCTATGCTCAAAGGCCGCGATCAGGAGCAGAGCGTGGATGTTCTCCACTGGCTCCCAGGTCTGGGCCTCTGGACCATGACCCTTCCAGTCCACCAAATAAAACTTTTTGCCACGCACAATCCTGCGTCCCACAATGGCGTTAACCTCAAACTCGTCCGAAGTCAAGTCTGATGACCCGGCAGATGACTTAGAGAACCGGGCCATGTGAACAGGTTTGAGAAGGGACACGTGGAAAACGTCAGAAATGGCTAAATGTGGAGGAAGAGCCAGGCGGTAGACCACCGAGCTGATTCGCTCGAGAACCTTAAAATGTCCGATGTATCGCGGCGCGAACTTGGTGGACTCGGCCCGCAGCTTGATGTTTGGAGCAGAGAGCCACACCAAGTCGCCGGGGGAAAAGGTTGGAGTGGGTCGCCGATGTGTGTTGGCGGATGCCTTCATTCTTTCTTTCTTTAGAGGCATGAATAGCATCCTGAGTGCAATCCCAAATGTCGCGAGCCTCCACTGCCCAGTCTGCCACCCTGGAGTCAGCGGAGGACACTGGCATCGGGACAGGGACGTGCGGATGTTGGCCGTAATTTAGAAGGAATGGCGTCTGACCAGAGGAATCAGTCACTGCATTATTCAGGGCAAATTCAGCCCATGGTAGCTAGGATGCCAAGTCATCCTGCCTGGCAGAGACGAAATGCCGCAGGTATGTGACCAAGGTTTGGTTGGCTCTCTCAACCAAGCCGTTCGTCTTGGGATGGTAAGCAGAGGTCAGGTTTAGCTCAATGATGAGTAGGCTGCAGAGCTCCCTCCAAAACCGGGATGCGAACTGGGGACCTCGATCACTAACAATTTTGTCCGGCATGCCATGCAGACGGAATACATGTTTTATGAACAGTGTGGCAAGACCATGAGCGGAAGGCAACCATGCGAGTGGCACCAGATGCACCATTTTAGAAAAATGGTCGGTGACCACCCAGATGACCGTACTGCCACCAGACTTGGGCAGGCCATCCACAAAATTCATGCCAACCATCTCCCAAGGTCTATCCGCCACCGGCAGAGGATACAATAACCCAGCTGGCCTCTGTCTAGAGGACCTGTTCCATGCACACGAGACGCATGCTTGTATGTATTCCTTATTGTCTCGAGCCATGTGTGGCCACCAATACGACCTTGCCAGGAGTTCTGTGGTCCGCTTATTGCCAAAGTGACCACCCACCCTGGACGTGTGTGCCCAGGCGAGAACCTCCGGCCGTAGCTGAGGAGGCACAAAAGTCTTGCCCGGTGTCACTGACTCGAGAGCAACTGGAGCCACGGTCGTAAAGCTCTCCGAAGGGAGAATTAGCCGTGGCTCAGCCTCCGCTGAGACCACCGAGCGTGAGAGAGCATCCGCACGGACGTTCTCTCCAGGAAGATAGTGCAAGGTGAAGCGGAAGTGGGAGAAGAAGAGCGACCACCTAACTTGATGAGAGTTCAAGCGCTGGGCCGTTTGTAAATAGACCAGAATTTTATGGTCCGTATACACCTGGAAGGGAAACCGGGCTCCCTCCAGATGTCTCCACTCGGAAAAGGCCAACTTCATTGCTAGCAGCTCTTTGTCTCCGATGGAGTAATTCTTCTCCGCCGGTGAGAAGGTCTTAGAGAAGAAGCAGCAGGGATGCTTCCGACCTTGAGCATCATTCTGGAAAAGGACTGCCCCTGCACCGACGGAAGAGGCATCTACCTCCAGGATAAACGGTTTATCCACATCGGGATGGTGTAAGATGGGAGCGCCAGCAAAATGGGATTTTAGAGACGAGTAGGCCTTGGAGACCGGTTCAGACCAAGCGTTAGGATTAGCTCCATTCTTTGTGAGAGCAACCAAAGGACCTACCAGTGTGGAGAAGTGAGGTATGAACTGGCGGTAATAGTTGACGAACCATAGGAAGCGCCGCACAGCTTTGAGCGAGTGTGGTACCTGCCAGTCCATTACCGCTTGCAGTTTGGCCGGATCCATAGCCAACCCCTGGGCCGAGATGACACTTCTCCAGCTTGCGAAAAGAGAGTCCGCCCGCAGATGGTCAAAGACCCTGCAGACGTCTCTCCGGTGGGAGGTCAAATCTGACGAGAAGATGAGGATGTCATCCAGATAGACCACCACCAAGGTGGAAAGCATATCGCGGAAGATATCGTTGACGAAATCCTGGAAGACGCAGGCAGGCACATTACAAAGGCTGAAGGGCATGACCAGATATTCATAGCGGCCATCCCTGGTATTAAAGGCTGTCTTCCACTCGTCTCCTTCGCGAATGGGGATCAGGTTGTACTTCCCCCGTAGATCTAATTTCGCAAAGATCCAGGCCCCTCGCAACCTGTCAAATAGCTCAGAGATCAGCGGGAGAGGGTATTTGTTTTTAACTGTTATGGCGTTGAGACCTCTGTAGTCAATGCAGGGACGTAACTCTCCGCTCTTCTTCTGCATGAAGAAGAACCCTGCACCAGCCAGTGACTCCGACTTTCTGATAAAACCTCTAGCCAGGTTCTCCCGGATATATTGAGACATAGCCTCTGTCTCAGGGAGTGACAACGGATACACACAGCCTCTAGGAGGTTCCGTGCCTGGCAGAAGATCTATTGGGCAATCGTAAGGACGGTGCGGCAGGAGCGTTTCCGCAGATTTTTTAGAGAAGACGTCCGCGTACTGGTGGTAAGGTCTAGGAAGCGCAGAGAGATCCCCGGGCACTTCAGTGGAAGCCCAATCAATATGAGGGGATTGACAACGGAGCCAGGGAACTTCGAGAAGCACCTTGTTGATGCCATCTGGCAAAATGAACAAGGACAGAATCTCACGATGAGAGGGTGAGATTGAGAGCTCGAGTGGGGCTGTCTGGTGGGTCACCTGAGATGGTAAAGGTGCATCATTAACTACCCTGATGGTCAGAGGTTGGGGCAGTAACACCAGTGGAATAGCGTGTTTCTGAGCGAAGGTCGAGGACACAAAGTTCCCCTCAGCCCCGGAATCCACGGTAACCTCTACCTCCCAGGTGGAGGCCCCGCTATCTAAGGTCCCTCAGAATACCGGTTTGGGAGAAAAGGGTTTCATATTTGTATGACCACCACCTACAACCACTGTGTATGATCGTTTTTCCGACCGCAGAGGACACATGCTAGCCGAGTGACCAAACTGCCGGCACTGGTACCAATGTGTGGAGCTTCACACTGGACGTGGCTTGGGGCCAGCGCGAGACACCTCCATAGGTTCAGAGAAGAGATGAGCGACTTTGCCTTTTTTCTGGTGGAGTTGGGTTTCATGAAACCCGACTTTCTCAAAAGTCGGGTCGAATGAAATCGACCGATTATCGTGAAAAGTCGAAGGCCGACAGAAACACGAAACCCAATGCAAGTCAATGGGGAACCAAGGTCGGCAGGGAGTGGAGGACAGGAAACACACATACAGTGCCCATTTTAATGCCAAAAACATCAATTCTTATTACTTAAAGGGAAGGTGCCATCCAAAAATTTTTTGTTCAGCAATTGAAAAAATGTAAAGAATTAATGTTTGCATTTTCTTAAAAAATATTATCATTTGTTTTTAATTTTGCAAAATATGAAAAATAATTTTAAAAAGTTTGGCATTTCCACTTGTTAACACTAGGGGGAGCTGCTACTGAAATCTGGCACAAAAACCTATGACATCTAGGAACACAGTGAGCAGCCATTTTGATGGGGCCTGCAAAGTTACTGACTGTCTTTGCATGTAAAGTCTGGATCAGAACAGGTCATCAATCAGCAGAAATGTTTCCTGGATTTCTGTGGCGCAGACAACCAGATGGTCCATCCATGTGTATAAAATACAGCACTCTATGTACAATCCCTGGCACTGAACAGGGCGCCCCCCATAGACCAGCACACTGCTCTCCTGAAATACTCTGTGCTGCTGTCACTCTGCTCCTTCCACCATATATCAGGCCCCTGTTGCCTCGCTTTCACACATCGCCAGGACAGGATCTGAGGAGAGGAATGGGGTCTTAGGTCACTGAGGATGGCAGGCAGGAAGGATTCTGGGAGCAGGGTGACAGCAGCACAGAGTATTTCAGGAGAGCAGTGTGCTGGTCTATGGGGGGCACAGAGGGAGATATATGGGGGAGGAGCAGGGTGACAGCACCACAGAAATCCAGGAAACATTTCTGCTGATTGATGGCCTGCTCTGATCCAGACTTTGCATGCAAAGACCACATTCCCCTCCTCAGATCCTGTCCTGGCGATGTGTGAAAGCGAGGCGACAGGCGCAGTCCGGGGTGACGCTGGGAAGCAGTATGGGGGGAAATGTAGCCATTCAGTAATGATAAAAATGAGACCCCTCTCTTCAGTTGCCTCACCAGCCCTCACCTGACTGCATCTATTACCCCTGACCCGTGTGCAGGTGCTCAGCCAGAACCACCCTAGAATGCTTTTAGCAGATAATACTGCCATAGTGTTCTCATATAATACCGCCATATACTTCACACATAATGCCGCCATATAGATCATACCACCATGTAAATCACACATAAAACCAGCAGGGTGACAGCAGCACAGAGTATTTCAGGAGAGCAGCATCACACGGGATAGGATTAGATACACAGCTCAGCAGACAGTATCACACAGGATAGGATTAGATACACAGCTCTGCAGACAGTATCACATGGGATAGGATTAGATACACAGCTCTGCAGTCAATATCACACAGGATAGGATTAGAGACACGGCTCAGCAGACAGTATCACACAGGATAGGATTAGATACACAGCTCTGCAGACAGTATCACACAGGATAGGATTAGATACACAGCTCAGCAGACAGTATCACACAGGATAGGATTAGATACACAGCTCTGCAGACAGTATCACATGGGATAGGATTAGATACACAGCTCTGCAGTCAATATCACACAGGAGAGGATTAGAGACACGGCTCAGCAGACAGTATCACACAGGGGAGGATTAGATACACGGCTCAGCAGTTAGTATCACACAGGGGAGGATTAGATACACGGCTCAGCAGTCAGTATCACACAGGGGAGGATTAGATACACGGCTCAGCAGTCAGTATCACACAGGAGAGGATTAGATACACGGCTCAGCAGTCAGTATCACACAGGAGAGGATTAGATACACAGCTCAGCAGTCAGTATCACACAGGATAGGATTAGATACACAGCTCAGCAGTATCACACAGGATAGGATTAGATACACGGCTCAGCAGACAGTATCACACAGGATAGGATTAGATACACGGCTCAGCAGACAGTATCACACAGGAGAGGATTAGATGCATGGCTCAGCAGTCAGTATCACACAGGAGAGGATTAGATACATGGCTCAGCAGACAGTATCACACAGGAGAGGATTAGATACACGGCTCAGCAGGCAGTATCACACAGGATAGGATTAGATACACGGCTCAGCAGGCAGTATCACACAGGGGAGGATTAGATACACGGCTCAGCAGACAGTATCACACAGGATAGGATTAGATACACGGCTCAGCAGACAGTATCACACAGGATAGGATTAGATACACGGCTCAGCAGTCAGTATCACACAGGAGAGGATTAGATACATGGCTCAGCAGACAGTATCACACAGGAGAGGATTAGATGCATGGCTCAGCAGTCAGTATCACACAGGAGAGGATTAGATACATGGCTCAGCAGACAGTATCACACAGGAGAGGATTAGATGCATGGCTCAGCAGTCAGTATCACACAGGAGAGGATTAGATACATGGCTCAGCAGACAGTATCACAGAGGATAGGATTAGATACACGGCTCAGCAGGCTGTATCACAGGAGACAGTATTACAGATATGCCCACACTGGTGAAACTTCCAGCCCCCCCAATTATACACTAGACTATGGGCTGTATATGTAACTGTCCTCCTCAGACAGCCATAAAAGCTCTCATAAAAAGGAAGGTGTCAGATTACCGGAGATCACTGGGGCTGTGTGTGAGTGAGGAGGCGGAGACAGAGCAGGAGGACAGTGGAGCAGGAAGCACGGTGCAGAAAGTGGAGCTCAGCAGATAGCACTGGGCTACAGTAAAATGGCGCCCAGCCACACCTACAGCAGTGAATGGTGCAGCCCACAGGGGCGTGCCCAGTTCACTGCTAATGAGGCTGCATGGTGGGGTCGGGAGCCGTCCGCAGTCTCCTATGTCCAGGGACGGCCATATTTGCAGACTGTACGAGTCCTCCACAGATCTGCAAATCAATATGACAGCGCCCAGTGGCTACATTAAAACATTATTACAAACAAACCATAAATCCTAGTTAGTACAACATTCCTGAAACAACATGTTTTGTTACTTACTCTTTTTTTGCAAATTATATAAAATTGCGGCACCTTCCCTTTAAGCTTGTCAACCTTAATTTACTTTATAATAATAGGCATTGAAAACTGGGGGTTATTTGGCTAAAGTTGTGGGGGGTAGGGCTGGCTCATGATTTTCATGGGCCCTGGGCCAAAGAGTGCCACTGGGCTCCTTTAACACATGCCACAATTCATGATCCTCTGATACGGCAGAGAAATAGCGGTATAGTACAATGAAAAATACTTCACTTCTTACATCACATGACTGATATCCATTTAAAATTCTCCAATAGCTCCAAAAACAGACAATATAGAATTAATCTTCAGCTCACCTGGTCCAGCCTGCCCAGTCCTCCTTTCCATGATCTCGGTGCACAGAATGAATCCATCCCCATCTGGGAGAAAATTCTTGGTGAAAAAAAAAGCTTTTGTAGTTCCAGCACACGATATGGGAAAATTAAAAAAAGCCTTTATTTAGTCCATCATTAAAAATTCCAATACCAAATGTAATAAAAGCATGTATAGTCTTACGCGTTTCGGATCATATTTGACCCTTAATCATAGCATAAAATACTGAATAAATGTAGCACTTATCAAGGAAAAGCAACCAAAGAAGGCTGCCTTGGGTAACACCCACCAGAATCAGCTGTAATACCAGCATCACGAATTCAAGGTTAGCAATAGTACCTCACTGGATTAACCCTATGATGCATCCATCTTATACAAACATGTTACAATGTGAATTCTCACTTAGTGATAACCTAATGGTTTAGTCACTTTTTAACCAAATTTTTATATATATAAATTCATCAGGAAGGGATGGGATTACAGGCGCACACCACCGCACCCAGCGAAAAAAAAAAACCCTCTAAAAAAAAAAATAAATAAATTTTTTTTTGTATAAAAAAACCTTTGAAAAAAAAAATGTAATTAAATTTTTTTTTTTTTTTTTTTCCTCCTTCCCTCTTCTTCCTTTTTCCTTTTCCCTCCTCTTCCTTTCAATGTATCTCTATATTTCCAACTATTTTAGCATAAATACATCAATTCATGCTTCAAATTTAATCCTGCTGGTTATCTGGTGTTTTAGAATCCATCGAGCTTCAGTCATGTGGAGTAGTTTAATTCTATCGCCACCACGCCGAGGAGCAGGAACAAATTCCAAAGCACTGAGGCTAAGTGCACACGTACCGGAACTCTTGCGGAAATTACAGCGAGAATTCCGGAATTCCATTCCGCGGGAAAACCGCATTTTAAATTCCCGCGATTTTCCCACGGAAAAACTAGCATTTTGCAAGCGTAATTAGCTTGCAGAATGCTAGCGTTTTCCAAGCGATCTGTAGCATCGCTTGGAGAACTGATTGACAGGTTGGTCACACTCGTCATACATAGTGTTTGACGAGTGTGACCAACTTTTTACTACTGAGGCCGCCTATGCGGCCTCAGTAGTAAAAGATAGAATGTAAAAAAAAATAAAAAATGGTGTTATTCTTACCTTCCGACGTCCCGCGCAGGCGTTCCCAGTAATCCTTTGCGAAAATGCCCGCGATGACGTCCGTTCTCGAGGGATCGCGATGTCTCGCGGTAATTCGCAAGACTTCGCAATCCCGCGAGAACGGACGCCATCGCGGGCATTTTCGCAAACGCTTACTGGGACCGGAAGCGTGGAGAGAGGCGGGAATGCTGCGTGGGACGCCGGAAGGTAAGAATAACAATATTTTTTATTTTAAATTCTATTTTTTACAGGGATATGGTACCCACAGCCCGTCTCCTCTCCTCCGGACCGTGGGTACCATCCGCAATTGTTCTGCTTACTTTCCGCATGGTGTGCACAGCCACATGCGGGAAGTAAGCGGAGCAATGCATTCCTATGGGTGCGGGATCGCCGCGATTCCGCAAATTAATGAGCATGCTGCGTTTTTTACTGCCAAGCGATTCCGCCGCGGTAAAAACCGCAGCATTAGCACAGCATTGCGGAATCCCATAGAAATGCATGGGATGCTTATTTTTCGCGTTTTCGCTGCAAAATCGCGCAGTTAAAACCGCCGCGGAAACGCGAAAAAAACGCCACGTGTGAACTCAGCCTGACTCGCAGGCTGCTCAATTCTCCCTTATGTTCATGCAAAAAATGCTTAGAAGCCCCCGAAAGACTGCGGGTAGTGATATTATTGATGTCATAAATGTGTTCCGACAACCTTATACTTATACTTATACTACGACTAGTGGATCCTACATACTGTTTTCTGCATATCGTGCAAAAAATAATTTAAACACAGTAATCAGTAGCACAATTCATAAAAGTTTTGAGATATTAATAATCTTTATATAGCGCTAACATATTCCGCAGCGCTTTACAGTTTGCACACATTTTCATCACTGTCCCCGATGAGGCTCACAATCTAAATTCCCTATCAGTATGTCTTTAGAGTGGTGTGGGAGGAAACCGGAGTACCCGGAGGAAACCCACACAAACATGGGGAGAACATACAATCTCCTTGCAGATGTTGTCCTTCGTGGGATTTGAACCCAGGACCCCAGCGCTGCAAGGCTGCAGCGCTAACCACTGAGCCACCGTGCTGCCCTAGATTAAATACTTGACCTCATTGCTTGTAACAGACTTATTATTATTTATCATGAATTTATATAAACCACATGACTTCTGCCCGCATCTGAATGAGCCTTTCGTAGATAACCATGTACAACCTGTTTTACCTGTGTTCTCACTGAGTTCACTGGGAGAGATTATATTTCCTATTGTCAAGGATTTTTTTGGAACAAATTTATAACCATTTTTTAGAATTTCCCTCAGCGTACTATCAGTAGTTAATAATGGTAGATGTTTTCGAACAACATTGATTACTTTGTAGTAATTACTATGATATGTAGTGGAAAAAATCATTTCATTGGAAAAATCTTTCCTATCTGATTTTTTTGACTGAAGTAAATACTGATCTCTACTTTTTTCATTAGCCTTTATTTCAGCTTTTTTGACCATTTTATAGTTATAACCCCTATGCTGTAGCCTTTTTTTGATATCACATTCTTCCTTATATTTTCTATCATCGGTGCAGCACCTATGAGCTCTGATGAATTCCCCTGTGGGGATATTCCTGATCACATGTTGTGGGTGTTGACTAGAAGCATGCAAAATGGAATTTCCTGAAATTTTTTTACGGAAAAGATGACAATCTACTTTTTTGTTTAAACTATCACCACTCAATTGTATGTCGAGAAAGGAAATTAGTATCCACTATGAAGGACAAATTTAAATTATTATCATTAATGTACTCTTTAAAACTAGACACTAAATCATTTGATCCTTTCCACACTATCAAAATATCATCTATGAATCGTAAATATTGTTCTATATAATCTGAATAAGGATTAAATTCAGAATAAATAAATTTCGACTCCCATGGAACATCCCTGACACTGCACATAGAACTGGCGGGAGAATTTAAAGTAGTTATTTTGAAGCAGAAATAAAGTAACATCTAAAATAAATTCTTTCATTACATCAGAATAATTGAAGTATATATTCAGTTGATCTGTCAATGCTTGCATAGCTAGGCCATGTGGAATACAAGAATACAGCATTTTTACATCACAAGTTATCCACATGAAATTCTCATCCCAATTCTGATTTGACATTACAGATAGCACATGTTTGCTGTCTTTCAAATAACTAGGTGACATAACTACCAATGGTTGCAATCTCTCATCTAACCAAGAACCAAGTCTTTCCAATAATGAATCCACACCTGACACTATAGGTCTGAAAGGGGGAGGAAAAAGCCCTTTATCGGTTTTAGGTAGGGCATGAAAAATGGGAATTTTGGGATTTACTGGTAATAGGAATTCTTTTTGTTTTAAATTGAGAATGCCTAGATCAAATCCTTCTTGTAAAATTTTTTCCAATTTTATTTTTATAGTTTGAGTTGGATCCCCATCTATTTTCTTATAAGCATAGCTATCATTTAAAATGTTATTAACCTCTCTTACATATAGGGTCTTATCCAATATTACCACTGATCCCCCCTTGTCAGCATTCTTCACTACAATGTTTGGATGTTATCACTAAGTGAGAATTCACATTGTAACATGTTTGTATAAGATGGATGCATCATAGGGTTAATCCAGTGAGGTACTATTGCTAACCTTGAATTAGTGATGCTGGTATTACAGCTGATTCTGGTGGGTGTTACCCAAGGCAGCCTTCTTTGGTTCCTTTTCCTTGATAAGTGCTACATTTATCCAGTATTTTATGCTATGATTAAGGGTCAAATATGATCCGAAACGCGTAAGCCTATACATGCTTTTATTACATTTGGTATTGGAATTTTTAATGATGGACTAAATAAAGGCTTTTTTTAATTTTCCCATATCGTGTGCTGGAACTCCAAAAACGGACAGTATATTACTCCATACAGTATTATGGCCACCACATAGTGCGCTATACAGAGTAATGAGGCCCATATATTTCTCCATACAGAATCATTGGCCCCATATAATGTTTGAAACAGTATATGATGAGCTCCACATAATGCTACAGTGTATGTTGGTCCCCATGGATGATGCTCCACTGTCTTATGGGCCCAAATAATGCTCCATATATAATGGGCCCCATTTCTAATGCTCCAGTGTATAATGGGCCCTGTAAATGCTGCTCCAGTGTCTGATGTCCACCTTTGGAATGCTCCAGTGTATGGTGGGCCTCATATATCATTCTCCAGAGTATAGTGCTCCCCAAAAATTGCTGTCCCAACATTGAAAACAATTAAATAAGTCTCGTTAGGGAATCCCTGTACTAGTCTGGACTCCTCATCGTCCCCATCTTCCATCTCACTGCACTTGGACTGTTTAGGCAGAGGGCGTACAGACTTGATGTCAATGCGCTCTCTGACCAGAATATCACTGTCAGGAAATGCGGAAGACGTCACGGCGGTGGAGCAGGGAGAGGTAAGCATTTCAACTTTGCAAGTGCTGTGATCCTGAGCAAGCAAGGGGGGCCCACTCGTTGGCGATGGCACTGGCACAGGGCCCCTTATAGTACGGCGGTGTGTTTGACGACGGGCCCTCCCACTGGCAGAGACACTTTTGCGTACTATGATGGGCCCTGTGCCAGTGCCGTCGCCCATAAGAATGCCCCCCCACCTGCTCAAGGAAATTGCACTTTCATCTGCACCTTCCTCTTTGTCACCGTGTAAGGTGGTATAGTATGTGGGAAGGGGAACCTGAGTTTCATCAGGGTCAGATTCTGGCTGTGTAGAGTGCAAGGGGAATGTAGTGGTCTGGGTCAATGTACTAGCAGAATCATCTAGCAGTGGCTGGGCATCAGTGCACTTGTGGCGCCCCCAGGAGTACGGTCACCACAGTGGCATTACCTTCCTCCTAGGGAGTGTGATGTCATGCTTGGAAGCAACGAAGGATCTCTCTAGCAGTTAAACCAACACACAACGCAGTTCCCACTCCAGGCCAGCAGGGAGACCTCTGAATCTGACTGCTGAGGAGCTGCTCTCTGTGGTTGGGAGGAGGTAAGTTAGGGCAGTCTGTGAAGGGAAGGGGAAGTTTGTGGATGTGGGAAGGGGAGCTGGAGGATGAGCAGAGTTAAGGCTCACTCCTAGCTGGAGCGCATGGTCCAGATTCCGGTCTTCGAGTTTGTAGGGACACTGACGGTCCTGCAGCAGAAACCGGAGGAAGTAGCGGCTGTAAGTGCTCTGTTCCCAAATAAAGCTCGGAGGCCCCAGCAGCGACGTGTGTGAGCCAGAAGGAAAAGGCTATGGGTGCCTGCCATACGAGAAAGTTCCAAAAGTGAGTCAATAGGGGGAACTTCAGTGAACTCAGTACTGCGAGTACCTCAGATAAGCGCTAGAACGGAGGCCACACTACCTATCTGCAGAGAGAGAATTCCAAATTGCAGGCAGACCAACTCCTTCTCCATCTGTACTCTGGGTCCTGGACGCACTTACCAAGTACAGGTAAAGGAACTGCACGACTGTGTCTGTCATCTCTCTCCTGCGCCTGGCGCACGGCTCTGCTATATTCTGCACTGCACACCATCTACTAACTCTTTCATCTGCCCTGCGACTACGGCCCTACCTGTGCAGGGCTTCTACATCTTAGCTGCACCACAACATCTGTCCCAGAGAAGCGACACTGCAGCACGGGTCAATCTGATCAGAAACCACAGGTGGCGTCACGTATCATTCACCTATAAACGTTATTCATCCCTTTGCATGGATGCCCAGGGCCATGGAACCGGTCATCACCACCAACGTGACACATCCCTCTGAGACACCGGCAAGGTACTGATTAACCCCACTACCCTGGCTGGCCACCCACACTCCATGTCAGATTCATCTTGGACTGCGGAATTCACGATTTGACTTGATAACCCAGGCATGGTATGATAGAAAGAGCTACATGGACTAATGTGAAGTGTGGACTGCAGCATCATTCACTTTTGGTGGGGGTGAAGGTCACAAGGAAAGGCGTTCTTCCTGACCAGGAGCCAGCACATGATGACTCAGTGCTTGCATTTTTTGAAACTTAAGAAGAGGAGGGCATATTTGCTGGAGTCTGTTTTGGCAATGTAAGCCAAAACCAGTTCCTGATGCTCCGGCTTTAAAAGAGGTTAACCTACTCCCAGAAAAGGTAGCCTTCCAGGCGTTCCGGAGCCAGACCATGACGCAGGCTCAACACCTCCTGCCTTAGCTGCTATTGTGCTTTTGCCACTACCAGCAGATGCACCAACACCATCAGCACAAGCTGGCCCCCCCCACGCCCACATCCGTGGCCTCTTCCACCAAACTTCAACAATTTGCATAAAATGAACTCAAAATAACACCAGATATATGGTACTGTGTCAGAAGCATACAGCTCTATACAGTCAAAGGATAATTGTCAATCTCCCTATATATTCCATCAGTCACACAGAGACGCTCACAGGCTCAGTATGGATTAGACAAGAATATAAAAAGTAGAAAAAGTGTACAGAATCATCAGATAGCAGGTATATATAGTATAGTTTAAACATTCTAACTCTCCGTAGATATTTCAGGAGGCAGATACAGACACTTTCAGGCTCAGTATGGATTACAACTAGTGTTGAGCATTCCAATACTGCAAATATCGGGTATCAGCCGATATTCGCTGTATTGGAATTCCGATACCGAGTACCGATATTTTTTCAATATCGGATACCGGAATCGAAAGTCCCCATAATGCAATGAGCCACTGTTGTGGCTGTGATTAGCTGCTGAAATGATGTCATGCGGGGGGCCTGTACTGACTGCTGGGGGCCTGTACAGGCCTGCCGGGGGCCTGTGCTGGCTGTCGAGGACCTGTATGGGCCTGCCGGGGGGCTTGTGCCGGCTGTCGGGGGTCTGTACGGGCCTGCCGGGGGCTTGTGCCGGCTGTCGGGGGTCTGTACAGGCCTGCCGGGGGCCTGTGCCGGCTGCCGGGGGTCTGTACGGGTCTGCCGGGGACTTGTGCCGGCTGCCGGGGGTCTGTGCGGGCCTGCCGGGGGCTTGTGCTGGCTTCCGGGGGTCTGTGCGGGCCTGCCGGGGGCTTGTGCCGGCTGCCGGGGGTCTGTACGGGCCTGCTGGGTGCCTTGTGCCGGCTGCCGGGGGTCTGTGCGGGCCTGCCGGGGGTCATGCGTGTGTGCAGGCATCGTCCGGTGGGACTACAAGTCCCATCGGGCGATGCCTGCTACAATGACAGTGATTGACACATTAGCCAATGATGGGACAGTAGTAGTCCCATCATCCGGCTAATGTGTTGAATGTAAAAAAAATATATATATATATATGTCATGCCCCCTACCGGCCATACTTACCAGCGCGGCCCCGCTGCTCTCCTGCACGCCTCCCGACGCGCTCCTGCTCCACGTCGAGTCCCCGCTCCAGACATCCGGACTCCCCGTCGTCGTTCCTGCGCGCCTGCGCCGGTCTATTCCCTTGGCGCTCGGACCTCTGGGAGCAGTGATGCAGTGGCTCCGCCCACAACATGGCGGAGCCCACCGGCTATTTCAGCAAGGCATCTTGTCAGATAAGATGCCTGATTATCTTCTGCGGTGACGCTGTTCCTGCTCTAGCGTTTCCGCTCCTTTCAGGTCCCTGTATCCTCTGCGCTATCCTTCTGTCCTGTTTGCGCTGCCTCCGGTAGCTTCTCTGCTCCGTGGCCCCACCTGCCTTGTCCAGTGTCTCTGTCTTGTCCTTAGTGCCTCTCTGGTCCGTTACCCTCTGCTATCCGTCCGGCCTCTCTGTGTGTTGTCCGTACCTGGCTCTCCTTCCTCTCTCACCCACAGTCACCAGCCTCCGTCTGCCTCTAATGCTCCCGGTCCTGCTTGTCTCTATTCTCCCTAGTTCCTGCAGTCGCTCCGCTCGCCTGGGCTCTGTCCCTCCTCACCATAGACTCTCATATTTCTAGCCCTGGTCGTCCCTTTGGCTCCGGCTGTTACGGTTCCATCCCTTGGGGGCCTGCTCCTAACACTCCCTGTATAGGGGGTGGGTGTCACCTGGTCAGCTCACCCTCGGGGGCTCTGGAGCCGTGACCCAGAGGGTCCACCTCCAGGTTCTTCCTTTTTTTCCCACACCGTAACAGCATAATCAGGCCATGGATCCCGCTGGAGCCTTGGTTACTCAGAAGGAGTTAGTGTCTTTACGGGAGAATCAAGTACACATAATGTCCTTAATGAAATCTTTGGACTCGCACTTTTCTGCTCTCCAATCCGCTGATCCAGGGAATGCTTCTCAGCTGGTGGGTTTACTGCAGGAGTTGGCCCAGCAGCGAGACACCCAAACGCATTTTCTTAGCTACATGGCCTCTGTGGACACTCGATTGCTCTCCTTGCAGTCAGCTGCCTCGGCGTCTCCTCCCATTGCGCTTTCTCACCTTCTGCCACGCTTGGCCAAACCGCACCGGTATGGTGGTGATGCTAAACTATGCCGGGGTTTCCTGAACCAATGTAGTCTCCATTTTGAACTGTTGCCCCAACAGTATCCCACTGAACGGTCCAAGGTGGCCTTTATTGTTTCTCATTTAGAGGAGGACTCTTTGGCGTGGGTGAATCCCCTTTGGGAGCGTGACGATCCCGTAGTTTCCCAGCTGGCCCTTTTTCTGGACACTTTTCGGCGAGTGTTCGACGAATCAGGTCGTCTAGCCTCCACTACGGAGTCCCTGTTCAGCCTTTGTCAGGGTTCACAAACCGTGAGTCAGTATGCCATCCAATTTCGGACCCTGTCGTCCGACTTAGGGTGGAACAATGAGGCATTGGTAGGAGCCTTTTGGCGGGGGCTCTCGGGTCGTATAAAGGATGAACTCGCTGGTCGCGATAACACCACCGCTCTGGAGGATCTAATTTCTCTAGCCACGCGGATTGACCTCCGGTTCCAAGAGCGGTCCCGCGAGAGACGACTTTCTCGTCCAATGCCATCCGCCCGCAGATCACTCAGACCTCGACCTAGGGCTTCTACCTCCGATCCCGTTTCGGAGCTTCTCCGCCTAGGTCAAGTAAGGGAGGCCTCCCTAGGTGGTCAAGATACCGCTCAACCCCATACTTTGTCGGTCCTCCTGCATGTCGGTGGTAAGCGGGTTTCTTTGATGGCCTATGTGGATTCGGGTGCTGCTGGAAATTTTATCAGGCTCGATGAGGTCACCAAATTGTCTATCCCCATTAGGACCCTCGAAAAGCCTCAGGTCCTCGCCTCTGTGGATGGCAGACCTTTGCTAGAGACGTTACGTTGGTAACACAGGAGGTAGATTTACAGGTAGGGGCCTTGCACAAGGAGAGAATTTCGTTCTATGTTTTGCCTGGTATTTCGCATCCCGTCCTTCTCGGCCTTCCTTGGCTGCAGCTCCACGAGCCCACCTTGGATTGGCGTAATGGCAATGTTCTTCGCTGGGGGGAGTCTTGTCGTGCTCGGTGTCTGCTGCCGGTTCGTCCAGTAGGTATTCCCTTTCCCCTCCCTGTTCTCTCCAGGCTGCCGTCCGCGTACAGTTCCTTCTCGGATGTCTTCAGCAAGAAAGAAGATGAAGGCCTTCCTCCTCACCGTTCCTACGATTGCCCCATTGAGCTCATTCCTGGTACTATGCCTCCTCGTGGAAGGATTTATCCTCTCTCTCCAGCGGAGTCTCAGGCCATGTCCGAATATGTTCAAGAAAACCTAGCCTGAGGCTTCATTCGGAAATCCTCGTCCCCTGCTGGAGCAGGCTTCTTCTTTGTAAAAAAGAAGGATGGGTCTCTTCGTCCATGTATCGATTATCGTGGCCTGAACTGCATTACAATGAAGAGCAAATATCCACTGCCGCTTATCTCGGAGCTTTTTGACCGCTTGAGGGGAGCAAGTCTTTACCAAGCTGGACCTGCGAGGAGCCTACAACCTTGTTCGCATATGATCAGGAGATGAGTGGAAGACCGCATTCAACACGCGAGACGGCCACTACGAAAATTTAGTCATGCCTTTTGGCTTCTGTAACGCGCCAGCAGTCTTCCAGGAGCTCGTTAACGATATCTTCCGAGACCTCCTATACTCCTGTGTCGTAGTCTACCTAGACGACATCTTGATCTTCTCCCCAGACCTATCCACTCATCGCCGAGATGTCTGCCAGGTTCTCCAACGCCTCAGGGAAAATCTCCTTTTTGCCAAATTGGAGAAGTGCATTTTTGAGCAATTTTCGCTGCCCTTTCTTGGGTACATCGTCTCGAGCTCCGGGTTGGAGAAGGATCCGGAGAAGGTTTCTGCGGTCCTCGATTGGCCACGTCCACTTGGGGTGAAGGCAATCCAGCGTTTTTTGGGATTTGCCAATTATTATAGGCAATTTATCCCTCATTTTTCGACTCTGACTAAGCCCATTTCTGCTCTTGTCTGCAAGGGGGCCAATCCCAACCACTGGCCCACGGACGCTGAGGTCGCCTTCGAGGCTCTGAAACAAGAATTCGCAAAATCTCTTGTGCTCCACCTCCCTGATGCCAATAGGCCATTCATCCTCGAGGTAGACGCATCTTCAGTTGGAGCAGGAGCGGTTCTTTTGCAGAAATCCTCCTCTGGCCACTTAGTCACCTGCGGATTCTTCTCTAAAGCCTTTTCTGCCCCAGAACGAAATTACTCCATTGGGAATAGAGAGTTGCTGGCCATTAAGCTAGCCCTCGAGGAGTGGCGCTATCTCATCGAAGGGGCAGTTCATCCGTTCATCATCTTCACGGATCACAAAAATTTGGAGCATGTTCAGTCCGCCCAAAGACTCAACCCACGGCAGGCCAGGTGGTCTTTGTTCTTCGGGCGATTCAATTTTGAACTACACTTCCGACCGGGGGACAAGAACATCAAGGCTGACGCCCTATCCCGGTCATTTTTGCCCATGGACAGCGAGGAAGAACCTACACATATTATTAACCCCGCCAAGATTCTCAGCGTGGCCCCACTAAGCATAGCCACTCCACCACCGGGCAAAACCTTTATGTCAAGTGGGGACAGGCAGAAGGTCCTACGATGGAGCCATTCCTCAAAGTTTTCCGGGCATGCTGGAACCAAGAAGACCCTCTCTCTAGTCTCCCGCCACTATTGGTGGCCCTCGCTTCACCAAGACGTAGTGGAGTTCATCGCCTCCTGTCCTTCCTGCGCTAGAAACAAAGTCCCTAGACAATGTCCTTCTGGTCTCCTACACCCGTTGCCTGTGCCTTCGGTCCCATGGACCCACATTGCTATGGACTTTATTACCGATTTACCTCTGTCCACTAAGTGCTCTGTGATCCTGGTGGTCGTAGATCAGTTTTCCAAAATGGTCCATTTCATTCCCTTACCTGGTCTGCCTACGGCCCCCGAGTTGGCGAAGATTTTCTTGCTCCCCATCTTCCGCCTCCATGGTTTTCATCAACATATTGTCTCGGACCGAGGAGTCCAGTTTACCTCCCGCTTTTGGCGAGCTCTCTGCGGATTAATGAAGATCACTCTAGATTTCTCCTCGGCTTATCATCCGCAGTCGAATGGGCAAGTAGAAAGAGTCAACCAAACTCTAACTTCCTATCTCTGGCATTTTTCCAACGCCCACCAGGACGACTGGGTTTCTCTTCTGCCCTGGGCCGAATTCGCCTACAATAATCATCCCAGTGAAGCCTCTTCCAAGTCTCCTTTTTTCATAGTTTTTGGACAACATCCCGGCATTCCCCTTCCCGCTTCCCCCACCTCTGGCGTGCCGGCGGCGGACTCCGTGACCACGGACTTCTCTCAGATTTGGAGAGAGACTAAGGGGGCTCTTGAGGCTGCCAGCTGCAAAATGAAGCAGTATGCCGGCAAAAAACGATTAGACGCTCCTCCGTACTGCCCAGGAGATAAGGTTTGGCTGTCCTCACGATACATCAGGCTAAAAATCCCGTCCTATAAGTTAGGTCCACGTTACATT
Source organism: Dendrobates tinctorius (assembly GCF_039654945.1). NCBI lineage: Eukaryota > Metazoa > Chordata > Amphibia > Anura > Dendrobatidae > Dendrobates > Dendrobates tinctorius. The sequence continues at coordinate 15,882,289 of NW_027361754.1, read as the reverse complement.
GGCCCCTTGGAAATTGTAAAACGCATCAACGACGTGGCCTACAAATTGAAATTACCTGCCTCTCTGCGTATCCCTGATGTCTTTCACGTATCACTCCTCAAACCAGCAGTGTTTAATTGTTTCCACTCAGCTCCTTCCCTCACCCCCCTACCAAATAGTGCTGACAACACTTTTGAGGTGAAGGATATACTTGCTATGAAGACGGTTAGGGGAAAAATTTTGTTTTTGGTCGATTGGAGGGGTTTTGGTCCTGAGGAGAGATCTTGGGAACCCCGAGAGAATATTGATGCTCCTTGTATTATGAAAAGATTTCTCTCCGGCGTTAGAAAGAGGGGGAGTAAAGGGGGGGGTACTGTCATGCCCCCTACCAGCCATACTTACCAGCGCGGCCCCGCTGCTCTCCTGCACGCCTCCCGGCGCGCTCCTGCTCCACGTCGCGTCCCCGCTACAGACATCCGGACTCCCCGTCGTCGTTCCTGCGAGCCAGCGCCGGTCTATTCCCTTGGCGCTCAGACATCTGGGAGCAGTGACACAGTGGCTCCGCCCACAACATGGTGGCGCCCACTGGCTATTTCAGCAAGGCATCTTGTCAGGTAAGATGCCTGATTATCTTCTGCGGTGACGCTGTTCCTGCTCTAGCGTTTCCGCTCCTCTCAGGTCCCTGTATCCTCTGCGCTATCCTTCTGTCCTGTTTGCGCTGCCTCCAGTAGCTTCTCTGCTCCGTGGCCCCACCTGCCTTGTCCAGTGTCTCTGTCTTGTCCTTAGTGCCTCTCTGGTTCGTTACCCTCTGCTATCCGTCCGGCCTCTCTGTGTGTTGTCTGTACCTGGCTCTCCTTCCTCTCTCGCCCACAGTCACCAGCCTCCGTCTGCCTCTAATGCTCCCGGTCCTGCTTGTCTCTATTCTCCTTAGTTCCTGCAGTCCCTCCGCGCGCCTGTGCTCTGTCCCTCCTCGCCATAGACTCTCATATTTCTAGCCCTGGTCGTCCCTTTGGCTCCGGCTGTTACAGTTCCATCCCTCGGGGGCCTGCTCCTAACGCTCCCTGTATAGGGGGTGGGTGTCACCTGGTCAGCTCGCCCTCGGGGGCTCTGGAGCCATGACCCAGAGGGTCCACCTCCAGGTTCTTCCTTTATTTCCCACACCGTAACTATATATATATATACATACATACATACATACATACTACATACATACTACATTCATGCTACATACATACAACATGCTACAGACATACAGTACATATTACATTCATACTACATACATACTACATATATACTACATTCATACAACAAACATACATACATACAACATACATACTACATTCATGCTACATACATACCACATATATACTACATATACTCTACATTCATGCAACATACATACTACATATATACTACATGCTACAGACATACAGTACATAATACATACATACTACATATATACTACATTCATACAACATACATACATACATACTACATTCATACTACATACATACTACATACATACAACATGCTACAGGCATACAGTACATACTACATACATACTACATATATACTACATACATACTACATACTTACTACATATATACTACATTCATACAACATGCATACATACTACATACATACTACTTATATATAACATTCATACAACATACATACATATATACTACATTCATACAACATACATACTACATATATAATACATTCATACAACATACATACATACATACTACATATATGCTACATTCATACAAAATACATACTACATACATACTACATTCAAACTACATTCATACTACATACATACTGCATACATACAACATGCTACAGACATACAGTACATACTACATACATACTACATACATACTACATATATACTACATTCATACAACATACATGCTACATACATACTACATTCATACTACATACATACTACATGCTACAGACATACATTACATACTACATACATACTACATATATACTACATTCATACTACATACATAATACATATATACTACATTCATACAACACACATACATACTACATACATACTAAATATGTACTACATTCATACAACATACATACATATATACTACATACATACAACATACATACTACATACAACATACATTCATACAATACATACATACTACATACAATACATTCATACAATACATACATATAGATATACAGTACATATAACATAGAGTACATACTCACCAATAAATTGTTCCCGAAGCCAGTGTTATCTGTGAAAAAATATGAAAATAACAAACAAGCCACATACTCCCTGATCCGCAGAAATCCACGAGGGTCCCACGCCGATTTCCTGGGAAGAACAGCAGCATCAGCTGATGCGACCGCTCTCTATGGGGCTCCAGGAATCCAATGACGGGAGGTTGGTATCCTTCCGCACTGTATTCCTCTGCCACTGCAAAAAAATAGTCCCTGGTCTCACTTTATGGCAAAAGCTGCATGGGAACTTTTACACACAGCAATGCCAAAAGTGAGACTAGGGACTATTTTTTTTACAGTGGCGGAGGAATACAGTGCAGAAGGATACCTACCTACCATCATTGGATTCCTGGAGCCCCGTAGAGAGCGGTCGCATCAGCTGATGCTGCTGTTCTCCACGGGAAATCGGTGTGGGACCCTCGTGGATTTCTGCGGATCAGGGAGTATGTGGCTTGTTTGTTATTTTCATATTTTTTCATAGATGACACTGGCTTCGGGGAACAATGTGACAAGTAATGGTGAGTATGTACTCTATGTTATATGTACTGTATGTCTATATGTATGTATTGTATGAATGTATTGTTTGTAGTATGTATGTAGTGTGTATGTTGTATGTCTGTAGCATGTTGTATGTATGTTGTATGTATGTAGTATGTATGTTGTATGAATGTAGTATGTGTGTATTGTATGAATGTATGTATGTTGTATGTAGTATGTATGCTGTATGTCTGTAGCATGTTGTATGTATGTAGTATGTACTATGTATGTATGTTGTATGAATGTAGTATGTATGTATTGTATGAATGTATGTTGTATGTAGTATGTATGTAGTATGTATGTATTGTATGAATGTATTGTATGTAGTATGTATGTTGTATGTAGTATGTATGTTTTATGTCTGTAGCATGTTGTATGTATGTTGTATGTATGTAGTATGTATGTATGTTGTATGAATGTAGTATATATGTATGTAGTATCTATGTATGTTGTATGAATGTAGTATATATGTAGTATGAATGTAGTATGTATGTTGTATGTATGTTGTATGTCTGTAGCATGTTGTATGTATGTTGTATGTATGTAGTAAGTATGTAGTATGTATGCATGTTTGTTGTATGAATGTAGTATATATGTAGTATGTATGTATGTTGTAGGAATGTAGTATGTATGTAGTATGTATGTATGTTGTATGAATCTAGTATATATGTATGTAGTATGTATGTATGTATGTTGTATGAATGTAGTATATATGTAGTATGAATGTAGTATGTATGTTGTATGTCTGTAGCATGTTGTATGTATGTTGTATGTATGTAGTAAGTATATATGTATGTTGTATGAATGTAGTATGTATGTAGTATGTAGGTTGTATGTATATATATATTTATATTTTTTTACAGTCAACACATTAGCCGGGACTACTACTGTCCCATCATTGGCTAATGTGTCAATCACTGTCATTGTAGCAGGCATCGCCCGATGGGACTCCTGCACACACACAAGACCCCCAGCAGGCCCACACAGACCCCGGCAGCTGTCACAAGCCCCCGGCAGGCCCGTACAGACCCCGGCAGCCGGCACAAGCCCCCGGCAGCCCCGTACAGACCCCCGGCAGCCGGCACAAGCCCCCAGCAGGCCTGTACAGACCCCCGGCAGCCGGCACAAGCCCCCGGCAGGCCCATACAGACCCCCGGCAGCCGGCACAAGCCCCCGGCAGGCCCGTACAGACCCCTGCCAGCCGGCACAAGCCCCCGGCAGGCCCGTACAGACCACCGGCAGGCCCGCACATACCCCGCCCGCACAGTGTCCGCCCACACACCGCCCACACTCTTCCACCCTCCCGGACTGGATGTGCAAGTAAAGAAAGGGGTTTTTTTCATTCCGATATTTCTTTCCCATTGACTTGAATGGGACTTCCGGTATCGGAATCGGCGATACCTGATACTTTTTTTTGTATCGGGCCGATCCAATCCGATCCGATATTTCTCAATATCGGATGGTATCGCTCAACACTAATTACAACACAATATAAAAAGCCGTAAAACGGTAATGGATCTGAAGAGTACAGCTGTACACAGTGTAGGGGTCATTGTTGTCAATCTCAGTATTTATTTCCAGAAAATAACTCTCACTTGGTCAGTTTGGATTAGACTAGAATATAAAAAGCAGTAAATGGGTAATGTATCACAAGTGTAGAGCTGTATACACTAGTGTTGGGGTAATTTTTAAATGTACATCTAAATTGCAGGAGTAACTCACAGACTGTCACATGCTCAGGATGGATCACACCACAATATAACAAGAAGATCTGCAAGAAATAATCACACATGTGGGACAATGTTCCAGTTGTCAATGATTTACTTAGAGTAGTGGGTGGAGGAGGACTTCCTGGCAGAAAGGGTACAGTATCACCAGATACCAGGTATATATAGCATAGTTTAAACATTAAAAATGTACGTCTATATATCAGGAGTAGTGTTGAGCCACCCCGCTAGTGTTCGAGTTCGTTTTGGCTCGTCAAACAGGAGGCAAGTTAGTCGAATGTTCGTCGAACGTTTGACGAATACCGTCAAACACCATTGAAAACAATGGCAGGCAAACACAAACACATACTAACACATAGAAAACAATTACAAAACACCTTAATAGGTGTCTCAAAGCAGACAAAATGCTCAGAAGACAAAAATAGCATATTGAAAAGGGCAACTACATAAAGAAAAGAGGTGGAGGAGTAAAAGGAGGAGGAGGAGACACAGATATAGGCTTGTCATGCCCTTATGAAGTCAAGAAAGGCTGGAATAAAAATGTAAAATGCAAAAAAAACCTAAAAATCTGAAATCGAAGACGATCATATACCGTCGGACTTCCCACCATAAATTATGCCAACTGCCGATCGGGTGGAGTTATTCCCACGAACCTCCGAACAGCGTCCATGAAGGCAAAGTGTTTGGCTTCCGGGGGCAGTATGGTTGCAAAGCTGAACCTTAAAGGAATGTCCAGAAGGGCACCACCAAGGGTGGAGCCTGCGGCTTAATTCGACTCCACCCGGCAATCCTCAACCATGCCAGCTACAGAAAAGATGGACAGATTGCAAGCTTTGTCGATTCTGTGGGTGGTGGTGGATGTCCGTTTAAGTTGTGCTAGTGGGTCGCCTGCCAGGGCCGTGGGGTGCTCGGTACTGGGCCCGGTGGTTTCAATGGGAGATGTCACGGCAGCTGCGACCCGGTCCGTGGCCCTGGGCATCCATTGTAAAAGAGGAATGTTGAACGTGTGGATGATGATGATTAAAGTTTGAGTGAATGATTCGTGATGCCACCTGTGGTGTTCGGCAATGAAGATGTTAAGCCGACGCTGCAGACAGATCCTCTGGGACAGATGGTGTGATGGAGCGATGATGTTGTAGCCCTCCATAGGTAGGGCTGTAGTCCCAGGGCAGTGTAGATGAAGAGATAGTCAAGGGATAGGGAAGAGTCTTAGGTGATGCAGGGCCAAGCACAGAGATGTAGCAGTGCTGAGTGTGTTGACGCAAGAATAACTGGAGGACACCAGGGCATGTAGTTCCAAAGCATTACTCACAGTCTGTTGTGCATACAGGTGCCCGCATCCATGCCGTGTCCTCCGGGTCAAGGGCTCAGTCAACCTCCAAGATAGATGAAGCACTCCATTCCAACACTCCGCCAACATGTGCCTTTTCTGAATATCTCCCTCTTAGCGTCTAGATGAAGTACTCACAGTACTGAGTTACACTGGAGTTCCTTCTTTCTGATGTTCTTATGAACTCTACTTGTACGGCAGACAACTGTAGCCTGCTTCGGGGACTCCTTGCTACCAAGTCCCAGCTCACTCACGATGCTGTTGTGCCCCCAAGTCTTGTGTGGGAATAAAGTGGTGACAACTTCTATTCCTCCGGTGTCTGCTGCAGGACCATTAGCATCTATACAACCTCAGGGACGGGACCCCGGCCTTGCGCTTAGAACTTGGGGAAGGGTTCTCCTCTAACCCTAATCCTTAGTCCTCTTTTCCTCCTTACGTTCCGTACAAATCCTTTCTTATGGAGAATCAGGCTTTCTATCAATGTCTCTTTCCTGTGCCAGCAGACCCAGGTCACTGAGGTCTGCTGCAGCACTTCCTTCCTCCATCCCTCTCCGGGGATCTCCTCAGACTCTCTCTGACAGACTGACCCCTTCCTAATGTCTTCCCACTCTTTTTGGTGCAGACTAAGCTCCACCCACCTCCCAACACTCTTCATGTTCCAAGCAGGGAGCCAGCAAAGGGTGCTTTGCTACACTACTATGTTGTGTGGGATGCAGGTGTTGGAGTGTGGTCATGTGTCTCCACCTTACCTGGATGGAGAAGTACCACACCACAGGAGGAGGTGCAGTACCTCTGTGGCGACTGAACCCTCAGGGGCGCCACATAAGCGATTTGTCAGCTTAATTCCGTTAACGAACGAGACTCCGGCACGTGTTATGAATGAGTCACCGAGGACGAAAAACAAAAACAAGCTAAGCCCCAGAAAACCAGAGAGGTTGGTAACTAAGTGGATTGCAGACCCCTGATCCTATCCACACAACTAGCAGTAGCCGTGGAGCGTACCTACGATGATCCTAGATGCCTCGTCACAGCCGGAGAACTAAATAAGCCTAAAGCAAGAAAAAGTGAAATCTAAACTGCCCCAGAGCAGACCCCAAAGCAATAGACAGCCCCCAAACATGTATTCACGGTGAGACAAGATGAAAACACAAACACAGATAGAAAAAATAGACTGAGCAAATGATGGGGCCCACACTAACTAGAAAGGACAGGAAAGGAAAGATGCTGTCTGCAATCACGCACAAAAAACCCTGCCAAAAAATGTCCAACACTTTCTGATAACAAAAACCCTGAAGTCGCTAGACTTCAATTCCCTATATCAGCACTCTGGTATATTCTGAAGACAGAGCAAAAAGAGACCAATCTAATCAGGGACAAAAAGCAAACTGGCATAAACAGAGACATAAGAATGGAAATTCAGCACAGCCCCAGCTGGGGCTGGCTGACCACAAAAACCGAGTAACCAGACCAAATCTCATGTGAAAAATAGCAGAGCACACTTAGCTTGAGAAGGCAGGAACAGAACTGGAAACCAGAACCTCAGGGCAGGAGAAAATCACCAGCACAAAATTAGGGAGGTGGCTGTCTTAAATCGAGTCAGAGACTCCTGATGTCCACTCACAGTCCTCCTCCTCAGGTGGCAGGTCTCTGCAATTTAGATCAGCTTCATTACCTGCTGTCACCACCAGAGGGAGCCCAGATGGAGAACTCATGTCTCCTCTGTCAACACAGCCATCTCCACCACCCTCACCAGAAGCCAGAGGTAAACCAGAAAATGAGTTCACAACAGGCATGCCCCCGCGGTACACATCAAGCTTACTAGAGGGACACGCGAGGCTCTGGCATGCGAGATCGAGCAATAACAGGTCTGTCATGCCCTTGCATGTCCGGGGCTGCATGCGCGCTACACTGAAAGGACCAGCGTGTGTCGCTTACAGGTGCAGATAACCCACTGAACACCATTAGTGATGGGGATCTGGGATTCCAATTCTTCCCCGCGAACGAGGATTTCCCAGTAAGTGCAGGTCAACTGGAATTAGGCCTAACCGGCATTCCAGAAAGAATGAAAAAATTAAGTGTCCAAACCACAGGTGCTGTAGCTTGCTTAACAGCTGGGCTCCTATGCTGAGTAGCATACAGTTCTTACATAAACAGGCGGCATAGCTTGGTTCATGGGTGGGTTCCTCTGCTGAGCAGTAGACACTGGTACTAGCCCCAAAGTATTCACTGGGCTAAATGTAGTTAAAAAATGGTTCTTACATAAACAGGCGGCACAGCTTGGTTCACGGGTGGGCTCCTCTGATGAGTAGAAGACACAGTTACTAGGCCCAAAGTATTAACTGTGCTAAATGCAGTCAAAAATTGGTTCTTTCATAAACAGGCGGCATAGCTAGGTTCACTGGTAGGCTCCTCTGCTAAGTAGCAGACAGTGCTACAAGGCCCTAAAGGATTTTCTGGACAAGATGCGGTAAAAAATTATTAGAAACACACACGGTGTAGCTCCTTGACAGGTGCACTACATTGCTTGTTACCACACACCGCTACTATGCCATGAAACAGTCTATTAACATTGAAAACCATTATTAATGTGAAAATGAAGTTACGCTTTTGGTGAACGAATGGTTCTCGAACGGAACCTCGAACAGCCGAATTTTAAGCAAAGTGTTCGAGTTCGACGAACGGCTCGAACACCGCCCAAAACAGCTGGAATTATAACTTGGCGAACAGGTCGACTCGAACACCGCTCATCTCTAATCTGGAGGCAGACTCAGACTTTCTCAGACCCAGTATGGATTCGACAAGATTGTTGAAAGTTGAGAAAGGGTACAGTATCACCGGATAACAGGTATTATCTCGCACGGGTGCGTGTTCCAGGTGGTGACCCCGGCCCTGTGGGGGGAGGCAGCCCAGTTAGGGAGGTGGAAAAAATGGCATATGTTGATGTTGGACATTCAGCAGCTGCAAATGGAGTAATTGGAGAATTCCGCGGAAGAGGAGGACAAAAGCGAGCCATTTTTCTGGCAACCTATGTGTCAGCAGGGGAGGGTGGGACAAAATCCTTTGAAACCCATGCATGGTTCATTTTAATGAAGGTTAGATCATCAACATTTTGGGTCGACAGATGGGTCCTTTTTTCTGTCAGGGTTGATCCAGCTGCACTGTAGACTCTTTCAGATAACACGCTAGCAGCAGGGCAAGCGAGCTCCTGTAAGGCGTATTGTGCCAATTCAGGCCAGGTGTCAAGTTTACTGGCTCAATAGTCAAAGGGGAATGACCGGTGAGGGAGAACATTGATATGGGAGAAGTAGTTTGTTACTATAGTTGACAACTGCTGTCTCCTGTCACTTTCAATCGATGCAGTATTACCAGTCGTGTGAGCGGTACTTGAAAAATCAGTGCACAACATGGTCATGAAACCCCTGTGTCCAACGCCATTTCAGCTGTGTGCACCACGAACCCCTCTTCCATGTTGCCCCCTACAGCTCGTGGGAGAAAAATCACCGCCGCTGTGTGGTGGGAATGCCTCAAACAAACGGTTTACCAGAGTTGCATGTTTGTTAGCCAATATTAGCTCTAGGTTCTCCTGTGGCATGATGTTTTGGAATATTCCTTTATAGCATGGATCCAGGATGCTGGACAACCAGTAGTCGTCATCGTTCATCATTTTGGCAATGCGGGGGTCTCTTTTTAGGATCTGCAAGGCATAATCAGACATGTGGGCCAATGTTCCAGGTGTCAATGATGCACTGCGAGTGTTGGGTGGAGGAGCACTTTCTGGCAAATCAACATCCCTCCAGTCACGCACAAACCTTGTACCTGACCTTGCCACACCAACCTTTTTTCTTGCCCCCTGTGAAGCATCCTCCTCCCCAAAATAATCATCCCCATCCTCCTCCTCCTCCTCTTCCTCTTCTTCCTCCACCTCGTCCACGAGACTTCCCTGAGCAGACAATGGCTGACTGTCATCAAGGCTTCCCTCCTCCTCTTCCGCCACGGCTGCAGACGCCTGCTCCTTAATGTGCGTCAAAGTTTGCATGAGCAGACGCATAAGTGGGATGCTCATGCTTATGATGGCGTCGTCTGCGCTTACCAGCCGTGTGCATTCCTCAAAATACTGAAGGACTTTACAGAGGTCTTTCAGCTTCGACCACTGCACACCAGACAACTCCATGTCTGCTTGCAAACTGCCTGCCCGTGTATCCTCCCACAAATGAATTACAGCCTGCCTCTGTTCGCACAGCCTCTGAACCATGTGCAGGGTGGAGTTCCACCTTGTTGCAACGTCGATAATTAGGTGGTGCTTGGGAAGGTGGAGCAATCGCTGCAGCTTCTGCATACGACTGAAGTGTACGGGCGACCGGCGGATGTGCGAGCACAGTCTTTGCACCTTATGGAGCAGGGCTGTTAACTCTGGATAATTATTGAGGAAGCACTGCACCACCAGGTTCAAGGTGTGAGCCAGGCAAGGTATGTGTCTGAGTTTTGAAAGGGTTATGCTATGGCTGCCACAAAATTCCGGCCATTATCACTAACTACCTTGCCTGCATCAAGATGTAGACTGCCCAGCCATGACTCAGTTTGTTGCTGGAAGTAGTCGGCCAGTACCTCCGCGGTGTGTCTGTTGTCGCCCAAACACATCATCTTCAACACAGCCTGCTGACGCTTACCACTAGCTGTTCGATAGTGGGACACCTCATGTGCAACACTGGCAGCTGCGGATGGAGTGCTCGTGCGACTGCGCTCTGTGGATGAGCTTTCGCATCTGGAGGAGGAGGGTCGAACGCCTACAGCCAACTGTTTCCTATACCGTGGCCTAGGCAGCACTGTCCCACCGCCGCTGCCCCCTGTGGACCCTGCATCTACCACATTAACCTAGTGCGCTGTGATGAACAAGTAACGGCCCTAGCCATGCCTACAAGACCATGCATCTGTTGTGAGGTGCACCTTTCCACTCACTGATTGCTTGAGTGCATGGACAATGCGGTCTTTCACATGCACGTGGAGGGCTGGGATGGCTTTTCGCGAAAAGAAGTGCCGACTGGGTAGGTCATAGCGTGGTACTGCGTAGGCCATGAGCTCGCGGAAATCTTTGCTTTCAACCAACCGGTAGGGCATCATCTCTAACGAGATTCGTTTCTCAATGTGGGCATTCAAAGCCAGTGTACGTGGATGAGAGGATGAGTAGTTTCTTGTCCTACTCAGAGTTTCTGGTAGGGTGAGCTGGACTTGAGAGCTGCATATGGTGGAACTAGCGGTGGACATGGCGGACTGAGAGAGGGTTGATGATGGTGATGGTGTTGGTGGTGTTGCTGATGGCCTAGATTCAGTCTTTCGTAGCAATAACATTGTGATTCCATGACTGCTTTGCCCTTGCGACGACACCTCGACATTTGCTGCTGGTGGTGTGCTAACCGGTGGGCTTACAGTGGGGGAAGCGATGTAGCATTGCTGACTACCTTCATTCGGAGCAGGTGCACATGTGGTACGTGAGGTTTGGTAGTCCGTCCACGTTGGCAAGTGCATGGTGGTTAAATGTCTAAGCATGCAACTGGTATTCAAATTTCTCAGATTTTTCCCTCGGCTAAAGGTCTTTGCGCACTTCTTACAGATAACCTTTGCCTGATCATTAGGATTTTGTTCAAAAAAGTGCCACACTGCACTCTTCCTACTATGGAAGACATTTTGAGGCCTTGCACGCTGTACTAATTTGACCATCTGGCCAAGCTGTCCTGCAACACTTTTGGTTTTTGTAACACGTTTTTGGACTGCTACGGTCCTGCCAGATAACAGCTGTTGCGATGTTGTTGCCTGCTGCGGATCCTCCTTGTTATAACTTTATATACTCTGTGTAATGGAGGTCAGTGACGTGGATCAGAAAAAAGGCCTGAGCTCATAGGTTTTCAGTTCTGTAGTATTTATCAAAATCAAGCAGGTTTACAGATAAGACACAGCAGGGTAAAAGCTGATGAAGATAATAACGCAGTGAGCAAACGTACAGACCGTGGAGACGTATGAAGTCCAAGTTGCCAGATCCGGAGACCTGGAGAGCAGGCCAGGCCTGCTAGCAGGAAACAGTCCTTGAAGTGGAGGTGGGTGCAGAGCTGATCCGAAGAAACAAGTCTTTACAATGAGACCAAGATTCACAGGCAGGCGGGGTATCCCAAGGTAACGAAGAGACGAGCTAGGTAGCAGTCCTTCCAGCTTGATAACAAGTCCAAGAACAAGTATACTCAAGCAATGAGTAATCATACAGAGCATCCTTATATACAGAACAGACAGGAACAAGAGAGATCAACAAAGGAAATAAGATGGCTCGTGACTCCATCTTGGATGAGGGCAAAAATGAACTAAACTAAGGGCAAAGCAGAAACTGAGTGACAGACATAAGGCAAGGTTTTCAGAGAAACGGATATGCAGGCCAAGTCCTTACATTACTCTCCCCTTAAAAGACATCCTCTGGATGATCTTAAGTCCGGCTTATTGGGATATCTGCTGTGGAACAGTCTGATTAAGTGAGGAGCATGGACGTTCTCCACTGGTTCCCAGGAATTCTCTTCAGCCGAATATCCTTGCCATTTTACCAAGTATTGGAGACGTCTCCTATGAACCCGTGAATCCAAGATTCTTTCCACGATGAATTCCTCTTGCCCGTCAACGAGAACTGGGTCAGGAGGAGCAGAGGTGCGTCCGGGAAAAGGGTTAGGCACTGCCGGCTTTAACAAAGAGACATGAAAGACAGGATGAATTTTCAATGAGTTAGGCAACTTGAGTCGACAGGCTATAGAATTCACTATACTGCTGATCTTATATGGACCGACATATTTTTTCCCCAGTTTAGACGTTGGGATCCTGAGCTTCAAGTTCTTAGTTGAGAGCCAATCCATGTCTCCTACCATGTACATTGGAGCTGGCTTACAGAATTTGTCTGCTGCCGTCTTGTATCTTTCCTGTGCTGAACCTAAAGTGTCTTTAAGAACTTCCAAATTGCGCTGCAAGGATGAAATGCGGTCAGCTACCGCAGGCACAGACATGTCTATTGGAAGTCGAGGAAGAATACTGGGGTGGTATCCCTTGTTGGCAAAGAACGGAGACAATTTGGTGGAAGCATTCTGAGAATTATTACTGTATATGTGAATTCAGCCAACGGAAGCAAACTCACCCAATCATCCTGTAGGTGGCACACATAGCAGCGCAGATATTGTTCCAAGGTCTGATTGGTCCGTTCAGTTTGGCCGTTAGACTGTGGATGAAAAGCAGATGACAATTTTACTTTGATGTCCAGAGCAGCACAGAAGCTTTGCCAAAACCGTGAGGTAAATTGCACCCCATGATCCGATATTACTTCATCCGGAGCTCCGTGCAAATGAAAAACATTTTGCACAACAAGATCTGCTGTTTGTTTAGCCGTTGGTACACCAGCACAGGGAATGAAATGAGCAGCTTTAGTCAGCCGGTCAACTACTACTAGAATTGTGTTTTTCCCCTGTGACAGAGGCAACTCAACAATAAAGTCCATTGAAATAGACCCCCAAGGACGAGATGGAACAGGCAGAGGTTGCAAGAGTCGTGTCGGTGAGGAGCGAGGAGCTTTTGACCTGGCACATACCTCACATGACGACACATACTGAAGCACATCTTTCCAAAAGGTTGGCCACCAAAAAAAATGAGACAGAAATTCCTGAGTCTTCTGAACTCCCCTATGGCCGGCAAACTTTGAGTCATGCATTAGTTTTAAGACACTCAGTTGTACTGTTTCTGGAACATACAAACGCTGTCCTTGAAACCAAAGTCCATTCTTGAAAGTTAGATTTACCTGGGTGGGGGGTAGCCCCAAAAGCGAATCTGCAGCATAAGCCTCCTTAATCTCCGTTAAAAGATCTTGATTATGTAGGACACTTACAAAGTTCTTCTCAGACAGAATGGTCCTTGGAGGCGAAGCCGGAGTTGCTTCATCTGAATGAATCCTGGACAGTGCATCAGCCTTTCCATTGCGAGAGCCCGGCCTATAGGAGATGACAAAATCAAACTGGTTAAGGAAAAGATTCCACCGAGCCTGTCTGGGTTTTAGACATCTTGCCGACCTCATAAATTCGAGATTCCGGTGATCCGTGAGTATAACAATCTGTTGGGATGCTCCTTGTAACAGATGTCTCCATTCTTTAAATGCGGTTATAATGGCTAACAGTTCTTTGCTGCCAACGTCGTAATTCCTTTCGGCAGGTGATAACTTTTGAGAGAGAAAGGCACACGGATGCAAGAGATCTTTCTCACCTGTCCTTTGCGAGAGTATGGCCCCTACCGCACAGTCCGAGGCGTCCACTTCCACTATGAAGGCCTTGTCTGGGTCAGGATGTACGAGAACGGGAGCTGTCGTAAATTTAGACTTTAATGTGGAAAATGCTGTTTGAGCTTGAGGTGACCAGACAAATGGTGTCTTCTTCCGGGTTAAATGAGTGATGGGTGCAACGATTGCTGAAAAATTTTTAATGAATCGTCTGTAGAAATTAGCGAATCCGATTAATCGCTGTACCTCCTTCACTGATTTGGGAGTTGGCCACTCCTGAATGGCTTGCGTCTTGCTTACATCCATGCTGAGACCCTGGGGAGAAATAACATATCCCAAAAATTGAATTTCTGTTTTGTGAAACTCACATTTCTCCAGTTTAATGTATAAATGATTTTGCCGTAGACGATCCAAAACCATTTTCACATGTCGCTGATGATCCTCGATATTGCTGGAAAAAATTAAAATGTCATCCAAGTAAATCACAACAAAAATATCAAGTATGTCTCTGAAAACATCATTTGCCAAGTGCTGGAACGTAGCTGGTGCATTACGGAGGCCAAAAGACATAACTAGGTACTCAAAATGTCCATAACGTGATTGAAATGCCGTTTTCCACTCGTCGCCAGGACGAATCCATACTAAATTGTATGTTCCACGAAGATCTAATTTAGTGAAGATTTTGGCGTGTCGAACTCTCTCAAGTAACTCGGGAATTAGTGGAAGTGGGTAAGAGTTCCTGATTTTGATTTTGTTTTTGTTGAGCTCCCGGTAGTCAATGCATGGACGAAGTGAACCATCTTTCTTTTTGACAAAGAAGATTGGGGCACCCGCTGGGGAGGAGGATGGTCGTATAAACCCTTTAGCTAAATTTTCGTCAATATACTCTTTAAGAGCTTTTAATTCCGGACCAGACAGTGGATAAATACTCCCGAATGGAATTGCGGCACCAGGCAATAATTCCACGGGGCAATCATATGGCCGATGTGGCGGTAGTTTATCCGCATTTTTCTTGTCACACACATCACTAAAATCCCGATACTCTACCGGTAGTGTTGAGTCGACCGCGCCTGCTGTTTTCACTGGAGCCAGCTCTCTGGACGCTGCTAATTCATTTGGAAATTTTAACTCCTTTGTTGTCCAATTGATCGTAGGATTACGCAGCTGTAACCAAGGCAGACCTAAAATAATAGGAAAATTAGGAGAGGAAATCAGTAAAAAAGACATTTTTCCCGAATGATCTGCCCCCATATGGATCTTTAGTGGGACTGTTTCGAGTTTCACAGGCCCAGATATCAATGGAGACCCGTCCACGGTCTCCATAAACACCGGAGAGTCCCTCTTTCGTGAAAGAATGCCATGTTTCTCAGCAAAGGAAGTGTCCATGAGATTGCTGCAAGCTCCAGAGTCTATCATGGCGGAGCACGTGATGCAGCGGGAATGTACCCAGATCTTGATAGAAATGCAACAGAGCGAATCTCTCCTGGCTATGGTAGAACTCACAGAAAGTAAGGCGATATCCACAGGTGATGAGGCCTCCGATGAATCATCAGGGAAATCAAAATTTGCAGCCGTTATTTCCCGACTGTGTGAATGAGAACCTACTGAAGAAATATCTGAAAAGTCAAGTTCGGTCACTGCAGCTGCGGACTTGCGATTTTTCCCAGGGCACTCCGATATATAATGACCCGACTTTCCACAATAGAAACACAAGTTCTCCTTGAAACGATGTTCCTTACGTGTATCAATGACTTTTCTCCATACTGCGTCGACCTGCATAGGTTCAGACTCTGTCTGGGATAAAGTCTTGCTCGACGCCTCCCTGGTGGAGGAAGGGAAAGACATGAGGTTATTACAATTAGCCTCAGCCCATTTTTCCTGTCGACGTTCAGTGAGACGAATGTCAATCCGAATACAATGATGTATGAAGTCAGCTAGATTAGTAGGTGATTCTCCTCGAGCCAGTTCATCCTTAATTGAAGCAGACAAACCTCTCCTGAACACTGCATACTTTGAAGAATCGCACCAAGTCGTATCCAGCACCCACCTCCGGAACTCCATTGCATATTCCACCACCGGACGCTTCCCTTGACAAAGTGTCAGTAATGCGGTTTCTGCTGTTAAACTTCGGTTGGGGTCATCAAACATTTGAGACATTGCGGCAGTAAAGTCATTCAAAGAATTCAGGCATACATCATTATCTCAATTAATGGATTAGCCCAGGCTAATGCTTTGTTTGTTAGCAACATAATCATAGTCAATACTTTATCTTGATCAGTTAAAAACTGGGCCGCATGTGCAGAGAAATACAGCTGATATTGATTCAAAAATCCCCGAAATTTCTCTCTTTCACCACCGAACCTGAATGGTGGGAGTTTAGGAAAACCCGGACCCGGAGCTGGAATTGGAGCTGGGGCAGCAACCACAACTGCAGTCTCTACATTTGAAAGTTGAGGCGCTAAGGCCTGAATAGACGTATCGGTCACATTCGCGTTATGATTGATTTGCGATTCTAAGGTCCCCAGCTTTGTTTTAATAGCCTGCAGCTCCCCATGAAGTCCAGAAACAAATGAGCAAAGTTTCTTCATTCGTACCTCCATAGAATCTGACCCAGAGATCTCCATATTTGATGGCTTGAGTATTCTGTTATAACTTTATATACTCTGTGTAATGGAGGTCAGTGACGTGGATCAGAAAAGAGGCCTGAGCTCATAGGTTTTCAGTTCTGTAGTATTTATCGGAATCAAGCAGGTTTACAGATAAGACACAGCAGGGTAAAAGCTGATGAAGATAATAACGCAGTGAGCAAACGTACAGACCGTGGAGACGTATGAAGTCCAAGTTGCCAGATCCGGAGACCTGGAGAGCAGGCCAGGCCTGCTAGCAGGAAACAGTCCTTGAAGTGGAGGTGGGTGCAGAGCTGATCCGAAGAAACAAGTCTTTACAATGAGACCAAGATTCACAGGCAGGCGGGGTATCCCAAGGTAACGAAGAGACGAGCTAGGTAGCAGTCCTTCCAGCTTGATAACAAGTATACTCAAGCAATGAGTAATCATACAGACCATCCTTATATACAGAGCAGACAGGAACAAGAGAGATCAACACAGGAAATAAGATGGCCCCCGTTGAGGCTCGTGACTCCATCTTGGATGAGGGCAAAAATGAACTAAACTAAGGGCAAAGCAGAAACTGAGCGACAGACATAAGGCAAGGATTTCAGAGAAACGGATATGCAGGCCAAGTCCTTACACTCCTCCTCCTCTTCTGAGCTATTGGCAGTGGCACCCTCTTCCCCCAATGGATGCCAATCTGGGTCAACAACTAGGTCATCCATCACCTCCTCTTGAATTTCATGTGCACCTTCCTCTGTGTCACCGTGTAAGGTTGTATAGTATGCGGAACGGGGCACCTGAGTTTCATCAGGGTCTGATTCTGCCTCAGTACACTGCGAGGACAATGTAGTGCTTTGAGTGAATGTACCAACAGAAAAATCTAGCAGTGGCTGTGCATCAGTGCACTCCATGTCAGATTTATCTTGGACTGGGGAATTCACGATTTGACTTGATAACCCAGGCATGGTATGTGAAAAGAGCTCCATGGAGTAAGCGGTAGTGTGTCCTGCTGCATACTTTACTTTTGAGAAAAAGAGTCCAAAGCTACTATGAAATAACAACTTTTATTGTGAAAGACAAAGGGAACAAGACACAAACAGGCATTAAAAGATCAGATGGAAAAATAACATAGTCACCGGATACAAAGAAAACCCTGAGCAGTGTGATTCATGGTGAATGGGGGTAAAGGTGATGGATTCCCTCATAGTGAGCGGGCAAAATTGATATAAATAAAACAAAACATACTGGACCCTCCAATCCCCTTTCAATAACCATGCCCTGGACATACAATCCTTGAACGTAATGGAGTGGAGTGGAAGGAACAGATAAAACTATTGCACATAGCCCATTTAAGAAAGGAAAAGGTTAAAACATACCCATCATTATAACCACCAGAAGCACACTGACCAGGAGAGGCCCGACGTACATTTCGCGCTATAACCGCTTCCTCGGGGGCGTGGCTATGGTAATGACAATTGCCCAGTTAAATACCCTTTGCAAGCGGTCACATGTGATAAGGAGTCCAATCATGGGAGGCAAAAAAGGTAAACACATAGGATAGAAGTCAAAATCCCCACCCCCACTGTCTCAACAGGAAGTGACACCGGTGGAGGGATGGCTGGCGCCTAGCCGTTACCCGGCAACGGAGCACGCCTGAGAGAACAGCGGGGAAGAAGAGAGGAGACTCCACCTACAAGCACCTCCCAATCACGCGCGTCTAGTGACTTCAACTGTTGCACAGCAACAAGACGCACCCGGAGATATGGTGAGACGAAGGGGAGGAGGCTCCACCCACAAATTGACCAATCGACCAATCATAGGGAAGCTGATATAACATATACAGTGAAGAGGATACATCACATCAAATCCTCAATCCAAACGTTGCTCAAGGAAAACTGCACAGTGAAAGGAGCAGCTATACCAAGCAGCAAACCAGTAACTGCGCATCCAAGACGCAGCGAGGATAAAGATGAGATAGTTGAAAAATCAGCCTACCAAAACACAATATGCTGCTTGTAAAACTGACATAGAGTAGCATAAGCATAAAGATATGATCAGAGAAAGAAATTCTTTATCGCATTGCAAATAGGAATGGAAAATTTGTTTATATATATGTGAGCAGAAATCCAAACACACAAAGATAAAACATAATTTTAAGAGAAACAAATTCAACTGTATTTATGAGACACATAAATATAAATATATCCAAATCCAAAGGAATATCACTGATGACACCCATGATCCAATGGACCATTATGGAAAAAGTTCTCTCATTATCCCCGATGTACCATTCTATAATGTCTTCATTATAAGGAGATCAAAAGGCCACGGAAGGCAGCAGACACTCCAAATATGACGGGGGTCCAAAGGTCATCCATGGATAAACGAATACATTCAATACTGAATGCATGGCATAACAAAACCAGGTAGATAACTGAGGGCAAGGAAAACATAATTAAAAAACAATAAAAATATGTACACAATATACATATACATATATATAAGGTAGGGTCGAAGAGGCAAAAAGGGAAGAGAGAGATAGATGGTCTCATAAAAATGACGCAAAACCTAGGGACTCATTGAGTCCATGGGGAGTCATGGTGCCAAGTATGGTGATCCACCTGCACTCAGCTTGTGCAAGCAATCATTTTATATCACCACCCTTGATACCAGTCGTGAGATGTTGTATACCTCTCACCAAGAATGAACTAGGGTCACAACCATGATGGTTCTTGTAGTGCCGGGGTATAGTTTTCAATTGGGAGACGTCAGAGACATCGGCTGCCGCCATGATGTCCTGGACGTGCTCCCTAGCGCGCACCCTCAGCTGACGGGACGTTAGGCCGATATATACTTTAGGGCACCCACAGGTGGCATAATAGACCACCTGAATGGTACTGCAGGTAATATGCTGGAGGATAGAAAAAGTACACGTACCGTCAGCTGATTGGAAAGTAGACGTCCGTAAAATATTTTTGCAGGCCACACAGTGACCACAGGGGTGTTGGGCCACGAGACTCAAAAAAGTTTTTTTAATGGGGCACATAGTGGGAATGCACCAACAGATCTCCCAAATTGGGACTCCTACGATAGGTCATGAGGGGGCGCCCTGACAATACTTTATTTAAACCTGGTTCCGCTCGCAAGACATCCCAATGTCTATTGAGGCACTCCCTCATTGTGTCCCACTCTCCATTAAAAGTAGAGATGAATCTCACCAGGTCGCGTGAATCCCTCCTCTTAGGTGGAGGATGCAGAAGGGCCGAGCGTCTAGATTTTTTTAGCACGATTGTAACCCCTTTTTATGCTACGATGGCTGTAGCCTCTCACAAGGAATCGTTCCCTTAGGTCGTCTGCCTGTTGCTGGAATCTCTGATCAGAGGAACATATGCGACGCATACGCAAAAATTGCCCAACTGAGATGGCCCGTATTGTTGCATATGGATGGCAGGAGTCAGCATGAAGAAGAGAATTTACGGAGGTGGGTTTTCTATAGACATCTGTTTGTAAATGTAACTGTTGATCGACCAAAATTTTGATGTCCAAGAAATCCACTTCTGTCTGACTATAACTATATGTCAATTTGATGTTAAATCTATTAAAATTAAGTTCTTCCATAAAAAGTTGGAGTTGATGCTGCGACCCCTGCCAGATGATGAAAACATCATCAATATACCGTAGCCAGCACTGCACATGGGCAGCAGCCCGCACCCCCTCCTCCCCAAAGACCTCCCTTTCACAAAACCCCAAAAAGAGACCGGCGAAAGAAGGCGCACAGGCCGCGCCCAAGGCAGTGCCGCATTGCTGTAAATAAAAATAATTTTTAAAGATGAAAAAATTATGAGTCAAAATGTATTCCAGTAACTCCAAAATTAATTCACAAATAGGGCCATCCCAGTTGCTGCCCCTCAAGAAATACCTACAGGCTTCAATGCCATCCTAGTGGCGAATGCAGGTATGCAGAGACTCTATATCGGCCGTGACCAATATCATGTCCAATTCAAGGGAAACTCCATCAATCCTCACCAGGACGTCCACTGTGTCACGAGCAAATTAAGGTAAAGCTTCAACCAAAGGTTGAAGGTAATGGTCTATGAATTTACATACTGGTTCACATAAACCTTCAATGCCAGACACAATTGGACGCCCCGGAGGATTAGATGGATCCTTATGAATCTTTGGCAAGAAGTATATAGTCGGAATCTTGGGAAATTTTGTTAGCAACCATCAAAAATCTTCTTAGGAATGATCCCCCTATCCAAAGCAGCAGAGAGGATATCCACCAAATCATGAGAAAAGGCCCTGACAGGATTATGGTCCAATCTAAGATACGTTCTCTCGTCTCTCAGCTGTCACAAGGCCTCTTTTTCATACATACTTTGAGGCCATATCACCACATTTCCCCCCTTGTCAGCCGGTTTGATAACTATATCTGGGTAGGATCGCAACTCATTAAGAGCAAGACGTTGTTTCATGGTCAAATTATCGGACCTTCGTTTTGTAGTGATCCTCCGGAAATCCTCTGCCACTAATCTGGTGAAGATTTCCACGGCAGGACATAAAGACAAGGGGGGAAATTTGGTGGATCGAGGTAATATTGACGAGGGAAACATACCTGAGCGGCCAACATCCTGTTCCCTCAATAGTTCCTCCAACGTTGATAATGCTTCATCCTCCATTTGACTGTCTGTAGGAGCATCCGATTTTCCACCACCATATAGCTTCTTACACACCAATTTACGAGAAAATAAATAAAGATCCTTTATTGCTATAAAAGGGTCAAAAGAATTCGTAGGAGAGAAGGTTAGACCTTTTGACAGCACATCAACCTGAATTGGAGTCAAAATATAATTAGAAAGGTTAATCACCTCTGGAATCTGGTTTTTAGCCTTGTCTATTTTCTTGGGAACAGCTCCTTTTGCCTTATCATTATGGGAGTCGTAGATGGCACCTGAGCGAAACCCAATCATTTTAGAATTAGATCGAGTAGATCCCTCACTAGAGGCAAAGGATGTAACTGACATAGATCTTACTCAAGAAGAATTCATAGTTTTTTTTAGGTCTGCGATTCCACCGATATACAGAGTTAGTTTGGTGGTCAACCACATCTCTCTGAAATTTTGTTGTTTTTGCTTCGCAGATTTCTTTTTCCCATTTCAAAAAATCAATATCCAATTCACGATTGAGGGCTGTCAACTCCTCACCTGACATATTCTTCTTCAAAGTATTTTGCAATTCCTCAATTTCAACATCCAGAGCACGAATGGTATTCCTATTCATTCGAATGAGTAGTTCCATACAATCTTTTGAGCAACTACTAGCCAGGTCCTCCCATCTTTGCCGTATGTCTGCATCCTCGAAGGATGGAGGGGAACATCTGTACCCTCAGACCACGAGGAATTAAACCCTTCTCAATATATTTTTGCAGGAAAGCACAATTCCACCAGATCCTAGTGCGCCTGTTCAATAGAGACCTAAGCTTCCTACCCGCCTCCCTAACCTCTCGACCACCACCAGCCACATTTGTTCCGGAATTAACATTAAACACTTCATAAATATGAGATAGCCATGCTTTATCCCATGCCTTATAATCCATATGGGGCTTGGATCGGGTTGCTGTGAAGAACACAGAGACAATTAGAGCACAAAAAAGAAAAAAACCCTCAAAATGCATTTTTATTCATGCTTGTGCAAGTGCACAAAAAGGCCCCAATAGGTAATGAGAACGTAGAGACGACTCACAAAAGACTGAGAAAAGAAGAGAAAAACAGTCCAAAGCTACTATGAAATAATAACTTTTATTTTGAAAGACAAAGGGAACAAGACACAAACAAGCATTAAAAGATCAGATGGAAAAATATAGTCACCGGATACAAAGAAAACCCTGAGCAGTGTGATTCATGGTGAATGGGGGTAAAGATGATGGATTCCCTCATAGTGAGCAGGCAAAATTGATATAAATAAAACAAAACATACTGGACCCTCCAATCCCCTTTCAATAACCATGCCCTGGACATACAATCCTTGAACGTAATGGAGTGGGGTGGAAGGAACAGATAAAACTATTGCACATAGCCCATTTAAGAAAGGAAAAGGTTAAAACATACCCATCATTATAACCACCAGAAGCACACTGACCAGGAGAGGCCCGACGTACATTTTGCGCTATAACCGCTTCCTCGGGGGCGTGGCTATGGTAATGACAATTGCCCAGTTAAATACCCTTTACAAGCGGTCACATGTGATAAGGAGTCCAATCATGGGAGGCAAAAAAGGTAAGCACATAGGATAGAAGTCAAAATCCCCACCCCCACTGTCTCAACAGGAAGTGACACCGGTGGAGGGACGGCTGGCGCCTAGCCGTTACCCGGCAATGGAGCACGCCTGAGAGAACAGCAGGGAAGAAGAGAGGAGACTCCACCTACAAGCGCCTCCCAATCACGCGCGTCTAGTGACTTCAACTGTTGCACAGCAACAAGACGCACCCGGAGATATGGTGAGACGAAGGGGAGGAGGCTCCACCCACAAATGCCTTCCAGTCATATGTGACCAATCGACCAATCATAGGGAAGCTGATATAACACATACAGTGAAGAGGATACATCACATCAAATCCTAAATCCAAACGTTGCTCAAGGGAAACTGCACAATGAAAGGAGCAGCTATACCAAGCCGAAAACCAGTAACTGCGCATCCAAGACGCAGCAAGGATAAAGATGAGATAGTTAAAAAATCAGCCTACCAAAACACAATATGCTGCTTGTAAAACTGACATAGAGTAGCATAAGCATAAAAATATGACCAAAGAAAGAAATTCTTTATCGCATTGCAAATAGGAATGGAAAATTTGTTTATATATACACTCACTGGCCACTTTATTAGGTACACCTGTCCAACTGTGTGTTAAGACTTAATTTCTAATCAGCCAATCACATGGCGGCAACTCAGTGCATTTAGGCATGTAGACATGGTCAAGACAATCTCCTGCAGTTCAAACCGAGCATCAGTATGGGGAAGAAAGGTGATTTGAGTGCCTTTGAACGTGGCATGATTGTTGGTGCCAGAAGGGCTGGTCTGAGAATTTCAGAAACTGCTGATCTACTGGGATTTTCACGCACAACCATCTCTAGGGTTTACAGAGAATGGTCCGAAAAAGAAAAAAAATCCAGTGAGCGGCAGTTCTGTGGCCGGAAATGCCTTGTTGATGCCAGAGGTCAGAGGAGAATGGGCAGACTGGTTCGAGCTGATAGAAAGGCAACAGTGACTCAAATTGCCACCCGTTACAACCAAGGTAGGCAGAAGAGCATCTCTGAACGCACAGTGCGTCGAACTTTGAGGCAGATGGGCTACAGCAGCAGAAGACCACACTGGGTACCACTCCTCTCAGCTAAGAACAGGAAACTGAGGCTACAATTTGCACAAGCTCATCGAAATTGGACAGTAGAAGATTGGAAAAACGTTGCCTGGTCTGATGAGTCTCGATTTCTGCTGCGACATTCGGATGGTAGGGTCAGAATTTGGCGTAAACAACATGAAAGCATGGATCCATCCTGCCTTGTATCAACGGTTCAGGCTGGTGGTGGTGGTGTCATGGTGTGGGGAATTTTTTCTTGGCACTCTTTGGGCCCCTTGGTACCAATTGAGCATCGTTGCAACGCCACAGCCTACCTGAGTATTGTTGCTGACCATGTCCATCCATTTATGACCACAATGTACCCAACATCTGATGGCTACTTTCAGCAGGATAATGCGCCATGTCATAAAGCTCGAATCATCTCAGATTGGTTTCTTGAACATGACAATGAGTTCACTGTACTCAAATGGCCTCCTCAGTCACCAGATCTCAATCCAATAGAGCATCTTTGGGATGTGGTGGAACGGGAGATTCGCATCAGGGATGTGCAGCCGACAAATCTGCGCCAACTGTGTGATGCCATCATGTCAATATGGTCCAAAATCTCTGAGGAATGCTTCCAGCACCTTGTTGAATCTCTGCCACGAAGAATTGAGGCAGTTCTGAAGGCAAAAGGGGGTCCAACCCGTTACTAGCATGGTGTACCTAATAAAGTGGCCAGTGAGTGTATATGTGAGCAGAAATCCAACCACACAAAGAAAAAACATAATTTTAAGAGTAACAAATTCAACTGTATTTATGAGACACATAAATATAAATATATCCAAATCCAAAGGAATATCACTGATGACACCCATGATCCAATGGACCATTATGGAAAAAGTTCTCTCATTATCCCCGATGTACCATTCTATAATGTCTTCATTATAAGGAGATCAAAAGGCCACGGAAGGCAGCAGACACTCCAAAATATGACGGGGGTCCAAAGGTCATCCATGGATAAATGAATACTTTCAATACTGAATGCATGGCATACCAAAACCAGTGTCGGCTTAACATCTTAATTGCCGAACACCACAGGTGGTGTCACGAACTATTCATTTAATCCACTACATTCCACCATTCAACTCAATCCCTTTTACATGGGCGCCCAGGGCCACGACTGGGTCACCGCTGCTGTGACATTCCCTTCTGAGAGACCGGCCCGGTACCGAGTACCCACAGCCCTGGGAGGGCGACGCATCATACACCATCCAAATTCAGCCTGTTACATTGAGGTGTAATCTCTACTGGGCCTGAGATACTAGTTCAGCATCCTTAAATCTCTAGTGAGATTCAAATTCTCACCAATACTATATACACCCTCCACCTTGTCATACACCATCCAATTTCAGCCTGTTACATTGAGGTGTAATCTCTACTGGGCCTGAGACAGTAGTTCTGCGTCCTCAAATCTCTAGTGAGATTCAAATTCTCTCCAATACTATATACACCCTCCACCTTGTCATACACCATCCAATTTCAGCCTGATACACTGAGGTGTAATCTCTACTGGGCCTGAGACAATAGTTCTGCGTCCTCAAATCTCAAGTGAGATTCAAATTCTCTCCAATACTATATACACCCTCCACCTTGTGATACACCATCCAATTTCAGCCTGTTACATTGAGGTGTAATCTCTACTGGCCCTGAGATAATAGTTCAGTGTCCTCAAATCTCTAGTGAGATTCAAATTCTCCCCAATACTATATACACCCTCCACCTTGTCAAACACCATCCAAATTCATCCTGTTACATTGAGGTGTAATCTCTACTGGGCCTGAGACACTAGTTCTGCGTCCTCAAATCTATAGTGAGATTCAAATGCTCACCAATACTATATACACCTTCTACCTTGTTTTACAGTACCGTATAGCTGGTGGTATTTTGGGTACATTTTCGCAAAAATGAGGAAGTATGGTGGAAGAGGCTGTGGAAGTGGGCGGGATTTCTGTCATTCCCTGCTGGGGTGAGCTGAATTCCTTTAGCTCTGTCTTCAGAAAATACCTGAGTGCTGATATAGTTTTTGAAGCCTAGCTGCTTCAGGGCCTTTTTCCATATCAGCCTGTTGGCTTAAGTCTTTTATGGGGTTTTTGCAGATTGCAGACAGCAGCTTTCCTATCCTGTCCTATTTTTAGTTAGCTTGGGCCCCATTGTTTGCTCAGCCTATCTTTCTATCTGTCTTTTTACTAGGCATTGCTCCTACCAGCCAGTTTCCTACTCCACACTGATGAGGGGCAATACCCCGAAACAGCTGTATGTGGATGGATGCCATGTTTTGGCATAGGTGGTTTCCTTCATTGGAGACTGCCCTTCCCGTGGTTGTTCCTTCCCGGGCAAAGACCAGGCTGGTCATTGCTTGCGTTGAGAAACACGTGATGGTGTCTCCGCGGCTTCTGTTTTGCATATCTTTCTATCTGTGTGAGTGTTTTTTCATCTTGCTTCACTGTCATTATATGTTGGGGGCTGCCTTTTACTTTGGGGTCTGCTCTGGGGCAGTTTAGATTTCCTTTTCTGTCTTTAGGTTATGTAGTTCTCCGGCTGTGAACGAGGGGTCTAGGGCACCGTGGGAACCCCCCACGGCTACTGCTAGTTGTGTTGATGGGTTCAGGGGTCTGCAATCTGATAGTTGCCAACTTCTCCAGTTTTCTGGACGTAGCTTCTATTTTTGTGTCTGCCTCCTACGGTGACTCGATCATAACAGAATCACCCGCCATACCGCAGATCCTAGGGTACTCAATAGCAGGAAAGAATTGTAAAGAAAAAAAAAAAAAGGGTGTATATTTTTTCCTCTATATCTCTGTGGCCGTAGGGGGATTTTTTTTTCTCTCAATGGAGATAAAGCAATTGTCTGATCGTGTGGAGCAGCTCGCTGCAGAAGTGCGGGGAATTTCCGCCTACCTTGCTCATTCACATGCTGCTGAACCAAAGATTCCCACACCTGATGTATTTTTTGGGGATCGGTCTAAATTTTTGAATTTCAAAAATAATTGTAAATTATTTTTTGCTTTGAAGCCTAACTCGTCAGGGAGCTCCGCGCAGCAGGTTAAAATTGTCATCTCTTTGCTGCGTGGCGATCCCCAGGATTGGGCGTTTTCTTTGAAACCTGATGATCCTATTCTGACAAATGTGAACGCATTTTTTCAAGCCTTGGGGTTGTTGTATGATGAACCTAATGCCATTGATCAGGCTGAAAAGACCCTGCTGACATAGAACCAGGGTCAAGATTCTGCAGAATCGTACTGTCAAAAATTCCGAAAGTGGGCGGTACTTACTACCTGGAATGATAATGCCCTGGCTGCTCTCTTTCGGAAGGGTTTGTCAGAAACCGTAAAAGATACTATGGTGAGATTTCCCTTTCCCTCTGGTCTTTACGATTCTATGTCATTAGCCATTCAGATTGATTGGCGTTTGCGCGAACGCAAAACTGCACGAGTAGTGTTGCCACTTGTTGAACAAATGTCTGAACCTATGCAATGTGATAGAGTTTTGTCCAGAGAGCAGCGTCAGGAGTTCAGAAGGCGTAATAAGTTGTGTTTTTTCTGTGGAGATGCCTCGCATATTATTTCTGTCTGTCCTAAACGAGAGAAACGCTTTGCACAAACGTTTTCTGTTGGTGGTGTTCAACCTAAGTTTCTTCTGGCTATTACTCTGATCTGCTCCCTGTCCACATTTTCCGCCAAGGCTTTTGTGGATTCGGGAGCAGCTCTAAACCTAATGGACTTGGATTTTGCTAAACGTTGTGGATTTCCGATGACACCTCTGCAGATGCCTATCCCTTTGAGGGGGATTGATGCTACTCCTTTGGCAAAAAATAAACCTCAGTTTTGGACCCAGGTGGTAATGCGGGTCGCCCGAGACCATCAAGAAAATTGCAGATTTTTGGTGTTGCATAATCTGCATGATACCATTGTTCTGGGGTTTCCCTGGTTGCAAATTCATAATCCAGTTTTGGATTGGAAATCTGAGTCTGTGGTGAGTTGGGGTTGTCGGTGTGCCTTTAATGAGGCTCCGGTGTTTTCCACCTCTCCTCAGTCGCATGATGTTCCTGATTATTTGGCGGACTTTTATGATGTATTTAGTGAGAATGAGTCTGCGTCTCTGCCTCCTCATAGGAGTTATGACTGTGCAACTGAACTGAGCCCGGGGTGTAAATTCCCCAAGGGTCGGCTCTTCAATTTATCTGTACCCGAGCACGAGGCTATGCGATCCTATATTAAGGAGGCGTTGGAGAAGGGTCATATTAGACCATCCTCGTCACCCTTAGGTGCCGGGTTTTTTTTTGTAGCCAAAAAAGATGGATCATTAAGACCTTGTATTGATTATCGTGCCCTCAACAAAATTACTGTTAAATATCAGTATCCGTTACCCCTGATTTCGGATCTATTCTCTAGAGTTAAAGGTGCTTGCTGGTTTACCAAGCTTGACCTCAGGGGGGTGTAAAATCTTATTCGCATTAAGCATGGGGATGAATGGAAGACGGCGTTTAATACTCCGGAGGGACATTTTGAGTACCTGGTGATGCCTTTTGGGCTCACTAATGCCCCTTCTGTCTTCCAGTGCTTCATGAACGATATTTTCCGAGATTTTGTCGATAAATTTTTGATTATCTATCTGGATGATATTTTGATCTTCTCCAAGGATTGGGATTCTCATGTGGAACATATTCAGACTGTGTTCCGGATCTTGAGGGAGAATTCCCTGTATGTCAAAGGATCTAAATGCCTTTTTGGAGTACAGAGGATTTCTTTTTTGGGATTTATTTTGTCTCCGTCAACTATTGAAATGGACCCGGCCAAGGTACAGGCCATTCACGATTGGGTTCAGCCCACTTCTTTGAAGGCCCTTCAGAAATTTTTTGGGTTTTGCTAACTTTTATCGGAAATTTATAGCAAAATTTTCTAGTATTGCCAAGCCATTGACTGATTTGACTAAGAAGGGTGCTGATGTGTTAAATTGGTCTCCAGAGGCTGTTTCTCTTTCAGGAGCTGAAGCGAAGATTCACCTCCGCCCCGGTTTTGCGGCAACCTGATGTCTCACTTCCGTTCCAGGTAGAGGTGGATGCTTCTGAGATTGGTGCAGGAGCTGTTTTGTCCCGAAAGGATCCTGTAACATCTAAAATGAATCCCTGTGCTTTCTTTTCCCGAAAGTTCTCTCCATCTGAACGTAACTATGATGTGGGGAATCGGGAACTGTTGGCCATGAAATGGGCATTTGAGGAGTGGAGAGATTGGTTGGAGGGAGCTAAGCATCAAGTCGTGGTCCTCACTGACCACAAGAATTTGATTTACCTAGAGTCGGCTAAGCGCTTGAACCCTAGACAGGCTAGGTGGGCCTTGTTTTTTACACATTTTGATTTTGTGGTTTCTTTTCTTCCTGGAACTAAGAATGTCAAGGCAGACGCCCTCTCTAGGAGCTTCTTTGCTGATTCTCCTGTGGTGACCAAACCTGCTACCATCTTAGGCGAAGGGGTAGTTCTTTCTGCCATCTCGCCCGATTTGAGACGTGCTCTGGAAGAGTTCCAGGAGGACAAACCTGAGCGTTGTCCCAGTGGAAAGTTGTACGTTCCTGACCACTGGAAGAGGAGAGTGATGTCTGAAGTTCATTGCTCTGCTTTGGCTGGTCATCCAGGTATTTTTGGTACTAGAGATTTGATGAGTCGGTCTTTTTGGTGGCCCTCCTTGTCTCGTGATGTCAGGAATTTTGTGCAGTCCTGTGGGACTTGCTCCCGGTCTAAATCGTGTTCTCGCTTTAGTGGGTTGTTGATGCCTTTGCCTGTCCCCAAGAGGCCATGGACCAATATTTCAATGGATTTCATCTCTGATATGCCTGTCTCTCAAAGGATGACTGTTATTTGGGTGATTTGTGATAGGTTCTCTAAGATGGTTCATCTTGTACCACTCCCTAAGTTGCCGTCTTCCTCTGAGTTGGTACCCCTGTTTTTGCAACAGGTGGTTCGCTTGCACGGGATTCCTGAGAACATTGTATCTGACAGAGGAGTTCAGTTTGTGTCTAGATTTTGGAGAACTTTGTGTTCCAAGCTGGGAATTCAGTTGTCCTTCTCCTCTGCTTTTCACCCTCAGACCAATGGGCAGACAGAGAGAACAAACCAGACCCTGGAGTTGTATTTGAGATGTTTTATTTCCGCTGATCAGGATGATTGGGTTTCATTTTTGCCCTTGGCCGAATTTGCTTTAAATAATAGAGCTAGTTCTGCCACTTTGATGTCACCTTTTTTTTTTGTAACTTTGGGTTTCATCCTCGATTTTCTTCAGGGCAGGTGGAGCCCTCTGCCTGCCCAGGTGTTGACACTGTGGTGGAGAGAATGCACCAGATCTGGGACGAAGTGGTGGATAAGTTATCTCTCTCCCAGGAAAAGGCCCAGCGGTTTTCCAACCGACATAGGACCATTGGTCCCCAGTTTAAGGTTGGTGATATGGTGTTTTTATCATCAAAAAATATTGCTATGAAGGTGGCTTCTCCTAAGTTTAAGCCTAGATTTATTGGACCTTACAAGATTTTGGAGATTATTAATCCGGTCTCTTTTCGTTTGGCTCTTCCTGTCACATTTAAAATCCATAATGTGTTCCATAAGTCTTTGTTGAAGAGGTTTGTTGAACCTGTTGTTCCAGGGGTGGCACCTCCAGACCCTGTATTGGTTGAAGGTAACATGGAATATGAGGTAGAGAAAGTACTGGATTCCCGTCTGGCTAGACGGAGACTCCAGTATTTGTTTAAGTGGAAGGGTTATGGTCAGGAGGATAATTCCTGGGTCTCTGCCTCTGATATTCATGCCAAAAGATTGGTGCGTGCGTTTCATCGGGCTCACCCTGATCGCCCTGGTGGCGTGGTTGAGGGTTCGGTGACCCTTCCTCAAGGGGGAGGTACTGTTGTGAGTTCATTTTCCCCTTTACCACTGAGGCCCAATTAACTCCCTCTTCTGGTAAAGAAAGGTAGTGAGCCTGATTATCAAGCATCTGGGCCTAATGATGATGATTGGCTGAGTGGAGTTGCTGACTGGATATAAGGCTGTCGACGCCCTTCTGCCCTGCGGGTGATTTCTCTGTGGGATCCTTGGATACCAGTCTGAATTCATGCTCTCCTAAAGCTAAGTTTTCTGCTCTGCCTTTTGCATTTGTACTTTGACTTTGTTTTGCTGGATTTCTGTCATTCCCTGCTGGGGTGAGCTGAATTTCTTTAGCTCTGTCTTCAGAAAATACCTGAGTGCTGATATAGTTTTTGAAGTCTAGCTGCTTCAGGGCCTTTTTCCATATCAGCCTGTTGGCTTATGTCTTTTTTGGGGTTTTTGCAGATTGCAGACAGCAGCTTTCCTATCCTGTCCTATTTTTAGTTAGCTTGGTCCCCGTTGTTTGCTCAGCCTATCTTTCTATCTGTGTGAGTGTTTTTTCATCTTGCTTCACCGTCATTATATGTTGGGGGCTGCCTTTTACTTTGGGGTCTGCTCTGGGGCAGTTTAGATTTCCTTTTCTGTCTTTAGGTTATGTAGTTCTCCGGCTGTGATCGAGGGGTCTAGGGCATCGTGGGAACCCCCCACGGCTACTGCTAGTTGTGTTGATGGGTTCAGGGGTCTGCAATCTGATAGTTGCCAACTTCTCCGGTTTTCAGGACGTAGCTTCTATTTTTGTGTCTGCCTCCTACGGTGACTCGCTCATAACAGGAGGGTGTATATGGTATTGGTGAGAATTTGAATCTCACTAGAGATTTGAGGACGCAGAACTACTGTCTCAGGCCCAGTAGAGGTTACACCTCAATGTAACAGGCTGAAATTGGATGGTGTATGACAAGGTGGAGGGTGTATATGGTATTGGTGAGAATTTGAATCTCACTATAGATTTGAGGATACTGAACTATTGTCTCAGGCCCAGTAAAGATTACACCTCAATGTAACAGGCTGAAATTGAATGGTGTATGACAAGGTGGAGGGTGTATATAGTATTGGTGAGAATTTGAATCTCACTAGAGATTTGCGGACGCTGAACTAGTATCTCAGGGCCAGTAGAGATTACACCTCAATGTAACAGGCTGAAATTGGATGGTGTATGACAAGGTGGAGGGTGTATAGATTATTGGTGAGAATTTGAATCTCACTATAGATTTGAGGACGCTGAACTATTGTCTCAGGCCCAGTAGAAATTACACCTCAATGTAACAGGCTGAATTTGGATGGTGTATGATGCGTCGCCCTCCCAGGGCTGTGGGTACTTGTTACGGGGCCGGTCTCTCAGAAGGGAATGTCACAGGAGCGGTGACCCGGTCAGTGGCCCTGGGCGCCCATGTAAAAGGGATTGAGTTGAATGGTGGAATATAGTTGATTAAATGAATAGTTCGTGATGCCACCTGTGGTGTTCGGCAATTAAGATGTTAAACCGACACTGCATGCAGATCCTCTGGGACTGGTGGTGTGGTGCAGCAAAGATGTTGAAGCTCCCCACAGGTGGAGCTGTAGTCCCAGGGCAGTGTAGTGGTGGTTGGCACGGGGATGTAGCGGTGCCGGCAGGGTAGGAAGCAGACAAGACACAGCGATATGCAATTTCTGTACCTTTACTTGATAAATGCAGTCCAGGGTCCTGGTTACAGATGGTACCGGAGCAGGCTGGCCTGAAAGCAACTCAGGGATTCTCTCTCAGCAGATGGGCTGTGCAGTTTCCTTCCTAGCGCTTACTTTAGGGATCTCCAGTACCAAGTTACACTGGAGTTCCTCCTGTCAGATGTTCCCAAGAACTATACTTGTACGGCAGACAGATATAGCCGGCGTCGGGGACTCCTTACTCCTAAGTCCCAGCTCACTATCCAAGTTGCTGTTGTGCCCTCAAGTCTTAGATGGGAGTAGTGCATTTACAGCCTCCTACTCCTCTGGTGTCTGTTGCTGGACCTTGAGTATCCATACAACCATGGAGACCAGGCTCCAGATCAGGCGCTCTCGATGGAGATGAGCCTTCCCTCGTTGCGCGATCTCCACAACTCTTCCTCACGTCTGCACTCTTCACCCTCCTTACACTAACTCCCTCCTCCTTCCTCTGGCCCTCAGAGAGCACTCCACCCCTCAATTCAGGTTCAGAGTTCTCCCTGCTGGCCTGGAGTGGAACTGTGTTGCATGTATAGGTTAACTGTGAGAGAGACCCTTCATTGCTTCCAAGCATGACATCACCCTATCAGGAGGAAAGCAATGCCTTTGTGGCGACCATACTCCTGGGGGCGCCACATATGACAAGGTTGAGGGTGTATATAGTATTGGTGAGAATTTGAATCTCACTAGAGATTTGAGGACTCTGAACTAGTATCTCAGGCCCAGTAGAGATTACACCTCAATGTAACATTCTGAAATTGGATGGTGTCTGACAAGGTGGAGGGTGTATACAGTATTGGTGAGAATTTGAATCTCACTATAGATTTGAGAATGCTGAACTATTATCTCAGGCCCAGTAGAGATTACACCTCAATGTAACAGGTTGCTGCAATTGGATGGTGTATGATTAGGTGGAGGGTGTATATAGTATTGATGAGAATTTGAATCTCATTAGAGGTTTGAGGACACTGAACTAACATCTCAGGGCCAGTAGAGATTACACCTCAATTTAACAGGCTGAAATTGGATGGTGTATGACAAGGTGGAGGGTTTATATAGTATTGGTGAGAATTTGAATCTCACTATAGATTTGAGGACGCTGAACTAGTGTCTCAGGCCCATTAGAGATTACACCTCAATGTAACAGTCTGAAATTGGATGGTGTATGACAAGATGGAGGATGTATATAGTATTGGTGAGAATTTGAATCTCACTATAGATTTGAGGACGCTGAACTATTGTCTCAGGCCCAGTAGAGATTACACCTTAATATAACAGGCTGAAAATGGATGGTGTATGACATGGTGGAGGGTGTATATATTATTGGTGAGAATTTGAATCTCACTATAGATTTGAGGACGCTGAACTATTGTCTCAGGCCCAGTAGAGATTACACCTCAATGTAACAGGCTGAAATTGGATGGTGTATGACAAGGTGGAGGATGTATATAGTATTGGTGAGAATTTGAATCTCACTATAGATTTGAGGACGCTGAACTTGTGTCTCAGGCCCAGTAGAGATTACACCTCAATGTAACAGGCTGAAATTGGATGGTGTAACATAGTAACATAGTTTTGAAGGCTGAAGGAAGACCTTATGTCCATCTAGTTCAGCCTATTTTTAGTGCAGCTGTTCTGCATTGTTGATCATGGGGAAGGCAAAAAACCCACAGTGTAGAAGCCAATTTTCTCCACAGGGAAAAAAATTCCTTCCCCTAAGCTGGGTCAACCATCTACCTATAATATTCTGTTATTCCTAACCTTCTATACTGTTACTCACAAGAAAAGCTTCCTTTCCTTTCTTAAATTCATTCAGTGAGTTGGCCCTCACCACTTCCTCAGGAAGAGAATTCCAGTGCCTCACTGCTCTTACCGTGAAGAACCCTTTTCTATGCTTGTGCAGAAATTGTCTATCCTCCAACCGAAGAGAATACGCCCTTGTTCTTGTCACAGTCCTTGGTACAAACAGTTCATTGGAGAGATCTCTGTATTGCCCTCTGATATACTTGTACATATATATTAAGTCTCCCCTAAGTCTTCTTTTTTCTAGAGTAAATGTCATGATCACGTGTGTCTGGACGCAGCGAGTACCGCAAAGCGAACCCATATGACACACGTGACCCTGGATACACCGCCTCCAGTGGGGCGAATTTAAATAATAAGACGTGCAGCTGGATACACCGCCTCCAACTGGTGAATTTAGATATTACACGTATATATACAAAAGTCTGGAAACCCCGCCTCCAGTAAGGTGAATTTAAATAATAAAGGGAAAACCTGGGTAACATTAACAATGGTGGGCCCTGCAATAGGGAATAGGAACATGGAGACCTCCTGCACTCCCCTGAGCCAGAGTCCCTGCACTCCTAACGTTCCCTATGCTGGTTCCGCACCGGGCGACGCATGCATACCTTAAAACCCTGACTCGCCCTGCACCTAAACCCTCACTAGGGAATTGGTCGGTGTGGAAACTAATCCCACCACTGCACTAAACACACATGAGGGAAAATGACAATACAGGGGAAACACCACTTAGCTTTGCTCTGTTGCGTAAGCTCCCAGCAACAGAGCCCACCACCTGCGTGCATCTGCTCCTCCACCCGGATCCATCACCATAATCGGATCCATCAGCATAGTGCAGCCTTGGAGCAGAGTCCACCACCAGTTGTAGCTGCCCAGTAAACAGAGTCCCAAAGATGAGTCCAGCGTCTGCCAAAAAGTCGAGCATGCTTGAGTCCAACTTATCTGCCAACAAGTCCAGCATGCTTGAGTCCAGTTTTCAGCAACCAAGTCCAGCATGCTGAGTGCAACTCTCACCATAGTCGCCACTCCACCAAGCCATGCAAGCACTTCCTGCTGACACCATAAACTGCGACTCCACCACGCCATGCCAGCCTTTCTTCCAGACACCATTGCTGAACTCCACCAATCCATGCCAGCACTCCTTGAAGACTCCATAGCTGACTCAACCCCTCTGGCTGGGCTGCCCAGGACTCTTGTTCCGCTCCTTCATCACCCAGGCTTGCTTCTCAAATGACAAACTCACAATATCACCCACAGTGATCAAACACACCTGACACTCATCACACCACTTTGGCACCTAGCCAAAGGGAAAAAAGTTCACTTTGTATGTTTAAACTGTCAGATCCAGCCTGGATCATGACAGTAAATAGACCTAATTTTGATAACCTTTCTGGGTAATTGTAGTGAACCAACTCCATTTATCATTTTAGTAGCCCGCCTTTGAACCCTTTCAAGTTCAGTAATGTCTTTCTTGAGCACCGGCGTCCAAAATTGCACACAATACTCCAAGTGTGGTCTGACGAGTGATTTGTACAGAGGGAGAATTATGTTTTCATCTTGTGTCCCCAGACCTCGTCTAATGCATCCCATGACCCTACTTGCTTTGGTGGCAGCTGCCTGACACTAGGCACTCCAATTTAGCTTCTTATTGACTAAGATGCCTAAGTCTTTTTCCATGTCTGATTTCCCTAGCAGTTTCCCATTTAGTAAGTAATTATAGCATCTGTTTCTCCTTCCCATGTACATAACCTTACACTTATCTGTGTTAAACCTCATTTGCCGTTTTTCAGCCCAATTCTCCAATTTACTCAAATCTGTCTGTAGTTGCAAACTGTCCTCCTTTGTGTTAACTACCTTACATAGTTTTGTATCATCTGCAAATAATGATATTTTACTGTGTAAGCCATCCTCTAGATCATTAATAAATATATGAAATAGTAGGGGGGCCCAATACAGAACCCTGTGGTACCCCACTAGTAACCCTGGCCCAATCTGAGTATGCACCATTAATAACCACTCTTCGTTTTCTATCACTAAGCCAGCTTCCTACCAATCTACACACATTTTCCCCTAGCCCAAGCTTTCTCATCTTACTTACCAATCTTTTATGTGGGACAGTGTCAAATGCTTTAGAGAAGTCGAGATAAATGACATCCAATGATTCTCCTTGGTACATTTGAGAGCTTACATCCTCATAGAAGCTGATAAGGTTAGTTTGACAGGAGCGATCCTTCATAAATCCATGTTGATATGGAGTTAAACATTTATTAACATTGAGATATTCCATGATATTGTATGACAAGGTGGAGGGTGTATATAGTATTGAAGAGAATTTTAATCTCACTAGATATTTTAGGACGCTGAACTAGTATCTCAGGGCCAGTAGAGATTACACCTCCATGTAACAGGCTGAAATTGGATGGTGTATGATAAGGTGGAGGGTGTTTATAGTATTGGTGAGAATTTGAATCTCACTATAGATTTGAGGACGCTGAACTATTGTCTCAGGCCCAGTAGAGATTGCACCTCAATTTAACAGTCTGAAATTGGATGGTGTATGACAAGGTGGAGGGTGTATATGGTATTGGTGAGAATTTGATTCTCACTATTGATTTGTGGACGCTGAACTAGTGTCTCAGGCCCAGTAGAGATTACACCTCAATATAACAGACTGAAATTGGATTTTGTATGACAATGTGGAGGGTGTATATAGTATTGGTGAGAATTTGAATCTCACTATAAATTTGAGAAATATTCAGGATTGAGAGTCCTCAGTAGTTGATACCTTTTAATGGCTAACTGAAAAGATGGTAACACATTGCAAGCTTTCGAGACTACTCAGGTCTCTTCATCAGGCTAGACTAATATAAAATCTGAAGTCACATATTTATGCACAATACAGCCTAGAAAAAATGCAATAGATAAGACAAGTGACGTGAAGCAGAGCTATCAATATGGGAGAGGGAGAAACATAAATATAAACATTGGACCAGTTCATAGATAAGGAGTCCGGATGTTTTATGGTCCTCTGATTGGGGTCTAGTTCTGTGTTGTGATGCCCCCACACGGTTTTAAAAGGAAATTCCTTAATTGATGTAAAAAGACATAAATCCATGCGACACATTGATTCCAGCACTGAGAATGAATGTGTCGCATGGATTTATGTCTTTTTACATCAATTAAGGAATTTCCTTTTAAAACCGTGTGGGGGCATCACAACACAGAACTAGACCCCAATCAGAGGACCATAAAACATCCGGACTCCTTATCTATGAACTGGTCCAATGTTTATATTTATGTTTCTCCCTCTCCCATATTGATAGTTCTGCTTCACGTCACTTGTCTTATCTATTGCATTTTTTCTAGGCTGTATTGTGCATAAATATGTGACTTCAGATTTTGTATTAGTCTAGCCTGATGAAGAGACCTGAGTAGTCTCGAAAGCTTGCAATGTGTTACCATCTTTTCAGTTAGCCATTAAAAGGTATCAACTACTGAGGACTCTCAATCCTGAATATTTTTCTATCTACTGGCTAACACGGTATAAAGATATACATCTTTCCTGTATAAATTTGAGGACGCTGAACTATTGTCTCAGGCCAATTAGAGATTACACCTCAATGTAACAGTCTGAAATTGGATTCTGTATGACAAGGTGGAGGGTGTATATAGTAATGGTGAGAATTTGAATATCACAATAGATTTGAGGACGCTGAACTATTGTCTCAGGCCCAGTAGAGATTATGGACCGCCCTCCCAGGGCTGTGGGGTACTCGGTACTGGGCCGGTGTCAGAGGAATGTGTCACAGCAGCGGTTACCCGGTCCGTGGCCCTGGGTGCCCAAGTAATGGGGGAATGTAGTTAATGGAATGGAATAGTTCGTGACGCCACCTGTGGTGCTCGGCAAGGGAGGTGTTAAGCCGGCGCTGCATGCAGATCCACTGGGACTGATGGTAGGGCGCAGCAAGGATGTAAATGCTCCCCACAGGTGAAGCTATAGTCCCAGGGCAGTGTAGAGGTGGTTGGCACGGGGATGTAGCAGTGCCGTAAGGGTAGGAAGCAAACAAGACACAGCAGGGTGCAATTTCTGTACCTTTACTTGATACCTGCAGTCCAGGGTCCTGATTACAGATGGTAATGGAGCGGGCTAGCCTGGAAGCAATTCAGGGATTCTCTCTCAGCAGATGGGCTGTGCAGTCTCCTTCCCTAGCGCTTATTTGAATGAAGTACTCCAAGTACTGAGTTACACTGAAGTTCCTCCTGTCAGATGTTCCCCAGAACCTTACTTGCATGGCAGACAGCTGTAGCCTCTCTCGGGGACTCCTCTCTCTTGAGTCCTGGCTCACTATCCAAGCTGCTGTTGTGCCCTCAAGTCTTAGATGGGAGTAGGGCATTTACAGCTTCCTACTCCTCTGGTATCTGTTGTAGGACCATTAGTATCCATACAACTGTGGAGACCAGACTCCAGTTCATGTGCTCACTGTGAGGGAGCTCTCCTTTCCCAGCTCAACCTCCAGCTTCTCTCTACACGTCTGCACACTTCACCCTCCGCAGAATAACTGACCACCCCTTCCTCTTGGCCCTCAGAGAGCACTCCTCCCCTTAATCCCTGTTCAGTGTTCCCCCTGCTGGCCTGGAGTGGAACTGTGTTGCATGTATGGATTGACTGCGAGAGAGTCCCATCATTGCCTCCAAGCCTGGCATTACCCTCCCCTGGAGAAAGGCAAAGCCACTGTGGCAACCAAAGTCCTGGGGGCGCCACATTCCCCCTAGTGCAAGTCAGCACTCCTGGGCTGAACAAAACATGACACATATAAACAGTTAAACAATAATAATTGTACAAGATTTAAAAAATAAAAAAGTTACAACAACCAAGTGCTTCAAAAATGGTCCTATGATGGCAAGTCCAAGCATCAATGTCCATGGTCCATTCCTGGGCAAATGGTGAATTATATACAAAGAAAGTTTTTGACCACACAAGTCCTGTGGTTCAGTGTCCATAAAACAAAACTGGAAAGTTCCAAAGGAAACTCGTACAGGTTATCTGTAGGCACAAACTTGACAACAGTTACATATTTACATATAATTTCAATATTTACACTTATTTTGCTATATGCAATATCTGATGGGTGGTATACCTTGTGTAATGCGGGTAGACCTGCGTAACTCTAGTGGGGTAAACTGGGTAGTATTCCCCTACCGACTCTTTGACTCACCAGGGGCATGACAGATTCACCACTGGCAGGGTGAGGGTTCTTTGGCTCCACTGCTGGTGTGGCAACTGCTATCTGATTTTGATTTTCCTGATTTTCAGGATTCTCTTGAGTCACGTCTTCTTGTGCTACCAATTGGGGAAATATCAACATGGGCACCACTATAGCATCGTTTACTTAATCCAATTCGCAGGGAATTCCCCAAGCACTGTGCTGACCTTCTCTTCTTCCACTATGGGTTGGATGTTATCTGGTTCTTCTTTCCTTTCTTTTAACTGATCAGGGCATAACTTCTAATGATCTCTCGATACTGCTGCTGAGGTCTCTCCTCCATCTTTACTAACAAGGCATACCTTAGTATTATCAAAATTTGAGGGCAGAATGGTATAAGGTTCAGCTTCCCATTGATCATCCAATTTGTGCAATCTTCTCTTCCTTTTTAAGACTTGTTCTCCCGGCGACAAAGGAACGGCAGGTGCATTTTGATTGTAAAGCTTCTCCTGCTTTTGTCTTGCCTGAGCCAGACTCCTTTCCATGCATTCTTGAACTCTCCTGTACTGTTGCTGCCTCTCCGTGTCCCAATCAGCATCTGGTGATGCTACTTCAGGTGTCAGGACTCCCATGTCTAAGTCAATAGGCAGTTTACCAGGTCTTGCTCTCATTAAATAGGCTGGGGTAAAGTGGGTAGAGTTCACTGGAATATGGTTGTAGAGG
Organism: Dendrobates tinctorius; assembly: GCF_039654945.1. Taxonomy (NCBI): domain Eukaryota; kingdom Metazoa; phylum Chordata; class Amphibia; order Anura; family Dendrobatidae; genus Dendrobates; species Dendrobates tinctorius. The sequence continues at coordinate 15,841,857 of NW_027361754.1, read as the reverse complement.
TCTACCAGATCGGGCAACTTCTCTGGCCACAGATTCCTCTCCTCCAAGGGCAAAGTCTTCAGGAGGTCAATCACTACCTGGTTCATCTTCTCGCACATGCCATTGGTCTGTGGGTGGTACGGTGTTGTCCTGATCTTCTTACAGCCATACAGGTTACAGAATTCTGGGAACACTTATGCCTCGAAAGCTGGACCTTGATCCGTAAGCACTCTTTCAGGATACCCATGTGGTCTACAGAAGTGCTGTTGGAATGCTCGAGCTGCTGTTCTGGCCGTCTGATCTTTGATCTACCAGGAATCTTGAGTAGTGGTCCACAATGGTAAGAGCATAGATGTAGCCTGACCGGCTTGGAACCAGCTTCACATGGTCCAGGGCTACCAACTCAAGGGGCTGTTTGGTGATGATTGGCTGTAGAAGAGCTCTCTGGCTGTCCCGATCCTTTCTGCGCAGGTTACATTGTCCACACTCCCGGCACCACCTCTCAATGGCTTTTCTCATACCAGCCCAGTAGAGCCTCTCTCGGAGCAATGCTTCCAACTTCTTTCATCCGAAGTGTCCAGCTCCATTGTGGTATGCTTCCAGGACCATTGATGCCTCTCTCTTTGGGACTATCAGCTGCCAAACCAGCTCATGAGTGCAGACACTGATACTCCTCCGACACAGCTTCCCTTCATAAATGAACAGCCGCCCTCTCTCCTTCCACAACTGCTGAGTTTCTTCAGGAGCATCTGACTCTGGACTTGAGTCAGCTCGTGTCAGCAGCTCCTTCACCAGGCGGACTGCAGGGTCACTATCTTGTGTTTCTGCCCAATCATGATGGGGCAATGGATTCAGGGTGACCTCCTTCAAGCCAGACCGTCGGTTTCTCACTCCTTGGGCACGTTGGGCCGCAAGTGGCCGGTGGAAGGGAGGTAGCTCTATTTCTTCAAGAGCCTCCGGGTCTTCTCCTGCATCAGGCAGATTGGGCATCCTGGACAGCGCGTCAGCATTGGCATTCTTGTGCCCTGCTTGGTACTTGATAGTAAACTCATAGTTAGACAGCCGAGCCATCCACCGCTGCTCCAGTGCACCTAGTTTTGCAGTGTCCAAGTGAGTCAACGGATTGTTGTCCGTGAAGATAGTAAACTTGGCGGAGGCTAGGTAATGTTTGAATCTTTCGGTGACAGCCCAGACTATGGCAAGGAACTCCAGCTTGAAAGAACTGTAGTTGTCAGGGTTCATTTCAGTGGGGCGCAGCTTCCTGCTGGCGTAGGAGATCACTCTTTCTTTCCCATTCTGTACCTGCGACAGTACTGCTCCTAGTCCCACATTGCTAGCATCAGTGTACAGCACAAAGGGTTTGTCATAATCTGGGTAAGCCAGAACTTCATCTCCTGTGAGAGCCATATTCAGCCGAGTGAAGGATCTCTCCAATTCTTCTGTCCATTCAAAGGTGGTCTTCTTGGACTGCCCCACCAGAAGGTTTTGCTTAGGGGTGGCTATTTCGGTATAGCCTTTGATGAATCTTCGGTAGTAGCCTACCAGTCCAAAGAATTGGCGTACTTCATGAAGGTTGCTGAGCTTCGGCCAGTCCCGTATGACTGTGACCTTGTCAGAATCTGGTGCCACACCTTCTGCAATGACCACATGACCGAGGCACTGCACCTTGGGCTTCAGGAGGTGGCACTTGGAGGGCTTCACCTTCATGCCAAAATTGGACAAAGCTTCAAACACTTCAGCCAGGTGTTCCAGATGATCTTCATAGGTTTTGGAGAAAACAATGACATCATCCAGATACAACAGGACTGTCTCAAAGTTCATGTGTCCCAGGCAGCACTCCATCAATCGTTGAAATGTTCCTGGAGCAGTGCAGAGCCCAAATGGCATATAATTGAACTCACAGAGACCCATTGGAGTGGTAAATGCTGTTTTCTCCTTATCTGCCTCTGCCACGGGAACCTGGCAATACCCACTAGTGAGATCCAAGGTGGAAAAGTAGTTAGCAGTTTTAAGTGCAGCTAATGATTCCTCAATTCTAGGTAGTGGGTAGGCGTCCTTATGTGTAATGCTGTTAATTTTCCTGTAATCAACACACATTCTCATGGTACCATCTTTACAAACACTATTGGAGCTGCCCAGGGGCTACAACTGTCTCTGATGACCCCTGCCTCCTTCATCTCCTTCAACATACTCTTAGCACATTGGTATTGTGTTGGTTGGGGGTATAGGTATGTACCTCTCCTTTATGGGTGGATGGTCTCCCGTGGGGATATGATGTTGAACCCCTTTTTGCCTGCCCAAAATCTAGTGGGTGTTTGCTGAATACCCGCTCATACTCTTGTGTCACTCTGTAAACCCCATTTTTCTGGTATGAAGGTGTAGAGTCAGTTCCCACCTGCAGTTGCTGACACCACTCCTCTGGCTGCTTCACAGAGCCATTGTCCTCCACCTGATCGGATGAGACCAAGGGTTCTGCTCCCTTCAAAGAGTTGTTATTAACGGTGAGCAGCTTAGCAACTGTGGCGTACCGAGGTACTGTGACTTCCTCTTCCCCACAATTCAAAAGACGTACAGGTACTTTCCTTTTCGCACATCAACCACCCCTCTGGCTGTCAGGACACTGGGTCTGCTATCGGAGTATACTGGTTCTACCAATGCCTTACAATTCTCCCTCTAAGATCTATAGCTGCCCGACACCAAACCAACATTTCACATCTGGGGGGTATTGCAATGGGGAAAGCATCACTCACTCTGACGCTGCCAATCTCGCCGCCAGAGAGTTCTACCTGTTGTCTTTGCATCAGTGCTCAGATCTCCTTCTGCAGGACTCGTTGTTCGCCGGAACCAGCTGTCTCAGCCACCTGTTGCAACAAAACAATAACCTCGGACAGACAGTTTTCAATTACATTTGTACCAAGGGTCATCATGGGACTACATTCACGTCGATCGATATCAACAACTATCAGGCCCTGGGATTTCAGCTCTACCGGACCCACTTTAACAGTAATCTCTACATCCAATCTGCGGCAAAGACTGACCATTACTAGCAACTACTGTCAGTTCATCAGTTAGGCCATGGGTAAGTTCAGAATCAGCCCAATACCTCTTGTAAAGAATGTACGGCATAGTGGTCACCTGGGAGCCAGTGTCCAGCAAAGCGTTCATGGGGATGCCGTCAATCACCACAGGAAGGATCGGTCTCCCTCCCACATACTTGGCTCGCCAGTTCCTTGGACCTGGGGATCCTATTCCTGGGGGTTGGCCCTCTGCCCCAGGGGTTGCTCATTTAAAGGACAAAATCTTGCAAGATGACCTGCCTTGTAGCAGCGATGACAGATGGGACGTCCGTCCTGGTCATAGCGATCGTTGTTCCTTCCTCAAAGTGGCAGGGTTCTCCTCCTCCGGAGCAACGGGACATCCTCTGGACTGGAAGCAAGCTGGATCTTTTCTTTGGAGGACACTTGCTGGGACTGCACGGTTTTCGTAAGTGCAGCCATCCCTTTGGTAAACTCCTGGACCTGAAGACGCAGCTCCTCAGATGGATCTTTATCCAGAGTCTGTGCATCAGCCTCCACAGGGATGGAAGGAAAAGATGTTGCTTCCTGATGGTAGGTGATCGCTGGGCGCCTAGGGGGCGCTGGACGGCTGTCAGTGGACTCCTGCAGTACCCGAATAGCCCTGCTCTTAAAATCAGCAAAGTCCAGATCAGGGTTTTGCAGGGTTATAATACGCAACTGTCCTCTGTGGGTACTGGATAGGAGTCCTTCAATGAACTGCTCCTTTAACAGTTTATTTTCCTCCTTCACACTGTCAGGATCAACTTGCTTAACTGCTCGCAGCACCTCCTGCAGGTTAAGAGCATAATCCCTGATACTATCCTGCGCATTCTGTTTACAGCCAAAGAACCTCATCTTGATTTCAGCTGCAGTGCGAGTGTCAAATGTGCTTCTCAGCTTGGCCAGGATCTTTGCAACAGTCTCTTTATCAGTGTCCTGCCAGGCTTTCACTTCTCTCTGCGCTACACCCCTTAGCTGTCCAATCATGATACTCACTTTCTGGCTGTTGTGAACTCATTTTCTGGTTTACCTCTGGCTTCTGGTGAGGGTGGTGGAGATGGCTGTGTTGACTGAGGAGTCATGAGTTCTCCATCTGGGCTTCCTCTGGTGGTGACAGCAGGTAATGAGGCTGATCTAAATTGCAGAGACCTGCCACCTGAGGAGGAGGACTGTAGAATCATAGAATCATAGAATCGTAGAGTTGGAAGGGACCTCCTGGGCCATCTGGTCGAACCCCCTGCTCAAAGCAGGATTCGCTAAATCATCCCAGTCAGATGTCTGTCCAGCCTCTGTTTGAAGACTTCCATTGAAGGAGAAGTCACCACTTCTCGTGGCAGCTTGTTCCACTCATTGATCACTCTAACTGTCAAAAAGTTTTTTCTAATATCTAATCTGTGTCTCCTCCCATTCAGTTTCATCCCATTGCTTCTAGTCTTTCCTTGTGCAAATGAGAATAAAGTTGATCCTTCTACAATGTGACAGCCCTTTAGATATTTGTAGACAGCAATTAAGTCTCCTCTCAGTCTTCTCTTTTGCAAACTAAACAATCCCAAATCCTGCAACCTTTCCTCATAAGACAGGGTTTGCAGACCGGTCACCATTCTGGTTGCTCTTTTCTGAACTTGCTCCAGTTTGTTGATGTCTTTTTTAAAATGTGGTGCCCAAAACTGGACACAATATTCCAGATGAGGTCTGACCAAAGAGGAGTAGAGGGAAATAATGACTTCACGTGATCTAGACTGTATGCTTCTGTTAATACATCCTAGAATTGCATTTGCTTTTTTTGCTGCTGCATCACACTGTTGACTCATATTCAGTCTGTGATCTATTAGTATACCCAAGTATTTTTCACATGTGCTGTTGCTTAGGCCTATTCCTCCCATTCTGTATATGCTTTTTTCATTTTTATTGCCCAGATGTAGTACTTTGCATTTTTCCCTGTTAAAAACCATTCTGTTAGTTGCTGCCCACTTCTCCAGTTTATTTATATCTTTTTGAATCCTCTCTCTCTCTTCTCTAGTATTAGCTATCCCTCCTAGCTTTGTGTCATCAGCAAATTTAATCAGTTTACCCTCAATTCCTTCATCTAAATCATTGATAAAGAAGTTGAACAATACAGGGCCCAGGACAGAGCCCTGTGGTACCCCACTTGAAACATTCTTCCAACTGGATGTGCAGCCATTTACGACCACTCTTTGGGTCCGATCACTAAGCCAGTTATGAATCCACCTAACAATTGCCTTGTCCATTCCATACTTAGTCAGTTTTTCAATAAGGATTGTATGAGATACTTTGTCAAATGCTTTGCTGAAGTCAAGTTATACTATATCTACAGCATTTCCTTGATCCTCCCAATCAGTGATTCCGTCATAGAAGGAAATTAAGTTAGTCTGACATGACTTATTAGTTACAAACCCATGCTGACTCTGTTTAATCACTTCATTCTTATCCATGTAGTGACATACATGTTGTTCAAAGATCTTTCCTGGTATAGAAGTCAGACTCACCGGCCTATAGTTGCCTGGGTCCACATTCTTCCACCTTTTTGAAGATAGGAACAACATTTGCTCTTCTCCAGTCTTCTGGGACTTCTCCTGTTCTCCAAGAATTTTCAAAGATTATGGAGAGGGGTTCAAAAATTTCTTCTGCTATCTCCTTCAGTACTCTTGAATTCATTTAGGTTAGCTAAGTGTTTCCTCACTATCTTTCTGTTTATAGATATCCTTGATTCTTCTATTCCCTTAATAGGACAGTGAAGAACAGTTGATGTTACATTTCCTTTCTGAGAGAAAACAGATGCAAAATAGGAATTTAAAAGTTCGGCCTTCTCAACATCCTGTCTTATCATTTCATCATTTTCATCCTGTAAAAATCCTATAGCATCTTTGACTTTTCTTTTACTTTTTACATATACCCAAAATCCTTTATTATTGCTTTGACATCTCTTGCAAGCCTCAATTCATTGTCAGCTTTAGTAATCTGATTTGTGCCCTGCAGATTCTGCAGACAGCATTATATTCTTCTTTAGATATGACTCCCTCTTTCCATTTTATAAACATTTTTTTCTTCCTTTTTAGCATGTGCTTAAGTTCTGTGTTCATCCATCCTGGCTTCCTTAAATGCTTCCTATTCTTCCCTCTTTTCGGGAATTGTTAACAATTGTGCTTTGAGAATTTCATTTTTCAAGATTTCCCATCCTTCCTGGACATTTTTGTCTTTAAGGATATCCAGCCATTGGATCCTTCCAATTCTCTTTCTGAATCCCTTAAAATCTGCCTTTCTGAAATCTAACCTTGACGTGTGAGTCTTCACAGGTCTTCCTCCTCTAGTTATCCAAAATTCTAAAATAGCATGGTCGCTACCTCCTAGGGTCCCAGCCACTTTTACCTCCTCAACCATTTCCTCCCTGTTTATAAGGATTAGATCCAAGGTAGCAGTTCCCCTGGTTTTCTCCCCTACCTTTTGGAAGATAAAGTTGTCAGCAAGAGAGGATAAGAATTTCCTTGACCTGTTAGTTTTGCCTGAGAGAGATTCCCAACAAATGTCTGGATAGTTGAAATCTCCCATGACAACTATGTCATATTTTTTGGAGAACTCGGCCATTTGATGCATAAAGAGTTCATCCATATCTTCAGCTTGCACAGGCGGCCTGTAGTAAATGCCTACAATGGTGTCCTTTCCATTGTTCTGTCCTTGCATTCTTACCCAAACAGTTTCCACAGAACTCCCAGTCTCTGAAGCTTCAATCTCTGTGCAGATATACGCGTTTCTGTGAGTGTGATCAGGAGTCTCTGACTGGATTTAAGACAGCCGACTCCCTAATTTTGTGCTGGTGATTTTCTAATGCCCTGAGGTTCTGGTTTCCAGTTCTGTTCCTGCCTTCTCAAGCTAAGTGTGCTCTGCTATTTTTCACATGAGATTTGGTCTGGTTTACTCAGTTTTTGTGGTCAGCCAGCCCCTGCTGGGGCTGTGCTGAATTTCCATTCTTATGTCTCTTTTATGCCAGTTTGCTTTTTGTCCCTGATCATATTGGTCTCTTTTTGCTCTGTCTTCAGAATATACCAGAGTGCTGATATAGGGAATTGAAGTCTAGCGACTTCAGGGTTTTTGTTATCAGAAAGTGTTGGACATTTTTTTGGCAGGGTTTTTTGTGCGTGATTGCAGACAGCATCTTTCCTTTCCTGTCCTTTCTAGTTAGTGTGGGCCCCATCATTTTCTCAGCCTATTTTTCTATCTGTGTTTGTGTTTTCATCTTGTCTCACCGTCAATACATGTTTTGGGGCTGTCTATTGCTTTGGGGTCTGCTCTGGGGCAGTTTAGATTTCCCCTTTTCTTTCTTTAGGCTTATTTAGTTCTCCGGCTGTGATGAGACATCTAGGATCATCGTAGGTATGCTCCACGGCTACTGCTAGTTGTGTGGATAGGATCAGGGGTCTGCAATCCGCTTAGTTACCAACCTCTCTGGTTTTCTGGGGCTTAGCTTGTTTTTGTTTTTCCTCCTCGGTGACTCATTCATAACAGAATCACCAGCCATACCGCAGATTCTAGGGTAGTCAAAAGCAGGAAAAAAAAAATTGTAAAAAAAAAAAAAAGTGTCAGAATTTTTTTTTTTATATGTATTTTTTCCTCTTATTCTCTGGGGCCGTAGGAGCATTTTTTCCTTAATGGAGAATAAGCAATTGTCGATCGTGTGGAGCAGCTCGCTGCTGAAGTGCTGGGAATTTCCACCTATCTCGCTTAATCACACGCTGTTGAACCAAAAATCCCTACTCCTGATGTGTTTTCTGGGGATCGGTCTAAATTTTTGAATTTTAAGAATAATTGTAAATTATTTCTTGCCTTGAAGCCTAACTCATCGGGGAGCTCTGCGCAGCAGGTTAAAATTGTCATCTCCTTGCTGCACCTGAAAATCCTATTCTGACTAATGTGGATGCATTTTATCAAGCCTTGGGGTTGTTGTATGATGAACCTAATGCTATTGTTCAAGCTGAGAAAGCCCTATTGGCATTGAACCAGGGTCAGGATTCTGCAGAGTTATAGTGTCAAAAATTCCGAAAGTAGGCGGTCCTTACTACATTAAATGATGGTGCCTAGGCAGCTCTCTTTCGCAAGAGTTTATCAGAAACCGTAAAAGATATTATGGTGGGATTTCCTGTTCCCTCTGGTCTTGACGATTCTATGTCATTAGCCATTCAAGTTGATCGGCGTTTACGTGAACGTAAAACTACATGAGAGGTGTTGCCACCTTTTCAACAAATGTCTGAACCTATGCAATGTGATAGAGTTTTGTCTAGGGTGCAACGTTAGGAGTATAGAAGGCGCAATAAGGCTAGTTTCACATTAGCGTTTTTTTGCGCAGCGCATCGTGCGCATAAAAAACGCAAAGAAAAACGCAAAACAAATGTGCGTTTTTTTTCATCATGCGCACGCTGATGCGTCAAAATAACGCAGTGTTACTTGCGTTTTACATGCGTTTTTGCATGCGGTTGCGTTTTTTATGCGCATGCGTTTTTAGGTGTGACATTTCACAATAGAAAAATCCTTGACCACCAATGGGTCACCAGTGGGCGTGTGTCATTGGAATGTTTTATAGACCCTGTACTGCTGAATTCATCAGATTTTGCTGCTGTTTCCGGTGTCAAGATGGACCTGCGTCTGGATAATTTCCGCTTCAAGCTGGATCTTGACATTGCACTGTCTCAGGCGTATGTCTTTTGTTGCCAGCAAGAAAGGGAGAGGGAGAGACAGCAGAGACGGCAGCGGCGTCGGTTTTGGAGGCATCCAATCATCGAACTCCGGCCAAGCCGTGGAGCATATCACACGCTGTACAGCGAGCTACAGGAAAACCCGGAGAAATTTGCTGACTATACACGGATGTCCCAGGAAAGCTTCCTTGACTTGCTGGGTATGGTTGAAGGAAACATCCGGAGAAGGGACACTCAGCTCCGGCGTGCCATTCCTCCCGAAGAAAGGCTCCTTGTCACCTTACGGTATGTATGTTGTTATGTTTGCATAATTTTTTTGGCTTTTTGCTTTTTTTTTTTTTTTTTTTGTCCAAAAAATTTGGTTTTTTTTGGCTATTGAATTTGAACATTATTTTTGGGAAATTGCTTTTTTGCATAATGGTTTTTCTTCTGTCATGTACTAATCCCAAGCCTTTATAAAATGTTTTTTTGCTATGTTGTATTAAAAAAACATGCAAAATAGTTAGGCCATGTACTTTTTTATTTTCAGTGTTTTTAGTAATACCCAAGACAGAAATACAATTATTTTTTCTTTTTATGTTTGGCAGGTTCCTGGCAACTGGAGAGAGTCTTTCATCCCTGCATTTCCAGTACCGGCTGGGAATCTCTACTTTATCCGGGATTGTTGCCGACACCTGCAGGGCTCTGTGGGATGTTCTGTGTCCAGAGTTTCTGCCATTGCCCACTGCCGAAAAGTGGCTTCAAATATCGGACAAATTCTGGGCAGTCTGCAATTTCCCGAACTGCCTAGGAGCGGTGGACGGGAAGCACATCCGCATCACAAAACCCGCAAGAAGTGGCTCCGAGTACTACAACTACAAGAAGTACTTTTCCACAGTCCTAATGGCCATTGCGGATGCAGACTGCCGGTTTGTGGCGGTGGACATAGGGGCATTCGGACGGGGCAACGATTCCCAGACTTTTAAGAACTCTGATATGGGCTGGAGGTTGTACGGCAACCATTTCAATTTTCCACTGGCACGGCCTCTTCCCCAAACCCAAACTCCACCACTGCCATTTGTAGTGGTTGGGGATGAGGCATTTCAGATGTGCCCAAACCTGCTGAAGCCGTACTCCAGCCGTGACTTGGACCACCGCAAGAAAATTTTCAACTACAGGCTTACGAGGGCTCGCAGGACTGTAGAGTGCGCCTTTGGCATTCTAGTGTCCAGATGGCGAATTCTCAGCACCGCCATCAATCTCAAAATGGAAACAGTAGATGAGGTGGTGAAGGCATGCGTGGTTCTCCACAATTTTGTTATGGCAAAGGAGCGGCCGAACTTTGACATGGATGAGCCTCCTGCCAACCCTTTGCCAGATTTTACTCAGCACCCTCTTCGGTCCTCAGTCGAAGTTGCCCAAATGAGGGACCAATTTGCGGACTACTTTTTATCCGATGTTGGTCGTGTAGCATGGCAGGATCAAATGGTTTAATAGTTTTCTTGTTTGTTAAAAATAAAATACATGGTTTTTTCTACCTGTACCCAGTGTACTGTGTCTTAATAAACTCCACTACTCATCTGCCCAGGTTAAATTGAAGAAAGGGAAACCACCATAAAAAAAATAAATATATAAATATATATATATATATATATAAATATATATATATAAATATATATATATATATATATTTATATATATAATATATTATATATATATATATATATATATATATATATATATATATAATATATTATATATATATAAATATATATATATATATAAATATATATATATATATTATATATATATATAAATATATATATATATATATATATATATAAATATATATATATATATATATATAAATATATATATATATATATAAATATATATATATATAAATATATAAATATATATATATATATATATATAAATATATAAATATATATATATATATATATATATAAATATATATATATATATATATATAAATATATAAATATATATATATATATATATATATATATATATAAATATATAAATATATATATATATATATGTATAAATATATAAATATATATATAAATATATATATATAAATATATAAATATATATATATATTTATATATATATATATTTATATATATATATATATTTATTTATATATATATATATATATTTATTTATTTATATATATATATATATATATTTATTTATTTATATATATATATATATATATATATATATATTTATTTATATATATATATTTATTTATATATATATTTTTTTTTTTTTTTTGGTGGTTTCCATTTCTTTACTTTATACCGGATGGTCAGCCATCCAACTCTGAAAGGGATACTATATTTCATTTTTTTTTTAGTTATATATATATATATATAAAAAAAAAAATGAAATATAGTATCCCTTTCAGAGTTGGATGGCTGACCATCCGGTATAAAGTAAAGAAAAACAAACCATAGTGTAGGGCGCAGTGTGTGCAGGCGGCGAAAGACACAATAAGAAAACATTATTTTGAAAAAAAAATTTAACATTTATTTAACTTATTTTTTAGTTGCTGGAAACTGGGGGGTGTGGAGGGATGAGGAACGGCTTTGGGTGGAGTAAGGGGTTCTAGGGGAAGGAGGAACCAAAGAAGTGGGGGAAGGGAGCCGAGGCAAGGAAAGTTGTGAAGTGGGAGGTGATGGAGGAGGGAGGGTAAGAGTCCTCCTCTTAGTTTTTTTAGGACGGTGGCCCGTCGTCTTCCTGCTGTCCTCGCTTGAGCCTGAGGACTGGCTAGACCCCGGGGACCGCCTTGAACCTCTGGACCGCCTTGAGCCTCTGGACCGCCTTGAGCCTCTGGAACGCCTGGAGGCTGTGGACTGGCTGGAGCTGGGGGACCGCCTGGCGCTTGTGGACCGCCTGCCAGGATCTTGTTCCAGCTGTGGCATGCTGGTGGTGGTGGATGTCCTGGCAGGGGCCGTAAATATTGAATGCGGGTCCCCCAGCTGATGCTGCTCCTAGGTGGTGGTGGTGGTGGTGGTGGTGGCGGGCCATGCAGGCGTGGTGGCTGTGGCGGTCCATACCGGGGTGGTCCTCCCGCTGGTGGTGGTGGTGGCGGCGCTACAGGCAGGGGTGGTGACGACGGGCCATCCAGTGGTGGTGGCGGCAGCAGTGGTGGGCCAGGCAGGAGCAGCGCTTGGCATTGTGTTGGCGGGTAAGTGTCCAGCTGCACTCGGACTTGGGGCAGTATATTGGTGTCCGGCGAGGCTTGGAAGTGTGGTGGCTGTGCAGTGATATGCAGCAGAAGTAGGTAATGCTGTAAAACGAGTCAGTGGTGGCACCGGTGGAAATGCCACCACTGACTGCTGCATAATCCTACTCTGCTGCATAGCCTGCATAAAAGCATTGTTGCAGGCCTGCATGACAGTCAACTGGAGGTCAGGGGTAAGGTGTTCCGCCGTGTCCCGAGCTATTTGGGTGTAAAAATGATGCGCTGGTCTGGCGAGGTCGACTTCCAGGCGCTCAAGGCGACCCTCGATAGACTTGTAGCGTTGGTCCAAAAGGAGGAAACCACTCTCAAGTCTATCGGAGAGTGCCTTGAGGCTACTCTGAAAGACCGAGCTCAATTCAACGAACTCGGGCATGAGAGGCCTGTCCAAGGTCCTCTGCCGCTGCTGGCGGGAAGTGCCCGCAAAACCAGTGGCAGAGACCTGGGACAGGGGAACACCTGAGCGACCAGCTTCCTGGTCTCCAGATGACTGTGGTGCAGACCTGCAAGGTGCTTCCTCGCTGATGGATGGCTGGGAGTGGTCCGGGGCAGCTTGATGAAGGACCGCTTCGGGACCAGGTTGCAGGGTGCTGCTCCAGGTGCTGTGAAAAGAAAAGAAAGAAATTACTACCATAAATTAACAATCGCCAACTCCTGTGGAATAGAAAAGCACAGAATAAAACACAATACAACTAGAAAATACTTACGTTCGGGAGGCAAGGACCGGTCTTAAAAATGCCAAGGCACGATGGTATCGGTACTTCGTGCCGGTCCTTGCCGCAGCACCACTGCGAACCTTATTCTCCTGACGGATATCCCTGTTGAAGCGGTCCTTCATCGAGCGCCAACGGGTTCTGACTTTGTTCACTGTGATGGAAAAAAAAAAAAAAAAAAAAGTAAGACTACGCACTGGAGGCTGTGATCATCCAACTGTGTGTGATGATAGAAACTCCATGGAGTTAATAGCATCACACACAGTTGGGTGATCCCGGCCAAGATCACTGCTGCATCACACTGCATTTAAATACTTACGAAAATCCTTGCGGACCCGGGGAGAGGCGTTGTCCCAGCCATCCATCAGCGATGCGGCCACCTCGTTCCAGAGCCGCCGGATCACCACGTTGTCCGAGTGCAGTTGGTGACGGGTGTCCCACAACGGGACTCGCTCCTGGACTAGACGGATGAGCTCGTCGTTGTCCAGGGCGAGGTCCTCCTCCCGCTGTGGAGCCTAGAAAAGAAAGACAAACATTAATCTTTGAAAGATTTTAAAATAAAAAATATCTAAAACTAGCTGAAGAGCCCGGCGCTGCCCGGGCATAGTAACTACTGTGGTTAGTTATAGAAATTTAAAATTATCCTCCATCCCATAATCCCGTGCCCATATTCCATCATACATATCCTCCATCCCATAGTCCTGTGCCCATATACCCATCATACATATTCGCCATCTCAAATGCCTGTGCCCATATACCCATCATACATATTCGCCATCCCATAGTCCCGTGCCCATATACCATCATACATATCCTCTATCCCATGCCCATATACCCATCATATATATCCTCCATCCCATAGTCCCGTGCCCATATTCCATCATACATATCCTCCATCCCATAGTCCTGTGCCCATATACCCATCATACATATTCGCCATCTCATATGCCTGTGCCCATATACACATCATACATATTCGCCATCCCATAGTCCCGTGCCCATATACCATCATACATATCCTCTATCCCATGCCCATATACCCATCATATATATCCTCCATCCCATAGTCCCGTGCCCATATACCCAAACAAACAAACATGAAAATAAATGCAAAAAAAGAAACAAACATCGAAAAAAACAACCATGAAAATTTAAAAAAAAAAAAAAAAAAAAAAAAAAAAAAATAAATAAAGCAAACTAGAAAATAAGTAAAAAAAAAAAAAAAAAACAGTCCGTCTGTACTTACATCACGTCTACCCGCCCGCACTTGGCCTTGCTGCTCCTGCCGTTCCTCCGGTGGTGGTGGCGTGATGGAGGATGAGGTCTGAAAATTAAACAGAAAAAATTAATCACATGTGTTTATTTTTTCAAATCCATACGGAAGCATAGTACTCACTTCTTCTGCCTCTTGCCCTGTCCCGGGGACATATTCTTCACCAGATGAAGACATGCTGCAATAAAAAAAAAAAGAGACATAAGTACATAGAAATGTATTGAAATTTCAGCCAGACATTAGGTTTTTCATACTTACATTGGTGCAGCTTGTGCTGTGTGTCCACTAGTGAGCAATCCTTAAAGTATTGTGGAATCCCAGTGCCCACACCATTTTATCACCTTGGTTTTTTTTTTTTTTTTTACTGTCTAGACCAAATTTCAGTCATGTTTATTTAAAAAACGCATGCGCATAAAAACGCAAGCGTGCGCAAGACCATGCGCAAGTATTGCGCTCCCATAGGCTCCAATGTGGTGTTTTTGCGCATTCCGTGCGCATTCCGTGCGCATGCGTTGTTTTAACGAGACAGGGCGGAACCAAAAATGCAACATGTTGCGTCTGACGCGCCTGGCGCGAAAGACAAAAAAACGCATGCGCACGAAAGCGCAAATATGCGCAAAACCATGCGCACATCATGTAAAATATAGGTGCGCAGTGCGCATGCGCACTGGTGCGCCCGATGCGCTGCGCACAAAAGCGCTAATGTGAAACCAGCCTAAGCTGTGTTTTTTCTGTGGAGATGCCTCTCATATTATTTCTGTCTGCCCTAAACGAGAGAAACGTTTTGCACACACATTTGCTGTGGGTGGCGTACAACCTAAGTTTCTTTTGGCAATTACTCTGATCTGCTCCTTATCCACATTTTCCGCCAAGGCTTTTGTGGATGCAGGAGCGGCTTTGAATCTGATGGATTTGGATTTTGCTAAACGTTGTGGTTTTCCCATGATACCTCTGTGGACGCCTATTCCTTTGAGGGGTATTGATGCTACACCTTTGGCAGAGAATAAACCTCAGTTTTGGACCCAGGTGATAATGCGGGTCGCCCCAGACCACCAAGAAAATTGTAGATTGTTGGTACTGCATAATTTGCATGATACTATTGTTCTGGGTTTCCCCTGGTTGCAAATCCATAATCCAGTTTTGGATTGGAAATCTGTGTCTGTGGTGAGTTGAGGCTGTCGGTGTGCTCTTGGTGATACTCCTGTTTTTTCCACCTCTCCCCAGTCTCAGGATGTTCCTGGCTATTTGGCTGATTTTTATGATGTATGTAGTGAGAGTAAGTCTGCGTCCCTGCCTCCTCATAGGAGATATGACTGTGCAATTGAGTTGATGCCTTGGTGTAAATTTCCCAAGGGTCGGCTTTTCAACTTATCTGTACCTGAACACGAGGCTGTGCGATCTTATATTAAGGAATTAAGGAGTCATTGGAGAAGGGTCATATTAGACCATCTTCTTCATCCTTAGGTGCTGGGTTTTTTTTTGTGGCTAAGAAAGATGGTTCATTAAGGCCTTGTATTGACTATTGTTCCCTTAACAAGATTACGGTTAAATATCATTATCCGTTACCCCTGATTTCTGATTTATTCTCCAGAGTTAAAGGTGCCTGCTGGTTTGCTAAGCTTGACCTCAAGGGGGCATATAACCTTATTCGCATCAAGCATGGAGATGAATGGAAGACGGCGTTTAATTCTCCGGAGGGACATTTTGAGTACTTGGTGATGCCTTTTGGGCTCACTAATGCCCCTTCTGTCTTCCAGTCCTTCATGAATGATATTTTCCGGGACTTTGTGGATAAGTTTTTGATCATCTATTTGGATGATATTCTGATCTTTTCCAGTGATTGGGATTCTCATGTGGAACATGTTCGAACTGTGTTTCGGATTTTGAGGGAGAATTCCCTGTATGTTAAGGGATCAAAATGCCTTTTTGGTGTACAGAGGATTTCATTTTTGGGATTTATTTTGTCTCCGTCAATTATTGAAATGGACCCGGCCAAGTTGCGGGCCGTTTATGATTGGGTTCGGCCCACTTCTTTGAAGGCTCTCCAGAAGTTTTTGGGTTTTGCTAATTTTTATCGTAAATTTATAGCTAATTTTTCTGGTATTGCCAAGCCACTGACTGATCTGACCAAGAAGGCCGCTGATTTGCTGAATTGGTCTCCAGAGTCTGTTTTGGCATTTCAGGAGCTGAAGCGGAGGCTCACTTCTGCTCTGGTTTTACGGCAACCTGATGTCTCACTTCCATTTCAGGTAGAGGTAGATGCTTCGGAGATTGGTGCAGAAGCTGTTTTGTCCCAAAAAGATCCGGTGACTTCTAAAATGAATCCCTGTGCCAACTTTTCCCGAAAGTTCTCCCCATCTGAACGCAACTATGATGTGGGGAATAGGGAATTGTTGGCCATCAAGTGGGCATTCGAGGAGTGGAGACATTGGTTGGAGGGAGATAGACATCAAGTTGTGGTCCTCACTGACCACAAGAATTTGATTTACCTGGAGTCGGGCGAACGCTTGAATCCTAGACAGGCTAGGTGGTCCTTGTTTTTCATGCGTTTTGATTTTGTGGTCTCCTTTCTTCAAGGCACTAAGAATGTTAAGGCAGACGCCCTTTCTAGGAGTTTCATTGCTGATTCTCCTATTGTGACCAAACCTACTACCATCCTAGGTGATGGGGTAGTTCTTTCTGCCATCTCGCCCGATTTGAGAGGTGCCCTGGAGGAGTTTCAGGAGGACAAACCTGAGCGTTGTCCTATGGGAAAATTGTATGTTCCTGACCAGTGGAGGAAGAGAGTGATGTCTGAAGTTCATTGGCCCACGTTGGCTGGTCATCCAGGTATTTTTGGTACCAGAGATTTGGTGAGTCAGTCTTTTTGGTGGCCCGCCTTATCTCGTGATGTCAGGAATTTTGTGCAGTCTTGTGGGACTTGTTCCCGGTCTAAACCCTGTTCTCGTTCTAGTGGGTTGTTGATGCCCTTGCCGGTGCCCAAGAGGCCATGGACCCATATCTCAATGGATTTTATTTCTGATCTTCCTGTCTCTCAGAGAATGACTGTTATCTGGGTGATTTGTGATAGATTTTCTAAGATGGTCCATCTTGTACCACTCCCAAAGCTGCCATCTTCCTCAGAGTTGGTGCCCTTGTTTTTACAACAGGTGGTTCGGTTGCATGGGATTCCTGAGAACATTGTGTTGGACAGAGGAGTCCAGTTTGTCTACAGATTTTGGAAAGCCTTTTGTTCCAAGCTGGGAATTCAGTTATCCTTCTGGCTAGACGGAGACTCCAGTATTTGGTCAAGTGGAAGGGTTATGGCCAGGAGGACAATTCTTGGGTCTCAGCCTCTGACATTCATGCCGATAGATTGGTTCGTGCTTTTCACCGGGCCCATCCTGATCGGCCTGGTGGCGTGGATGAGGGTTCGGTGACCCCTCCTCAAGGGGGGGTACTGTTGTGAACTCATTTTCTGGTTTACCTCTGGCTTCTGGTGAGGGTGGTGGAGATGGCTGTGTTGACAGAGGAGTTGTGAGTTCTCCATCCGGGCTCCCTCTGGTGGTGACAGCAGGTAATGAAGCTGATCTAAATTGCAGAGACCTGCCAACTGAGGAGGAGGACTGTGAGTGAACATCAGGAGTCTCTGACTGGATTTAAGACAGCCGACTGCCTAATTTTGTGCTGGTGATTTTCTCCTGCCCTGAGGTTCTGGTTTCCAGTTCTGTTCCTGCCTTCTCAAGCTAAGTGTGCTCTGCTATTTTTCACATGAGATTTGGTCTGGTTTACTCAGTTTTTGTGGTCAGCCAGCCCCTGCTGGGGCTGTGCTGAATTTCCATTCTTATGTCTCTGTTTATGCCAGTTTGATTTTTGTCCCTGATCAGATTGGTCTCTTTTTGCTCTGTCTTCAGAATATACCAGAGTGCTGATATAGGGAATTGAAGTCTAGCGACTTCAGGGTTTTTGTTATCAGAAGGGGTCTGCTCTGGGGCAGTTTAGATTTGCCCTTTTCTTGCTTTAGGCTTATTTAGTTCTCCGGCTGTGACGAGGTGTCTAGGATCATCGTAGGTACGCTCCACGGCTACTGCTAGTTGTGTGGATAGGATCAGGGGTCTGCAGTCCGCTTAGTTACCAACCTCACTTGTTTTCTGGAGCTTAGCTTGTTTTTGTTTTTCCTCCTCGGTGACTCATTCATAACACTGGCTTTCAGACAGAGGGTATACTTTAAACAAACTGCACAGTCTCTCTTTAAATTCACTCAGGGTATGCGACTCATCCGAGTACTGTGGTAGCCAGGCCGCTCCCGGCATGTAGGGCATGGACAGCGGCATTATGGAGACCACTGCGGTGGGCGCTCCTCCTTGAGGTGCTGCGGGGTTGGCAACGGCGCCTACCGCTGCCTTGCCATCTGGCGCGGACATCCTCTTCCCCCCTAGATAAAGTTAGCCAGGGCCGGGGTTATGTGAGCTCTCCGGCGACCACTTTGCAGGCCCAACGCTCCGGGCTGTAGGCCTCAGCTCCTCCTCCTCTCGCGTGCTGTCCTCTTCCCGTGCGGTACTTCACTTCTTCGCGCTCTGTGGCAGGCTCCGCCCACAAAGGCCTGCTCCTTCTTCCCGCGCGCGCCAATCAGCGCGGTAATGGCGGCTATTGGTGCCAATTTCACAAACACAGTCTATGGCACACAGGACCCGGGGGGCACAGGGCTCTGTAATCCTGTTTGTGACGCCAAGTTGGGTCGCCCTCCCAGGGTTGTGGGGTACTCGGTACTGGGCCGGTGTCAGGGGAATGTGTCACAGCAGCGGTGACCCGGTCCGTGGCCCTGGGCACCCAAGTAATAGGGGAATGTAGTTAATGGAATGGAATAGTTTGTGACGCCACCTGTGGTACCCGGCAAGGGAGGTGTTAAGCCGATGCTGCATGCAGATCCACTGGGACTGATGGTAGGGTACAGCAAGGATGTAAAAGCTCCCCACAGGTGAAGCTATGGTCCTAGGGCAGTGTAGAGGTGGTTGGCACGGGGATGTAGCAGTGCCGTAAGGGTAGGAAGCAGACAAGACACAGCGGGGTGCAATTTCTGTACCTTTACTTGATAACTGCAGTCCAGGGTCCTGATTACAGATGGTAACAGAGCAGGCTAGCCTGTAAGCAATTCAGGGATTCTCTCTCAGCAGATGGGCTGTGCAGTCTCCTTCCCTAGCGCTTATTTGAATGAAGTACTCCAAGTACTGAGTTACACTGAAGTTCCTCCTGTCAGATGTTCCCAAGAAACTTACTTGCACGGCAGACAGCTGTAGCCTCTCTCAGGGACTCCTCTCTGTTGAGTCCTGGCTCACTATCCAAGCTGCTGTTGTGCCCTCAAGTCTTAGATGGGAGTAGGGCATTTACAGCTTCCTACTCCTCTGGTATCTGTTGTAGGACCATTAGTATAAGTACAACCGTGGAGACCAGGCTTCAGTTCATGCGCTCACTGTGAGGGAGCTCTCCTTTCCCAGCTCAACCTCCAGCTTCTCTCTACACGTCTGCACACTTCACCCTCCGCAGAATAACTTACCACCCCTTCCTCTTGGCCCTCAGAGAGCACTCCTCCCCTTAATCCCGGTTCAGAGTTCCCCCTGCTGGCCTGGAGTGGAACTGTGTTGCATGTATGGATTGAATGCGAGAGAGACCCATCATTGCCTCCAAGCCTGGCATTACCCTCCCCTGGAGGAAGGCAAAGCCACTGTGGCGACCATACTCCTGGGGGTGCCACAATTACACCTCTATGTAACAGGCTGAAATTGGATGGTGTATGACAAGGTGGAGGGTGTATATAGTATTGGTGAGAATTTGAATCTCACTAGAGATTTGAGGACGCTGAACTAGTATCTCAGGGCCAGTAGAGATTACACCTCAATGTAATAGGCTGAAATTGGATAGTGTATGACAAGGTGGAGGGTGTATATAGTATTGGTGAGAATTTGAATCTCACTAGAGATTCATAGACACAATCATAGACACTAACAGGAGACAAGCATCCAACATCAGTGCCCAGGAGAGAAAGGCCATACAGTCTTTAAAAACCAACAAAGAAATCATCATTAAACCTGCTGACAAGGGAGGTGCAATAGTCATGATGAATACGTCAAACTACATGAAGGAAGCAAACAGGCAACTTATGGACACACGCTACTATAGAAAATTGGAGTCGGATCCTACACAGGACTATCACAAGGAACTAAACAAGTTGGTATCTTGTCTGCCTGACCAGTCCATAAGAGCCAGTGATGACCTGATACCAGAGACTCCAAGAATAGGGACATTCTACATGCTTCCCAAAAACCACAAGTCTGGAAATCCAGGAAGACCAATTATTTTGTGTGTGGGCACCCTTACTGAGCAGGTATCTGGATGGGTAGAGGGTATTCTTAAACCACTGGTGAAGGATACAACTAGCTACATTCAGGACACAACTGACCTATTGAATAAACTAGCAGCAATAGGTCCTCTACCAGAAGGAACCATCCTGGCCACCATGGATGTGGAATCTTTGTACTCTAATATCCCCCACCAAGATGGATTAAATGCCTGCAAATTCTTCATGGAAAACACAGGAACTGATGCTGATGCTGTGGTGAAACTTATAAAATTCATCCTCACCCACAATTACTTTGAATTTGACAACAAGATCTATCTACAAGAGACTGGCACACCTATGGGAAGTAAAATGGCTCCACAGTATGCAAATCTTTTCATGGCCAAGCTTGAAAGCGACTTTTTGCCCTCATGCCCCATCAGGCCCCTGGCCTACTACCGCTTCATTGATGATATTTTAATCATCTGGACGGAGTCTGAGCAACAGCTAAAGACGTTCCATGAACAGTTTAATCAATTTCATCCCACCATCAATTTAACACTCAACTACTCCAGCACTGAGATTAACTTTTTGGACACCATCATTAAGCTAAAAAACAATGAAATAGAGACATCCCTGTATCAAAAGCCAATCGACCGTCCAACATACCTTAAATGGGACAGTTTCCATCCAAAACACATAAAGAACTCTATTATCTATAGCCAAGCCATCAGATACAATCGTAAATGTTCCAACCCCATGGATAGAGACAAACACCTTGGTCACCTCAAAAAGACCTTTTTGAATCAGGGCTACCATCCAAGGACAATTGAAAACCAAATTACAAGAGCCACCAGAATGTCAAGGAATCACCTGCTACATTACAAAGCTAAAGAAGAAAATAACTGGGTGCCTCTAGTCATCACCTACAACCCAAATCTGGAAGTGCTAAGGGGAGCTGCATGGAAATTACAACCTTTACTACAAAAAGATGCCAGATTACAATCCATTTTTCAAGACCCCCCACTACTGTGTTTTAGGCAGCCCCCAAATTTAAGAAGCATCATTGTCAGAAGCTCCCTGTCCTCTCCAACAGCTGCAGGAACCTTTCCTTGCAACCAGAAAAAATGTAAAACTTGTCCATTTATAATGACCACGGACAAGATAAAGATCCCCAACTCACATCAGGACTACAAGATCCCAGGAACTTTCAGAAGCATTACATCTAATGTGGTGTACTTAATTATTTGTACTAAATGTCCAACTGGGGGTCTGTATGTGGGGGAGACAAGGCAAAAGCTTAGAACAAGGATGAATGCTCATCGTCACACAATAAGAGAAAAAAGAATGGCTCTACCTGTGGCAAAACATTTTTGTATGACGAACCACAACACCATGGATATGAAATTACTGGTATTGAAAGGTAACTTCACATCTCAGAGAGAGAGACGTGTTTGGGAGTATAAATTTATGGCGACCTTTGACACTCTCAGTGCTGGAATGAATGTGTCGCATGGATTTATGTCTTTTTACATCAATTAAGGAATTTGCTTTCAAAACCTGGTGGGGGCATCACAACACATTAGGAGACCCCAATCAGAGGACTATAAAACATCCGGACTCCTTATCTATGCACTGGTCCAATATTTATGTTTCTCCCTCTCCCATATTGATAGTTCTGCTTCACGTCACTTGTCTTATCCATTGCATTTTTTCTGTGTTGTATTGTGCATAAATATGTGACTCTTCAGATTTTGTATTAGTCCAGCCTGAAGAAGAGACCTGAGTAGTCTCGAAAGCTTGCAATGTGTTACCATCTATTCAGTTAGGCCTCTTTCACACATCCGGTTTTTGTCATCCGGCACGATGCGGCAAAATTTTTAATAACCGGATCCAGCACCGGATCCGGTTTTGTCCCATAAGCTTTCATGGGCGCCGCATCGTGCCGGATGGTTATGCGTCGTGTCCGGTTGTTGCCGGACACGGCATAAATTAGCCTTCCGGCATCTGCAAAAAACGTTCCCTGCAACGTTTTTTGTCAGCGCCGGACCGGCTTTTTGCACAGCGCATGCCCGGACTCTGTGAATGTTAACCCCACAAGTGCCCGGCGAGAGAGAGAGAGATCTCTCTCTGTCACCCGGACACTTGTGAGTGATCTCTCTCGCCGGGCACTTGTGGGGTTAACACTCACAGTGTCTGGGTGAGAGAGAGAGATCTCTCTGTGGGTTTAACCCCACAAGTGCCCAGCAAGAGAGAGAGATTCTCTTGCCTGGACACTAATGTTAACCCCCCATGTCTCTCTCTCTCCACCCCCCTCCCCTCTCCTCCCCTCCCCTCCCCTCTCCTATCCTCTCCTCCCCTCACCTCCCTTTCAGCAGCTGTCTCATTGGCTGCCTCTGTCCTGCGGCTCCTTTAATAATGTCCGAGCCGTATCGTCTCGCCGCACACACATCCGGTGTCACGGCTGCAGGCCGGATCCGGCGGCCCGGCTTTTCGCCACACGCCGCCGGACCCCACACACCGGATGTGTGAAAGTAGCCTTAGCCATTAAAAGGTATCAACCACTGAGGACTCTCAATTCTGAATAGAGATTTGAGGACACAGAACTAGTGTCTCAGGGCCAGTAGAGATTACACCTCAATGTAACAGGCTGAAATTGGATGGTGTATGACAAGGTGGAGGGTGTATATAGTATTGGTGAGAATTTGAATCTCACCATAGATTTGAGGACGCCGAACTATTGTCTCAGGCCCAGTAGAGATTACACCTCAATGTAACAGGCTGAAATTGGATGGTGTATGACAAGGTGGAGGGTTTATATAGTATTGGTGAGAATTTGAATTTCACTAGAGATTTGAGGACGCTGAACTATTGTCTCAGGCCCAGTAGAGATAACACCTCAATGTAACAGGCTGAAATTGGATGGTGTATGACAAGGTGGAGGGCGTATATAGTATTGGTTAGAATTTGAATCGCACTATAGATTTTGGGGAAGCTGAACTATTGTCTCAGGCCCAGTAGAGATTACACCGCAATGTAACAGGCTGAAATTGGATGGTGTATGACAAGGTGGAGGGTGTATATAGTATTGGTGAGAATTTGAATCTCTCTATCGATTTTGGGGACGCTGAACTATTGTCTCAGGCCCAATAGAGATTACACCTCAATGTAACAGGCTGAAATTGGATGGTGTATGACAAGGTGGAGGGTGTATATAGTATTGGTGAAAATTTGAATCTCACTATCGATTTGAGGATGCTGAACTATTGTCTCAGGCCCAGTAGAGATTACACCTCAATGTAGCAGGCTGAAATTGGATGGTGTATGACAAGGTGAGAATGACATTTGTGAGAATTTGAATCTCTCTAGAGATTTTAGGAGGCTGACAATGATGCTCTCAGTCCAAGTATGGCCGCAGACAGCCTAATAAGCAGGACTGCTGCACACAGAAGGGTGAAAAAATGAACGCTTGGTAACTGCAGAAAAGAGGAAGAAAAGTATTTTTGCTTTAAAAAAGCAGTTTGCACAGCAGTGTGCAAACAGCAGTGCAGCTATCAGGGAGCCTTATAAGGCAGCCTAATAACCAACAGAGCTGATGCGCAAAAATATAGCCTCCCCTGTCACTGCACACAAACTGTTGTATTGTAAGTGTAAATCGCTAACAGCAGAAGCAGTTTTTTGGTTCTTCTTCCCTGCCTAACACTCTCCCTTATTCTGAATCAGCAGCAGCAACCTCTCCCTAATGCTAAGATTGGCAGAAGTAAGATGGCGGTCGGCGTGCACGCCCTTTCATAGCCCCTGTGATGCCACACAAAGCCAGCCAATCACTTGCATGCCCTTCTCAAAGATGGTGGTGACCGATGCCTATGTCATCGCATTGCCCACAGTGTGCGTCCTCCATCATTGGCTGAAAAAGGGCGCTGGAAGCATCATTTTAAACGCGACATTGGCGCTCTGGTCGCCGCCCTCGTGGCCGACCTCACGCTATGGTCGGGTTTCGTTTCATGAAACCCGACTTCAGCGAAAGTCGCCGACTTTTGAATTTGACCAACCCGTTTCGCTCAACTCTAGTTCGGAGGATGTAAGCTCCTGAGCGGGAGATCTTATCGGCTCGTTGAAGGTGGGAGCCAAGTTAACCCTTCGTCTGGATTGCACACATTCCAGCCCGCGCTCCATAAACCGGAGATCAATGCGGGTGGAGATGGCAATCACCTCCTCCACACTTGAGGGGACCTCTCTGGTTGCTAGAGCATCTTTGACATGCTCTGCTAACCCTCTCCAAAACACAGGAATGAGTGCTGTATCAGGCCAATTTAGTTCGGAAGCCAATGTCCAGAATCGGCCGGCATAATGGCTGACCGAAAGTGACCCCTGTGTTAGGGCCAATAATTGGAGAGAGGTGTCGTGCGTGATCCGTGGTCCCAAAAATACCTGCTTCAGAGCCGCGTGCAACTGAGCAGCGCCCTGAACCACGGGATCATCACGCTCCCACAATGGCGTAGCCCACTCTAATGACCTGCCAGATAAAAGAGAAACAATAAACCTCACCTTAGTCCACTCTGTAGGGAACCGTGCAGCCAGTAACTCAAGCTGGATAGAGCACTGACTCACAAATCCCCTATAGGTGGCGCTGTCACCCGAAAACTTGTCGGGGAGCGGGAGGCGAGATATTATCGACATAGGCGTGAGTGTGAGCACGCGTGAGACAGCCTCTGCGACTGCCTAAGCAGCGGCTACTGTAGTATTCGCAGCTGAGGTGGAGCTCTCAATAGCCGCCAACCTGCTCTCCAGCTGCCGAATGTACTGCTGCAGCTGCTGCAGGTCCGCCATTACTAGCCAGACCCTGGCGCTAGTATAATGTTAGGGATGGCAGAACGCACTAAATATAAATAATAGGAATTGCGTTCGCCGCCCGGGGTCCACCGTGCAATAGGTGTAACAACCGCTGCTGAGTAATGGCAGACTCGCTATATGGCGGTATACTGCGCTCGGGTTAAACGTCACCCGAGGTGCTCAGAGCGGACTCTGTTAAACTCACAGAGGCGCTTTAGTACAAATAAAGCATAAACTCCGAGCCTGTTAGCATCAAAGTCTGCTTTCCAAAATGGCGCTCCTTCCCTTCTGAGCTCTGCCATGGGCACAAACAGTGGTTCCACCCCATACAGTTGTGGCCAAAAGTATTGACACCCCTGCAATTCTGTCAGATAATACTCAGTTTCTTCCTGAAAATGATTGCAAACACACATTCTTTGGTATTATTATTTATCTTCATTTAATTTGTCTTAAATGAAAAAAACACAAAAGAGAATGAAGCAAAAAGCAAAACATTGATCATTTCACAGAAAACTCCAAAAATGGGCCAGACCAAAGTATTAGCACCCTCAGCCTAATACTTGGTTGCACAACCTTTAGCCAAAATAACTGCGACCAACCGCTTCCGGTAACCATCAATGAGTTTCTTACAATGCTCTGCTGGAATTTTAGACCATTCTTCTTTGGCAAACTGCTCCAGGTCCCTGATATTTGAAGGGTGCCTTCTCCAAACTGCCATTTTTAGATCTCTCCACAGGTGTTCTATGGGATTCAGGTCTGGACTCATTGCTGGCCACCTTAGAAGTTTCCAGTGCATTCTCTCAAACCATTTTCTAGTGCTGTTTGACATGTGTTTTGGGTCATTGTCCTGCTGGAAGACCCATGACCTCTGAGGGAGACCCAGCTTTCTCACACTGGGCCCTACATTATGCTGCAAAATTTGTTGGTAGTCTTCAGACTTCATAATGCCATGCACACGGTCAAGCAGTCCAGTGCCAGAGGCAGCAAAGCAACCCCAAAACATCAGGGAACCTCTGACATGTTTGACTGTAGGGACCGTGTTCTTTTCTTTGAATGCCTCTTTTTTTCTCCTGTAAACTCTTTGTTGATGTCTTTGCCCAAAAAGCTCTACTTTTGTCTCATCTGACCAGAGAACATTCTTCCAAAACGTTTTAGGCTTTTTCAGGTAAGTTTTGGAAAACTCCAACCTGGCTTTTTTATGTCTTGGGGTAAGAAGTGGGGTCTTCCTGGGTCTCCTACCATACAGTCCCTTTTCATTCAGACGCCGATGGATAGTACAGGTTGACACTGTTGTACCCTCGGACTCTAGGGCAGCTTGAACTTGTTTGGATGTTAGTCAAGGTTCTTTATCCAATATCCGCACAATCTTGCGTTGAAATCTCTTGTCAATTTTTCTTTTCCGTCCACATCTAGGGAGGTTAGCCACAGTGCCATGGGCTTTAAACTTTTTGATGACACTGCGCACGGTAGACACAGGAACATTCTGGTCTTTGGAGATGGACTTGTAGCCTTGAGATTGCTCATGCTTCCTCACAATTTGGTTTCTCAAGTCCTCAGACAGTTCTTTGGTCTTCTTTCCTTTCTCCATGCTCAATGTGGTACACACAAGGACACAGAACAGAGGATGAGTCAACTTTAATCCATGTCAACTGGCTGAAAATGTGATTTAGTTATTGCCAACACCTGTTAGGTGCCACAGGTAAGTTACAGGTGCTGTTAATTACACAAATTAGAGAAGCATCACATGATTTTTCGAACAGTGCCAATACTTTTGTCCACCCTCTTTTTTATGTTTGGTGTGGAATTATATCCAATTTGGCTTTAGGACAATTCTTTTTGCGTTTTTTCATTTAAGACAAATTAAATGAAGATAATAATACCAAAGAATTTGTGTTTGCAATCATTTTCAGGAATAAACTCAGTATTATCTGACAGAATTGCAGGGGTGTCAATACTTTTGGCCACAACTGTATATGGGGTATCCGCGTACTCAGGACAAATTGCACGATGACTTTGGGGGTCCTATTTCTCCTGTTGCCCTTGTGAAAATAAAAATTTGTCGGCAAAAATATCATTTCTGTGGAAAAAAATATGATTATTTTATTTTCACGGCTCTACCTTATAAACTTCTGTGAAGCACTTGGGGGTTCAAAGTGCTCACTACCTGTCTATATAAGCTCCTTGGGGGAGTCTATTTTCCAAAATGGGGTCATTTGTGGGGGGTTTATACTGTTTAGGCACATCAGGGGCTCTGCAAACGCAATATGATGCCCGCAGAACATTCCATCAAAGTCTACATTCCAAAATGGTGCTCCTTCCCTTCCAAGCTCTGCCATGCACCCAAACAGTGGTTCCCCCCACATATGGGTATCTGTTACGAAGAGTCAGAGCAATGCATGACCAAGCTAAGCCACAAAAAACTAGAGAGGATGGTAACAAAGCGGATTGCAGACCCCTGATCCTATCCACACAACTAGCAGTAGCTGTGTAGCGTACCTACGATGATCCTAGACACCTCAACACAGCCGGAGAACTAAATAAGCCTAAAGCAAGAAAGGGGAAATATAAACTACCCCAGAGCAGACCCCAAAGGAACAGATAGCCCCCAAACATATATTGTCAATGAGACAAGATGAAAACACAAACACAGGTAGGAATATAGACTGAGCAAACGATGGGGCCCACACTAACTAGACAGGACAGGAAAGGAAAGACCCTGCAAAAAATGCCCAACATGTCTGATAGAAAAAACACTGAAATCACTAGACTTCGCCCACTATATCAGCACTCTGCTATATTCTGATAGCAGAGCAAAAAGAGGCCAATCTAATAAGGGACAAAAACAAACTGGCACAAGCAGTAACATAAGGATGGAAATTCAGCACAGCCCCAGCTGGCTCACCACACAAAACTGAAATAGACAATACCAGATCAAATGTGAACAATAGCAAAAGAACACTTAGCTGAGCATGCAGGGACAGAGCTGGAAACTAAGACCTCAGGAGGCAGGAAAAATCACCAGTAGGGATAGAGGGAGTTGGCTGTCTTAAATCCAGTCAGAAACTCCAGATCTCCAGTCATTCTCCTCATTATCAGGTGGCAGGCCTCTGTTAATTAGATCAGCTCCATTACCTCCAGTAAAAACCAGAGGGAGCCCGGAAAGAGATCTCGCGACTAGTGTTGAGCGATACCTTCCGATATCGGGAAATATCGGATTGGACCGGACCAATACCATAAAAATATCGGATATCGCCGATTCCGATACCGGAAACCAATGCAAGTCAATGGGACACAAATATCGTAATGAAAATAAACCCTTACTTTCCTTCTAGGTTAATTCTACATGAAGGAAAACAACTAAGAATAATGTAGAATGTATTGGGGGAGGTGGAGGAGACCTTAAAGGCATAGAGGTTTAGCCCAATCAAATGGAATAGCAGGAATTATTCGTTCGGAGTTGCAAAGATATTGACTATGTTAAGCTTTATTATATTTTGTCAGATATTTATGTTTCACTACTTCCATGCTCTTCACCTTTTTTTTTACTTCTCCCACACTTTCTCCTTCCTCATCCTCAGCAGCAGCATCTTTTTCATCAACTTCTTCTTCACCTTATTCATCTTCATCTTCTTCCTATTTTGTTTTTACATTCTTCATATTCTTCTTATTCACTATTATACTTCTTCATATTCTACTTATTCATCTTCTTCTTCTTCTTCACCATATTCTTATTTGTGACAGGCATTCCTGTAGTTGTTATCTATAAAAGTTTGAAGAACACACCTTCTGTTCTGCCTGTCACAAAAGATTTACAACAGGATTTGTCCGCGTTCAGTTTTGCCTGCAGCAGCAGGTATTTTCCATGGGCACCACAAGGAGGAACGAACTCACCCCCATACACTGCTTAGTCTTCTTCTGCTTATAATTTAGATAATATCTTTTGCTCTGATTTTTAATCTTACGCTTAATGTTACGCTTCTGCTCTTTGTTCTGCAGGTTCTTGTTCTTCTGCTTCTTGGTCTTCTGTCTCTTGTTCTTCTGTATCGTGGTGGTTGTCTTCTTGTTCTTTGTCCTCTTGGTCATCTTCTTCAGGGTCATCTTCTTGGTCTTCTTTGGGGTGGTCTTCAGGGTCATCGTCTTCTTCGGTGTGGTCTTCAGGGTTGTCGTGTCCAGGGTCGTCGTTTTCGGGGTCTTCGTCTTCTTCGGGGTGGTCTTCAGGGTCGTCGTCTTTAGGGTCATCGTCAGGGAGATCCAGAGTGATTACCAAAAACCATTTAAAAAAGCTTGAACTTGGAAATGTAGCAGAAGGTACAAGAAGGCTGAGGAACTGCTGAAAACCAGCTGATGGTACTGGAACCTGGATGGGTAGCCGAAGGTACAAGAGCCAATGGAACTACCGAGGACCAGCTGATGGTACTGGAACCCGGTTACTAAGCAGGAGGTACCTGTGCCAGAAAGCACTACCAAGGACCAGCAGATGTTGGTGGAACTCGGATACCGAGAAGGAGGCATCTAAGCCAAAGGCTCTGCCTGGAACCAGCTGACGTTACTGGAACCCAGGGGGACATATTCAAGATTGACTTCCAAAGAACCAGTTAATGGTACTGGAACTCAGATAGGCAGCAGAAGGTACACATGAAAAAAAAAGTTAAAAACATATGTAACATGCACAAGTGTGAACAAGTCGGTAAGACAATGCTCACACCACCCAATGCTGAGACACAAGAAAACACAAAATAACAAATTTGAAAAAATACTCTGCAGTAAAAACATGACAGTAATCAGCAAGTGCTGTATAACAAATACAGGGTATTTAGTCGATATGTTTTTTGCAAAAAATATATACCAAGCTGCTTCACCACGTCACGGTAACCCTTCGCGAAGCAGTCCCTATCTAATGTATTTAAAACCTGAACATCTGAACAGTGTCTAAAATGAACACGATTCGGACAGGCGCTTCTTAGTATGGGCTTGTGGTGCAGGACAGCTCATTTATGTGCATGTTACACAGGAGAGGGGTGGGGTCTCCCAAACCATGCTGAGCATGGAAAAAACGGATTAAAAACATATGTAACATGCACAAGTGTGAACAAGTCGGTAAGACAATGCTCACACCACCCAATGCTGAGACACAACAAGAAAACACAAAATAACAAATTTGAAAAAATACTCTGCAGTAAAAACATGACAGTAATCAGCAAGTGCTGTATAACAAATACAGGGTATTTAGTCGATATGTTTTTTTTCTCCTGTGTAACATGCACATAAATGAGCTGTCCTGCACCACAAGCCCATACTAAGAAGCGCCTGTCCGAATCCTGTTCATTTTAGACACTGTTCAGATGTTCAGGCTTTAAATACATTAGATAGGGACTGCTTCGTGAAGGGTTACCGTGACGTGGTGAAGCAGCTTGGTATATATTTTTTGCAAAAAACATATCGACTAAATACCCTGTATTTGTTATACAGCACTTGCTGATTACTGTCATGTTTTTACTGCAGAGTATTTTTTCAAATTTGTTATTTTGTGTTTTCTTGTTGTGACTCATGAAAAAAAAAGTTGCAAGGCCGCGAGCCGGCCGAAGTTACCGAAACCAACAGTCCTACAGGGGGAGCTTGTCCTATTGGCACTATGGAACCAGCCTTCATTGCCAGATCCCGCAGCCCACATAGGAAGCACCTAAACTGCAGGCACCATAGAGTTGGCTAACCCGACCGCAACACGACAGGACAACGTATTGGAGGCAAAGTGACGTTGACACTACCCTGAAACAGCTGGCGTACTGGAACCAGGCTGGGCAGGAGGGAGTACCCATGCCAAAGACACTTCTGAGCAGCAACTGGCGGTGTTGGAGTCCAGGGATTACAGTAGAAACAGAGTGTAGCCAGAAGCCTAATTGGAGCAAGTTTACTATCTGTAGTAGTGAGAATGTGGACAGAGCAGGCGAAATTGCCGGACACACAGCAGGGGATCAGCTGATGTTACTGAACCCCAATAACACAGGAGCAAGTGTTGACTGTGCAGACGGCACTTCTGAGCAGCAACTGGCGGTGTTGGAGCCCAGGGATTACAGTTCAGGTGGTAGAAACATGAACACAACAGGAGACCTGGATACAAATTCCTGCAAGATCCAGGCCTTGCTAATTTTCAGAAAAGTAAGTCAGACAACGTTATCGGAGGATAGGCGCATGCGACGGTCTGTTAGTACACCACCTGCGGCACTAAAGACACGTTCCGATAATACACTAGCAGCTGGGCAAGCCAGCACCTCCAATGCATACTGACTAAGCTCTGGCCATGTATCCAGCTTAGGCTAGATTCACACTAGTGTATTTTACATGCAGTGCACGGTGCCGCTAAGCCCCGCCCCCTGCCCGCTCCCTGCCTGCCCCGTCTGGTCATCTCCTCCTACTATCGCACAAGGCCGCATGCGATCTGCGCACCCTATCCTTAGCATAGTAGAATAAGTAGAAAAAAGCTACTGATCACAACCACAGGGATCACCACAAAAATTACAAATTTTTATTATTGCAGAAAGAACAGACCATATCTAAAAACATTAAAAGTCATGAAATGACATGCAAAGAAACACACAAGGCCTATGATAGGGCCAACAAAGTTCACCCTGTAACATGAGAGCTAATACAAAAGTGCAGAACAAAATACATGTAAAACATGCAACAGCATTACAATCAAATAATCCAAAATTGTTCCTGTTAAATACATGAACCACAAATTAAATAGGCCATAAAAAGTCAATAAAACAGGCCTAAAAGATGATGGAAATATATGGAGAGGAATGGCATGTTAGTACCCTGCACTGGTAAGCCACGTGAAAGCCATACCTAAAAAACACACATGCTCAGAGGGGCAGGAAAATGCTGATACCTATAGGTGAGGTCATAACAAATGCAAACACCAAAAAAGGCTAAAGCGTGCAAACACAGCACATGAATCCTGCCTCAATCATCTGAGAGTGAAAGCGCTCACATGTGGAGGAACCTGTGGCGTGCCCGACGCGTGTTGCCACCGCGGGGTGGCTTTGTCAGGGGCTGGAGAGTTAGTCTGCAGAATGTAACTTAAATATATACAATAATTAGTAGTAATGAAATGCAGCCGCAGCGATGTATCTGTTTGGAAATACATAGAAAATGGAGGCCAAGAGGTGCAGTCACGCCAGAGAGGGAGGTGTAGTCCCGGAGAACACTTCCTGGTTTAGGACAGTGTGATATGTCAGATTCCTATTGCACAAACGCAGGGGGGTGTGTCACCCTGCAAAAGAGACAATCCAGAATGTAAGCTCCCTAAAAGGGGGAGGATATGAAGGTTTTGATTATACAAGCAATGATGGCGCGGTCAAAATAGATCTCTGTGTCACCTTAATCCGTACAATGTACATGCAAAGAAAACTCAATCAAAGAGTGACATATCATAATTCACCAACGCACATTATGCAATTACATACCAGCGCGGGTAAAACAGTGTGAACCATGCTTAAATGACCCATTAGCTATGCGCGAGCGCAGAGAAGCATAGATTTAACAGCCTGCTCAGAGAATGCTAAAGTATTATTATATCATTGTGCCAGCACAAGGAGAGCTGTAATAAAATACCAAATGATGGAATATTATATAGAGGGGTTAAACGTAGAATAGCGCAATTACAACGCATATGAGAAAATAAGCACAGACAAACCTCAATATAACAGTGGTTTCTCATGCTTGTAGCTATTCATACTTGCGCTGACGCACAATAGGCCACAATACAGATTTAAATTATTTTGTAATATATCTGAGAAAAAAAAAAAAAAAAATTTAGCAATATACACAATCCATATGTGACCCCTTAATACGCAGGCAAAAAAAGGATTAACCTAATAATAAAATAACCCGCTCACAGAAAGTTTAGTATCATTTCATCACTATGCCGGCACTAGAGTTAAGTGCCACCAATGGAACGTCATTATTTAAAGGAATAAGGGAGTTCACCACATATATATGCATACAAAATAGTGTCCGCTGTGGAGTTGTCTCCCAAAAATATGTACACATAAGAAGATACCAATAAATCTGGCAGAAGCCAGCACAAATCCTCTTGTTCGTATGCACACATACTAAGGTCACCCAGCATAAGATAGTAATATTCTGTGAGCTTTCTTACTTGTATAAGGCCCAACATAAAACCCTCACCAAGACTTGGTGGAATATAAAGAGTCTTGAGGAGTATAAACGTTGTAGTTTTGTCCCTAGGGGACTTAGGGTACAAATTTTTCCGGCTTGGGA
The DNA here is from genome assembly GCF_039654945.1 of Dendrobates tinctorius. Taxonomy (NCBI): domain Eukaryota; kingdom Metazoa; phylum Chordata; class Amphibia; order Anura; family Dendrobatidae; genus Dendrobates; species Dendrobates tinctorius. The sequence goes on along the minus strand of NW_027361754.1, from coordinate 15,808,452 downwards.
AGTAGATAGTGCCTTCCAGAAAAATTGGGAGGATGGTCTATTTAAATGTTCCACTATTATTATGGACTTGTTGATTGAACATGATCGCACTTTACTAGCAGAGACCAAAGAAAAAATCAAAATCTGCGAAACGAGATTACACACCTTTGATTTAAAAGCATTGGTTGAACCTTTTCTTAGTCGCCTTAAGAATACCATTGACCAATATGAAAAAGATATTATTGGGGGCAAGAAACACAAGTTTAAACGTGACCAGATGGATATTAGAAATGGCAAGGCCTACAGATGGATTCATAAGGGCAACAAGAGACGGCGTATCCCTGATGACAATACACATAAGGATAACCCCCCTGTAAATGAGTCACAGTCTAGTGATTTTTTATCTTCAGACCAGAGCGATTTAGAAGGCGCCACAGGAGGGGTGGGCGGGGTAGAAAAGCCCATAAAAAGAACCAGGAGGTATCATCAATGGTCTCCCAGATTTCGAAGGGATACCAGACAGAATCGCAGGCATTAGTTGGTTTGGATATGACACAGTCCGGTTGTGTGAATACTTCCCATTTGGAAGAGGGTAAGCTTTCTGTTCTCAATCTATCTAATTATGAGTTATCATCAAGTGAATATTCTATTCTACAACGTGGTCTTTCTTTTTGTCCCACTAACACCCTTGATAAGTTCACTTTTGTTAAAGATTTATATCTTTTTTGCAGACAGCTTACGTTTAAACTTCTGTATCATCAACCCAATATCGTTGATACTTTACCAATGGAAGATAGGCAAATATTTAGAGATCTTCTCTCTCTTTTAGAGGAGAATGAAAATCCTTCTACAAGAATCCATTTCACGGGAAGTCTTCCTTCTCAAGCAACACCCAAGTTCTCTCTTTTTCCAGTGGTCCAAATTTTCTTTGATGCGGTATGTAGAGATGTTTCATCTTTGGATATCAAACCTAATCTTTTGAATAATGTAACCAAATCAGAAAGGATTGCTATTAGGACTCTCGGTGGGAATAAAGATCTAGTAATTAGAGAAGCTGATAAAGGAGGTAATATTGTTATCTGGCCAGTAGATCTTTATCTTAAAGAAGCCAAAAGACAACTCAGTAACTCCTCCTTTTATCAGGTTCTTCCCTCTGATCCCACCACGGTATTCCACTTGAAACTTGATAAACTTCTTGATTCAGCTTATTTCCATCATATCCTTAACAAAAAAGAAAGGGACTTTCTTACCTCCCGCCACCCGAGGATCCCTACCTTTTATATGTTACCCAAGGTGCATAAGTCCACCGTTGAGCCACCCGGACGACCAATCATGTCGGGTATTGGTGGGCTGTTTCAAAAGCCGTGCATTTATATTGATTTTTTTCTTCAGCCTATGGTGATTACTTTGGAATCTTATGTTAAAGATACTTCCCATTTGTTGAGTTTGTTGCAGGATTTAGTTATTCCTCCCGATACGTTTTTGGTTACTTAAGATGTTGAATCCCTTTATACCAACATCCGACATGATTTGGGGATCCAAGCAGTATCTTTCTTCTTGGACCAGCACACGACGGGGGATCGACAGCACGATCAATTTTTGTTGGACTTATTGCACTTTGTGCTGGACAAAAATTATTTTGTTTTTGACAGGGTTTTTTATAGACAGGTATCAGGGACTGCGATGGGTGCACGGTGTGCACAATCGTATGCTAATCTATTCCTCGGGTGGTGGGAGCTGACCCGGGTTTATCCATCATCAGAGTTTAAGGATCATATTTTCAAGTGGTGGCGTTACATAGATGATGTCCTTCTATTATGGACTGGACCACAGGAGGAATGTAGGAATTTTGTTGATAGCCTCAATGATAATGTATTTAATATACGTTTGACGGCTAATTTTGCAGGAAATTTGGCGGAATTTTTGGATTTAAAACTAACCATTGATGGACAATCTATTCATACCACTCTTTACAGGAAACCTACCTCCACAAATAGTATCCTACACTATTCAAGCTTCCATCCAGAGCACTTGAGAAATGGAATACCGAAAGGACAATGCTATCGGTTAAAGAGAAACTATTCTGATCAACAGGACTTCTTAGTACAGGCTAAGGACTTGACTCGACGATTTAAAAACAGAGGATACCCGCATAAGGTAATATCCAGGGCTTTTTCATGTGCCAGGTATAGGGATCGTGTTGACCTTTTAGGCCCACGATTTCCCAAAGCTCACAAACCTTTAAGTTTGATTACCACCTATAATAACCAATGGCGGGATTTACGGGGTATCCTGAGTAAATATTGGGGTATGCTAGTGAATGAGCCCAAGCTTATGCCCCTTATAGCTTCTCAACCTACTCTTGTCGCTAGGAAGGCTCAATCTTTGAAGGATTCCTTATGCCATAGCCACTTCAAACGGCCTGTGTATAGCTTGAATAGAGGTACACGATTGGTGGGCACTTTTGCATGTGGCAGATGTAATATTTGCCATCTGACTACTGGTAGTGAAGGGGTTTTTGTTCCTACCCTTACCTCCCCTGTTGTATCTAAGACCTTCTTTAATTGCAGGTCTAGGAATCTTGTCTATGCCTTGTTTTGCCAGTGTCCAAAAATTTATGTGGGACAAACTACACAAGAGCTCCGGAGGAGGATTCAACAACATTTATCCAATATCAATACTGCTAGGACTGACCGTGAAAAAGGTAAACCTCTGACTTCCGTGGCTGCTCACTTTTTATGTGAACATAACAGCTGTGTGACTGGCATCAGGGTAATGGGCCTGGAAGCAATACATACAAACATTAGAGGGGGTAACATCTCTTTGGAACTATTGAAACGCGAATCCAGGTGGATTTTTGATCTTCAAAGCCGTTCACCTGTGGGTTTGAACGAGGAATTATTATTTACTGGTTTTTATAAACAGGTTTGAGTAATTTAAATCTCCTCCATTTTCTTATTTGCAGGCTTGCGTTTGACTCATCGCCTCTGGACTTTCTTGAAGTTCTCTTCCCTGGGGTCTTATATATTTGGATAAAACAGTTCTCCATACATCTGGATCAAGTCTTCTTCTCGACATCCTTTATTTCAATAATTTGGGCCTGTACTGACATCTTTCTGGCCTAATTTGTGTCTGAAATCCTTACATTTTTAGTGTCTTCTATGATCATTTCAATTTCATTTAATAATTTTGGGTGATTTGTTCATTAATAAACTTTTGTGAGCTATATTTTTTCTGTGTGTCAGATATTGGGAGGAGCCTGTGGAGTTTTCTAACTCCCTCTATCGTACGGTTTCGCCATTTTTAGAGGTTGATTTCTTGACATCTTCCACCTTTATGTTAGAGGGACTCATTTGTGTGTTGATTTACTCCCCATTTGGTAGGGTGTCCAGTTTGGTAGTGATTAAGATTCTCATGACCCTGATCACTTGGGGTCCATCTATTTCCCCAATTGTTGACCCTCCCTGGTGTGTACCAAGGAATTATTGGGTCGCATATAAGTACATGGTGAAACCCCTTACTTCTTTATGGGGTGACCTTTGTTCTTATATTTTAAAAATAACTTTATAATACCTTTTGTTGGGTGGTTTCAATATGCACGCATATATATAACATGATTTTTGCTGGTGTTTGCCAGACCTATATGCTATTCAGGTTACTATATTACTTTACCCTCCTTGATATCCACTAAAGTATTATTGGGCCTTATACAAGTAAGAAAGCTCACAGAATATTACTATCTTATGCTGGGTGACCTTAGTATGTGTGCATACGAACAAGAGGATTTGTGCTGGCTTCTGCCAGATTTATTGGTATCTTCTTATGTGTACATATTTTTGAGAGACAACTCCACATACTATTTTGTATGCATATATATGTGGTGAACTCCCTTATTCCTTTAAATAATGACGTTCCATTGGTGGCACTTAACTCTAGTGCTGGCATAGTGATGAAATGATACTAAACTTTCTGTGAGTGGGTTATTTTATTATTAGGTTAATCCTTTTTTTGCCTGCGTATTAAGGGGTCACATATGGATTGTGTGAACAGCTCAAGTCGTCGTGCTAGAAAGACCCAGATGAGCGGAGAAGTGCAGCTCCGCCTCCACCCACCTTAGCCGCATGGTCTGCCTAAGGAACAATATGGAACTGTGAGTGTACTCTCTTTGTTTTCTCCACTTTTATTTTATATCTGTACTGTACATATTTTATGTCTCAATTTTATAGCAACTTTTATCTGTAATCACTGTCCTCTTTCGGAAAATAAATGAAATAATTATTTAGATCTGTCTCTATGCTCTAAGACTCGAACTATACGCCTTTGATAGATAATCGCTACTAATTCAAGGGGTTTGCCACGGACCCTCTTAATTTAACACTGTGAATTAAGTAACCGTGACTGGTGGCAGCATGTTGTGCACGGCTATTGCGGCTTGCTGGCAGTCTAGAAGGGTCTTATATAGCTGAATGAGGGGCTGCGGCCACAGCTGATAATTCCCTTACTGCAGAAGCCTAATTGCCAGTTCACAACAGGCAGCCCGTCCGGCGACTAATTATCCTAGGTGCAGTTCCCTGACTGACCTGAGGGTAAGGGGGGCGCCGGAGAGCTGCGAGTTCCAAAGTGGAACTGAGAAAGTGGGATATACATAAATCCCCGCAGTACTTGGAAGATTGATAGCAGTGGTGGGGCATCCAAATTAAACTCCCCCTGCGGCAAATTGTAGAGCGAGATTAGCTTGCTGGATATTTTTGTCACATGGTGCCAGTGGTGGGATAACTAAGATAAGCCCCAACGGTGCCTGTGATAGCCGTGTGCCGGCAGTGTGTCTCGTCCCTCCGTCTGCTGATACACCCGTGTCAGTGGTGGGACTGTGACATAGTGGTGACACAGGGTCCGCTGTCCGTCGCGTTTTGGTGGCAGCGGGACCCCCGTTAGTCGCCTCCGTAAGTGGACGAATGGCGGTGGGCTGTTCGTCACATATAATCCCACCTCTCCCTTTTGGATTTAGAATTACACTAGAAAACTTATACTAATCATAACTCCGTGGGGGCAGCCCGCACAGACACATATAGGGCATCATTGGTTGTGATTTGTTGAGTACAATAATTCAAGACCAAATATGCAGTAGTTCTGATACACCGTTTAGCTGGAACACATATCTCAGGTTCTGAAAGGATTACGCTTCGCCAGAACCACGGCAGCGACGCTGTGACCGCCCGGATTACAAAAATGTGATTTTCATATCTCTAGGGTATTTGGTTCTTATGGTATAGTCTCTCATAGTTTTATTCGTTTCAAACAAAGAAGTTTTTCCCGCTCTGAAGAGGAGAGAAGGAAACAAATGGTTGTAACAGCAGGGGGGTCTCCTATTACTAGTGCGAACACAGGCTGTAGAGGAGCGGGGGTGGCACTGCTCTGTGTGTGTGTTAAGGGAGGAGGGATGAAGCTGCAGATCTAGCAGCCTGGATTGTCATATCTGCCGGATCTTTCTGGAAAGTTACAACAGAAAACATCATATTTTGTGGACAAAACCCCATACCTCACAGACATTGTACATCACACCTCCCCCCTTAAGAGGGCGCTAAGGAGGCATTAGGGCAGCACGGTGGCTCAGTGGTTAGCGCTGCAGCCTTGCAGTGCTGGGGTCCTGGGTTCGAATCCCACCAAGGACAACATCTGCAAGGAGTTTGTGTGGGTTTCCTCCGGGCACTCCAGTTTCCTCCCACACTCCAAAGACATACTGATAGGGAATTAAGATTGTGAGCCCCATCGGGGACAGTGATGAAAATGTGTGCAAACTGTGAAGCGCTGTGGAATATGTTAGCGCTATATAAAAAAAATAAAGAAAGAAGTGTATATTGCTAAATTTTTATTATTTTTTTTTTTTTTTCTCAGATATATTACAAAATAATTTAAATCTGTATTGTGGCCTATTGTGCGTCAGCGCAAGTATGAATAGCTACAAGCATGAGAAACCACTGTTATATTGAGGTTTGTCTGTGCTTATTTTCTCATATGCGTTGTAATTGCGCTATTCTACGTTTAACCCCTCTATATAATATTCCATCATTTGGTATTTTATTACAGCTCTCCTTGTGCCGGCACAATGATATAATAATACTTTAACATTCTCTGAGCAGGCTGTTAGATCTATGCTTCTCTGCGCTCGCGCATAGCTAATGGGTCATTTAAGCATGGTTCACACTGTTTTACCCGCGCTGGTATGTAATTGCATAATGTGCGTTGGTGAATTATGATATGTCACTCTTTGATTGAGTTTTCTTTGCATGTACATTGTACGGATTAAGGTGACACAGAGATCTATTTTGACCACGCCATCATTGCTTGTATAATCAAAACCTTCATATCCTCCCCCTTTTAGGGAGCTTACATTCTGGATTGTCTCTTTTGCAGGGTGACACACCCCCCTGCGTTTGTGCAATAGGAATCTGACACATCACACTGTCCTAAACCAGGAAGTGTTCTCCGGGACTACACCTCCCTCTCTGGCGTGACTGCACCTCTTGGCCTCCATTTTCTATGTATTTCCAAACAGATACATCGCTGCGGCTGCATTTCATTACTACTAATTATTGTATATATTTAAGTTACATTCTGCAGACTAACTCTCCAGCCCCTGAAGAAGCCACCCCGCGGTGGCGACACGCGTCGGGCACTCCACAGGTTCCTCCACATGTGAGCGCTTTCACTCTCAGATGATTGAGGCAGGATTCATGTGCTGTGTTTGCACGCTTTAGCCTTTTTTGGCGTTTGCATTTGCTATGACCTCACCTATAGGTATCAGCATTTTCCTGCCCCTCTGAGCATGTGTGTTTTTTAGGTATGGCTTTCACGTGGCTTACCAGTGCAGGGTACTAACATGCCATTCCTCTCCATATATTTCCATCATCTTTTAGGCCTGTTTTATTGACTTTTTATGGCCTATTTAATTTGTGGTTCATGTATTTAACAGGAACAATTTTGGATTATTTGATTGTAATGCTGTTGCAAGTTTTACATGTATTTTGTTCTGCACTTTTGTATTAGCTCTCATGTTACAGGGTGAACTTTGTTGGCCCTATCATAGGCCTTGTGTGTTTCTTTGCATGTCATTTCATGACTTTTAATGTTTTTAGATATGGTCTGTTTTTTCTGCAATAATAAAAATTTGTAATTTTTGTGGTGATCCCTGTGGTTGTGATCAGTAGCTTTTTTCTACTTATTCTAAAGTGTTGTTTATACTGATCATAGGTGTATCCCACATTCTTATTTAGTGGTGCCCTCCCATTTTCAATTTATTCTATCTTTAGCATAGGGTGCGCAGACCGTGCGCTGGCCGTGCGCTAGTAGGATTTTTGCGTACGCTGCACACTTTTGAAGGTGCGCCGGTGTGCGCCGAACGCACCATGTTGCATTTTGGCACACTCGGCGCACCTTCAAAAGTGTGCAGCACACACAAAAATCCTACTAGCGCACAGCCAGCGCACGGTCTGCGCACCCTATGCTATAGATAGGGTGAGCAGATTGCATGCGGCCGTGTGCGATAGTAGGAGGAAATGACCGGACAGGGCGGGCAGGGGGCGGGGCTTAGCTGCGACATGCGCTGCTTGTAAAATACGCTAGTGTGAAACTAGCCTTAGAGACCCAAAATTTGAAGGGGGAAGAGCCATGTGGGAGAACACTGAGAGGGCAAGACATGTAGTCTTTCACCATCTGATGGAAACGGTGCCTCCTGCTGACTGGAGCCGTCTGTGATGGTGTAGACATTTGTGGCGGGGACACAAAACTTTGCCATATTTGGGCCATACTGGTCTTGCCCTGTGCTGAGGCGCTGCTTCTGCTCCCTCTTTGTGCAGAGCTTCCGGCACTGCCTCAACGCACTGAGCTGATTTGTAAAGCACTAGCAGCACTGCTCTCGGGTGGAATGGAGAACATGATGGAATGCACCAGTGTGTCTCGGTACTCCTGCATTTTACGCTCCTGGTTCAACGGTGTTATGAGGCTTTGTAAGTTGTCCCGGTAGCGAGGATCTAGGAGGGTGAACACCCAATAATCAGTCGTGTTGAGAATGTGGGCGATGCGGTGGTCGTTTCTCAGGCACTGCAGCATGAAATCAACCATGTGCTGCAGACTGCCAACTGGCCAAGAAACGCTGTCCCCTGATTGAGGCATCATCTCTGCCTGCTCTGCATCACCTCACCCTCGCTCTACATACTGACTACTAGAGCATTGTGTACCTCCCTCCTCTGGACAGATGTCTTCCTCCTCCATTGACTCCTCCTCACAAAGTGTCCCCTGCCTAGGCCTTTGTGAGGAACCACGTTGCGCAGACTGTGCAGAAGCAGAGGGCATTTGTGACTCCTCATCCTCCACCTCTTCCACAACCTCCTCCCTTAGTGCTTGCAGTGTTTTTTCAAGCAGGCAGATAAGGGGGACAGTCATGCTGACTAGTGCATCATCTGCACTCGCCATCCGTGTGGAATCATCGAAGGCACACAAAACGTGGCAGATGTCCTTCATAGAGGCCCACTCAGTGGTAGTGAAGTGTGAACGGCGCGCAGTGCGACTTGTTTGCGCCAGATGCAGCTGGTACTCCATTACTGCTGCCTGCTGCTCGCACAACCTCTCCAACATATGTAATGCTGAATTCCACCTGGTGGGTAGGTCACATATGATGCGATGTTCCGGAAGGCGGAATCGGCGCTGCAGAGCTGCAATGCGTGATCTTGCCATGCTGGAACGCCGCAAGTGAGCGCACTCTCTGCGGACCTTGTGCAGCAGTGCATCAAGATCCGGATAGTCCCTCAAAAAACTCTGCACAACCAAGTTGAGCACATGTGCCAGACATGGGATGTGAGTGAGGTTGCCTAGGCCCAGAGCTGCCACCAGATTTCGGCCATTGTCACACACTACCATGCCTGGCTGGAGATTCGCTGGCACAAACCACACGTCGCTCTCCTGCTTGATGGCATTCCAGAGCTCCTGCGCTGTGTGGCTTCGATTCCCCAAAGAAATTAATTTCAATATGGCCTGTTGACATTTGGCCATGGCTGTGCTCTTATCGGTCGTAACAGGTAAGCGTTCACGGGTCCATGTGGAGGTAGACTGTGACGGCTCCTGCAGCGCTGATTCAGAGGAACTGGAGTATGAGGAGAAGTCAATGTGTACAGACTGGATTCCTGCAATCCTTGGAGTTGGCAGAACACGTTCAGCGCCACTCTCAAAATCTGTACCCGGCTCCATAACATTTACCCAATGGGCAGTGAGGGAAAGATATCGTCCCTGTCCATGGTTACTGGTCCACGCATCGGTGGTCAGGAGGACCTTGCTACTGACGGCGTTTAGTAGCGCATGTTTAATTTTTCCCTCCACATGCTTTTGCAGGGCAAGGACGGCTTGCCTGCTGAAATAAAAGCGGCTGGGCACGTTGTATTGTGGGACTGCCAGTGCCATGACGTTACGGAAGGTGTTGTGAGTTCATTCTCCCCTTCACCTTTGATGTCTGATGAACTCCCTCTGCTGGTGAAGAGAGGTAGTGAAATTGATTGGGATGGGAAGAACCTGTCATCTGAACAGGCGGAGTGTGATTGGACATCTGGAATTTCTGAGTGGATATAAGGCAGCCGACGCCCTGCAGGGCTGCTGGTGATCCTTTCTGCTCTGAGCTCTTGCATCCAGTTTAGTTCCTGTCTACTAAAAGCTAAGTTTTTGCCCTGCTATTATTCCATGAGATTTTGTCTGGTTTCCTTAGTGTTTGTATTCAGCCAGTCCTGGTTGGGACTGGCTGAATTCCATTTTTGTCTCTGATCAGTTGATCTCTTTGCTCTGTTTTCAGAATATACCTGAGTGCTGATATAGTGATTTTGAAGTCTAGCGACTTCAGGGCCTTTTTCCCTATCAGACGGTTGGGATATTTTTGGTAGGGTTTTTTGTGGATTGCAGCCAGCATCTTTTCTGTCCTGTCCTATCTAGTTAGTTGGGCCCCATCGTTTGCTCAGCTTGTCTTTCTGTCTGTGTTTGTGTTTTCATCTGTATTTCACCGACAATACATGTTGGGGGCTGTCTATTGCTTTGGGGTCTGCTCTGGGGCAGTTTAGATTTCTCCTTTCCTTCTTTAGGCTTATGTAGTTCTCCGGCTGTGACGAGGGGTCTAGGGCACCGTAGGAACCCCCCACGGCTACTGTTAGTTGTGGTGTATAGGATCAGGGGTCTGCAATCCGATAGCTACCAACCTCTCCGGTTTTCTGGACTTAGCTTGTATTTTTGTTTTCTCCTCCTCCGGTGACTCATTCATAACAGGAAGGTGTCAGTCTCCACCAGCCTGAATGAGAGCATTTCAAGGGACAGTAGTTTTGCAATGCCAGGATTCAGAGCCTGTGCTCGGGGGTGGTTTGCCAAGTATGGGCGCCTTTTCACCCATGTCTGTGCTACCGATGGCTGTAGACTGGCCCGGGAGTGTGAGGATGACAGGGAACATGGTGCTGTGGGTGGAATTACACTGTGTCTCTGTACAACAGTGCCAGGGGTTCTTCCATGGCGATCCTGTGAGGAACCAGAACCAGCTGTGTGTGAGCTGGAGGAAGAGGCTACAACACGAGCTGAAGAGGTGGTAGGTGGCGCTGTAGGTTGGCCTTGGTCTTCAGTGTGTCTTTGTAACTCCACCACGTGCTTGGTCCGTACATGTTTCCACATATTGAGGTTGCTGACACTTTTCCTTCTTTTCACTTTCTGATTACACAGCTTGCATTTGACAAAGCAAATGTCATCTGCAACTGTGTCAAAAAAGGATCAGGCACTGCAAGTCTTGGGAGCGCCCGTTTTGGGTTTTGGAAGAGGCATGCTCCTAATGGGTGCCGAAGTGGAGGCTACAGGCAACCGAGTCTGCCCACTCACTCTCCCTCCTTTTTTGGCCGTTCGGGGAATCTCTTCCACCACCTTCCTGTACCTCATGCCATGATGGGTCAAGGACCTCATCATCTACACTACCCTCTTCAGACGACTGCTTCTCCTGGGTAGTCTCGATAGCACAGTACGCACCAGAAAGTGGCACTTGAGTCTCATCATCAGATGCGTACTGAGTTGTGCTGACCATAGGCACTGGCCCACCCGCCTCATCAGATTCAGAGAGACAAAGCTGTTGCGCATCACTGCATACTACCTCTTCTTCAAATTCTCGAATACTGCTTAACTGGCCCCTTCTTTTAAAGCCAACAGATTCAGAGAACAGAAGTAGAGATGGCTCCTGTCCAGGGCTCTCTGACTGCCTGAGCAATTTGGCAGGTGGTGAAGAGACAGATGGGTGCTCTTTAGTGCTCTGGACCTGAGAGGATCTGGAACTAATTGAAGTCAATGCGTTAGCTGCCATCCATCCGACAACGGCTTCAATTTTTTCGTCCCGCAGCAGTGGGGTATGGTGAGCTCCTACAAAGCTGCGCATAAAGAACTGTTCCCTGGTAAAACTGGGGGATGCTGAGTCACTGGTACCCGCAGCAGGCACAGAATCCCCACGTCCTCTCCCTGCAGAAACTCCATGCCCACGACCACGTGCCTTACTCCCTGCCTTCTTCATCTTTGTAGACTGATAAAGATAGGCAGAAAAGTACTAAGGGCTTAGTGTGCTTATTCCTGAACAGCTGCTAACAGGTATAAGAAACACTAATTTTATAATGTGTGGACTAGAATTTAATATGAGCTAATGTGGCCTACACAACTGTAAAGTGGAGTGTTTGGTGAACTTTATTAACTTTTTTTTCACAAAGAGACACTGGATGTGCCCAAAGATGTAAAACCGATAGTATCACAAACTTTTTGTAGCTATTACAATGCAGGAAGGTAACCTACAATGCAATAGATGAAGCTCCAAAAAATAGGCTAATACTAATCTGGCTGGGGCTGCAGGGCACAAGCCAGCAGAAAGGCTCCTCTATCTACTCCTATATAGTGTTTGCAAATATTCTAGCTGGTGGCTACGGATGGAACCACACTGATAGGAGAAATCTGGAAAAATGAGCAGCACTAATGCAAAAAAGGACAATGTATGTCAATACAACCAGCTCCACTACCTTCACAAGTAACAAGAGGTAGGCCAGAAAGCGAATTCACAACTGTACCCCCCCCTTGAGGAGGGGTCACTGAACCCATATCCACGCCACCAGGCTGATCAGGATGGGCCCGGCAAAAAGCACGAACCAATCTATCGGCATGAATGTCAGAAGCAGAGACCCAAGAATTATCCTCCTGGCCATAACCCTTCCATTTGACCAAGTACTGGAGTCTCCGTCTAGCCAAACGAGAATCCAATATTTTCTCTACCTCATATTCAACATTGCCTTTAACCAATACAGGGTCAGGAGGCGCCGCCATAGGAACTACTGGCTCCACAAAACTCTTCAACAGAGATATATGAAACACGTTATGGGTCTTAAACATAACTGGAAGAGCCTATCGAAAAGAAACAGGATTAAGAATCTCCAAAATCTTATAAGGTCCAATGAAACTTGGCTTGAACTTTGGAGACGCAACCTTCATAGGAATATTCTTTGATGACAACCAAACCATATCACCCACTTTACACCGGAGACCAATGGTCCTATGCCGGTTGGAAAACCATTGGGCTTTTTCCTGAGAGAGTGACAACTTATCCACCACTTGGTCCCAAATCTGCTGCATTCTCTTTACCACAGTGTCCTCACTTGGGCAGGTCGAAGATTCCACTTGCCCTGAAGAAAATCAAGGATGAAACCCAAAATTACAGAAAAAGGGGGACATCAAAGTGGCTGAACTAGCTCTATTGTTTAGCGCGAATTCGGCCAAGGGTAAAAATGAGACCCAATCATCCGGATCAGCAGATATAAAATATCTCAAATAGGACTCCAAAGTCTCTTTTGTTCTCTCAGTCTGCCCATTGGTCTGAGGATGAAAAGCAGAGGAGAAAGATAACTGAATTCCCAGTTTGGAACAAAAAGCTCTCCAAAATCTGGAAACAAACTGAACTCCTCTGTCCGACACAATGTTCTCAGGAATCCCATGCAACCGAACCACCTGTTGTAAAAACAAGGGCACCAACTCTGAAGAAAATGGCAACTTTGGGAGTGGTACAAGATGGATCATCTTCAAAAATCTATCACAAATCACCCAGATAACAGTCATCCTCTGAGAGACAGGAAGATCAGAAATAAAATCCATTGAGATATGGGTCCATGGCCTCTTGGGCACCGGCAGGGGCATCAACAACCCACTAGAACGAGAACAGGGTTTAGACCGACAACAAGTCACACAGGACTGCACAAAATTCCTGACATCACGAGATAAGGCAGGCCACCAAAAAGACCGACTCGCCAAATCTCTGGTACCAAAAATACCTGGATGACCAGCCAGCGCGGAGCAATGAATTTCAGACATTACTCTCTTCCTCCACTGGTCAGGAACATACAATTTTCCCATAGGGCAATGTTCAGGTTTGTCCTCCTGAAATTCCTCCAGGGCACTTCTCAAATCGGGTGAGATGGCGGAAAGAACTACCCCCTCATTTAGAATGGTAGTAGGCTCGGTCATAATAAGAGAATCCGCAAAGAAACTCCTAGAAAGGGCGTTGGCCTTAACATTCTTAGTGCCCGGAAGAAAAGAGTCTGCAAAATTGAAACACGTGAAAAACATAGCCCACCTAGCCTGTCTAGGATTCAAGCGTTTGACTGGTTCAATATAAATCATAAATCAAATTCTTGTGGTCGGTGAGGACCACAACTTGATGTCTAGCTCCCTCCAACCAATGTCTCCACTCTTCAAATGCCCATTTCATGGCCAACAATTCCCAATTCCCCACGTCATAGTTACGTTCAGATGGGGAGAATTTTTGAGAAAAGAAGGCACAGGGATTCATTTTAGAGGTCACTGGATCTTTTTGGGACAAAACAGCTCCTGCACCAATCTCAGAAGCATCTACCTCCACCTGAAATGGGAGTGAGACATCAGGCTGCCGTAGAACCGGAGCAGAAGTGAATCACTGCTTAAGCTCCTGAAATGCCGAGACTGCCTCTAGAGACCAATTCACCACATCAGCGACCTTTTTGGTCAGACCAGTCAGTGGTTTGACAATACCAGAAAAATTACTTATAAATTTACGATACAAATTAGCAAAACCCAAAAACTTCTGGAGAGCCTTCAAAGAAGTGGGCTGGACCCAATCATAAATGGCCTGTACCTTGGCCGGGTCCATTTCAATAGCCGACGGGGACAAAATAAATCCCAAAATTGAATTCCTCTGTTCACCAAAAAGGCACTTCGATCCCTTAACATACAGGGAATTTTCCTCAAAATCCGGAACACAGTCCGGACATGTTCCACATGACAATCCGAATCACTGGAAAAGATCAAAATATCATCCAGATAAATGATCAAAAACTTATCCACAAAGTCCCGGAAAATATCGTTCATAAAAGATTGGAAGACAGAAGGGACATCAGTGAGCCCAAAAGGCATCACCAGGTACTCAAAATGTCCCTCCGGAGTATTAAACGTCGTCTTCCATTCATCCCCGTGCTTCATGCGAATAAGATTATACACCCCTCTGAGGTCAAGCTTGGTAAACCAGCAGGCACTTTTAACTCTGGAAAATAAATCAGAAATCAGGTTTAACAGGTACTGATATTTAACAGTGATTTTGTTAAGGGAACGATAGTCAATACAAGGCATTAATGAACCATCTTTCTTGGCCACAAAAAAAAACAGCGTCTAAAGGTGAAGAGGATGGTCTAATATGACCCTTCTCCAACGACTCCTTGATATTAGATCGCATAGCATCATGTTCGGGTACTGATAAGTTGAAAAGCCGACCCTTGGGAAATTTACACCCGGGCATTAACTCAATTGCACAGTCATAACTCCTATGAGGATGCAAAGACGCAGACTTAAGGGTGCTTTACACATAGCGATATCGCTAGCAATATCGCTAAAGCGTCACCTATTTTGTGACGCAACAGCGATATTGCTAGCGATATCGCTATGTGTGATACTTATCTCCGACCGGCTGATCGAGCGAGATCGGCCAGGTCCATTTCTCGTCGGGCGCTTCTTGCTGGGCTTCCTGCTGGCGCGGGCGAGCACCGCGTGGACGCGGGCGGAGGATGTCTTCATCACTGCGTGTGACAGGTAAGTAATGACCGCTGCTGCGTCGCTACATCGCTGGTGAGATCTGCCTGTTTGGCAGCTCACTAGCGACCATTTAGCAATGCACCAGCGATCCTGACTGGGTTGTATCGTGGTCGGGATCGCTGGTGCATCGCTAAATGTAAAGGGGTCTTTACTCTCACTAAATACATCAGAAAAATCAGCCAAATAATCAGGAATATCATGAGATTGTGGAGAGGTGGAGAAAACAGGAGTGTCACTAAGAAACACTGACAACTCACCACAGACACAGATTTCTAATCCAAAACAGGATTATGAGTTTGCAACCAGGGAAAACCCAGAACAATAGTATCATGCAAATTGTGTAACACCAAAAATTTACAATTTTCTTGGTGGTCCGGGGCGACCCGCATTATTACCTGGGTCCAAAACTGGGGTTTATTCTCCGCCAGAGGAGTAGCATCAATACCCCTCAAAAGGATAGGAGTCCGCAGGGGTATCATGGGAAAACCACAATGTTTAGCAAAGTCTAAATCCATCAGATTCAAAGCTGTTCCTGAATCTACAAAAGCCTTAGAGGAAAATGTAGACAAGGAGCAGATCAGAGTAATTGCCAAAAGGAACTTAGGTTGTACACTGCCAACAGCAAATGTGTGCGCAAAACATTTTTCTCGTTTAGGGCAGACAGAAATGGTATGAGAGTCGTCTCCACAGAAAAAACACAGCTTATTACGCCTTCTAAACTCCTGACGTTGCGCCCTAGACAAACCCTATCCCATTGCGTGGGTTCAGATGTTCGTTCAAAAGGCGGCAATGTCTCTTGTGTAGTTTGTGTAGTTGTGTAGATAAACTGTACGCTACACTGAAGAAATGTGTTTTTGCCGTACAGGAGATACAGTTTTTGGGATATTTGTTGTCATGTTCAGGGTTTCGGATGGATCCGGAGAAGATCCGTGCTGTTCTGGACTGGGACCGTCCTGAGAAACTGAAGGCCTTAGGCCTCTTTCACACATCAGGTTTTCGCCGTCAGGCGCGATCCGGCGCTTTTGACAAAAACCGGATCCGGCTAAATGCAATGCCGGATCCGGTTTCCCCCCCATTGACTTGCATTTGCGCCGGATCGCGCCGGATGGCCATGCGTTTCATCCGGTTTTCGCCAGATCCGGCAATGTGTCGCGATCCGGCGTCTGGAAAAAACGGCTACTGTAACGTTTTTTGTCTCCGGCGAAAAAGCCGGACACGCCGGATCCGGCGCGTCCGACTTTTTCACACAATGAAAGCCTATGAGCACCGCAATGCGCCTGATCCGGCGAAAGCCGGATCCGGTGGTCGGATCCGGTTTTTTTGGTCTGAGCATGCTCAGTAGCTCTGCCCACAAGACATATATAAAAGCAAGACAGTGGGACCCACAGCCACACCCAACATGCCACCCAAGAAAGCAACCAAGCGCAGGAGAAGGCAGGAGACCACTGCAGCACCATCAGCACCACCACCACCCCAAATGGAGCAGCAAATGGAACATGCTGAGGAGGGGAGGCCAGCAGCAGATGAGAGACGGTAATTATCAAATCCCCCATTCCTCCAAACTAGGGCTATTGAATATCAAGATATTCATTGGCCCTTTGTTTCTCTTTATTCAACAGCCGCCCAATAGATGCAGCAGCAGCAGTAGCAGCAATGGCAGCAGCTGAAACACCACCCACAGGCATGGAGTGTGGCCACCAGGAAGACAGCACATCATCTTCTGGGAGCCCTCCCTCGCATCGTCAGCGTTTGACGGTAAGTTTTTATTTCCAAAATCCATCATCTCTGTAATATATGTCTATTCATTGCCTTTTATTTCAAAACAGGATTCACAAGATGAAGAGGAGCTCCCAGAAGAAGAAGGAAGGGGTGGACAGACACTTGGAGTGGGCTCACAATTGGTAAGTTTTTTGCATCAAACGCAGAAACACAACATCACACTACACACAACACATAGAAAACAATGTTCTGCAGACCACACACAGCAAACAAATGCCTACATCCAAAGACATAACATTTTTTGTTTTCTTCTCTAGTCTTCCCAATCTGGTGCTCGGCCAAGAGGTCCTCGCAGTGCCTCCCAGGGTCGTCGGCGACAGCAACGCGGCGGTCACCAGCGTGTAAGTATAAATATTTTTGCTTTGTTTTTTTGCACTTTTTATTTCATTTCTTTTGTGGAGGCTAATTATGTTATTTTTGTCTTTTTCTTTAACAGCCTTCACAGCGTGCTCCCGACTCTGACGGTGAGGATGGAGGACTCGATGTGGACCACCTCATCGATCTCGTCAGAGAAAGGGAGCCGCTCTGGAATATGGCTGACCGCCGCCATGCTGACCTTATCGTTACCCGACGACTCTGGGAGGAAATCTGTTCGCTCCTTGTGGGCCGCTGGGAGGACCTCGATGCTCGGGCCCAGATTAAAGAGCGTAAGTATATACAGTACCGGTTGCTTGATGTAAACCAGTGTTTCCCGAACTCCAGTCCTCGTGGTCCCCACGGATCATGTGTTCAGGATTTCTATTTACTATGGAAATCCTGAAAACATGACCCCTGGGGACCATGAGGACTGGAGTTTGGGAAACACTGATGTTGTATACTAACCACTCCTTTCTCGTTTCAGGGAACAGAATTGTGAATCGGTGGCGGTCTGTGAGGGATCGTTTCAAGAAGGAGTTCAATAAAGAGATGCGGGCCCCGAGTGGATCTGGAGGACGCAGGAGCAAGTACAAGTACGCACAAGCCCTGTCGTTCCTCCGGGAAACAATTGTCACTAGAAGGTAAATATTACACACCACATGTGAAAAAAAATGTTAGATGTAACTTTTTTTTTCAGCCAGGGCCATACCATGTCAGTATTTTAATTGTTTTTTTTTCTCTTTATTCCACAGCACGGTGAGCAGCACTCGGGAGCCTGCACGATTGGACCCTTCTGAGGCGATCCCTGAGGAGACCGGCACCGAGGGACACTTCGACCGCCCAGGTACATCTGCACCTTCCCAGCCTTCCCACACATTCGACCCATCTGTCCCATCCACCAGCACAGGAGCATCGTGGCCGCCTACATTACATGAAGCTGCTGGTGAGGAGATCGCTTTCCCTTTACCCCACCCTTCTGCCCCTGCCACCTCTAGTACACCTGCGGGTACTGGGCGGCAGCGGCAGAGGGGTCAGGAAAAGAGTTATGCGCAAGAGTTCTTGCATCTGAATGCATCTTTCCAGAACTGTCTAAAAGTCTTGTCAGAGCAAATCTCCGCAGGCTTTCAGCAGATCAACTCCAGCATTCTGGAGGTGAAGACACTTCTGCAAACCATGCATTCAGAAGCAAGATCTTCGCCAAACCACACCTTTTTCAGGTCTGTTGTGGAGCGCATGGCAACACTATCTCCTACCCAGCAGATGCATGTAATGCATTCGTGCCACGGTGCTCTACAGCAGGTTACCTCCCAACCTCCACCTCCCACCACTGTAGTTCCTCCACCTGCACCCCCTCCAGCCACTTTCCATCCTCCCCCTCTTATTACATCTGCACCCCCTCCAGCCACTTTCCATCCTCCCCCTCCTATTACATACCAGCAACCTCACCAGTACCAGCAACCTCCCCAGTACCAGCAACCTCCCCAGTACCAGACATCTCCCCACTTCCAGCAACCTGCCCCGTACTAAACTCCTTCCCCGTACCAAACTCCTTCCCCATACAACTTTCCATCAACATCATCTGCTCCTACAGTCCCTGCCCAACCCTCCACTCCACCGCCCACCACCTCTTCTGCCTCCCACATGTCCACCCATTCTGTAGCTTTTTCCACACCATCACCTCTAACTGTTCCTTCCCCACCACGATCCCAGTCCTCTCTCCACACTCCCATTGTCGAAGTGTCCTGCAGCCCCTCCAGCAGTATTTCCACCCCACACTACACAGATTTATAATGTGTGTATTTAAATAAAAATGACCAGTTTTATGGTTTCAATGCTTTATTAAAAAAGTTTATTAAAATTTAAAAAAAGTTTACTAAAAAAAACATTTTTCAATAAAAGTTAAATTATTTTACACTGGTTGTCTGTCATTTCTTTCTGCGGCGAAAAAGGTTAAATACAGGCTATTTAAAAGGTAAAATGGTATTCAAAACTAGGTATATAACTGTGGGTAAATTTTAGCTTTTTGCCACAGTTGTGTTCCTGGTTGTGTTTGAAGCAAAGTATTTCACCTAAAAAGTTGTGTTTATTGTTGGTGATTTCCTAACAATGTACACAACTTTTGTTAAAAGGTGAAATACTTTGCATAAAACACAACCAGGTACATACCTGTGGCCTAAAGCTAAAAATAGAGACCATGACAAGATAGCCAACTTTGGTTGGCAAAGGTATATACTGTTGATACAGAAGGTACACAAGTTTGGTCAAGGGTCAATTTTTAAAACCGGATCCGGCGTAATCCGTCAAAAAACGGATAGAAAAATGGATGAACCGGATGAGACGGATCCGGTTTTGTCTGTCAAGAACAAGACGGATCCGGCAGAAAACCGGATCCAGCACATCAGGTTTTACAAAACATTTGCCGGATCCGGCATTCCGGCACGACGCCGGATCGCGCCTGACGCCGAAAACCTGATGTGTGAAAGTAGCCTTACAGCGTTTTCTGGGATTTATGAATTTTAACCGAAAATTCAATCGGAATTACTCTGCAATTGTTAAACCCCTTACTGACATGACAAGGAAGGGGTCGGATTTTTCTAATTGGTCAGAGGCCACTCTGAATGCTTTTTCCTCCCTAAAAAACTGTTTTGCCAAGGCACCCACACTCAGTCAACCCGATGCCTCTCATCCATTTATTGTAAAGGTTGATGCATTGGAGGTGGGGGTGGGGGCTGTGTTTTCTCAGGGTCCGTCTCCTGGTAAATGGCACACGTGCATTCTTTTCGAAAAAATTATCCTCGGCCGAGAGGACCTATGACATGGGCAACAGAGAGCTGTTGGCAATTAAATTGGCATTGGAAGAATGGCGACATAGACAGTAGGGGACTGCCCATCCTATCACAGTTATTACTGATTACAAAAATCTCGCATATCTGCAATCGGCCAAGCGTCTGAACCCGAGACAAGCTAGGTGGTCGTTGTTTTTTACGAGGTTCAATTTAGTGGTCACTTTTCGCCCCGGGGTCAAAAATGTTAAGGCGGATGCTCTGTCTAAGAGCTTCCCGGGGGGGGGGGGAGACCAAGAGAGACCAGTACCGGTATTGCAGGAGGGGGTAGTTGTTTCGGCACTATATCCTGAACTGGAGGCTGAGGTGTTGGAGGCACAGGAGGATGCCCCTGTCTCCTGTCCTTCAAGGAAGCTATTTGTACCGCCAAATCTGCGCCGCAAGGTTATTAACGAACACCACAACTCGGTGCTAGCAGGGCATCCAGGGGGAAAAGCAACTGCGGACCTTCTCTCTCATTGTTTTTGGTGGCCGGGGTTGCAACGGGATGTGGTGGAACAGGTGTCCGCATGCAGTACTTGTGCTCACTGTATGGTATTGTGTACTCACCCATCTGGTACTCTCCTCCCATTACTCATTCCCTCCAGGCCTTGGACACATCTATCCATGGATTTCATCATGGACCTACCATTATCTGCGGGTAAAACGGTGGTGTTGGTGGTCGTGGATAGATTTAGTAAAATGGTCTGTTTCGTCGCATTACCAGTACATCTGAATGCCAAGACTCTAGCCCAGGTTTTCATTAATGAGATCGTAAAACTTCACGGGGTTCCTTCCGATGTCGTGTCTGATCAGGGAACCCAATTTGTTTCTAAGATCTGGAGGGCATTCTGTTCTCAGCTGGGAGTACATCTGTCCTTCTCTTCAGCTGCAAAAACAAAAGGACAGAGAAGACATACACAAACCGCAGGGATCACCATGGAAACAATAGCAAATTTATTTCATAGAAAAGACAAAGCACAAAAAATTGTAAAAACGTTTAAAATATACAGTGGTTATGCACCATAACCTGTATAGATGGGAACAATAGCAAGTCCTATGAAATATCCCTTAATTATGCATAAATGACATGTGCAGCATGTCCACAAGGTGTACATGTACAATACAAAGCAGCCTTACATAAAGGTGCAGGAGAGATTCCTAATTGCAGATTATATCCATATACATAATGTATGTGGGTTGCCCTCCCAGGGCTGTGGGGTACTTGGCACCGGGCCGGTCCTTCAGAGGGGAATGTCACAGCAGCAGTGACCCGGTCCATGGCCCTTGGCGCCCATGTAAAAGAGGATTGAATGATGAAATAAAGTTTGAGTGATTCATGACGTGGTGTTTGGCAGGGGAGGTGTTAAGCCGACGCTGCAGACAGATCCTCTGGGACAGATGGTGGGGTGCAGCGGTGATGTTATAGCCCTCCACAGGTAGGGCAGTAGATCCAGGGCAGAGTAGATGAAGAGGATAGGTGTTGAGGAAGAGGGTGCAGTGTCTAGCACAGAGATGTAGCAGTGCTGAAGAAGTTGCAGGAAGAAGGCAAGGACACAGCAAAGTGTAGTTTCTTTACCTTTACTTTGCAAGTTCAGTCCAGGGTCCAGATTACAGATGGCACAGGAGCTGATTAGCCTGGAAGCAACTTAGGAATCTCTCTATCAGATGGGCTGTGTAGTCTCCTCTCTAGCGCTTACTTGAGGTATATGCAGTACTATGTTACACTGAAGTTCCTCCTTCTTCTTCCCTTTTGGATCTACCTCTATTTCTCTTGGCTCCCCCATCACTGTTGTGCCCCCGAGTCTCAGCTTCCTATTCCTCTGTGCTATCACTGGGAGGGAGTTCTCTATCCTCAGCTCAACCTCCAGCTTATTTCCACACATCTACGCACTTTGCCCTCCTCACACTAACTAATTTCCCCTCCTGGCCCCCAGAGAGAAGCTCTTCCCCTAGTTTTTGTTCAGAGCTCCCTCGGCTGGCCTGGAGTGGGAACTGTGTTACATGACATGATTAACTGCTAGAGAGACCCTCCATTGCTTCCAAGCCTGACATCACCCTCCCTGGAGGAAGGCAATACCACTGTGGCGACCATACTCCTGGGGGCGCCACATATGCAAAAGTAACATATACATATACAATACAGAGCAGCCTCATATGAAAATGCAGGATAAATTCCTAACTCTCCATGGTAGGATCAAAGAAAATATTAAAAATTGTGAAGATAAGATCAAGAAACCTTGGTCAACCCCTTCTATCAAAAATTAAAGAATACTATAGATCAAATTGAGAAGGAGATCATTAACGGGAAGAAAAACAAATTTCATCATGATCTATTAGATTTTAAGAAAAATCAGGCGTATAAATGGACCCACCATGGCAATAGACGGTATACTACGGTAGAATCTAAAAAAACAATGTCAATAATGGCACAGGTGAATCTACTTCGAGATATGAATTATCGTCAAGCAATTTTTTGTCTTCAGAACTCAGCGACATAGAAGGGGGAGGCGGGGGAGGCAGAAAAAACACAGCCACAAAGAGAAAAGGCAGGAATTACAGGAATTGGTCCCCGTTACATCAGAGGGAAACCAGATACAATCGGAGATGCTAAGTCCCCACCCCCTCACCGTTATGACTCCTCCTACAGGTAATCTTCAAATTTTGAATCTCTCTTCCTATGTTCTCTCAGACATTGAAATCTCTATATTGACTAGAGGCCTAACCTTTGCCCCTACAAATTCATTGAATACGGTAAGTTTATTTTGGTAAAGGATTTATATTTATTCTGCCGACAGATGACTTTTAAACTTCTGTATCATCAGCCATCCTTAATTGACTCACTCCCGGATAATGAGAAGTATTCCGGGATCTACTGGAACTCCTGCAAGAGAATGAATGCCCCCTGACAGTAGAAGGTTTATGAGAAGATCTCCTTCACAGGCATCACCTTCACTATCATTATTTCCGGTAGTACAGATATTTTTTGATTGCGTTTGTAGAGACATAGATAAACTTAGGTTGGATAAAAACAGGCAAAACAACCTAAATTTTGAAGAAAGAAAGGCTCTAAAGAAATTACGGGATAATAACGAGTTTATCATAAGAGAAGCCGATAAGGGTGGCAATATTGTGCTATGGCCCCATGACAAGTACACTAGTGAAGTGTTTAAACATCTGAATAACACTAATCACTATTTAATTCTACCTTCAGATCCTACTGTTATTTTCAAGATCTAAATGGACCTGTTGGTACGGAGAGCATTTGATAATAACATTCTAAACAAAAAAGAGGTTGACTTTCTGACCACTCATCATCGGTTGTACCTACGTTTTACATCTTACCGAACGTGCATAAGTCACCCACAAACCCTCCAGTGTCAGGAATTGGGGGCCTGATGGAATGCCCTTGTATTTATATCGACCACTTTCTCCAACCCCTGGCTTCTTCTTTTGACTCCTTTGTCAGGGACTCAGCACACCTCATGTCTTTTTTGGAGGAACTCACCATCCCAGAAGGCACTACTTTGGTTGGTCTAGATGTGGAATCGCTTTATACCAACATCGCACATGACCAAGGAATAGAAGCCGTTTCCTTTTTTCTTGACAAGCCAACTATGGTGGATGGTGAGCATAACAAATTTCTTCTAGAACTGTTGTATTTTATATTGGATAAAAACTACTTCACTTTCGACAGGAAGTTTTATAGGCAGATCTCAGGAACAGCTATGGGGGCGAGGTGTGCGCCCTCATATGCGAACCTATTTTTGGGTTGGTGGGAGGAGCAAGTGGTATCCAGACATCCATGTTTTTCTGAGAAAGTATTTGTTTGTAGACGTTACATAGACGATGTTCTATTAATTTGGACAGGTTCTTTGGACGAATGTAAACAGTTTGTTGGAGACCTGAATAATAACTTGTTGAACATTAAATTGACTTCTCCATTTTCAGAGATTTCACTGGTTTTTCTGGACATCAAGCTCATGATCCAAGGAGACAAGATCAAGTCCTGTCTTTACTGAAAGGCCACTGCAACCAACAGTCTCCTCCAATACGACAGTTTTCACCCGAGGCATCTATGAAACGGGATACCAAAAGGTCATTTTCTAAGACTCCGTAGAAACTATAGTTCTCGAGATGATTTTAGCCTTCTTGCCACCGACCTTACCTCTCGTTTTACAAGTAGAAACTATCCGAGAAAGATAGTGTCCAGAGCCTATCAACATGCCAACAATATAGACAGATCCAATTTACTTCAGAAACGGACACGGGATATTAGGAGGGACCTTGCCGTAATTACGACTTATAACAATCAATGGACTGATGTCCACAAAATTCTCTTAAAAAATTGGAATATCCTGCTGAGCCTAGACTCTCAAACTATATTTCCTTGACTCTTAAAATAGTGGCCAGATGGGCACAAAACTTAAAAGATCAGTTGTGCCATAGTCACTATCAGATACCTAGAGTTCATATGGGGAGGGGTACTAGAGTCTATGGCACTTATTCATGCAGTGGATGTAATGTATGCCAAAACATGACTGCACAAGATGGCTACTCCATCCCCACAGTACACTCTCCAATAAGACCTAAATTCTTTTTTAATTGCAGGTCTAGAAATCTGGTATACCTTCTGATTTGTGGATGTCCGAAACCATATGTGGGTCAAACCACTCAGGAACTAAGAAGACGTACTCAACAACATTCATCTAATATTTCCACTGCTAAGATGGACAGAGAGAAAAATAAAGCAATTTCATCTGTGGCGGCCCGTTTTTTGGACATACATGGAAGCAGTACCAAAGGATTAAAGGTTATGGGCCTTGAATCAGTCAACATCAACATCAGGGGAGGAAACACTACCCTCAAATTACTAAGATGTGAATCCAAATGGATATATGACCTACGGAGCCTTGCCCCGTTGGGCTTAAATGAAGAACTATTATTTTCAGGCTTTTATAAGCAACTATAATGGATTAATTCATGTTTGGTTACCATAACTCTCCTCTGGTCTCTTTTGCTTTTTCCTGTCATTGGGAACATAACTATGTCTACTGTGAAGAGATTGATACTCAACTTCTAGAAAATCCTATTGATTTGTTTAATTTGGTCTCTGCTTTTCTTCCAACTATGCGTTGTCTTTTAAAAAATAGATCTCTAAGGACCTACTCATTCTAGGTCTGACTTCTTCAATTGGGTTGGCACAAAATATAGTCCTTAGTATTCACGGTGACTTGTTCACTAGACATCAGTTTTTGTGACTTCGTTATGTGTCCACTTATTCTATAAAAGTCTCTTTGTGTAGTGGACATCTGTTTGTGGTACCTCTCCATCAATATACAGCATGTAATGAGATGGAGATTCTCATTGCTTTCTGGAATCTCCTATCCGAGACATGATCTTGTTCTATAATAATAATAATCTTTATTTTTATATAGCGCTAACATATTCCGCAGCGCTTTACAGTTTGCACACATTTTCATCACTGTCCCTGATGGGGCTCACAATCTACTGTAAATTCCCTATCAGTATGTCTTTGGAGTGTGATTGTACCTACCCATCTCATTACCTTCAGGGTTTATTGGCACCAAATATAGTCCCTATGTAAGTATTCTTCCTATATAGGAGGAGTCTTTATCTGGGTGTACTCTCCCCTTGGTATGTGGGATTTGTACATGCGTTTACTGTTGATTCCTTAATCCACCTTGTGTGGATTGGATGACATCAGCATCGATAAACTAGCATGTTTTGACGTGAGTGGTGGTATTGAAAAGTTTTTGTGGATTTTTATGCACTATCATCATCCACAATTATATGTATTTACCCCCCCCCCCCTTTGTAATATCACTTTGCAACATTTGATTGAGGGTGGGCAACTTCTTAAATAGAAACTGGAATTTGTGGTCTGCAAGGGGTGTCATTTTACCTCCCTCCATTTTTATGACCACCTTTATGATAATCTGGCTGCTACAGGTATTGTAATACCTACTCAACCCTCTTCCAATTATGTGTTGATGTGTTTGGAATTCTTTTAGATACTCCGCGACTTCTATGCCATTTTTTTGTGCTGACTGCAGGCACAGGAACTATATAACCTTTTATATCCCTATAGACTTGATCAAGATCTGTAACTCTAGGGGTCATCCAGGTTACTTATGCTTAATAATTTGTACTTATGTCTCACCATACGACAGTGGGATACTGGTTTTGGCTTATTTTGGAATTCCCGTGACCAGTGCTCCAGCTCTTATACTGGTTATTAATATATGCAAATCGATGTCTAACATGGCTTTAATATTGATTATCAGGGATTTATTTTCAACTAAAATTAGAGGTATTAAAGTTGCTTATCATTTGCTCTACATCATTCATCTGGTGATATTTTCTTATTAATCATTGTATCCAATAGATATGGGCATATTAATTAACCAGAAGCAATATATATGTGTTTTTTTAATGCTATTCAGGTTAATGGTGTTGCTATCTTTTAAGCACTGGGACCTCCGCTATTTGGAGCTCATTTGATTGACGGATTGATCTTGGGAATATATGCCTCTATCGAACGAAAATGTACCAGATATCCGTTTTTCACATTAATTCAATGCGGCGTTTATGCTTCATATTTGCATATAAATATAATATTTTTCTCTAATTCTAATGAATCTTCTTGATTATTGTTATGTTATGTCTATTTTTCCTTTATATATATCGCTGTAATAGGAAAATATACTATTTTGTTCAGCACCGCGGTATTCTGGTATAAGGACCTTCCTAAAAAGATCATGTGACTATATTGAAAGTAGGGACAGGACCTTCTAAACCGACTGCGCGTGCGCAGAAGTAAACTCCTCTGGCATCTATTATGTTGCTTTCTGACATGCGCTCTGATTACAAACACACAGCGCTCATTGTATCTAGGATACTGGTTCTGCTCATGCGCCTCTGCTCCTTCCGGCTCAGCGGTCACATGCCGATATTGTGTGCGTTCTCCATGCGGTGAGTCTCAACAGCTGTTGTGATTTAATTAATCTCTTATGGATATTTAAACTGAACAGACTCTCAAGCACTACCATTCTTCTCTACCCCTGATGAAGTCACGACGGTGGCGATACGCGCCGGGTTATGGGAGCTATACTATGCCCTTCCATACCATTCTATGCATTATGGCTGCCTACATTGAGTGAGCATGTCCTATTTAAGTCTGTCGTTTGGGGTGGTAAAGTATGTGAGGAAGGGATGTTCTACCCCTCAGTTATTTGTGCAACTCCATACTCTCAGAGTTTGGTGATTTATTTAATATACTGGATATTGGCTGATGTGCTTGCCTCTATCCTAGTGGACTGATATTTGGGGCCTAAACCCTACCCCATAGTGTTTGACTGTGATTCCTTAATTAGCATTTTTGCACACATCAGATGATTATTCTTGCAAACATGATGCATATTACTATTAGCTGCAGTTAGGAATTTATCCTGCATTTTCATATGAGACTGCTCTGCATTGTATATGCATATGTTATTTTTGCATATATTATGTATATGGAAATAATCTACAATTAGGAATCTCTCCTGCACCTTTATGTAAGGCTGCTTTGTATTGTACATGTACACCTTGTGGACATGCTGCACATGTCATTTATGTATAACTAGCCAGATCTTCCTCCAGGGAAGGACCCAGACAACGGGTGGCTCCTTTCGGAAACCACCATTACCACCATATTAAGTGGCCTTTTAAGTCAATATCCAGCTCTTTACGAGTTTACAGATATGACAAGGGAAATACCAAGGCCAGGTATCCATCCACAGACAGCTGTTTCGGGGTGTTGCTCCTCATCAGTGTGGAGTAGGATTCAGGCTAGGTGGGAGCAATGCCTAGTAGACCAACATCATGAAACAATCACTACTGTTGCCGAGATTTGAATTTGAGTATGCGCCGCTCCCGGCAGCCATCTTTCTGGAGGCCACCGCGCCGCAGCAACGGAGCTGTGGGGAGCTTTCGGGCTTTAACAAAATTCCGGCGGAGCCCCCCATGCAGCACAGAACCCCACTACAGCCACAATACAGAGCCCCGACACCACCGCACCAAAGAGCACAGGGAGGCTGCATTGGAACCGCCGCCACGGGACCGCCGCAAAAGGATTTGTAAGTATATTGCGACCATAAGACACCCCCCCATTTTCCCAAAAAATTTTTTGGGAAAAAAGTGCATCTTATGGTCCAAAAAATACAGTATATATATATATATATATATATATATATATATAATCTATAATATAAAATACATATATACTAGCTGAAGAGTCCGGCGCTGCCAGGGCATAGTAACTTCCCATAGTCCCGTGCCCATATACCCATCATACATATCCACGATCCCATAGGCCCGTGCCCATATACCCATCATACATATCCTCCATCCCATAGTCGAGTGCCCAAATACCCATCACACATCCTCCATCCCATAGTCCCATGCCCATATACCCATCATACATATTCTCCATCCCATAGTCCCATGCCCATATACCCATCATACATATTCTCCATCCCATAGTCCCATGCCCATATACCCATCATACATATTCGCCATCCCATAGTCGAGTGCCCATATACCCATCACTAGTGTTGAGCATTCCAATACCGCAAGTATCGGGTATCGGCCGATATTAGCTGTATCGGAATTCCGATACTTAGTTCCGATACTTTTTTCATATCGAATACCGGAATCGGAAGTTCCCATAATGCTAGGAGCCCGCTCGATTTGATTCAGCCAATGGGGATCCTCAGAAGTGTGGGCACATCCTGTTAGGCATGTAGGCATGTTAACTACTGGCATGGCTGTGATTGGCTGCTGAAATGATGTCATGATGCACTATAAAAACCGCTGCAGCCGCCATTTCTGGTCACTGCTGTGAATTCAGTTAGGGACAGGCTGCTGTTGAAGACTGTGAGGGACAGTTAGAAATAGCGATCATCTAAAATATCTATTGCTCTACCCAGGCTACATAATCAATCACTGTAGCATTTTTGTAGCCCAGCAGCGCTGTTTTAATAGCTGTCTGCAAGGGCTGTGTGAGTGCAGAACCATGCTGTGTAGTGTGTCCTGCAGGCACGTCTGCTTGTAGGCCGCCCAGCGTGTGTCTCTGCCTCATACACATTTTTATTTTATTGCTGCTTTTTTTTTCTCCTCTATAGTGTGCTTCCATACGTATCCATATACGTTGGTTGCAAACACTAAAGGAGTGGACAGCGGAGCCTTTCAGCAGCCTTTCAGTGCTATAGCCCATTTCTCTGCACTGTTTTTGGCTGTCTGATAGGTCTCTCTGTTTGTGAGTGCAGCTCATGTTGCAGTGTGTTCTACAGCCACCGCTAGCTGTAGTCCGCTCAGTGTGCGTCACTGCCTCATACATAGTCCTTTTTTTGCAGCTAATTTATCCAGATTTTTGTTCCTATATTAGTGTGCTTCCATCCGCATCCATTGTCATTGGTTGGTTGCAAACACTATATAGGATTAGATAGAGGAGTCTTTTTGCTGGCTTGTGCCCTTCAGGGCCAGCCAGACTATTATCACCCTATTTTTTGGAGCCTCATCAATTGCATTGTAGGTTAGCTTCCTGCATTGTAATCGCTCCAAAAAGTTTGTGATACTATAGCTTTCAAACTTTGGTCACATCCTTTTCTTCCCCCCCCCAAAAAAAAAAGGAAATAAAGTTCACCAAACACTCCACTTTACAGTTGTGTAGGCCACAATAGATCATATTAAAGTGTAGTACACACACTCTTAGCCAAACTAGTGTTTCTTATACTGGTTAGCAGGTGTTCAGGAATAAGAACACTAAGCCACCCCTTTTTTACTTTTCTGCCTATCTTTATCAGTCTACCAAGATGAAGAAGGCAGGGAGTAAGGCACGTGGTCGTGGCCATGGAGTTTCAGCAGGGAGAGGACGGGGGGATTCAGCAGGGAGAGGACGTGGGGATTCGGTGTCTGCTGCGGCCACCAGTGACCCAGCATCCCCCACTTTTACCAGGCAACAGTCCTTCATGCGCAGCTTTGTAGGACCTCGCCGTACCCCACTGCTGCGTGACGAACAAATTGAAGCCGTTGTCGGATGGATGGCAGCTAACGCATCCACTTCAATGACTTCTGCATTCTCCCAGGGCCAGAGCACTGAAGAGCAACCATCTGTCTCTTCACCACCTGCCAAATTGCCCAGGCAGTCTGAGAGCCCTGTACAGGAGCCATCTCAATCTTTACTTCTGTTCTCAGAATCTGTTGGCTTGGAAAGAGGTGGCCAGACAAGCAGCATTCTAGAGCGTGAAGAAGAGGGAGTATGCAGTGATGTGCAACTGCATTGTCCCTCTGAATCTGAAGAGGCGGGTGGGCCAGTGCCTATTGTCAGCACACCTCAGTGCTCATCTGATGATGATGAGACTCAGTTGCCAATTTCTGGTGCGTAAGTTGCTGGCGAGACAACCCAGGACCAGCCGGTGCTTGAAGAGGGGAGTGTGTTGTGAGTTCATTTTCCCCTTTACCACTGAGGCCCGATGAACTCCCTCTTCTAGTAAAGAAAGATAGTGAGCCTGATTATCAGGCATCTGGGTCTAATGATGATGATTGGCTGAGTGGAGTTTCTGACTGGATATAAGGCTGTCCACGCCCGTCTGCTCTGCGGGTCATTTCTCTGTGGATCCTTGGATACCAGTCTGAATTCCTGCTCTCCAAAAGCTAAGTTTTCTGCTCTGCCGTTTGCATTTGTACATTGTTTTTGTTTTGCTGGATTTCTGTCATTTCCTGCTGGGGTGATCTGAATTCCTTTAGCTCTGTCTTCAGAAAATACCTGAGTGCTGATATAGTTTTTGAAGCCTAGCTGCTTCAGGGCCTTTTTCCATATCAGCCTGTTGGCTTATGTCTTTTCAGGGTTTTTGCAGATTGCAGACAGCAGCTTTCCTATCCTGTTCTATTTTAGTGAGTTTGGGCCCCATTGTTTGCTCAGCCTATCTTTCTATCTGTGTGTGTGTTTTTTCATCTTGCTTCACCGTCATTATATGTTGGGGGCTGCCTTTTACTTTGGGGTCTGCTCTGGGGCAGTTTAGTTTTCCTTTTCTGTCTTTAGGCTATTTAGTTTCTCCGGCTGTGATCAAGGGGTCTAGGGCACTGTAGGAACCCCCCACGGCTACTGCTAGTTGTGTTGTTAGGTTCAGGGGTCTGCAATCTGATAGTTGCCAACTTCTCCGGTTTTCTGGACTTAGGCTGGTTTCACACTTGCTTTTTTTTGCAGCGCGTTTTTCCCGCAAAAAAAGCATTGAAAAAACGCATACAAAAGCATACAACTGCTGCGTTTTTTTCAAGCATTTTTATGAGCATGCATGAAAAAAACGCAGCGTTTTTATGCGTTTGTATGCGTTTTTAGTGCGTTTTTACCGCGTTTGCGTTTTTTCCAAACATTAGGTGGCCCCTCACACTAACCCAAACCATGACTTTACTAACCCTAACCCTGACCCTAACCCTAACCCTGACCCTAACCCTAACCCTGACCCTAACCCTTAACCAAACCATACTTAACCCTAACCCAAACCCTAAACCCTAACTAACCCTAACCCTGACCCTAAACCTAACCCTAACCCTGACCCTAACCCTTAACCAAACCATACTTAACTCTAACCCAAACCCTAAACCCTAACTAACCCTAACCCTGACCCTAAACCTAACCCTAACCCTAACCCTAACCCTTAACCAAACCATACTTAACCCTAACCCTGACCCTAAACCTAACCCTAACCCTGACCCTGACCCTACCCCTAACCCTAAACCCCCTTAACTAACCCTAACTCTAACCCAAACCCCTAAATTCCATGGTTAACAAAAAAAAACGCATGTGCAAAAAAACGCATACATAAGCATGCCAATGCGCACATATGTGCACCCATAGACTATAATGGGTGTCTTGCTGTAAAAAAAACGCATTGCGCGCATACGTTTTTTTGAGGCAAGTCGGACGCACCAAAAAATGCAACAGGTTGCATTTTGTGCGTCCGAGCGCATACCGCAAAAAAACGCATGCGCGGAAAAACGCGTACAAATGCATGTGTATGCGCACATAAGCGCATCCCATGCAAAGTATAGGAAAAAAAAACGCATGCGCTATTTAGCGCTAAAATACCGTGAAAAAAAACGCAAGTGTGAAACCAGCCTTAGCTGCTATTTTTGGTGTCTGCCTCCTACGGTGACTCATTCATAACAGGAGTGGAGATGATGAGGTCCTTGACCCATCGTGGCGTCAGCCACAGGAAGGTGGTGGGAGCAGCTCTGAGGAAGAGATTCCCCGAATGGCCAAAAGAGGAGGGAGAGGGCGGGGGCAGGCTTGGTTGCCTGTAGCCTCCACTTTGGCACCCGTGAGGAGCAATCCTCTTCCAAAACAGAAAACGGGCGCTCCCAGGACTTGCAGTGCGTGGTCTTTTTTTGACACAGTTGCAGATGACATTTGCTTTGTCAAATGCAAGCTGTGTCATCAGAAAGTTAAACGAGGGAAAAATGTGAGCAACCTCAATACCACAAATATGTGGAAACATGTGCGTACCAAGCATGAGATGGAGTTACACAGACACACTGAAGATGTAGGCCAACCTTCAGCAGCACCTACCACCTCTTCAGCTCGTGTTGGGGCCTCTTCCTCCTCCAGCTCACACACAGCTGGTTCGGCTTCCTCACTGGAACACCATGGAAGAACCACTGCCACTGTTGTCCAGAGACCCAGTGAAATTCCACCCACTGAACCACGTTCTCAGTCATCAGCACACTCCCAGGCCACTCACCAGCAATCGGTAGCACAGGCATGGGAGAAAAAGCGGCCATACTCGGCAAACCATCCCCGAGCACTGGCTCTGAATGCCGGCATTGCCAAACTACTGGCCCTTGAGATGCTGTCATTCAGGCTGGTGGAGACTGACACCTTCCGGAACTTGATGTCATTGGCAGTTCCACAATACAATGTGCCCAGCCACTTTTATTTCAGCAGGCAAGCCGTCCCTGCCCTGCAAAAGCATGTGGAGGGAAAAATTAAAAATGCGCTACTAAACGCCGTCAGTAGCAAGGTCCACCTGACCACCGATGCGCGGACCAGTAGCCATGGACAGGGACGATACTTTTCCCTCACTGCCCATTGGGTCAATGTTGTGGAGCCGGGTACAGATCTGGAGAGTGGCTCTGTACGTATTCTGCCAACTCCAAGGATTGCAGGAAGGCAGTCTGTACATATTGAGTCCTCCTCCTACTCTAGTTCCTCGGAATCAGCACTGCATGAGCCTGTTAGGCCAGATATGAGCACAGGTGTGGCCAAACGTCAACAGGCCATCCTTAAATTAATTTCTTTGGGGAATCGGAGCCACACAGCACAGGAGCTCTGGAATGCCATCAAGCAGGAGAGCGATGTGTGGTTTGTGCCAGCGAATCTCCAGCCAGGTTTGGTAGTGAGTGACAATGGCTGAAATCGAGTGGCAGCTCTGGGCCTAGGCAACCTCACTTACATATCATGTCTGGCACACGTGCTCAATTTGGTCGTGCAGAGCTTTCTGAGGGACTCTCCGGATCTTGATGCACTGCTGCACAAGGTTCGCCTAGAGTGTGCTCACTTGCGGCGTTCCAGCATGGCAAGATCGCGCATTGCATCTCTGCAACGCCGATTCCGCCTGCCAGAACATCGCATCATATGTGACCTCCCCACCAGGTGGAATTCAACATTACATATGTTGGAGCGGTTGTGTGAGCAGCAGGCAGCAGTAATGGAGTACCAGCTGCATCAGGCGCAAACAAGTCGCACTGTGCACCGGACACACTTCACCACCACTGAGTGGGCCACTATGAGGGACATCTGCCAAGTTTTGCGTGCCTTCGATGACTCCACGCGGATGGCCAGTGCAGATGATGCACTAGTCAGCATGACTGTCCCCCTTATCTGTCTGCTTCAAAAAACCTTACAAGCACTAAGTGAGGAGGTTTTTGAAGAGGTCAAGGATGAGGAGTCAGAAATGCCATCTGCTTCTGGCAAGTCTGCGCAATGTGCCTCCACACAAAGGCCCAGGTAGGGGACACTTAGTGAAGAGGATGACGAGGAGTCAATGGAGGAGGAGGAACACTTCTCTCCAGAGGAGGGAGGTACACAAGGCTCTAGTAGTCAGTGTATACAGCGAGGGTGGGGTGATGCTGAGCAGGCTGAGATGCTGCCTCAAACTGGGGACAGCGTTTCCGGTCCAGTTGGCAGTCTGCAGCACATGGTTGATTTCATGCTGCAGTGCTTGTTAAATGACCGCCGCATCGCCAACATTCTCCACACGGCTGATTATTGGGTGTACACCCTCCTAGATCCTCGCTACCGGGACAACTTACAAAGCCTCATACCACAGTTGAACCGGGAGCGAAAAATGCGGGAGTACCAAGAAACACTTGTGCAGGCCATCATGTTCTCCATTCCCCCCGCAAGTGTTGCTGGTAGTGCTTTTCAAAGCAGCCATGTGGGTAGAGGCAGTGGAGGAAGCTCTGCACAAAGAGGTAGCAGAGGCAGTGCCGCAGGACAAGGCAAGGCCAGTATGGCCCAAATGTGTAAAAGTTTTGTGGGACCGCCACAAACGGCTACACCATCACAGACGGCTCCAGTCAGCAGGAGGCAACGTTTCCGTCAGATGGTGACAGACTACTTGTCTTGCCCTGTTAGTGTACTCCCAGACGGCTCTTCCCCGTTCAAGTATTGGGTCTCTAAGCTGGATACATGGCCAGAGCTTAGCCAGTATGCATTGGAGGTGCTGGCTTGCCCTGCTGCCAGTGTATTATCGGAACGTGTCTTTAGTGCTGCAGGTGGTGTGGTAACAGACCGTCGCACGCGACTATCCGCCGATAATGTTGACCGGCTTACTTTTCTGAAAATGAACAAGGCCTGGATCTCACCTGAATTTGCCAGTCCTCTTCCAGAATAAATAATTGGCTGGCAACAGGATCCAGGTCTCCTGTTGTGTTCATGTTTCTATGATCTGAACTTTGTTTCCTGGGCTACAGCAACACCCGTTGTTGCTCAGAAGTGCTGTCCACACAGACAAAACACTCGCTCATGTGTAAGTGGGGTTCGGTAACGTCAGCTGATCCCCTGCTGTGTGTATGGCAAAGTGTCCTGCTCCCTCCACAGTCAAACAACCTCAGATTTACACCTGGCTCCAAGTAGGCCTCGGCCTAGTACCTGATTTTCCCTGGGCTCCGACACCGCCAGTTGGTGCTCAGAAGTGCTGTCCGCACAGACAAAACACTCGCTCATGTGTAAGTGGGGTTCGGTAACGTCAGCTCATCCCCTGCTGTGTGTACGGCAAACTCCACTGCTGCCTACAACTTCTGACTACCTCTGATTTAATATGTTCTCTGATTTGCCCTCTGTCTCCACTCTGTTTTGAGTATTTCCTCCGGCCTACAACACCGCCTGTTTCTGCTCTCAAGTGCCATCTGCACAATCCACACTTGTTCCTGTGTTACCTGGGTCCTGTAACATCTGCTCATCTCCAGAGGTGAGTCCGGCAATGTGTCCTGCTTTGTCTACATTCCCACTACTTGTAATGGAAAAGTGGACAGAGCAGGAGACATTGCCTGACTCACCTCTAGGGAGAAGCTGCTGTTACAGAACCCCAGTAACACAGGAACAAGTGTGGGTTGTGCAGACGGCATTTCAGAGCAGCAACTGGCGTGGTTGGAAGCCAGAGGAAATACTCGAAACAGAGTGAAGACAGAGGCCAATTGGAGTACGTTGACAGTTAGTAGTAGTCTAGAAACAAACAATTGAAAACTGCCACCAAGTAGGCCTCGGCCTACTACCTTATTTTCCCTGGGCTCCGATACCGCCAGTTGGTGATCAGAAGTGCTGTCCGCACAGACAAAACACTCGCTCATGTGTAAGTGGGGTTCGGTAACGTCAGCTGATCCCCTGCTGTGTGTATGGCAAAGTGTCCTGCTCCCTCCACAGTCAAACAACCTCAGATTTACACCTGGCTCCAAGTAGGCCTCGGCCTACTTCCTGACTTTCCCTGGGCTCAGACACCGCCAGTTGGTGCTCAGAAGTGCTGTCCACACAGAAAAAAACAATCGTTCATGTGAAAGTGGGGGTCGGTAACGTCAGCTGATCCCCTGCTGTGTGGAGGGCAAACTGCTGCTGCCTCCAAATTGTAACTACTTCAGATTTAAACATTCTCTGATTTGGCTTCTGTCTCCACTCTGTCTCTAGTATTTCCCCTGACCTCCAGCACCGCCAGTTCCTGCTCACAATTGCCGTCCGCGCATTCCACACTTGTTCCTGTGTTCCTGGTGTTCTGTTACGTGAGCAGATCCCCCAATGTGTGTCCGCCACTGTCTCCTGCGCTGTCCACCTTCACACTGCAAGCGGTGGGAATGTGGACAGAGCAGGAGACAGTGGCAGACACACATCAGGGGATCTGCTGACATTACAGAACCCCAGTAACACAGGAACACGTGTGGATTGGGCAGACGGCTGCTGTACGCATAAACTGGCGGTGTTGGTGGTCACGTGAAATCCTGGAAACAGAGTGGAGACAGATGCCTAATTGGAGCACGTTGACAGTCTGTTGTAGCCTACAAACAATCTAAAACTGCCACCAAGTAGGCCTCGGCCTGCACCATGATTGTCCCTGAGCTCCACCAACGCTAGTTGGTGCTCGGAAGTGCTGTCCACACAGAAAAACACACTTGTTCATGTGTAAGTGGGGTTCGGTAACGTCAGCTGATCCCCTGCTGTGTGTACGGCAAACTCTCCTGCTGCCTCCAAATTCAAACAGCGTCTTATCTTAAACTGCCTCCAAGTAGGCCTCAGCCTACAAAATGACTATCCCTGAGCTCCAACATCGTCAGTTGTTGTTCGGAAGTGCTGTCCACACAGAAAAAAACACTCGTTCATCTGAAAGTGGGGTTCGGTAACGTCAGCTGATCCCCTGCTGTGTGGAGGGCAAAGTGCTGCTGCCTCCAAATTGTAACTACTTCAGATTTAAACATTCTCTGATTTGGCCTCTGTCTCCACTCTGTCTCTAGTATTTCCCCTGACCTCCAACACCGCCAGTTCCTGCTCACAGTTGCCGTCCGCGCATTCCACACGTGTTCCTGTGTTACTGGGGTTCTGTAATGTCAGCAGATCCCACAATGTGTGTCCGCCACAGTCTCCTGCGCTGTCCACCTTCCCACTGCAAGTGGTGGGAATGTGGACAGAGCAGGAGACATTGGCAGACACACATCAGGGGATCTGCTGACATTACAGAACCCCAGTAACACAGGAACACGTGTGGATTGGGCAGACGGCTGCTGTACGCATAAACTGGCGGTGTTGGTGGTCACGTGAAATCCTGGAAACAGACTGGAGACAGATGCCTAATTGGAGCACGTTGACAGTCTGTTGTAGCCTACAAACAATGTAAAACTGCCACCAAGTAGGCCTCGGCCTGCACCCTGATTGTCCCTGGGCTCCAACAACGCTAGTTGGTGCTCGGAAGTGCTGTCCACACAGAAAAACACACTTGTTCATGTGAAAGTGGGGGTCAGTAACGTCAGCTGATCCCCTGCTGTGTGGAGGGCAAAGTGTCCTGCTCCCTCCAAAGTCAAAATACCTCAGCTTTACACCTGGCTCCTAGAAGGCCTCGGCCTGCACCCTGATTGTCCCTGGGCTCCAACAACGCCAGTTGGTGCTCGGAAGTGCTGTCCACACAGAAAAAAATACTCGTTCATGTGAAAGTGGGGTTCGGTAACGTCAGCTGATCCCCTGCTGTGTGAAGGGCAAAGTGCTGCTGCCTCCAAATTGTAACTACTTCAGATTTAAACATTCTCTGATTTGGCCTCTGTCTCCACTCTGTCTCTAGTATTTCCCCTGACCTCCAACACCGCCAGTTCCTGCTCGCAGTTGCCGTCCGCGCATTCCACACTTGTTCCTGTGTTCCTGGTGTTCTGTTATGTGAGCAGATCCCCCAATGTGTGTCCGCCACTTTCTCCTGCGCTGTCCACCTTCACACTGCAAGCAGTGGGAATGTGGACAGAGCAGGAGACAGTGGCAGACACACATCAGGGGATCTGCTGACATTACAGAACCCCAGTAACACAGGAACACTTGTGGATTGGGCAGACGGCTGCTGTACGCATTAACTGGCGGTGTTGGTGGTCACGTGAAATCCTGGAAACAGAGTGGAGACAGATGCCTAATTGGAGCATGTTGACAGTCTGTTGTAGCCTACAAACAATGTAAAACTGCCACCAAGTAGGCCTCGGCCTGCACCCTGATTGTCCCTGGGCTCCAAGAACGCTAGTTGGTGCTCGGAAGTGCTCTCCACACAGAAAAACACACTTGTTCATGTGAAAGTGGGGGTCAGTAACGTCAGCTGATCCCCTGCTGTGTGGAGGGCAAAGTGCTGCTGCCTCCAAATTGTAACTACTTCAGATTTAAACATTCTCTGATTTGGCCTCTGTCTCCACTCTGTCTCTAGTATTTCCCCTGACCTCCAACACCGCCAGTTCCTGCTCACAGTTGCCATCCGCGCATTCCACACTTGTTCCTGTGTTCCTGGTGTTCTGTTACGTGAGCAGATCCCCCAATGTGTGTCCGCCACTTTCTCCTGCGCTGTCCACCTTCACACTGCAAGCGGTGGGAATGTGGACAGAGCAGGAGACAGTGGCAGACACACATCAGGGGATCTGCTGACATTACAGAACCCCAGTAACACAGGAACACGTGTGGATTGGGCAGACGGTTGCTGTACGCATTAACTGGCGGTGTTGGTGGTCACGTGAAATCCTGGAAACAGAGTGGAGACAGATGCCTAATTGGAGCATGTTGACAGTCTGTTGTAGCCTACAAACAATGTAAAACTGCCACCAAGTAGGCCTCGGCCTGCACCCTGATTGTCCCTGGGCTCCAAGAACGCTAGTTGGTGCTCGGAAGTGCTGTCCACACAGAAAAACACACTTGTTCATGTGAAAGTGGGGGTCAGTAACGTCAGCTGATCCCCTGCTGTGTGGAGGGCAAAGTGTCCTGCTCCCTCCAAAGTCAAAATACCTCAGCTTTACACCTGGCTCCTAGTCGGCCTCGGCCTGCACCCTGATTGTCCCTGGGCTCCAACAACGCCAGTTGGTGCTCGGAAGTGCTGTCCACACAGAAAAAAACACTCGTTCATGTGAAAGTGGGGTTCGGTAACGTCAGCTGATCCCCTGCTGTGTGGAGGGCAAAGTGCTGCTGCCTCCAAATTGTAACTACTTCAGATTTAAACATTCTCTGATTTGGCCTCTGTCTCCACTCTGTCTCTAGTATTTCCCCTGACCTCCAACACCGCCAGTTCCTGCTCGCAGTTGCCGTCCACGCATTCCACACTTGTTCCTGTGTTCCTGGTGTTCTGTTACGTGAGCAGATCACCCAATGTGTGTCCGCCACTGTCTCCTGCGCTGTCCACCTTCCCACTGCAAGCGGTGGGAATGTGGACAGAGCAGGAGACGGTGGCAGACACACATCAGGGGATCTGCTGACATTACAGAACCCCAGTAACACAGGAACACTTGTGGATTGGGCAGACGGCTACTGTACGCATAAACTGGCGGTGTTGGTGGTCACGTGAAATCCTGGAAACAGAGTGGAGACAGATGCCTAATTGGAGCACGTTGACAGTCTGTTGTAGCCTACAAACAATCTAAAACTACCACCAAGTAGGCCTCGGCCTTCACCATGATTGTCCCTGGGTTCCAACAACGCCAGTTGGTGCTCGGCAGTGTCTTTGGCACGGGTACTCCCTGTTGTCCAGCCTGGCTCCAGCACGCCAGCTGTTTCCGGGTAGTGTCAAGGTCACTATGCCACCAATCCGTTGTCCTGTCGTCTTGCGGCCGGGTTAGCCGACTCTACGGTGCCTGCAGTTTAGGTGACTCCTATGTGGGCTGCGGGAACTGGCACTGAAGGCTGGATCCGTAGTGCCAATGGGACATGGACCCCCTGTAGGACTGTGGGTTTCGGTAACTGCGGCCGGCTTGCGGCCTGGCTACTTTGCTTTGGATGGGTACCTTCTGCTACCCACTCGGGTTCCAGCACTGTCAGCTGGTTCTCGCCAGAGCCTTTGGCCTAGGTGCCTCCATCTCGGCATCCGAGGTCCAGCACCGTCAGCTGGTCCTTGGTAGTGCTTTCTAGCACAGGTACCTCCTGCCTAGTAACCGTGGTCCAGCAACGTCAGCTGTTCCTCGGTAGTGCCATTGACTCTTGTAGCTTTTGCTACCCATCTGGGTTCCAGTACCGTCATCTGGTTCTCGGCAGTGTCTTTGGCACGGGTACTCCCTGTTGCCCAGCCTGGTTCCAGTATGCCAGCTGTTTCCAGGTAGTGTCAAGGTCACTATGCCACCAATCCGTTGTCCTGTCATCTTGCGGCCGGGTTAGCCGACTCTACGGTGCCTGCAGTTTAGGTGACTCCTATGTGGGCTGCGGGAACTGGCACTGAAGGCTGGATCCGTAGTGCCAATGGGACATGGACCCCCTGTAGGACTGTGGGTTTCGGTAACTGCGGCCGGCTTGCGGCCTGGCTACTTTGCTTTGGATGGGTACCTTCTGCTACCCACCCGGGTTCCAGCACTGTCAGCTGGTTCTCGCCAGAGCCTTTGGCCTAGGTGCCTCCATCTCGGTATCCGAGGTCCAGCACCCTCAGCTGGTCCTTGGTAGTGCTTTTTAGCACAGGTACCTTCTGCTTAGTAACCGTGGTCCATCACCGTCAGTTGGTCCTCGGTAGTGCCATTGGCTCTTGTTCCTTCTGCTACCCATCCGGGTGCCAGCACTGTCAGCTGGTTCTTGCCAGAGCCTTTGGCCTAGGTGCCTCCATCTCGGTATCCAAAGTCCAGCACCGTCAGCTGGTCCTTGGTAGTGCTTTTTAGCACAGGTACCTTCTGCTTAGTAACCGTGGTCCATCACCGTCAGTTGGTCCTCGGTAGTGCCATTGGCTCTTGTTCCTTCTGCTACCCATCCGGGTTACAGCACTGTCTGCTGGTTCTCGCCAGAGCCTTTGGCCTAGGTGCCTCCATCTCGGTATCCGAGGTCCAGCACCCTCAGCTGGTCCTTGGTAGTGCTTTTTAGCACAGGTACCTTCTGCTTAGTAACCATGGTCCATCACCGTCAGTTGGTCCTCGGTAGTGCCATTGGCTCTTGTTCCTTCTGCTACCCATCCGGGTGCCAGCACTGTCAGCTGGTTCTCGCCAGAGCCTTTGGCCTAGGTGCCTCCATCTCGGTATCCGAAGTCCAGCACCGTCAGCTGGTCCTTGGTAGTGCTTTTTAGCACAGGTACCTTCTGCTTAGTAACCGTGGTCCATTACCGTCAGTTGGTCCTCGGTAGTGCCATTGGCTCTTGTTCCTTCTGCTACCCATCCGGGTTCCAGCACTGTCTGCTGGTTCTCGCCAGAGCCTTTGGCCTAGGTGCCTCCATCTCGGTATCCGAGGTCCAGCAACGTCAGCTCGTCCTTGGTAGTGGTTTCTAGCACAGGTACCTCCTGCATAGTAACCGGGGTCCAGCACCATCAGCTGTTCCTCAGTAGTGCCATTGGCTATTGTTCCTTCTGCTGCCACTACGGGTTCCAGTACTGTCAGCTGGTTCTCGCCAGTTTCTCAGCCTTCTTGTACCTTCTGCTACATTTCCCAGATCAAGCTTTTTGAAATTGTCTTTGGTAATCCTTATTGATCTCCATGACGACGACCCTGATGATGACGACCCTGAAGACCACACCAAAGAAGACCAGAAATATGACCCTAAATAATAAGACCAAGAGGACAAAGAACATGAAGACAACCACCAAGATACAGAACAAAAGACAGAAGAACAAGAAGCAGAAGAAGCAAAAGCAGAAGAACAGAAAGCAGAAGAACATTAAGCATAAGACTAAAAATCAGCATAGAAGAAATCAAAATTATAAGCAGAAGAAGACTAAGCAGTAAATGGGGGTGAGTCCGTTCCTCCTCGTGGTGCCCCTGGAAAATGCCTGCTGCTGCAGGCCAAACTGAACGCGGACAAATCCTGTTGTAAATCTTTTGTGACAGGCAGAACGTAAGGTGTAATCTTATAACTTTTATAGATAAGTACTACAGGAATGCCTGTCACCATAAGAAAATGAAGAAAAAGAAGAATAGGAAGAAGATGAAGAAATAGCATATGAAAATTAATAATAGCTGAATAAGAAGAATATGAAGAATGGAAAAAAAAAATTAATGGGAAGAAGGTGAAGAAGAATAAGATGAATAAGGTGAAGAAAAAGTTGATGAAAAAAATGCTACTGCTGTGGATCATGAAGGAGAAAGTGTGGGAGAAGTACAAAAGAAGGTGAAGAGCATGGAAGTTGTGAAACATACATATCTGACTAAATATAAAAAAGTTAACATAGTCAATATCTTTTTAACTCCGAACGTCTTGAAAAAAAAAATTGGAATTAATGCTATGCCATGTGATTTGAATAAACCACTATGCCTTTAATGTCTCCTCCACCTCCCACAATACATTCTACATGATTCATATTTGTTTTCAATTATGTAGAATTAGCCAACAAGGAAATAAAGGGCGCCATCACACATCCTTCATCTCATAGTCCCATGCCCATATACCCATCATACATATCCTCCATCCCATAGTCCCGTGCCCATATACCCATCATACATATCCGCCATCTCATAGTCCCGTGCCCATATACCTGTCATACATATCCTCCATCCCATAGTCCAGTGGCCATATACCCATCACACATCCTCCATCCCATAGTCCCGTGCCCGTATACATATCAAGAGGATTGGTCTTCTTACTTACCATTAGCTGAATTTGCAATTAATAATCACCGTCAAGAGTACACTGGCAGGTCACCGTTTTTTGGTGCGTATGGTTATCATCCACAGTTTGATACCTATAATGGGGGAGGGGCTTCAGGAGTTCCGGAGGAGAAGCGTTTCGCGTCGTTGCTCTCTTCCATGTGGCAGGGCATCCTGAAGAATTTGAGAATAATGGGAGACAGGTACAAATGTATGGCTGATAGGAGACGTGTGCCAGGTCTGGACCTGAATGTGAATGACTTTATGTGGTTGTCCACTAGGAATATTAAGTTGAAGGCTCCTTCTTGGAAGTTGGGACCCAGGTTTATTGGTCCTTATAGAATATCTGCTGTCATAAACCCAGCGGAGTTTCATCTGGAGCTTCCTCAAGCTCTCAAAATCCACAATGTTTTTCATAAATCTCTTCTTAAGAAATGTGTGAACCCCATTGAGTCCTCATCCCCACCGTCCACCCCAATTTTGGTAGATGGCAATTTGGAGTTTCAGATTTCGAGGATTGTTGATTCTTGTCTCCTTTGTTGTTCCTTGCAGTACTTGGTGCAATGGAGGAGTTATGGTCCAGAGGAAAGGACGTGAGTGTCAGCGTCAGAGGTGAATGCCCCCAGGTTGGTTTAGGCATTCCATACCTCACATCCTGAGAAACCGGGTCCTGAGTTCCTGGAGGCCACTTGTAGGAAAGGGGGGTACTGTCACGAGCGCTGCGGAGGTGACAGGCTATCATCCTGCGTCAGGCCTCAGAAGGTCTGAGCGCCTGTCCATACAGACTGCTCCCTGAACCATCTGCCTCTAGAACCCAGCGTCAAACTCCTCCTGCCCTGAGAAGTTTGAATCTATTTAGTTAGTGGCTCAGCTGTGACCCAGTGCGGGTAACAGCTTCATTTCCACTTCTGCTTGATAGAGTGTTGGACCTTCTCAGAGTGCTCCAGTTTGGTGTCTGGAATCCATCTTCTGGTATCTGTATCTTGCGATTCAGCTAAGTGTTCCCCTGTTTGTCTCACCTTACCGTCTTTAGCTTAGCGGAGACTGCCTAGTGCGCATCTCCCTCCCGTTCCCTATTCAGGACTAGGCCCCAGGGAGATTCAGGGCCTCAGGTTCCGGCTCGGCGATTGGTGACAAACCAAGGTAGGAGTTCTAGGGAGAGATTAGATCTAGCCTAGAGGTCTCCAAATCCCTTAGTTATTGTCTGGGCCCCATTCCCCATTTCCCTTTATGTTACACTTGGTTTTCCCTCACCGTGCGTGACAGCCGAAATGTCAAAATCTCTAGCCTCTGTTATAGAAAAAGCAGGGGCTCCTGTTATGAGCTCATTTTCTGCTCCACCAGTTGAGAGTT
Source organism: Dendrobates tinctorius (assembly GCF_039654945.1). NCBI lineage: Eukaryota > Metazoa > Chordata > Amphibia > Anura > Dendrobatidae > Dendrobates > Dendrobates tinctorius. The sequence goes on along the minus strand of NW_027361754.1, from coordinate 15,764,190 downwards.
CCCCTTCCGTTCTCCCTCTGGTGGTGACGGGAGGTAGTGAGGTTGGTTTAAGTGGTAGTGATCTGCCACCTGGTGAGGAAGATAATGATTGGATCTATGGAGTATCAGACTGGATATAAGACAGCCGACGCCCTATCCTGTTGCTGGTGATTCAGTCTGCTTCTCAGGTCAAGGACTCAGCTCTGCTCCAGTCTTCTCAGATAAGTTTGTTTTTTGCTAATGTTCACACTTGCTCTTGTTGGTCTTTTCAGGTTTTTGTGTGGTCAGCCAGCCCAGCTGGGCTGTGCTGAATTTCCACTCTTATTTGCCAAATTGCCTTTTTTTTGTCCCTTATTAGATTGGCCTCTTTTTGCTCTGTCTCAGAATATTTCAGAGTGCTGATATAGTGGGAGAAGTCTAGTGACTTCAGGGTTAATTTTGCTATCAGTTGTGTTGGACATTTTGTAGGGTTTTTTGGCAGACTGCAGACAGTGTCTTTCCTTTCCTGTCCTTTCTAGTTAGTTGGCCCTATCGTTTGCTCAGCCTATTTTCCTGCCTTTGTTTGTGTTTTCATCTTTTTTCACCGTCAATACATGTGGGGGGCTGTTTCTCCTTTGGGGTCTGCTCTGGGGCAGTTAGTTTTCCTCTTTTCCTGCTTTAGGCTTATTTAGTTCTCCGGTTGTGACGAGGCGTCTAGAACTACTGTAGGAACGCTCCACGACTGCTGCTAGTTGCATGTTAGGATCAGGGGTCTGCAGTCTGCATAGTTACCAACCTCTTTGGTTTTCTGTGACTTAGCTTTGTTGTTTTTTATTTCCTCCTCGGCTACCGTTCATAACAGGCTCCTTTTTTACGTCATTGTCCAACCAGTTCAGTATTAGCAGGTGATGGATTGTCAGAATCCCGTCCAGGAAACCAGGCTTCAGAAGTTGCAAGTCCTGGCCCCGTGCTCTTCCACGTGCTCTTGCTCCGGCTCTTCCAGTCATGATTTAATCTAGAATATTTTGCCTTCATAATATAGAGACAGAGTACAACACCGCCCAAGGGTTCACCCTCTGCTCCTCAGACTTTCTATCTGCACAGTGACTGCCTCTAGGCAGAAGATGATGATGGTGGTAGTAGTTGGAGCATTTAAGACAGTCATGAAGCAGCCATAACAACTTGAAACAGAAGTATTTTTACCGAGATACCACACTGTTCAATATGTGGCCTGTATTTTTACCCAACAATAGTATAGAGAACTAGGGTAACAGACAGCAAATACTGTGGAATGTAGGCCTGAATTGCCACAATTTGTAGGCCACAAATACATCAGATGTCTGCCAGCAATACCAGACTGTGCAATATGTGGCCTGTATTTTTGTACCCCAAGATAATGTAGAGAACTAGGGTAACTGACAGCAAATACAGTGGAATGTAGGCCTGAATTGCCACAATTTGTAGGCCACAAATACATCAGATGTCTGCCAGCGATACCAGACTGTTCAATATGTGGCCTGATTTTTTTGACCCCAAAATAGTGTAGAGAACTAGGGTAACAGACAGCAAATACAGTGGAATGTAGGCCTGAATTGCCACAATTATTATACCACAAATACATCAGATGTCTGATAGCGATACCAGACTGTTCAATATGTAGCCCGTATTTTATGTTTTTAAAAAAGTCTTTTAAAAATAACCAGACTTGGGAAGACTGCTGTCCTTGCTCTGCATATTCTCCTGCCAGGTTGGGTCAGTTACTATACCATCCACCACCTCATCTTCCACTTCCGCACTCTGGTCCTCCTCCTGACTTTCCAGCAAATGTGTCTCATCATTATCCACCTCTTGGGACCATGGCTGCTCAAATAGTTGGGCATCGCTACATGGAATCTCATCTTGTTTTATTTTCAATGTTTTATTTATTAATAGAAAACAGAAAAATTTCAACAGATTATGAAATACAGAGGTTATTTCACAAGTAGCGATAACTCCGGGGTCATTATTTCTCACAGAATACAGAAAGGAAAGCTAAGTTGCCACACCGATGGTCTGCATGTTGAATAATTCATCGTCAGTAACATAGAAGAAATTCTGTTGCCTCTGTAAAGGAAGCTATGTAACATGTGACATAACATATTAACTTTCAATAGAGGTAAAAATTTAAGGTAAAGAAGAGAGAGAAAAAAGAAGTTTGGTATAAGGTTAAGTTCAGCGAGTGATATGGGGGGAGGGGAGAAGGGGGAGGGGCAAGGAGATAATGTAGGTCGTAGGTAGGTCAGTTAAATCTTGCGATTATTGTTTTACAGATGAGATAAATTTATCAGAAACTCTAATGGAAGTCCAAGGCTTGCAGATATGTAAAAAGGAAGAAAGGTACAGTTGATCGATCTTCAAAATCTACTGATTTTTGCTTGGGATGTCAGGGGTGCGCCGTAACATAGGTATGCGGAGCTTGCCAGCTGTTAGGATAAAGGAGGCTAATCTAGAAAAATCTTTTTTGTCTTGGGCTATAGGAAGGTTTAAGAAAATATACTCAGGTTTCAATGTAAAGCGGGAATGTAACCACCTCCCAGAATTTTTGTATATATTGACAAGACGACCATACATGAAGATATGAGCCTCTCTTTCTGTCACACCTCCAACACACATCTGACGTAGTGGGAAAAAGGGGGGCCCAAATCTTTTTCCCACTTTAACAAAAAAGCCCTTTTTAAAGGAGAATCTCTTGTTAGCAAGGTGTTGTATAGTGTTGAGAGTACTTTATTCGGTATTTTTTGTTGGGAACATAAGGTCTCGTAAATAGTAAGTGTTCTCGTTGGGTCTCCAGTGGACATTGATTGGCGTATAGTCTTCTTCTCCCTCTCCCATTTTGATAGTTCTGCTTCACGTCACTTGTTTTATCTATTGCATTTTTTCTAGGCTGTATTGTGCATAAATATGTGACTTCAGATTTTGTATTAGTCTAGCCTGATGAAGAGACCTGAGTAGTCTCGAAAGCTTGCAATGTGTTACCATCTTTTCAGTTAGCCATTAAAAGGTATCAACTAATGAGGACTCTCAATCCTGAATATTTTTTTAGTCTTCTTAAGGTATTCATAGAGAATAAAAGTATAGTTAGACATTGTAGGCAGTGCTCTTAATTCTGGGAAGGACACAAAGGTGCCATCTTTGATTAACTGATCTAAGTGAGGAGATGTGTCAACAGATTTGAATTCCATCAGGTTTTGAGTTATGATATCCGAGACCCTAGCTAAAGGGGAGGGGGTTGGAGAGAGAAAGGGGGATACTGACCTCCAATGTCTAACTGCTGCCTCAGTAAGGAGATTTGGGAATGAAATTTTATGTGTTAGAGCAGGGGATAAAATGAGTGTTCACAATTGTACAGGTGACATATGTTCCTCTATTGAAAACCAAGGCTTCCACTCAGTCTTTCTGAACCAATCAAAGGTTCTTGTCAATAAAGTCGCCAAATAATAGTTAAGGATATTAGGAGCCCCATACCTTCACATCTCCTAGGGAGACTGAGTGCCAGTAAGTTGAGCCTTGGACGGTGTTTGTTCCAAATGTAGGTGAAAATCGAAGAGTTAATTTTAGTTAGAATCGTTTTTGGTAGTTTTATTGGTAGCATTTGGAATAGATATATAATTTTAGGTAAGAGAATACTCTTAACTAGGTTTTTCCTACCCATCCAGGAAACTTTTTAGTATGATCCGCGACTAATGTAAGGAGTGGTTTGCAGTTTAAGGTGAAGAGCTCTTTATAGGAAGGACTGATCTTAATACCTAGATACAATATAAATTTACCTGGCCATTGGAATGAGAATTGAGATTTAAAACGATTCAAGGTATTATCCGGTAGATTTCTTCCCAAGACTTCTGATTTATATAGGTTTATCATAAAGTTAGATAGGGAACTATATCTCTCCAGAATCTGCATGAGCGCCGGTATTCATTTATGGGGGTGAGTCATTGTAATGAGAAGGTCGTCGGCATAGGCCTTAGTTTTATGGTATATTCCTTGAAACCAGGGATTGGAGAAGCAGGAAGCTCATCTGCATATTTCCGGTGAATCCTGGGAAGAGGAGAAGAGTCACCTTAAGCTGATCGATCGCTGGGACTTTCCGGGTCTCGCTGTTTGAGGACATCGCAAAACCAGGGATTGGAGAAGCAGGAAGCCTGCATCAGCAATATGGAAGAGAAGAAAATCCACATGGTCACCTGCAACACATGCTACATGTTTACGGATCTTCCGGCCCAAAAACTCAACTTTACCTGTCAGAAGTGCAAACTTGTTGCCCTCTTAGAGGAAAAGGTGCAGAAGAAAGAAAGAAAGAAGAAAGAATACCAACATTGAAGGTAATTAAAGAACATGAGGACTTCTTGGATGAAGCAGAAGCAACCATTCAGGATTTGGAAAGTGAGAAAAGCTTCAAAGCACATACAGAGGCTGAAAAGTGGAGCCATGTGACGAAAAGAAGCAAACGGATCAAGTAGTCATCACCACCCACACAGCTTAGCAACCAATATGAAGCCCTCATGCTGGAGAACGAAAATGGCACAGCTCAGGATGATACCGTATCTACAAAAGAAGACACACTATCAACAAAAGTTACTCTGTCAACAAAAGTGGAAACAAATGACACTCAAAAACACTCACGAGCAACAAGCAGTGCGTCCGGAAAGAAAAGAAGAGTGGTAGTTGTGGGCGACTCACTACTAAGAGGCACGGAGGCAAATATCTGCAGGCCGGACATAACCGTACGAGAAGTATGCTGCCTCCCAGGAGCAAAAATCAAGGATGTGGCCAACAGGATACCAACTATCCTCAAATCCAAGGACGACTACCCTTTCGTATTGATACATGTAGGCACAAACGACACGGCAAGAAATGACCTACCTGTTATGATTGAGTCACCGTAGGAGGCAAAAACAGAAAAGTTAGCTAAGTCCAGAAAACCAGAGAAGTTGGCAGCTATCGGATTGCAGACCCCTGAACTTATCAACACAACTAGCAGTAGCCATTGGGGGTTCCTACGATGCCCTAGACCCCTCGATCACAGCCGGAGATATAAATAGGCCTAAAGAAAGAAAGGGGAAATCTAAACTGCCCCAGAGCAGACCCCAAAGCAATAGGCAGCCCCCCACAAATAATGACAGTGAAGCAAGATGAAAACACAAACACAAACAGAAAGATAGGCTGAGCAAAGACGGGGCCTAAACTAACTATATAGAAAAGGACAGGAAAGCTGCTGTCTGCAATCCGTGAAAAACCCTATGAAAATAAGAGCCAACAGACTGACAGTGAAAAATGCTCTGAAGACGCTAGGCTTCAAAAAGCTATGTCACTACTCAGGCATATACTGAAGACAGAGCTACAGGCAAAAGGAGATTCAGCTCACCCCAGCAGGGAATGGCAGAATCCAGAAAAGAAAGGAAAACAAAAACTAAACACAAATGCAACAGGCAAAGAAAAAAACTTAGCTTTAAGAGAGCAGGAATCAGACTGGTGTCCTAGGAGTCCACAAAAAAATCACCCGCAGGGCAGAATGGGCGAGGCAGCCTTATATCCAGTCTGTGACTCCACTCAGCCAGTCATCATCATTAGTCTCAGGTGTTTGATAATCAGGCTCACTACCTTTCCTTACCAGAAGAGGGAGTTCCCCGGGCCTCAGTGATGAAGGGGAAAATGAACTCACAACAGTACCTCCCCCTTGAGGAGGGGTCACCGAACCCTCAACCACGCCACCAGGGCGATCAGGGTATGCCCGATGAAAGGCACGCACCAATCTTTTGGCATGAACATCAGAGGCAGAGACCCAGGAATTATCCTCCTGACCAAAACCCTTCCACTTAACCAAATACTGGAGTCTCCGTCTAGCCAGACGAGAATCCAGTACTTTCTCTACCACATATTCCACATTACCTTCAATCAATACAGGGTCTGGAGGCGCCACCCCCGGAACAACAGGTTCAACAAACCTCTTCAACAAAGACTTATGGAACACATTCTGGATTTTAAATGTGACAGGAAGAGCCAAACGAAAAGAGACCGGATTAATAATCTCCAAAATCTTGTAAGGTCCAATAAATCTAGGCTTAAACTTAGGAGAAGCCACCTTCATAGCAATATTTTTTGATGATAACCACACCATATCACCAACCTTAAACTGGGGATCAATGGTCCTATGTCGGTTGGAAAACCGCTGGGCCTTTTCCTGGGAGAGAGATAACTTATCCACCACTTGGTCCCAGATCTGGTGCATTCTCTCCACCACAGTGTCAACACTTGGGCAGGCAGACAGCTCCACCTGCCCTGAAGAAAATCGAGGATGAAACCCAAAGTTACAAAAAAAAGGTGACATCAAAGTGGCAGAACTAGCTCTATTATTTAAAGCAAATTCGGCCAAGGGCAAAAATGAAACTCAATCATCCTGATCAGCGGAAATAAAACATCTCAAATATGACTCCAAGGTCTGGTTTGTTCTCTCTGTCTGCCCATTGGTCTGAGGGTGAAAAGCAGAGGAGAAGGACAACTGAATTCCCAGCTTGGAACAGAAAGTTCTCCAAAATCTAGACACAAACTGAACTCCTCTGTCAGATACAATGTTCTCAGGAATCCCGTGCAAGCGAACCACCTGTTGCAAAAACAGGGGCACCAACTCAGAGGAAGATGGCAACTTAGGGAGTGGTACAAGATGAACCATCTTAGAGAACCTATCACAAATCACCCAAATAACAGTCATCCTTTGAGAGACAGGCATATCAGAGATGAAATCCATTGAAATATGGGTCCATGGCCTCTTGGGGACAGGCAAAGGCATCAGCAACCCACTAGAGCGAGAACACGATTTAGACCGGGAGCACGTCCCACAGGACTGCACAAAATTCCTGACATCACGAGACAAAGAGGGCCACCAAAAAGACCGACTCACCAGATCTCTAGTACCAAAAATTAGAGTTGAGCGAAACGGGTCGAAAAAATTCAAAAGTCGCCGACTTTTGGCAAAGTCGGGTTTCATGAAACGAAACCCGACCCTAGGATGAGGTCGGCCACGAGGTCGGCGACTTACGCGCCAAAGTCGCGTTTCAAAAGTTTGTTTTGCGCTCTTTTTCAGCCAATCAGGATCCACGGACACTGTGAGCAACGTGATGACATAGGCACGGGTCACCACCATCTTTCAGAAGGGCATGCAAGTGATTGGCTTGCTTTGGTGGGCGTCACAGGGGTTATAAAAGGGCGTGCACGCCGACCGCCATCTTACTTCTGCCGATCTTAGTATAGGGAGAGGTTGCTGCTGATTCTGTAGGGAGAGCGTTAGGCAGGGAAGACAAAAAAACTGCTTCTGCTGCTAGCGATTTGGCCTGCACAACACACAATTCACTGTGTGTGCAGTGCAAGGGGAGGCTATATTGTGGTGTATCAGTGGTGTTGGTTGTTGGGCTGCCTTTTAAGGCTTCCTGACACGCTGGCATTGCTGTTTACCCACTGCTCCGCAAACTGCTTTTTTAAAAGCAATCCAATCTCCCTTATCCTCTCGTCACTTTGATCACAGGCAGCTGTGCCATCGAGCGTGTCACATAGCGCTCAGATATCAGTGGGCCGCACACAATCCACAAGTGTCCAGTGTCCACAAGTGTACGCAAAGATTCAAAATCTCCATTATCCTCTCGTCACTTTGGTCACAGGCAGCTGTGCCATCGAGCGTGTCACATAGCGCTCAGATATCAGTGGGCCGCACACAATCCACAAGTGTCCAGTGTCCAAAAGTGTATGCAGAGATTCAAAATCTCCATTATCCTCTCGTCACTTTGGTCACAGGCAGCTGTGCCATCGAGCGTGTCACATAGCGCTCAGATATCAGTGGGCCGCACACAATCCACAAGTGTCCACTGTCCACAAGTGTACGCAGAGATTCAAAATCTCCATTATCCTCTCGCCACTTTGGTCACAGGCAGCTGTGCCATCGAGCGTGTCACATAGCGCTCAGATATCAGTGGGCCGCACACAATCCACAAGTGTCCAGTGTCCAAAAGTGTACGCAGAGATTCAAAATCTCCATTATCCTCTCGTCACTTTGGTCACAGGCAGCTGTGCCATCGAGCGTGTCACATAGCGCTCAGATATCAGTGGGCCGCACACAATCCACAAGTGTCCACTGTCCACAAGTGTACGCAGAGATTCAAAATCTCCATTATCCTCTCGTCACTTTGGTCACAGGCAGCTGTGCCATCGAGCGTGTCACATAGCGCTCAGATATCAGTGGGCCGCACACAATCCACAAGTGTCCAGTGTCCAAAAGTGTACGCAGAGATTCAAAATCTCCATTATCCTCTCGTCACTTTGGTCACAGGCAGCTGTGCCATCGAGCGTGTCACATAGCGCTCAGATATCAGTGGGCCGCACACAATCCACAAGTGTCCACTGTCCACAAGTGTACGCAGAGATTCAAAATCTCCATTATCCTCTCGTCACTTTGGTCACAGGCAGCTGTGCCATCGAGCGTGTCACATAGCGCTCAGATATCAGTGGGCCGCACACAATCCACAAGTGTCCACTGTCCACAAGTGTGTGCAGAAATTCTAAAACTCCCCTGTCCTATAGACACCTTGTACCTTGTTTTACATTACTATATAGTTTGTTGGATTTTGTCTACATTTCTACCAAAAATGAGGAAGGCTGGTGGAAGAGGCCGTGGAATTGGGCGGGGGTTGGCAGCTGGTAATGATGGTGTTGGTGGTGGATCTGATGGTAGTGGCAAGAGCAAAATAGGACCGAATGCAGGAGGTGCTGACCCTGCGTCATCGTCTGGCTACATAAGGCCTCGAACGCTTAGTTTTCTAGGAGTTGGCAAACCGCTTTTAAAGCCAGAGCATCAGGAAAAAGTTTTGTCTTACATTGCTGACTCAGCCTCCAGCTCTATCGCCTCTTCTTCTTCAGTTGTAAAAAGTAAAAGCACTGAGTCGTCATTGGAGGCTCATGTTCATGAACCACACCTTTCCTTGTGTCCTTCACCCCAACCAAGATTGAAGGATGACGCAGGCCATACTACTGATTACTCCATGGAGCTGTTTTCACATACCATGCCTGGATTATCAAGTCAAATGGTGAATTACCCAGGCCAAGATGAATCTGACATGGAGTGCACTGATGCACAGCCGCTGATGGATGATTCTGCTGGTACATTCACTCAGAGCACTACATTGTCCTCGCAGTGTACAGAGCCAGATTTTGACCCTGATGAGACTCAGGTGCCCCTTCCCGCACACTATACCACCATACACGGTGACACAGAGAAAGGTGCACATGACATAGAAGAGGAGGTGATGGATGACTCAGTTGTTGACCCAGATTGGCATCCATTGGGGGAAGAGGGTGCTGCTTCCAATAGCTCAGATGAGGAGCATCCACAGCAGACATCGACATCGCAACAGCTGTTATCTGGCAGGCCCGGAGCACTCCAAAGACAGGTTCCAAACATCAAAAGAGTTGCTGGACAGCTTGTCCAGAGGGTCAAAAGATCACAGCGTGCTAGGCCGCAAAATGTCTGCCAAAGTAGGAAGAGTGCAGTGTGGCACTTTTTTGAACAAAATCCTCATGATCAGGCCAAGGTTATCTGTAAGAAGTGCGCAAAGACCTTTAGCCGAGGGAAAAATCTGAAAAATTTGAATACCAGTTGCATGCTTAGACATTTAACCAGCATGCACTTGCAAGCGTGGACACAACACCAAACCTCAAGTGCCACATGTGCAACTGATCACAACGAAGGTAGTCAGCAACGCTACATTGTTTCCCCCACTGTAAGCCCACTGGTTAGCACAGCAGCAAATGTTGAGGTGTCGTTGCAAGGCCACAGCAGTCAGGGAATCCCACTGTTATATCAACGAAAGACTGATTCTAGGCCATCAGAAAGAACACCAACTCCATCACCATCATCAACCCTCTCTCAGTCCGCCCTGTCCACCGCTACTTCCACCATATGCAGCTCTCAAGTCCAGCTCACCCTCCCAGACACTATGAGTAGGTCAAGAAAGTACTCAGTCTCTCAACCGCGTCCACTGGGTTTGAACGCCCACATTGCCAAACTAATCTCGTTTGAGATGATGCCCTTTCGGTTGGTGGAAAGCATAGCTTTCCGTGAACTCATGGCCTATGCAGTACCACGCTATGACCTACCCAGTCGCCACTTCTTCTCTCGCAAAGCCATCCCAGCCCTCCACCATCATGTGAAAGCCTGCATTGTCCATGCACTCAAGCAGTCAGTGAGCGGAAAGGTGCACCTCACAACTGATGCATGGTCCAGTCGGCATGGCCAGGGCCGTTACATGTCCATCACTGCGCACTGGGTTAATGTGGTGGATGCAGGGTCCACAGGGGACAGCGGTGGTGGGACAGTGCTGCCTAGCCCACGGTATAGGAAACAGTTGGCTGTAGGCGTTCGACCCTCCTCCTCCTCCTCCTCCTCCAGAAGCGACAGCTCGTCCACAGAGCGCAGTCGTACGAGCACTCCATCTGCAGCTGCCACTGTTGCACACGATGTGTCCCCCTATCGAGCAGCTAGTGGAAAGTGTCAGCAGGCTGTGTTGCAGATGATGTGTTTGGGCGACAGACACACCGCCGAGGTGCTGGCCGAGTACTTGAAGCGACAAACTGAGTCATGGCTGGGCAGTGTACATCTTGAGGCAGGCAAGGTAGTTAGTGATAACGGCCGTAATTTTGTGGCAGCCATAGCCCTTTCAAAACTCAGCCACATACCTTGCTTGGCTCACACCTTGAACCTGGTGGTGCAGTGCTTCCTCAAAAATTATCCGGAGTTAACAGCCCTGCTCCAGAAGGTGCGAAGACTGTGCGCGCACATCCGCCGGTCGCCTGTACACTCCGTTCGTATGCAGAAGCTGCAGCGATTGCTCCACCTTCCCAACCACCGCCTCATTATCGACATTGCAACAAGGTGGAACTCCACCCTGCACATGGTGGAGCGGCTGTGCGAGCAGAGGCAGGCCATAATGCATTTGTGGGAGGATACACGGCCAGGCACTTTGAGAGCAGACATGGAGTTGACAGGCGTGCAGTGGTCGAAGCTGAAAGACCTTTGTAAAGTCCTTCAGTGTTTTGAGGAATGCACACGGCTGGTAAGCGCAGACGACGCCATCCTAAGCATGAGCATCCCACTTATGCGTCTGCTCATGCAAACTTTGACGCACCTTAAGGAGCAGGCGTCTGCAGCCAATGTTGATGAGGAGGAAGAGGAGGAGGGAATCCTTGATGACATTCAGCCATTGTCTGCTCAGGGACCTCTCCTGGACGAGGTGGAGGAAGAAGAGGAGGAGGAGGAGGAGGAGGATGGGGATGATTACTTAGGGGAGGAGGATGCATCTCGTGGGGCAAGTGAAAATGTTGGCGTGGCAAGGTCTGGTACAGGGTTTGTGCGTGACTGGAGGGATGTGGATTTGCCAGAAAGTGCTCCTCCACCCAGCACTCACAGTGCATCATTGACACCGGGCACATTGGCCCACATGTCAGATTATGCCTTGCGGATCCTAAAAAGGGACCCCCGCATTGCCAAAATGATGAACGATGACGACTACTGGTTGGCCAGCATCCTGGATCCACGCTATAAAGGCAAATTACAAAACATCATGCCACAGGAGAACCTTGACCTAATATTGGCTAATAAACAAGCAACTCTGGTAAATCGGTTGCTTGAGGCATTCCCAGCACACAGCAGCGGTGATGGTTCTCACACGAGCCGTACGGGCCGGGGGCAGGTTGGCAGAGGTGTTCGTGGTGCACACAGCAGAAGTGGCGTTGGAGACAGGGGTTTCATGACAATGTTGTGGACTGATTTTTCAAATACCGCTCACACAACTGGTAATACTGCATCGATGGAAAGTGACAGGAGACAGCAGTTGTCAACTATGGTTACAAACTACTTTTCCTCCCATATCGATGTTCTCCAACACAGGTCATTCCCCTTTGACTATTGGGCCGCTAAACTGGACACCTGGCCTGAATTGGCCCAATATGCCTTACAGGAGCTCGCTTGCCCAGCTGCAAGTGTGCTATCGGAAAGAGTCTTCAGTGCAGCTGGATCAATCCTGACAGAAAAAAGGACCCGTCTGTCAACCCAAAATGTGGATGATCTAACCTTCATTAAAATGAACCACGCATGGGTTTCCAAGGATTTTGTCCCACCTTCCCCTGATGACACATAGGGTGACAGAAAAATGGCTTGCTTTGGTCCACCTCTTCCTGGCACTTCACCTATTTCGCCTTTTGCATCAGTTGAATGTCCAACATCAACATATGCCACTTTCTAAAACTCCCTAACTGTGCTGCCTCCCCCCCCATGGCCGGGGTCACCACCTAGCGCACGACACCGTGCGAGTGCCGTTGCCCTGGACAGGTGGGTAAGGCCGACTCTTGGGCGCGGGCACTGGCACAGGGTCCCTCATAGTGCAATCAAGTGTCTCTGACGGTGGTGGTGCACACCCGCCGTCAGACACACCGCTGTACTATGAGGGGCCCAGTACCAGTACCGACGCCCACGAGTGGGCCCCCCTTGCTTGGCCAGGGCCCCAGCATTTGCAATCTTTACCTCTCCCTGCTCCTCCGCTGTGTAATCTGGGCCGTCAAATTCATACTGTGCCTGACACCGTCTGAGCCTGCCTCCTGAGACATATATTTTGAATGTGTACGCTATCCATACATGTTATCCGGGGATACGGTACCCCTTCTAACCTTTGTGCAATGACATGCAATCCATACTGGGCCTAACACCGTCTGAGCCTGCCTCATGCTGTATAGACATATATTTTGAATGTGTACGCTATCCATACATGTTATCCGGGGATACGGTACCCCTTCTAACCTTTGTGCAATGACGTGCAATCCATACTGGGCCTAACACCGTCTGAGCCTGCCTCATGCTGTATAGACATATATTTTGAATGTGTACGCTATCCATACATGTTATCCGGGGATACGGTACCCCTTCTAACCTTTGTGGAATGACGTGCAATCCATACTGGGCCTAACACCGTCTGAGCCTGCCTCATGCTGTATAGACATATATTTTGAATGTGTACGCTATCCATACATGTTATCCGGGGATACGGTACCCCTTCTAACTTTTGTGCAATGACGTGCAATCCATACTGGGCCTAACACCGTCTGAGCTTGCCTCATGCTGTATAGACATATATTTTGAATGTGTACGCTATCCATACATGTTATCCGGGGATACGGTACCCCTTCTAACCTTTGTGCAATGACGTGCAATCCATACTGGGCCTAACACCGTCTGAGCCTGCCTCATGCTGTATAGACATATATTTTGAATGTGTACGCTATCCATACATGTTATCCGGGGATACGGTACCCCTTCTAACCTTTGTGCAATGACGTGCAATCCATACTGGGCCTAACACCGTCTGAGCCTGCCTCATGCTGTATAGACATATATTTTGAATGTGTACGCTATCCATACATGTTATCCGGGGATACGGTACCCCTTCTAACTTTTGTGCAATGACGTGCAATCCATACTGGGCCTAACACCGTCTGAGCCTGCCTCATGCTGTATAGACATATATTTTGAATGTGTACGCTATCCATACATGTTATCCGGGGATACGGTACCCCTTCTAACCTTTGTGCAATGACGTGCAATCCATACTGGGCCTAACACCGTCTGAGCCTGCCTCATGCTGTATAGACATATATTTTGAATGTGTACGCTATCCATACATGTTATCCGGGGATACGGTACCCCTTCTAACCTTTGTGCAATGACGTGCAATCCATACTGGGCCTAACACCATCTGAGCCTGCCTCATGCTGTATAGACATATATTTTGAATGTGTACGCTATCCATACATGTTATCCGGGGATACGGTACCCTTTCTAACCTTTGTGCAATGACGTGCAATCCATACTGGGCCTAACACCGTCTGAGCCTGCCTCATGCTGTATAGACATATTTTGAATGTGTACGCTATCCATACATGTTATCCGGGGATACGGTACCCCTTCTAACCTTTGTGCAATGACGTGCAATCCATACTGGGCCTAACACCGTCTGAGCCTGCCTCATGCTGTATAGACATATATTTTGAATGTGTACGCTATCCATACATGTTATCCGGGGATACGGTACCCCTTCTAACCTTTGTGCAATGACGTGCAATCCATACTGGGCCTAACACCGTCTGAGCCTGCCTCATGCTGTATAGACATATATTTTGAATGTGTACGCTATCCATACATGTTATCCGGGGATACGGTACCCCTTCTAACCTTTGTGCAATGACGTGCAATCCATACTGGGCCTAACACCGTCTGAGCCTGCCTCATGCTGTATAGACATATATTTTGAATGTGTACGCTATCCATACATGTTATCCAGGGATACGGTACCCTTTCTAACCTTTGTGCAATTACGTGCAATCCATACTGGGCGTGAGAACGGCTGGCGAGCTGTTAAGCAAGCTACAGCACCTGTCAAGACAAGTACAGGGATTCCCTAGCGAGGAGACTTATTTGATTGTTTTCTATGTTGGGACAGCAATTTTTGGGGAGCACTATACTCTGGAGAATGATAGATGGGGCCCACCATACACTGGAACATTCCAAAGGTGGACATCAGACACTGGAGCAGCATTTACAGGGCCCATTATACACTAGAGCAGTAGAAATGGGGCCCATTATGTTTGGAGCATTATTTGGGCCCATAAGACAGTGGAGCTTCATCCATGGGGACCAACATATACTGTAGCATTATGTGGAGCTCATCATATACTGTTTCAAACATTATATGGGACCAATGATTTTGTATGGAGAAATAGATGGGCCTCGTCATGAGATGTAAAAAGTGAAGTATTTTTCATTGTACTATACCGCTATTTCTCTGCCGTATCGGAGCATGATGAGTTGTGGTATGTGTTAAAGGGGCGCTCTTTCGCCCAGGGCACATGAAAACCTGCAGCCAGCCCTCCCCCCCCACAAATTTAGCCAAATAACCCCCATTTTTCAGTGCGTAACTTGTATCATGAAGTTAATTAAGGTTGACAAGCTTAAGTAAGAAGAATTGATGCTTTTGGCATTCAAATGGGCACTGTAGGTGTGTTTCCTGTCCTCCTCTCACTGCCGACTTTTATTCCCCATTGACTTACATTGGGTTTCGTGTTTCGGGACGACCCCGACTTTTCCCTATAATCGGACGATCTTGCTCGACCCGACTTTTGGAAAAGTCGGGTTTCACGAAACGAAACGCGACCCTAAAAAAGCAAAAGTCGCTCAACTCTACCAAAAATACCTGGATGACCAGCCAAAGCAGAGCAATGCACTTCAGACATCACTCTCTTCTTCCACTGGTCAGGAACACACAACTTTCCACTGGGACAACGCTCAGGTTTGTCCTCCTGGAACTCTTCCAGAGCACGTCTCAAATCGGGCGAGATGGCAGAAAGAACTACCCCTTCGCCTAAGATGGTAGCAGGCTTGGTCACCACAGGAGAATCAGCAAAGAAGCTCCTAGAGAGGGCGTCTGCCTTGACATTCTTAGTTCCAGGAAGAAAAGAAACCACAAAATCAAAACGTGTAAAAAACAAGGCCCACCTAGCCTGTCTAGGATTCAAGCGCTTAGCCGACTCTAGATAAATCAAATTCTTGTGGTCGGTGAGGACCACAACTTGATGCTTAGCTCCCTCCAACCAATGTCTCCACTCCTCAAATGCCCATTTCATGGCCAACAGTTCCCGATTCCCCACATCATAGTTACGTTCAGATGGAGAGAACTTTCGGGAAAAGAAAGCACAGGGATTCATTTTAGATGTTACAGGATCCTTTTGGGACAAAACAGCTCCTGCACCAATCTCAGAAGCATCCACCTCTACCTGGAACGGAAGTGAGACATCAGGTTGCCGCAACACCGGGGCGGAGGTGAATCTTCGCTTCAGCTCCTGAAAGGAAGAAACAGCCTCCGGAGACCAATTCAACACATCAGCACCCTTCTTAGTCAAATCAGTTAATGGCTTGGCAATACTAGAAAATTTTGCTATAAATTTCCGATAAAAATTAGCAAAACCCAAAAACTTCTGGAGGGCCTTCAAAGAAGTGGGCTGAACCCAATCGTAAATGGCCTGTACCTTGGCCGGGTCCATTTCAATAGTTGACGGAGACAAAATAAATCCCAAAAAAGAAATCCTCTGTACTCCAAAAAGGCATTTAGATCCTTTGACATACAGGGAATTCCCCCTCAAGATCCGGAACACAGTCCGAATATGTTCCACATGAGAATCCCAATCCTTGGAGAAAATCAAAATATCATCCAGATAGATAATCAAAAATTTATCGACAAAATCTCGGAAAATATCGTTCATGAAACACTGGAAGACAGAAGGGGCATTAGTGAGCCCAAAAGGCATCACCAGGTACTCAAAATGTCCCTCCGGAGTATTAAACGCAGTCTTCCATTCATCCCCATGCTTAATGCGAATAAGATTATACGCCCCCCTGAGGTCCAGCTTGGTAAACCAGCAAGCACCTTTAACTCTGGAGAATAGATCCGAAATCAGGGGTAACGGATATTTAACAGTAATTTTGTTGAGGGCACGATAATCAATACAAGGTCTTAATGATCCATCCTTTTTTGCTTCAAAAAAAAAACCGGCACCTAAGGGTGACGAGGATGGTCTAATGTGACCCTTCTCCAATGCCTCCTTAATATAGGATCGCATAGCCTCGTGCTCGGGTACAGATAAATTGAAGAGCCGACCCTTGGGAAATTTACACCCCGGGCTCAGCTCAATTGCACAGTCATAACTCCTATGAGGAGGCAGAGACGCAGACTCATTCTCACTGAATACATCATAAAAGTCTGCCAAATAATCAGGAACATCATGCGACTGGGGAGAGGTGGAAAACACCGGAGCCTCATTAAAGGCACACCGACAACCCCAACTCACCACAGACACAGATTTCCAATCCAAAACTGGATTATGAATTTGTAACCAGGGAAACCCCAGAACAATGGTATCATGCAGATTATGCAACACCAAAAACCTGCAATTTTCTTGATGGTTTGGGGCGACCTGCATTACCACCTGGGTCCAAAACTGAGGTTTATTTTTAGCCAAAGTAGTAGCATCAATCCCCCTCAAACGGATGGGCGTCTGCAGAGGTGTCATCGGAAATCCACAACGTTTAGCAAAATCCAAGTCCATTAGATTTAGGGCTGCCCCCGAATCCACAAAAGCCTTGGCAGAAAATGTGGACAGGGAGCAGATCAGAGTAATAGCAAGAAGAAACTTAGGTTGAACACCACCAACAGAAAACGTGTGTGCAAAGCGTTTGTCTCGTTTAGGACAGACAGAAATAATATGCGAGGCATCTCCACAGAAAAAACACAACTTATTACGCCTTCTGAACTCCTGACGCTGCTCTCTGGACAAAACTCTATCACATTGCACAGGTTCAGACATTTGTTCAACAGTTGGCAACACCTCTCATGCAGTTTTGCGTTCGCGCAAACGCCGATCAACCTGAATGGCTAATGACATAGAATCTTCCAGACCAGAGGGAACAGGAAATCCCACCATAGTATCTTTTACGGCTTCTGACAAACCCTTCCGAAAGAGAGCAGCCAAGGCATTATCATTCCAAGTAGTAAGTACCGCCCACTTTCGGAATTTTTGACAGTACAATTCTGCAGAATCTCGACCCTGATTCAATGCCAGCAGGGTCTTTTCAGCCTGATCAATGGCATTAGGTTCGTCATACAACAACCCCAAGGCTTGAAAGAATGTGTTCACATTAGTCAGAATAGGATCATCTGGTTTCAAAGAAAATGCCCAATCCTGGGGATCGCCACGCAGCAAAGAGATGACAATTTAAACCTGCTGCACGGAGCTCCCTGACGAGTTAGGCTTCAAGGCAAAAAATAATTTACAATTATTTTTGAAATTCAAAAATTTAGACCGATCACCACAAAATACATCAGGTGTAGGAATCTTTGGTTCAGCAGCATGTGAATGAGCAAGGTAGGCGGAAATTCCCCGCACTTCCGCAGCGAGCTGCTCCACACAATCAGACAATTGCTTTATCTCCATTGAGAGAAAAGAAAATTCCCCTTACGGCCTCAGAGATATAGAGGAAAAAATATACACACTTTTTTTTTTTTTTTGCAATTCTTTCCTGCTATTGAGTACCCTAGGATCTGCGGTCAGGCGGGTGATTCTGTTATGAATAAGTGACCGTAGGAGGCAGACACAAAAAATAGAAGCTACGTCCAGAAAACCAGAGGAGCTGGCAACTATCCGATTGCAGACCCCTGAACCTATCAACACAACTAGCAGTAGCCGTGGGGGGTACCTACGGTGCCCTAGACCCCTCGAACACAGCCGGAGGACTATATAGCCTAAAGATAGAAAGGGAAATCTAAACTGCCCCAGAGCAGACCCCAAAGTAAAAGGCAGCCCCCAACATATAATGACAGTGAAGCAAGATGAAAAAACACTGACACAGATAGATAGGCTGAGCAAATGTTGGGGCCCAATCTAATCTAAAAAGGAAAAGCTGCTGTCTGCAATCGGCAAAAAACCCTATAAAAAACATAGGCCAGCAAGCTGAAATGGAAAAAGACCCTGAAGCAACTAAGCTTCAAAACTAAATCAGCACTCTGGTATTTTCAGAAGACAGAGCTAAGGAGTTCAACTCACCCCAGCAGGGAATGGCTGAAATCCAGAAAAAACAAAGCAAGGCACAAATGCAAAAGGCCAGGAGGAAAACTTAGCTTTAGTAGAGCAGGAATTCAGACTGGACTCCAAGGATACCACAGAGAAATCACCCGCAGGGAGGAATGGGCGTATGCAGCCTTATATCCAGTCTGTGACTCCACTCAGCCAGTCATCATCATTAATCTCAGGTGTCTGATAATCAGACTCACTACCTCTCCTTACCAGAAGAGGGAATTCCTCGGGCCTCAGTGATGAAGGGGAAAATGAACTCACAACAGGGCATACTCAGATTGGGCCAGGGTTACTAGTGGGGTACCACAGGGTTCTGTATTGGGCCCCCTACTATTTAATATATTTATTAATGATCTAGTGGATGGCTTACACAGTAAAATATCAGTATTGGCAGATGATACAAAACTATGTAAGGTAGTTAACATAAAGGAGGACAGTTTGCAACTACAGACAGATCTGAGTAAATTGGAGAATTGGGCTGAAAAATGGCAAATGAGGTTTAACACAGATAAGTGTAAGGTTATGCACATGGGAAGGAGAAACAGATGCTACAATTACTTACTAAATGGGAAACTGCTGGGGAAATCAGACATGGAAAAAGACTTAGGCATCTTAGTCAATAAGAAGCTAAATTGGAGTGCCCAGTGTCAGGCAGCTGCCACCAAAGCAAATAGGGTCATAGGATGCATTAGAAGAGGTCTGGGGACACGAGATGAAAACATAATTCTCCCTCTGTACAAATCACTCGTCAGACCACACTTGGAGTATTGTGTGCAATTTTGGACGCCAGTGCTCAATAAAGACATTAATGAACTTGAAAGGGTTCAAAGGCGGGCTACTAAAATGATAAATGGAGTTGGTTCACTACAATACCCAGAAAGGTTATCAAAATTAGGTCTATTTACTCTAGAAAAGAGAAGACTTAGGGGAGACTTAATATATATGTACAAGTATATCAGAGGGCAATACAGATATCTCTCCAATGAACTGTTTGTACCAAGGACTGTGACAAGAACAAGGGGGCATTCTCTTCGTTTGGAGGAAAGACAATTTCTGCACCAGCATAGAAGAGGGTTCTTCACGGTAAGAGCAGTGAGGCTCTGGAATTCTCTTCCTGAGGAAGTGGTGATGGCCAACTCACTGAATGAATTTAAGAAAGGAATGGATGCTTTTCTTGTGAGTAACAGTATAGAAGGTTACGAATAACAGAATATTATAGGTAGATGGCTGACCTAGCTTAGGGGAAGGAATTTTTTTCCCTATGGAGAAAATTGGCTACTACACTGTGGGGTTTTTGCCTTCCCCAGGATCAACAATGCAGAACAGCTGCACTAAAAATAGGCTGAACTAGATGGACATAAGGTCTTCCTTCAGCCTTCAAAACTATGTTACTATGTTACTATCTTGAATAGTCACTCCTGTTATATCTTCACAAACATTAATAAATTTAATCAAAGGCTCCATTACCATTATGAACAATAAAGGTGAGAGTGGGCAGCTCTGCCTTGTCCCATTGCGTATAGCATATCATATGGTGAGGGAGTTATTGAGTTTAATTTTAGCTGATGGGTGGGAATACATTTGCAGTATGGCCATTGTCAAAATAGGGGGAAAATTAAAGCAATGTAGAGTTTCTTGTAGGAAAATCCAATCCACTCTATTAAAAGCCTTCTCCGCATCAGTACCTAGTAGCATCAATGGGAGACTATGAAGTTTAGAATATTGCAACAAGTGAAGGACTCGCCAGGTATTATCCTTTCCATCTCTTCCCTTTACAAATCCTGTCTGGTCTGGTGAAATCAGACTAGGCAAATATTCTGCTATACGTTTTGCAAGTAAGCTAGCGTATGTTTTAAGGTCATTGAGTAGAGATATTGGTCTATAATTACTACATTGTTCTGGATCTTTGCATTCTTTATGTATAAGAGAGATATGAGCTTCTAATGTTTGAGAAGGGAAAGGACTGCCTTGGAGTATCTCATTGCACAGTTTGAGAAAATGAGGTTCAAGGGTCTCCGAAAATGACTTGTAGTATATAATGGGGAAGCCATCCGGGCCCGGGGCTTTTCCAGCGAGGCTGTTCGACAGAGTGGATCGGACCTCGATTATGGTGAAGGGCTTAGAGAGGGCCGTTTGTTGCTCCGGTGAGAGTTTAAGTAAGTTAAGACTGGATAGAAATAGTTGAATTTCTGTACGCTTCTTTTCTTTGTCTAATCCAGTTTTATTTGGGTGTAAATTATAGAGGTTTGAGTAATACTTTAAAAATTCTGATGAAATCAGATCGATGTCTGATGGGTAGAGTTGAGCGATACGTCCGATACTTCAAAGTATCGGATCGGAATGGATCGGCCGATCTTAAAAAAAAGTATCGGTATCGCCGATTCCGATACCGGAAGTCCCATTCAAGTCTATGGGACTTCCGGTATCGGAATAAGAAAAACCCTATTTTTGCCTTGTACAGCCTCTCTGGGGTCTGTAGGGCCTTTCGGGGGGCTGTGCCGGCCTGCCAGGGGGTCTGTGCAGGCTCCGGTGGTCTGTGCCGGCCTGCCGGGGGGCTGTGCAGGCTCCGGTGGGCTGTGCCGGCCTGCCGGGGGGCTGTGCCGGCCTGCCAGGGGGTCTGTGCAGGCTCCGGTGGTCTGTGCCGGCCTGCCAGGGGGTCTGTGCAGGCTCCGGTGGTCTGTGCCGGCCTGCCGGGGGGCTGTGCCGGCCTGCCGGGGGGCTGTGCAGGCTTCGGGGGTCTGTGCAGGCATCGTCCAATGGGACTACAAGTCCCATCGGGCGATGCCTGCTACCATGACAGTGATTGACACATTAGCCAATGATGGGACAGTAGTAGTCCCATCATCCGGCTAATGTGTTGAATGTAAAAAAAAAAATTACATGCTACATACATGCTACATACAGTACATACAACATGCATACTACATACATGCTACATTCATACTACATACTACATACATGCTACATTCATACTACATATATACTACATGCATGCAACATGCATACTACATATATACTACATGCAACATACATACTACATATATACTACATGCATGCAACATGCATACTACATATATACTACATGCAACATGCATACTACATATATACTACATGCTACATACATACTACATATATACTACATATATACTACATGCATGCTACATACATACTGCATGCTACATACATACTACATGCTACATACATACCACATATATACTACATACATACTACATACATACTACATGCATGCTACATACATACCACATACATACTACATGCATGCTACATACATACTACATGCTACACACATACTACATATATACTACATGCATGCTACATACATACTACATGCTACATACATACTACATATATACTACATACATACTACATACAATACATTCATACAATACATACATAGACATACAGTACATATAACATAGAGTAACATACTTACCAATACTTGTCACATTGTTCCCCGAAGCCATTGTCTTTTACGGAATAAATATTAACATAACAAACCACAAAAATACTCACCCACGATCCGAAGCAGTCCACGAGTGTGTCCCACGACGATCTTGGGTAGAGAACTGCAGCATCAGCTGATGCTGCCGTTCTCTACGGGCTGCAGGAATCCAATGACGGAAGGTAGGTATCCTTCCGCACTGTATTCCTCCGCCACTTAAAAAAAAAAAGTCCCTAGTCTCACTTTATGCCATTGCTGTGTGGGAAGCGTGACACTTGCTGACTTAAGAGTATGTTGTTTAGACTCCATAGGACAAAATATGAGTGTGTGAGTCTATCATCCGCATAGCTACCATAGTTGACCCAGGGAAGAGGAAGGGGAGAGCTGTTAAGGTGAGGATAGGATGATTGCCCAAGGGCAATATGGACAGATAAAGTGCCCAAATATATATAAACGTACTTAACAATAACAGTAACCATTTTAAAATAGAACAATAAACATTAGGAAGAAAGCAGTGTTGCCTCTTCTGTGGGTTCCCCATTAGGTCGTCCATCTCTGGACCCGTGTTGTCACCTCCATCCGCAGGCCCAGCAAGGAAGGACCCAAGTGGGCCCCACGGGTGGAGAGGCCAACCAATTTTCAATGGACAAAGCACAAAACAAATGTAGAGCATGTTCAAACAGGCTGGGCCTACTAGCAATGAACTACATCCCTGTAGGTCTCTACTTGGATAGAGAGAGTGGAGACAGTTAATAATAAAAATAAAAAACAACAGGGAAGTTAAAGATAGTGAGTCTTCGATCGATGAGGACCCCACAGGTTGGCTAGGCCGACGAAAAAGATGTATTCGATCAGAGCCAGTCCAGAGAACTGTTCCTTGTATCAACCAATCTCTTCATCCAGGGTTACTTGTTGAGGTTTCGCTGGTTTGCTCTTGAATCACTTGGTTTTAGAGGACTGAACCATGCTCCAAGGCGATGATTGGGGCAGGAGGTTTAGCGAGGATGTTAGGTGAGATGTTTCCAAATCTGGGTATTTTTCCAGGATGATCCCCAACTTCTTACAGATCTCCTGGATCTTTGACAAGGTTCTTGCCTGGAAGTGCCAGTCTTTGGCTGTTATAGCAATGCCGAAAGGGTAGAGCCATCGATATTGGTACTGATTGTGGCATAAGGCATCTGTGAAGGGTTTCAATAGACGCCTCTTGTTGAGCATTGACGCCGCCATGTCCTGGAAGATCGAGATCACTGCTCCCTCATATACAATGTCTTCTGCTGACTTAGGCCTTGGTTTTCGTGATCTGTGGGCTCTCACTATTTCAATGTGAGAGCTATCATCTTGGGACAGAATTTTGGTAAATATTTCTATCAGGGCCAGAGACAGTGCCTCAGCTGCTACCGATTCAGGTATGCCTTTTATCACAGATTATTCCGTCTCTCTCTATTTTCGTGGTATTCGAGGATGGAATATATTTGGTTTATGTGACCTTCATGGCCTTGGGAGCATGTTATGACGGCATTGGTTTGTTGGATTAAGGCGGTATTAGATGTTTCGAGGGTGTCCAACTCTATGACCTATCTGTAAAATTTCTTGCATAATAACAGTCAAGTCCTTAACAACCGGTTCCAAGGACTTGGCAAGAATCCTTTTAATAAAGGACCGTGAAATGGGGTTATTGCTAGAGGATCTACAATCTTCCACTCCGCTCTCCATTTCTGAATCAGAGTCCTCCCTGGATTGCTGGTCCGTAGCCATGGAAGGCATAGGTTTGGTTGTAGAGGTTTTTGCCTGTTTTTTATTGAGAAACTTGTTCATGCCTGTTTGGGTGAGTGAGGCACTAGATCCGGAGGTGGCCCCCGATGCTTTGCTGCCTATTTTGACCATTATAAGGTGAGCAGGTTCAGTCCTAAGAAGTAGCTATTATGGCATCATTCGTGTCTCCCCATGTATAGAGTTAGATGAAGAGAAAAAAAATAGCCTTTTAATATATAGGAGAGAAACAAGAGAAGAAAAATAAAGTGTCTTTACTTATTTATGAAACGTTTTAAAGCAAGTGCTTGAAAGGCCACTAGGTGTCGCCTTAGTTCAAGTAATAGGTCTGGTTAGTGGGTTACTCAGCAAATTCTGTCTTATTGTTATCCTGAAACCCACATAAAAATCTCCAGACACTGCAATTCAATGATAGTGAGTGTTCAAAGATATCATCTGAGGGGAATGACTTGCCCTCCCTCTGTGTGAAAGTCACTGCAAAGTTGCTCCAGTGGTTTTAATCTTGTTTCTCCCCCCACTCTTCTCTCACCTCCCCTCTCCATGCACCCCACAGCCTCTCCTTTTTGTGACTCTCGTATCTCCCTCACTATTGTAAGTGCTTCTGAGAGGTCTCTTATTTGTCACCCCGATCACGGACCAGCAGCAGGTCTCCCCTCCATATCCTCTGTGGTCAAGTGTGCAATCCAATATGGCGCCGGCCGGAGGTGCAGCCGCAGATCTCGAATGGGTACGGCAGGTAGAGGGGGAGGGATCCAGGAGTTCCATGGGGTTCATACCTCTGTGGAGATCATTGCAGTCTTTGCACCGTCATTTGGAGCTGGAGTCCCGTTTAGGAAGATGGTGCCCGTCTTCGCCCTGTCACAGCCATGAGGTCAGTCTCACAGCCCCGTCCAGGCGACAGAAGTCTCTCTGTGATTCAGGGTTTTTGCTAAAGTTCACTGAGGGGCTTCAACTGAGTCAGAGGGTCTGCTTGAGGGATTGGGTCTGCTTTTTTCTTAATTTGCGCCAAGTTGTCCAGGAGCTCACTCAGAGCATGTCTTTCTCCTAGCGCAGCATGCCACGCTCCCTCATGGAATCTCATCTTTCCCCGCATCACGTGGACCAGGCGAGAGGCCCGAATCTATAAATGGAAAAGTGAACAGCTCTTCAGAGTGTCCGAGTGTGGGATCAGTTGTCTCAGGGCACTCAGCATGGAGGGAGGAAAGAGGATCACGCGGTCCAGATTCACGGCTTCTCGGACGACTTGACCGTGTGTAAGACAGGGTGCTGGTGGTGGTGGCCATGTATCTGGAAGTATTATCCGCTATCCAACCAACAAACTTTTCACACTGCGCTGGCTTCAATAGTGTTGTCTTGCTGCGGTCCCCTTGGACTTCAGACACTAAGGTCCAGCGAGAAGATGTAGGTGTTTTCTGTGGCCTAATTTCAGCTTGCCCACGGCCTTGGCCTCGGCATGCACCATCACCATCACGTCGACTTCCCTGTCCCTTGCCACGCGCCTTGACAATTGTAAATGGACTAGAATATTTCACACGTTCACTACAAATGGCTGAATTGGGAACGAACTTGTATGTGATACGTGTGCGGGAAAACCACACTTTAAACTATCTGGACTGTAGTTAAAAATGTTTTTTTTGGTTCTCAAATTGGTGTCAATAAGTACCGTTACAGACAGCAAAAACTCTAGAATATGTTGGACCAAAATGGCCAAATTTTTTGCACAGATAGATGAGGCCTATCATGGAGATACCACACTGCCAAATATGTGGCCTGTTTCTTTTTAACCCCTTTCTGACATCCGACGTACTATCCCGTCCATGGGACCCGGGCCCCTATGCCCATGGACGGGATAGTACGTCTACCGCGATCAGCGGCGCCCACGTGGTGAGCGCCGCTAATCGCGGCCGGGTGTCAGCTGATTATCACAGCTGACACCCGGCACAATGTGTCAGGGGCGGTAACGGACCGCCCCTGACACGTTAACTCCTTGCACACCGCGATCAAACATGATCGCGGTGTACCGGGGGTTAAAGGGAAGCATCGGCAGGGAGGGGGCTCCCTCCGTGCTTCCCTGAGCCCCCCACGGCAGCGCAATGTGCAGCGCTGCTGCAGGGGGCTCCTTTCCTGCAGGCCCCCGAATCCAAGATGGCGACGGGGGCCTGCAGGAAGCTGGCTTCCTCAGTGCCTGCAAAGCGCAGGCATGAGGAAGCCTTCTGCACTGCCTGTGACAGATTGCTGATCTGTCACAGTGATCTGTGATGTGACAGATCAGCGATCTGTCACAGGACAGTGAAGTCCCACCTGGGACTATTTAATAAAATTAAAAAAAAAATAAAAAAAGTGTTAAAATAAATTTTAAAAAATCGCCAAATAAATTAGAAAAAAAAAAAAATATTCCCCCAAATAAATCCATTTTTTGGAAATAAAAAAACCCAAAACAATAAAAGTACACATATTAGGTATCGCCGCGTCAGTAACGACCCGCCCTATAAAACTGTCCCATTAGTTAACCCCGTTAGCGAACCCCTTAAAAAATAAAAATAAAAAAACGAAGCAAAAAATAATGATTTATCATACCGCCAAACAAAAAGTGTAATAACGCGCGATCAAAAAGACGCCTATAAATATCCATGGTACCGCTGAAAACGTCATCTTGTCCCGCAAAAAACGAGCCGCCGCCATACAGCATCATCAGCGAAAAAATTAAAAAGTTATAGCTCGCAGAATAAAGCGATGCAAAAATAATTATTTTTTATATAAAATAGTTTTCATTGCATAAAACCGACAAAACATAAAAAAACGACCTAAATGAGGTATCGCTGTAACAGTACTGACCCGAAGAATAAAACTGCTTTATCAATTTTATCGCACGCGGAACGGTGTAAACGCACCCCCCCAAAAGAAATTCATGAAACGCTGGTTTTTGTTCATTCTGCGTCGCAAAAATCGGAATAAAAAGCGATCAAAAAGTGTCACGTGCCCGAAAATGGTACCAATAAAAACATCAACTCGTCCCGCAAAAAATAAGACCTCATATGACTCGGTGGGTCAAAATACGGAAAAATTATAGCTCTCAATATGTGGTGATGCAAAAACTATTTTTACAATAAAAAGCGTATTTTAGCGTGTGACAGCTGCCAAATATAAAAACCGCCATAAATAGTAAATCAAACCCCCCGTTATCACCCCCTTAGTTAGGGAAAAATAATAAAATAAAAAAAATGCATTTATTTCCATTTTTCCATTAGGGTTAGGGCTAGGGTTAGGGCTTGGGTTAGGGTTATGGCTGAGATTAGGGTTAAGGGTGTGTTGGGGTTCGGGTTGGAGTTAGAATTGGGGGTTTCCACTGTTTGGGCACATCAGGGGCTCTCCAAATGCAACATGGCGTCTGATCTCAATTCCAGCCAATTCTGAGTTGAAAAAGTCAAATGGTGCTCCTTCCCTTCCAAGCTCTGCCATGCGCCCAAACAGTACTTTACCCCCACATGTAGGGTATCAGCCTACTCAGTTCAAATTGCAAAACAATTTTTGGGGTCCAATTTCTCCTGTTACCCTTAGGAAAATAAAAAATTGGGGGCAAAAATATCATTTTTGTGGAAAAAAATGATTTTTTTATTTTCACGTCCCAGCGTTATAAGCTTCTGTGAAGCACTTGGGGGGTTCAAAGTGCTCACCACACATCTAGATAAGTTCCGTGGGTGGTCTAGTGTCCAAAATGGGGTCACTTGTGGGGAGTTTCAATAGTTTAGGTACATCAGGGACTCTCCAAACGCACATGACACCCGCAGACCATTCCATCAAAGTCTGCATTCCAAAACGTCACTACTTCCCTTCCGAGCCCTGACGTGTGTCCACACAGTAGTTTTCTCCCACATATGGGGTGTCAGCGTACTCATGACAAATTGGACAACAACTTTTGGGGTCCAATTTCTCCTGTTACCCTTGGGAAAATGAAAAAATTGGGGACTAATTGATCATGTTTGTGGAAAAAATACGATTTTTTTATTTTCATGCCCGGGCATTATAAACTTCTGTGAAGCCCTTGGGGGTTCAAAGTGCTCACCACACATCTAGATAAGTTCCTTAGGGGGTCTCGTTTCCAAAATGGGGTCATTTGTGGGGGGTTTCCACTGTTTGGGTACATTAGGGGCTCTCTAAAGGCAACATGACACCCGCAGAACATTCCCTCAAAGTCTGCATTCCAAAACGTCACTACTTCCCTTCCGAGCCCGACGTGTGTCCATACAGTAGTTTTCTCCCACATATGGGCGTCAGCGTACTCAGGACAAATTGGACAACAACTTTTGGGGTTCAATTTCTCCTGTTACCCTTGGGAAAATAAAAAAATTGGGGACTAATTGATCATGTTTGTGGAAAAAATACGATTTTTTTATTTTCATGCCCGGGCATTATAAACTTCTGTGAAGCCCTTGGGGGTTCAAAGTGCTCACCACACATCTAGATAAGTTCCTTAGGGGGTCTCGTTTCCAAAATGGGGTCATTTGTGGGGGGTTTCCACTGTTTAGGTACATTAGGGGCCCTCCAAAGGCAACATGACACACACAGAACATTCCCTCAAAGTCTGCATTCCAAAATGTCACTACTTCCCTTCCGAGCCCCGACGTGTGTCCATAAGGTAGTTTTCTCCAACATATGGGGCGTCAGCGTACTCAGGACAAATTGGACAACAACTTTTGGGGTTCAATTTCTCCTGTTACCCTTGGGATAATTGGGGACTAATTGATCATATTTGTGGAAAAAATACGATTTTTTTTTTATTTTCATGCCCGGGCATTATAAACTTCTGTGAAGCCTTTGGGGGTTCAAAGTGCTCACCACACATCTATATAAGTTCCTTAGGGGGTCTAGTTTTCAAAATGGGGTCATTTGTGGGGGGTTTCCACTGTTTAGGTACATTAGGGGCTCTCCAAAGGCAACATGACACCCGCAGACCATTCCATCAAAGTCTGCATTCCAAAACGTCACTACTTCCCTTCCGAGCCCCGACGTGTGCCCATACAGTAGTTTTCTCCCACATATGGGGTATCAGCATACTCAGGACAAATTGGACAACTTTTGGGGTCCAATTTCTCCTGGTACTCTTGGGAAAATAAAAAAATGGTGACTAAAAGATCATGTTTGTGGAAAAAATACGAATTTTTTATTTTCACGCCCGGGCGTTATAAACTTCAGTGAAGCACTGGGGGGTTCAAAGTGCTCACCACACATCTAGATAAGTTCCTTAGGGGGTCTAGTTTCCAAAATGGTGTCATTTGTGGGGGGTTTCCACTGTTTTGGTACATCAGGGGTTTTCCAATCGCGACATGATGTCCGATCTCAATTCCAGCCAAAAACGTCAAATGGCGCTGCTTCCCTTCCGAGCTCTGCCATGCGCCCAAATAGTGGTTTACCCCCACATGTGGGGTATCAGCGTACTCAGGACAAATTGGACAATAACTTTTAGGGTCCTGTTACCCTTGGGAAAATAAAAATTGGGGTGAAAAGATCATTTTTGTGGAAAAAATATGATTTTTTAATTGTACCGCTGTACGTTATAAACTTCTGTAAAGCCCTTGTGGGTTCAAAGTTCTCACCACATATCTAGATAAGTTCCTTGGGGGGTCTAGTTTCCAAAATGGGGTCACTTGTGTGGGGTTTCCACTGTTTAGGTACATCAGGGACTCTCCAAACGTGACATCAGGGACTCTCCAAACGTGACATGGCGTCCGATCTGAATTCCAGCCAATTTTGCATTGAAAAAGTCAAACGGCGCTCCTTCTATTCTGAGCTCTGCCATGCGCCGAAACAGTCGTTCCCCCCCACATATAAGGTATCAGCGTACTCAGGACAAATTGTACAATAACTTTTGCAGTCCAATTTTTCCTGTTACCCTTGGTAAAATAAAAAAAAATTGAACCTGAAGTATTTTTTTTAAATATTCAAAAAAATTCCTATGACGCACCTAAAGGGTTAATAAACTTCTTGAATGTGGTTTTGAGCACCTTAAGGGGTGCAGTTTTTAGAATGGTGTCACTTTTGGGTATTTTCTATCATATAGACCCCTCAAAGTGGCTTCAAATGTGATGTGGTCCTAAAAATAAAATGGTGTTGTAAAAATGAGAAATCACTTGTCAACTTTTAACCCTTATAACTTCCTAACAAAAAAAATTTTGGTTCCAAAATTGTGCTGATGTAAAGTAAACATGTGGGAAATGTTAGTTATCAATTTTTTTGTGTGCCGTATCTCTGTGATTTAAGGGCATAAAAATTCAAAGTTGGAAAATTGCGAAATTTTCAAAATTTTCGCCAAATTTCCATTTTTCTCACAAACGCAAGTTATTTGAATGCAATTTTACCACTAACATGAAGTACAATATGTCACGAGAAAACAATGTCAGAATCACCGTGATCCATTTAAGCGTTCCGGAGTTATGACCTCATAAATGTACGGTGGTCAGAATTGTAAAAATTGGCCCGGTCATGAACGTGCAAACCACCCTTGGCGGTGAAGGGGTTAAAATGCAAAATAGTGTTGCAAATAACTAGAGTGACAGACAGGAAAATACTGGAATACCGGCCTAAAATGGCCAAACTTGGACCACGCAGATATATGAGGCCTGGCATGGAGATACCACACTGCCAAATATGTGGCCTGTTTTTTAAAAAAAATGCAAATATTGCTGTATATAACTAGAGTGACAGACGGCAAAAAAAAACCACACTGTAAAATATGTGGCCTGTATGTATTTTTTGGGGGGTTCAATAAAATCGTGTCAAGAAATTGTGTAAGGCTTGCTTCACGCTAGCGTATGGCACAGCTGCGGAGGGATGCAGACTTCCTCTGTGAAGCTCCGCCCACTACTGCACCTCCTCCGGTCAGCTCCGCCTATGTCAGCATGCGGTCTGCATTCCCTATCTTTAGCATTGGGTACGCAGGCCATGCCGATGTATGTGGATGCCTCCTCATGCGTCGTTTTGACGGTGCAGCGACCTGCGCCGAACGCAGCGTGTTGCATTTTGTTGCGGTTGCCGCACCATCAAAACGACGTATGCGGAGGCATCTGCATACATCGACATGGCCAGCGTACCCAATGCTAAAGATAGGGTACGCAGGCTGCATGCCGATGTAGGTGGAGCTGACCGGAGGAGGTGCAGCAGTGGGCGGAGCTTCCCCGAGGAAGTCCGCATCTCTCTGCAGCTCTGCCATACGCTAGTGTGAAACTAGCCTTAGACACTCAAAAAAATTTCTACTCTACCGTACCACATAAAAATGAAAGATTTCTCTGCGCACTCAAAAGTGATTTTTGGGACCCCTTTAAAATTGCTGGATTTTTATGCTGTGCTAGGAAAAGGATCTGGCTGTATTGTGCAGTGTCAAAAAGCTAATGGAGATTAAAAAAAAAAAAAAGGACTATGGAAGCTTTGCAATAAAATAATCTCTATTAACCTGGCAAAAAAATTTTTCCTAGCCAATTATACCTGTGGCTAGTTATATACGGTCAATATATGCTATTGGTAGTAGCAGCAGCCAGTAATGGAATGGACCCTCTTGATGTATGCAATGATATCTATAAACATATACAGTGGCTGCAGGCCTTGCACTGATACTGCATGTATAGAGCGACATACACTCCCCTGCCTACCTAACACTGCAACCTATATACTCCGGAATTAGTCCTTAGAAGGACTGTTGGTTTAGCTGGATTTCATAGAATCATAGAATCGTAGAGTTGGAAGGGACCTCCTGGGCCATCTGCTCCAACCCCCTGCTCAAAGCAGGATTCGCTAAATCATCCCAGTCAGATGTCTGTCCAGCCTCTGTTTGAAGACTTCCATTGAAGGAGAACTCACCACTTCTCGTGGTAGCTTGTTCCACTCATTGATCACTCTAACTGTCAAAAATTTTTTTCTAATATCTAATCTGTGTCTCCTCCCATTCAGTTTCATCCCATTGCTTCTAGTCTTTCCTTGTGCAAATGAGAATAAAGTTGATCCTTCTACAATGTGACAGCCCTTTAGATATTTGTAGACAGCTATTAAGTCTCCTCTCAGTCTTCTCTTTTGCAAACTAAACAATCCCAAATCCTGCAATCTTTCCTCATAAGACAGGGTTTGCAGACCGGTCACCATTCTGGTTGCTTTTTTCTGAACTTGCTCCAGTTTGTTGATGTCTTTTTTAAAATGTGGTGCCCAAAACTGGACACAATATTCCAGATGAGGTCTGACCAAAGAGGAGTAGAGGGAAATAATGACTTCACGTGATCTAGACTGTATGCTTCTGTTAATACATCCTAGAATTGCATTTGCCTTTTTTGCTGCTGCATCACACTGCTGACTCATATTCAGTCTGTGATCTATTAGTATACCCAAGTCTTTTTCACATGTGCTGTTGCTTAGCCCTATTCCTCCCATTCTGTATATGCTTTTTTCATTTTTATTGCCCAGATGTAGTACTTTGCATTTTTGAGTACTTTAGGATGGTAGACCCCACACTGACTAATAAATCCCCAAATCTGATTATTAGAGTTGAGCGAAACGGGTCGAAAAATTTCAAAAGTCGCCGACTTTTGGCAAAGTCGGGTTTCATGAAACGAAACCCGACCCTAGGATGAGGTCGGCGACTTACGCGCCAAAGTCGCGTTTCATAAGTTTGCTTTGCGCTCTTTTTCAGCCAATCAGAATCCACGGACACTGTGGGCAACGTGATGACATAGGCAGGGGTCACCATCATCTTTCAGAAGGGCATGCAAGTGATTGGCTTGCTTTGGTGGGCGTCACAGGGGGTATAAAAGGGCGTGCACGCCGACCGCCATCTTCTGCCGATCTTAGCATAGGGAGAGGTTGCTGCTGATTCTGTAGGGAGAGCGTTAGGCAGGGAAGAAGAAACAAAAACTGCTTCTGCTGCTAGCGATTTTGCCTGTACAACACACCATTCACTGTGTGTGCAGTGCAAGGGGAGGCTATATTTTGGTGGATCAGCGGTGTTGGTTGTTAGGCTGCCTTCTAAGGCTTCCTGACGGCTGCATTGCTGTTTACGCACTGCTCTGCAAACTGCTTTTTTAAAAGCAATCCAAATTTTTTTTTTTTTGTCCTGCTGAGGTACTGAGCGTGCATTTTTTCACACCATACAGCGGTGTATGCTCCTCACATAGTACCGTGTAACGGCTGTTACCACAGCCACAGTGAAGCTATCTGTGTGTCACTCTGTGAGAATAAGTCGAGGACATGTTCCGTTCTTACAGACCTGCACCTTCTAGTTTTGTCTAGCTTTCAAACAGTTAAATATATTTGCTGTTTGATCCCATTCAAAACTATAGAGAGACAGCATGTGTCAGTCCGTATACTTAAAAAACACGGAGCTTGACAATTTTACGTACACCGGACAGCCGTGTACGTGCACGCTCCTCTCAGTACCATGTAACGGCTGTTATCATGGCCACAGTGAAGCTGTGTGTCACTGTGGAAGGATAAGTGGAGGACTTGTTCCATTCTTACAGACCTACACTCTAGAGAGATTCCTATTCTGCCCAATTCTATATTCACCCTGTAGTTTGTGATACACTAGCCAATTTCTGCCTGTGACATAGCGCTGTGATATTCAGTGGGCCTCACACAATCCAAAAGTGTCCAGTGTCCACTAGTGTGTGCAGAAATTCAAAATCTCTGTGATCCTGTAGTCACTTTTTTCACACCTGTGCCATCGAGCCTGTGACAGAGCGCTCTGATATTCAGTGGGCCTCACACAATCCATAAGTGTCCAGTGTCCACAAGTGTGCAGAAATTCAAAATCTCTGTGATCCTGTAGTCACTTTTTTCACACCTGTGCCATCGAGCCTGTGACAGAGCGCTCTGATATTCAGTGGGCCTCACACAATCCATAAGTGTCCAGTGTCCACAAGTGTGTGCAGAAATTCAAAATCTCCCCTGTCCTATAGACACCTTGTACCTTGTTTTACATTACTATATAGTTTGTTGGATTTTGTCTACATTTCTACCAAAAATGAGGAAGGCTGGTGGAAGAGGCCGTGGAATTGGGCGGGGGTTGGCAGCTGGTAATGATGGTGTTGGTGGTGGATCTGATGGTAGTGGCAAAAGCAAAATAGGACTGAATGCAGGAGGTGTTGAGCCTGCGTCATCATCTGGCTCCACAAGGCCTCGAAGGCTTACTTTTCTAGGAGTTGGCAAACCGCTTTTAAAGCCAGAGGTGCAGGAAAAAGTTTTGTCTTACATTGCTGACTCAGCCTCCAGCTCTATCGCCTCCTCTTCTGAAGTTGTAAAAAGTAAAAGCACTGAGTCGTCATTGGAGGCTCATGTTCATGAACCACACCTTTCCTTGTGTCCTTCACCCCAACCAAGATTGAAGGATGACGCAGGCCATACTACTGATTACTCCATGGAAACAGAAAGCAAAAAACACAAATATCCTGAACTAAAAGTAAAAAATATACTGCAAATAATGCATAAAGGTAATAATAATAATAAGGGTATTTAGTAAACATAATTTTGATCAAAATTATGTACAAGCCATCCCGCCACGTCACGGCAACCCTTGTGGGACAGTCCCTACTCTAGTATTTAAAACCTTATCACTTGCCAAGTGGCGTGAATGTGAATAAGGGTCGAGCGGCTGAACCACTTGTAACAGCTTAGGCCAGACTGGATGGCTTTCCCAGCTCAGAAAAAGGGCGGTCACACCCCTATATGCACTGAATGCACAATGAAATGAACAAAAAACAAATCTGAACTGAGACAAGTAAGTTAATGTGTATGCACAATGTAAGTGCATTTTAACACATGACCATTAACCAGAGAAAACAGAAAGCAAAAAACACAAATATCCTGAACTAAAAGTAAAAAATATACTGCAAATACTAGAGTAGGGACTGTCCCACAAGGGTTGCCGTGACGTGGCGGGATGGCTTGTACATTATTTTGATCAAAATTATGTTTACTAAATACCCTTATTATTATTACCTTTATGCATTATTTGCAGTATATTTTTTACTTTTAGTTCAGGATATTTGTGTTTTTTGCTTTTTGTTTTCTCTGGTTAATGGTCATGTGTTAAAATGCACTTACATTGTGCATACACATTAACTTACTTGTCTCAGTTCAGATTTGTTTTTTATTCATTTCATTGTGCATTCAGTGCATATATGGGTGTGACCGCCCTCTTTCTGAGCTGGGAAAGCCATCCAGTCTGGCCTAAGCTGTTACAAGTGGTTCAGCCGCTCGACCCTTATTCACATTCACGCCACTTGGCAAGTGATAAGGTTTTAAATACTAGAGTAGGGACTGTCCCACAAGGGTTGCCGTGACGTGGCGGGATGGCTTGTACATTATTTTGATCAAAATTATGTTTACTAAATACCCTTATTATTATTATTACCTTTATGCATTATTTGCAGTATATTTTTTACTTTTAGTTCAGGATATTTGTGTTTTTTGCTTTCTGTTTTCTCTGGTTAATGGTCATGTGTTAAAATGCACTTACATTGTGCATACACATTAACTTACTTGTCTCAGTTCAGATTTGTTTTTTGTTTTTTGATTACTCCATGGAGCTGTTTTCACATACCATGCCTGGATTATCAAGTGAAATGGTGAATTACCCAGGCCAAGATGAATCTGACATGGAGTGCACTGATGCACAGCCACTGATAGATGATTCTGCTGGTACATTCACTCAGAGCACTACATTGTCCTCGCAGTGTACAGAGCCAGATTCTGACCCTGATGAGACTCAGGTGCCCCTTCCCGCACACTATACCACCATACACGGTGACACAGAGGAAGGTGCACATGACATTGAAGAGGAGGTGATGGATGACCCAGTTGTTGACCCAGATTGGCATCCATTGGGGGAAGAGGGTGCTGCTTCCAATAGCTCAGATGAGGAGCATCCACAGCAGACATCGACATCGCAACAGCTGTTATCTGGCAGGCACGGAGCACTCCAAAGACAGGTTCCAAAAATCAAAAGAGTTGCTGGACAGCTTGTCCAGAGGGTCAAAAGATCACAGCGTGCTAGGCCGCAAAATGTCTGCCAAAGTAGGAAGAGTGCAGTGTGGCACTTTTTTGAACAAAATCCTCATGATCAGGCCAAGTTTATCTGTAAGAAGTGCGCAAAGACCTTTAGCCGAGGGAAAAATCTGAAAAATTTGAATACCAGTTGCATGCTTAGACATTTAACCAGCATGCACTTGCAAGCGTGGACACAACACCAAACTTCAAGTACCACATGTGCAACTGATCACAAAGAAGGTAGTCAGCAATGCTACATTGTTTCCCCCCCTGTAAGCCCACCAGTCAGCACAGCAGCAAATGTTGAGGTGTCGTTGCAAGGCCACAGTCAGGGAATCCCACTGTTAGATCAACGAAATACTGAATCTAGGCCATCAGAAAGAACACCAAGTCCATCACCATCATCAACCCTCTCTCAGTCCGCCCTGTCCACCGCTACTTCCACCATATGCAGCTCTAAAGTCCAGCTCACCCTCCCAGACGCTATGAGTAGGTCAAGAAAGTACTCAGTCTCTCATCTGCGTACACTGGGTTTGAACGCCCACATTGCCAAACTAATCTCGTTTGAGATGATGCCCTATCGGTTGGTGGAAAGCGCAGCTTTCCGCGAACTCATGGCCTATGCAGTACCACGCTATGACCTACCCAGTCGCCACTTCTCTCGCAAAGCCATCCCAGCCCTCCACTATCATGTGAAAGACCGCATTGTCCATGCACTCAAGCAGTCAGTGAGTGGAAAGGTGCACCTCACAACTGATGCATGGTCCAGTCGGCATGGCCAGGGCCGTTACGTGTCCATCACTGCGCACTGGGTTAATGTGGTGGATGCAGGGTCCACAGGGGACAGCGGTGGTGGGACAGTGCTGCCTAGCCCATGGTATAGTAAACAGTTGGCTGTAGGCGTTCGACCCTCCTCCTCCTCCTCCAGAAGCGAAAGCTCGTCCACAGAGCGCAGTCGTACGAGCACTCCATGTGCAGCTGCCACTGTTGCACACGAGGTGTCCCCCTATCGAGCAGCTAGTGGAAAGAGTCAGCAGGCTGTGTTGCAGATGATGTGTTTGGGCGACAGATACACCACGGAGGTGCTGGCCGAGTACTTTCAGCGACAAACTGAGTCATGGCTGGGCAGTATACATCTTGAGGCAGGCAAGGTAGTTAGTGATAGCAGCCGTAATTTTGTGGCAGCCATAGCCCTTTCAAAACTCAGCCACATACCTTGCTTGGCTCACACCTTGAACCTGGTGGTGCAGTGCTTCCTCAAAAATTATCCGGAGTTAACAGCCCTGCTCCAGAAGGTGCGAAGACTGTGCGCTCACATCCGCCGGTCACCTGTACACTCCATTCGTATGCAGAAGCTGCAGCGATTGCTCCACCTTCCCAACCACCGCCTCATTATCGACATTGCAACAAGGTGGAACTCCACCCTGCACATGGTTGAGCGGCTGTGCGAGCAGAGGCAGGCCATAATGCATTTGTGTGAGGATACATGGCCAGGCACTTTGAGTGCAGACATGGAGTTGACAGGTGTGCAGTGGTCGAAGCTGAAAGACCTCTGTAAAGTCCTTCAGTGTTTTGAGGAATGCACACGGCTGGTAAGCACAGACGACGCCATCCTAAGCATGAGCATCCCACTTATGCGTCTGCTCATGCAAACGTTGACGCACCTTAAGGAGCAGGCGTCTGCAGCCAATGTTGACGAGGAGGGAATCCTTGATGACATTCACCCATTGTCTGCTCAGGGACCTCCTGGACGAGGTGGAGGAAGAAGAGGAGGATGATGATGGGGATGATTACTTAGGGGAGGAGGATGCATCTCGTGGGGCAAGTGAAAATGTTGGCGTGGCAAGGTCTGGTACAGGGTTTGTGCGTGACTGGAGGGATGTGGATTTGCCAGAAAGTGCTCCTCCAACCAGCACTCGCAGTGCATCATTGACACCGGGAACATTGGCCCACATGTCAGATTATGCCT
Source organism: Dendrobates tinctorius (assembly GCF_039654945.1). Classification (NCBI taxonomy): domain Eukaryota; kingdom Metazoa; phylum Chordata; class Amphibia; order Anura; family Dendrobatidae; genus Dendrobates; species Dendrobates tinctorius. The sequence goes on along the minus strand of NW_027361754.1, from coordinate 15,726,256 downwards.
TGCAGATCCTAAAAAGGGACCCCCGCATTGCCAAAATGATGAACGATGACGACTACTGGTTGGCCAGCATCCTGGATCCATGCTATAAAGGCAAATTACAAAACATCATGCCACAGGAGAACCTTGACCTAATATTGGCTAATAAACAAGCAACTCTGGTAAATCGGTTGCTTGAGGCATTCCCAGCACACAGCAGCGGTGATGGTTCTCACACGAGCCGTACGGGCCGGGGGCAGCTTGGCAGAGGTGTTCGTGGTGCACACAGCAGAAGTGGCGTTGGAGACAGGGGTTTCATGACAATGTTGTGGACTGATTTTTCAAGTACCGCTCACACAACTGGTAATACTGCATCGATGGAAAGTGACAGGAGACAGCAGTTGTCAACTATGGTTACAAACTGCTTTTCCTCCCATATCGATGTTCTCCCACACAGGTCATTCCCCTTTGACTATTGGGCCGCTAAACTGGACACCTGGCCTGAATTGGCACAATATGCCTTACAGGAGCTCGCTTGCCCAGCTGCAAGCGTGCTATCGGAAAGAGTCTTCAGTGCAGCTGGATCAATCCTGACAGAAAAAAGGACCCGTCTGTCAACCCAAAATGTGGATGATCTAACCTTCATTAAAATGAGCCATGCATGGGTTTCCAAGGATTTTGTCCCACCTTCCCCTGATGACACATAGGGTGACAGAAAAATGGCATGCTTTGGTCCACCTCTTCCTGGGACTTGACCTATTTCGCCTTTTGCATCAGCTGAATGTCCAACATCAACATATGCCACTTTCTAAAACTCCCTAACTGTGCTGCCTCCCCACCCCATGGCTGGGGTCACCAACTAGCGCACGACACCGTGCGAGTGCCGTTGCCCTGGACAGGTGGGTAGGCCGACTCTTGGGCGCGAGCACTGGCACAGGGTCCCTCATAGTGCGATCAAGTGTCTCTAACGGTGGTGGTGCACACCCACCGTCAGACACACCGCCGTACTATGAGGGGCCCAGTGCCAGTACCGACGCCCACGAGTGGGCCCCCCTGGTTTGGGCAGGGCCCCAGCATTTGCAATCTTTACCTCTCCCTGCTCCTCCGCTGTGTAGTCTGGGCCGTCAAATCCATACTGTGCCTGACACCGTCTGAGCCTGCTTCCTGATGTATAGACATATATTTTGAATGTGTACACTATGCTATCCATACATGTTATCCGGGGATACGGTACCCTTTCTCACCTTTGTGCAATCACGTGTAATCCATACTGGGCCTGAGAACGGCTGGCGAGCTGTTAAGCAAGCTACAGCACCTGTGGTTTGCACACGTAAGTTTTTCATTTTTTCAGGAATGACGGTTAGGCCTAATTCCGGAACTGCGGTTGACCTGCACTTACTGGGAAATCATCGTTCGTGGGTAATAATTGTAATCACAGATCCCCATCACTAACTTTGTTCAGCGGGTTATCTGCACCTGTAAACGACAAACGCTGGCCTTTTCAGTGTAGCGCACATGCAGCCACGGACATGTAAGGGCATGACACACGAGTTGTTGGCCAATCTCATGTGCCAGAGCCTCACGTGTCCCTCTAGTAAGCCGGACTCGGACCGCGGGGCATGACGGAGTCTCATTCGTTAACGGAATTAAGCTTGCAATGTGTGCATCTTTTCTGTAGCTGGCATGGTTGAGGTTTCCCAGGTGGAGTCGAATTAAACCGTAGGCTCCACTCCTGGTGGTGCCCTTCTGGACATTCCTTTAAGGTTCAGCTTTGCAACCATACTGCCCACGTAAAACAAACACTTTGCCTTCATGAACGCTGTTTGGAGGGTCATGACTCGTGGGAATAACGCCGCCCAATCAGTTAACCTGCTAGAGAGATCCTTTGTTGCTCCCAAGCATGACATCACACTCCCTAGGAGGAAGGTAATGCCACTGTGGCGACCGTACTCCTGGGGGCGACACAAGTGCACTGATGCCCAGCCACTGCTCGATGAATCTGCTGGTACATTGACCCAGACCACTACATTCCCCTCACACGCTACACGGCCTGAATCTGACCCTGATGAAACTCAGGTTACCCTTCCCATATACAGTTCCATCTAACACGGTGACAAAGAGGAAGCTGCAGATGAAAGTGCAGGTTTGGCCCACCCGCCATCAGACACACCACCGTACTATCAGGGGCCCTGTGCCAGTGCCGTCGCCAACGAGTGGGCCCCCCCTGCTTGCTCAGGATCACAGCACTTGCAAGGTTGAAATACTGTGCAGTGAGATGGAAGATGGGGACGACGAGGAGTCCAGACTAGTACAGGGATTCCCTAGCGAGGAGACTTATTTCATTGTTTTCAATGTTGGGACAGCAATTTTTGGGGAGCACTATATTCTGGAGAATGGTAGATGGGGCCCACCATACACTGGAACATTCCAAAGGTGGACATCAGACACTGGAGAAGCATTTACAGGGCCCATTATACACTAGAGCATTAGAAATGGGGCCCATTATGTTTGGAGCATTATTTGGGCCCATAAGACAGTGGAGCTTCATCCATGGGGACCAACATATACTGTAGCATTATGTGGAGCTCATCATATACTGTTTCAAACATTATATGGGACCAATGATTCTGTATGGAGAAATAGATGGGCCTTGTCATGAGATGTAAAAAGTGAAGTATTTTTCAATGTACTATACCGCTATTTCTCTGCCGTATCGGAGCATGATGAGTTGTGGTATGTGTTAAAGGGGCGCTCTTTCGCCCAGGGCACATGAAAACCTGGAGCCAGCCCTACCCCCCCACAACTTTAGCCAAATAACCCCCATTTTTCAGTGCGTAACTTGTATTATGAAGTTAATTAAGGTTGACAAGCTTAAGTAAGAAGAATTGATGCTTTTGGCATTCAAATGGGCACTGTAGGTGTGTTTCCTGTCCTCCTCTCACTGCCGACTTTTATTCCCCATTGGCTTACATTGGGTTTCGTGTTTCGGGACGACCCCGACTTTTCCCTATAGTCGGCCGATCTTGCTCGACCCGACTTTTGGAAAAGTCGGGTTTCACGAAACGAAACTCGACCCTAAAAAAACAAAAGTCGCTCAACTCTACTGACTATCTCGGCAGCAGCTCTCCCTACACTATCTCAATCCAGAGCTAAATGCGCCGAGCAGGGCGGCGTCCGGTCTCTTATACCCCTGATGATGCTGTGCGGCCAGTCAATCACTACAAGACCACAACAAAGATGGCTGCAGCGTTACAGTGCCTGGCAGACAATCCCTGCATCGTGATTGGGTCTCTAAAGACCGCGAAAAATGCAGGGTGGAGACTCGAGTTCCCGCCCAGTAATCCCGGAAATGCTCGCTGCTCTCCGATCACACCAAGTACAGTGATACTCGGGCGAGTAACGAGTAGTGGCGAGTACCTTCGCACATCACTGATTATTATTGTTATATCCTCTTAGTGGATACAATAACGGCACTTTATATGCATTTATGCACTTTTAATTGAGATTATGTTTACATAAAAAAATTTACTTTTTTTGCATTTGCACTTTCAATGATATTTAGCCAAGTCTTTTATAAAAATTGTCATAATCAAATTGTAAATTGACTGCCAAGAAAAATTATTTGTATGGACTTCTTAAACAGCTTCCTTTATCCAGTACCATATGTTCCTGTATTAAAAAACAAAAAAACTTTTTTTGATGAATTAATAAATTTCATTATTTTAAATATGTTTGTTTGTCACTTCAATTAATTTTTGTCCCTCAAAGATTTTCATGAGGTACACAAAAATATAAGTATATAGACTGCTTCAAGGAAGTGACACTTATAACTAATGAGCAAACTATATATGTAGGGGCTGTTATATGGATCTGTGCATTTTTTTTCAGCAGCAAAACCTGATTTCTTGGCAGGAAAGAAGCTGCGGCAAAAATGCAGGTTTAGGTGCATTTTTGGTGCGTTTTTCGATGTGGTTTTGGTGCATTTTTTCGGGCTAACTTGTGTCTCTTTGTGCATGCTAATAAAGATGCTTTGCTGTTCACGATACCTGCTTTTTTGCTGCATTTTTTATGCTAATTTTCAGTTGGGTTTTACAGTACCAGCAAAGCCTATGAGATTTCAGAAATCTCATGCACACACTTTGGTTTTTTTGTCATCAGAATTTTGTGCTTTGCTGCTTTTTTTGGACATAGAGCAAGTCACTTCTTTCAGTGGTTTTGTAGCGTTTTTCAACCTGGTACTGTAAAAGCATCTGAAAATTAGCATTAAAAAACGCAGAAAAAAGACCCAGTGTGAACATACCCTAAAAAGCAGCTGAAAATTAGCATTAAAAAAGCGCAACAAAAACACGGCATGCGGCATTTTGCTTAAGTAAAGTCATGGACAGCAACTCAACTTTATTAGCATTCTCAAAGAGACACAATTTAGCCCAAAAAAACGCACCAAAAAAACGCAACGAAAAATGCACCAAAATACCACACCAAAACCGCAACGAAAAATGCACCTAAACCTGCTTTTTTGCTTCAGCTTTTTTCCTGGCAACAAATCAGATTTTGCAGTAGAAAAAACACACAGCAAAAAGGCCCAGTGTGAACTTAAAGTTAACAGTAAACTGGTGTCAATAACTTCGCTTAAGGCTATGTGAAATGTAATGAGTCATGAATCCAGGTGTCAAACTGAGTCCTATTGTTAGAGATTGAAACATATTTAGAACTCAGCTTGACACCTGGATTCATGACTCATTACATGGACAAAGTTCACACCTCCACAAAAAGGTCTCCGGATGTCTAACAGAACACTTCAAGTTCACACCTGTACAGGAAGATCTTCAGATGTCTAATAGAACACTTCCACTTCATCTACATGTATAATGAAAACCTTAATTTGATTTCCTTGGCCTATCTCTTGCAAGCATCATCTCATGTCCTTGTATAATTCCTATATAAATGTTGCCATCTCTTCTCAGTAGTAGCCTGATGAAGGGGATTTCTGAGCCTTGAAAGCTTTCAAATATAATTTCTGTGGTTAGCCAATAAAGGTATCACTTCTTGTATACTTTTCTCAATTTTTTGGGAGACATAAGTATTTACTGTATAGTCGAAGAAGAAAAAATGCAGCACTCACCAGTTGAATTGAAAAACTGCGTCTTTTATTTCACATAAATTCCATCGACAGGTTTATGGACATGCAGGACGCTAGAGGAATGCTGGGGGAGGGAGGTGCCAGACAACAGCCATTTTGCGATTACTCGCTTCTATGGGTCCAGGTCTGTCTGTTAATGTGGTGATTTGTGTGCCCTAGTTTGCCGTTCATCTGTTTGCTTTTCTGCTGGGACTAATAGACATAAGTATTTACATCTTCTCAATCCAACATTACATCTCTGCCAGCACCTCACTCACAGTCTTACAGTTTGTCCTGTTCACCGTATTCCACCCTCTCTCAGCACAACAGCCAGCCTTCGGTCCCGTAGTTGTGTTCACATAAAAGAATGTTTCCTCCTACACATGGCAAAGCTAAGAGCTTGAAGTCCACCATCTCCAATCTGTTGACCATAAAAATACTGCCTTTCCGCGTGGTGGATACAGATAGTTTCAGAAAGTTTATGGCCTTCGCAGCCTTCTAGCACCAGTAACCTAGTCACCATTAATTTTCTAATAAAACTGTGCCTGTGCTTCACCAGCATGTCGCAGATAACAACATCACCATTTCCCTTCAAATATCTGTGTCTGACAGGGTGCATTTCACCACTGACACATGGATGAGAAAATATGGGTAAGGTTGTTACATCTCACTGAGTGGGCACTGGGTGACTCTGGTGGCTGTGGTTGCAGGCGGTCAAGGGGCTACTCGATAACTCTTGGAATTCCCAAGGCTTGTGGGACAAACCTCTATATCTAACACTTCCTCCACTGCTTATACCTCCTCCACCTGTGACCTCAAAGTCTCCCTTAATTAGATATGCATTCCAAAAGTGCAGAAAGAGCCAGGGCTCAACTAAATCAGCCAATGTTTAAATTAATATGCCTTGGAGAGCACAGTCACACAGCTCAAGAGTTGTTGACAGTTATCCAGGCCAAGTTGAAGCAATGGCTGTCTCCACTAAACCTGGAGCCAGTGAAGGCCATGTACGATAATGGTGCAAACCTGGTGGAGTCCCTATGCTGGGGCAACATCACACATGCATGGCTCAGGCCCTCAACCTGGTGGTACAGCAATTTCTCCGCCACTATCCTGGCCTAGTTGTGCTGCTGCAGAATGCACGGTCTCTGCGTGCTCACTTCCACTATTCACACGCCGCAGGTCATCGACTTGCATCACTACAGAGGGCTTTCAGCCTACCTGTTAACCGGATGATATGCGATGTGCTGACACAGTGGAATTCCACTCTGCACATGTTGCAGCAACTGTGGCAGCAGTGACGAGTCCAGGTGCGGCATGTCCTTTTGCATAGCCTGGGCCAACGCAGTGTGGACGTGGTGGAAATCACACTTGCTTAGTGGGCACAGGTGAAGGACCTCTGCACCCTTCTGCACAGTTTTGATATGGCTACTAAGATGGTTAACGCTGACGATGCCATCATCAGCATCGCTATTCTAGTCATCTACAGGCTGGAGCACACTTTGAATAGTCTGCGTGAGGAGCTGGTGGTCCCAGAGGAAGGCATGGAAGCTGAGGAGGATGCGGAAAGGATAACAATATCTCTAAGTTCGGGACTTTTGTCTCGCAGGTGGGAGCCATGGGAGAGTGGATTGCTGTGATCGAGGGGGGCTCATGGTGTGTTACCAGACAAATGGTTATTGAAGGTGCAGGAGCAAAGGAATAAATTGAGGAGGATGAGGATTTAGAGCTGATGGATACACAACAGTCAGGAGATGAAGAGGATAAAGATCCCGTCCTTATTGTCCGTGGTTGGCAGAAGGAGATGGAGGAAGCAACCTTGTGTGTTACTCCGCCACCGGCACACTATGGACTTGGACCTCATGGAAGCGCCTGACATGAGCGCCTTCAACCAGCACTGCAAGTAGTCAGCAAAACAATCAAAAATGCAAAGTTTTAGTCTGAATTTCCATTCAAACACTATGATGGTGAAGCATCCTGTATTATGTTTTGCCAGGTTTTGTCACAGGGCATGTGCAATCATGGACAAAATAGTATTGATTTTTCAATAGCAAAAAGCAAACTCAAAAATTGTGTGTAATCCCGAAAGTCTGGTACTTCATAGGTTACACATTGTTTCTTCTTGCTTTTGCTATATTTTAATCATCATGTGAATACAGGACCGCATGACTCTATAAAGAGAAGGCCTCGTGATATGATAGGTAAACATAATTGTTACTAACATGCTTTGTAAATGTATTCCTGGTGATGATATAAAGACATTGAACACCAGTGAAGCAGTCACTCTGCCTATGATACAAGATTAGACGATGGATTCCAGCACCTATAAGCTCTACCGTGAAGATGAGTTTGATTCAAGACAACATTTGGAGAGTTACGTGTCAGATAACCCTGATAAGGTCGATCGTGAGGATTCCTTGATATTTCCCATTGAAAATCTTACAAACACATTTACAGAAGGTAGGTATCTTAATTGTTCTTTTTAGATCGTTTTAACAAGATAAAAATAAGGAAAATTTGATTTTAAGTGGCTTTGGAGATCAGAGGGGGGGTAGTTCAAAGCCCAACTCATATCATGCAAAGGAAGCAGAGCAAGACTGTGTTCATCCCATATGATGAATAGTATAAGATCTCTGGGGTTAGTAGAGTAATTGTTTCCTGTCTGGAATTTTCAGAACACTGGAGAAAGTAACCTTTGTTTTCATTTTTACTTCATAAGTCAAAAGTAGAGATGAAAATAAGCAATTGTATGTGGCGATACCACATATACATTATGTATTTATTTTATTAACTTTATTTCTAATGGGGAAAAGGGTAGTGATTTGAACTTATAGTTTTGTTTTTGTTTTTTCTGTTTTTTTTTTTACTTTTCACTGTTTTGGTAGGCAGCACTTACGCTACATATTAACATGGAATAAAATGTCCAAAGTAGATGTGGTTTCATGAAAACTCCTGTCCACTGTGTGTCTAAAGATTCTGTTGAATTGCTCCATTTTTTTGTTCCTTTTTTTCTCCATATGTTTCTATAGAGAGCCTGAGAAAATTGCATGAACAAGCACACAGTTGCTGTAACAACCCTGCCGGCATCACACCAACTTACTCACTGCTCCAGGCCATGCTTTGAGTTCTTTATACATCCATAGAACAGCTATATAAACTATCACTAAGAAGAACAGAACCATATACTGTTAAAAATTATTTTTATTTATTCAAACGCTAAAAAATCCATAAAATGCTACTTCAGCATGATCACTATAAATATACCCCAAAATAAAGGGGACACCAACCACTGGTACAATCTAATTAATAAATGAGGAATAAAAAAATAGCTGCACATATAAGTATATATTAGACAGGAAAAAAATCATTAAATCATCGCAATTAGGGAATCCAAAATTCAATGTGGGGAACAATAGCAGTTTTATGATTCAATTAGTGCCCAAAAACATTTCGAATTGACTGTATATATCCCCTTAAATAATGTCCCTAAACAATGATCCATTCTATTTCCCACCTTATAATGCCCAGCAGATAGTGAAAAAATATATCAAATCCCCATTAGGACCAATATGAAAAAAATCACAGCAAAGTTACTCACTTAGATAACGAGGAGTGGAATATGAGACCGTGGTGGTGAACCCCTGAGCCCTGACGTGCGTTTTTCCCGCTTGCTTCTGCCAACATCACTGCATGGCCTCCCATCCCCACACACCAACTTACTCACTGCTTCAGGCCATGCTGTGAGTTCTGTCTGCTGCCGGCTCCATGCTGTGTGCCTCTTCCTTCGTGCCTGCTCTCTGTATGCTTCCTGGCTGTATGCATAGGGGGCTGCGGCGCCAGAACTCCCTGGTTCTTATGGAATCAGGGTGCACCTGTCTAATGTGTTATGATTGAGTGACCGTAGGAGGCAGACCCAAAAATAGAAGCTACGTCCAGAAAACCAGAGGAGCTGACAACTATCCGATTGCAGACCCCTGAACCTATGAACACAACTAGCAGTAGCCGTGGGGGGTACCTACGGTGCCCTAGACCCCTCGAACACAGCCGGAGGACTATATAGCCTAAAGATAGAAAGGGGAAATCTAAACTGCCCCAGAGCAGACCCCAAAGTAAAAGGCAGCCCCCAACATATAATGACGGTGAAGCAAGATGAAAAAACACTGACACAGATAGAAAGATAGGCTGAGCAAACGTTGGGGCCCAATCTAATCTGAACAGAAAAGGAAAGGAAAGCTGCTGTCTTTAATCGGCAAAAAACCCTATCAAAAACATAGGCCAGCAAGCTGAAATGGAAAAAGACCCTGAAGCAACTAAGCTTCAAAACTAAATCAGCACTCTGGTATTTTCAGGAGACAGAGCTAAGGAGTTCAGTTCACCCCAGCAGGGGATGGCTGAAATCCAGAAAAAACAAAGCAAGGCACAAATGCAAAAAGCAAGGAAGAAAACTTAGCTTTAGCAGAGCAGGAATTCAGACTGGACTCCAAGGATACCACAGAGAAATCACCCGCAGGGAGAATGGGCGTATGCAGCCTTATATCCAGTCTGTGACTCCACTCAGCCAGTCATCATCATTAATCTCAGGTGTCTGATAATCAGACTCACTACCTCTCCTTACCAGAAGAGGGAGTTCCTCGGGCCTCAGTGATGCAGGGGAAAATGAACTCACAACAGTACCTCCCCCTGGAGGAGGGGTCACCGAACCCTTAACCACGCCACCAGGGCGATCAGGGTGTGCCTGATGAAAGGCACGCACCAGTCTTTTAGCATGAACATCAGAGGCAGAGACCCAGGAATTATCCTCCTGACCATAACCCTTCCACTTAACCAAATACTGGAGTCTCCGTCTAGCCAGACGAGAATCCAGTACTTTCTCTACCTCATATTCAATGTTACCTTCAACCAATACAGGGTCTGGAGGTGCCACTCCCGGAACAACAGGTTCAACAAATCTCTTCAACAAGGACTTATGAAATACATTATGGATTTTAAATGTGACAGGAAGAGCCAAATGAAAAGAGACCGGATTAATAATCTCCAAAATCTTGTAAGGTCCAGTAAATCTAGGCTTAAACTTAGGAGAAGCCACCTTCATAGCAATATTTTTTGATGATAACCACACCAAATCACCAACCTTAAACTGGGGACCAATGGTCCTATGTCGGTTGGAAAACCGCTGGGCCTTTTCCTGGGAGAGAGAGAACTTATCCACCACTTGGTCCCAGATCTGGTGCATTCTCTCCACCACAGTGTCAACCCCTGGGCAGGCAGACGGCTCCACCTGCCCTGAAGAAAATCGAGGATGAAACCCAAATTTACAAAAAAAAGTGACATCAAAGTGGCAGAACTAGCTCTGTTGTTTAAAGCAAATTCGGCCAAGGGTAAAAATGAAACCCAATCATCCTGATCAGCGGAAATAAAACATCTCAAATATGACTCCAAGGTCTGGTTTGTTCTCTCTGTCTGCCCATTGGTCTGAGGGTGAAAGGCAGAGGAGAAGGACAACTGAATTCCCAGCTTGGAACAGAAAGTTCTCCAAAATCTAGACACAAACTGAACTCCTCTGTCAGACACAATGTTCTCAGGAATCCCGTGCAAGCGAACCACCTGTTGCAAAAACAGGGGCACCAACTCAGAGGAAGACGGCAACTTAGGGAGTGGTACAAGATGAACCATCTTAAAGAACCTATCACAAATCACCCAAATAACAGTCATCCTTTGAGAGACAGGCATATCGGAGATGAAATCCATTGAAATATGGGTCCATGGCCTCTTGGGGACAGGCAAAGGCATCAACAACCCACTAGAGCGGGAGCATGATTTAGACCGGGAGCACGTCCCACAGGACTGCACAAAATTCCTGACATCACGAGACAAGGGAGGCCACCAAAAAGACCGACTCACAAGATCTCTAGTACCAAAAATACCTGGATGACCAGCCAAAGCAGAGCAATGAACTTCAGACATCACTCTCTTCTTCCACTGGTCAGGAACATACAACTTTCCACTGGGACAACGCTCAGGCTTGTCTCTCTGGAATTCTTCCAGAGCACGTCTCAAACCGGGCGAGATGGCAGAAAGAACTACCCCTTCGCCTAAGATGGTAGCAGGTTTGGTCACCACAGGAGAATCAGCAAAGAAACTCCTAGAGAGTGCGTCTGCCTTGACATTCTTAGTTCCAGGAAGAAAAGAAACCACAAAATCAAAACGTGTAAAAAACAAGGCCCACCTAGCCTGTCTAGGGTTCAAGCGCTTAGCCGACTCTAGATAAGTCAAATTCTTGTGGTCGGTGAGGACCACGACTTGATGCTTAGCTCCCTCCAACCAATGTCTCCACTCCTCAAATGCCCATTTCATGGCCAACAGTTCCCGATTCCCCACGTCGTAGTTACATTCAGATGGAGAGAACTTTCGGGAAAAGAAAGCGCAGGGATTCATTTTAGATGTTACAGGATCCTTTTGGGACAAAACAGCTCCTGCACCAATCTCAGAAGCATCCACCTCTACCTGGAACGGAAGTGAGACATCAGGTTGCCGCAAAACCGGGGCGGAGGTGAATCTTCGCTTCAACTCCTGAAAGGAAGAAACAGCCTCCGGAGACCAATTTAACACATCAGCACCCTTCTTAGTCAAATCAGTCAATGGCTTGGCAATACTAGAAAATTTTGCTATAAATTTCCGATAAAAATTAGCAAAACCCAAAAACTTCTGGAGGGCCTTCAAAGAAGTGGGCTGAACCCAATCATAAATGGCCTGTACCTTGACTGGATCCATTTCAATAGTTGACGGAGACAAAATAAATCCCAAAAATGAAATCCTCTGTACCCCAAAAAGGCATTTAGATCCCTTGACATACAAGGAATTCTCCCTCAAGATCCGGAACACAGTCCGAACATGTTCCACATGAGAATCCCAATCCTTGGAGAAGATCAAAATATCATCCAGATAGATAATCAAAAAGTTATCCACAAAATCTCGGAAAATATCGTTCATGAAGCACTGGAAGACAGAAGGGGCATTAGTGAGCCCAAAAGGCATCACCAGGTACTCAAAATGTCCCTCCGGAGTATTAAACGCTGTCTTCCATTCAACCCCATGCTTAATGCGAATAAGATTATACGCCCCCCTGAGGTCAAGCTTGGTAAACCAGCAAGCACCTTTAACTCTAGAGAATAGATCCGAAATCAGGGGTAACGGATACTGATATTTAACAGTAATCTTGTTGATGGCACGATAATCAATACAAGGTCTTAATGATCCATCCTTTTTGGCTACAAAAAAAAACCCAGCACCTAAGGGTGAAGAGGATGGTCTAATATGACCCTTCTCCAATGCCTCCTTAATATAGGATCGCATAGCCTCGTGCTCGGGTACAGATAAATTGAAAAGCCGACCCTTGGGGAATTTACACCCCAGGTTCAGCTCAATAGCACAGTCATAACTCCTATGAGGAGGCAAAGACGCAGACTCATTCTCACTAAATACATCATAAAAGTCAGCCAAATAGTCAGCAACATCATGTGACTGGGGAGAGGTGGAGAAAACATGAGCATCACTAAGGGCACACCGACAACCCCAACTCACCACAGACAAAGATTTCCAATCCAGAACTGGATTATGGATTTGTAACCAGGGAAACCCCAGAGCAATGGTATCATGCAGATTATGCAACACCAAAAATCTGCAATTTTCCTGATGGTCTGGGGCGACCCGCATCACCACCTGGGTCCAAAACTGAGGTTTATCTTTAGCCAAAGGAGTAGCATCAATCCCCCTCAAAGGGATAGGCGTCTGCAGAGGTGTCATAGGAAATCCACAACGTTTAGCAAAATCCAAGTCCATTAGGTTTAGAGCTGCTCCCGAATCCACAAATGCCTTGGCGGAAAATGTGGACAGGGAGCAGATCAGAGTAATAGCCAGAAGAAACTGACGTTGAACACCACCAACAGAAAACGTTTGTGCAAAGCGTTTCTCTCGTTTAGGACAGACAGAAATAATATGCGAGGCATCTCCACAGAAAAAGCACAACTTATTACGCCTTCTGAACTCCTGACGCTGCTCTCTGGACAAAACTCTATCACATTGCATAGGTTCAGTCATTTGTTCAACAGGTGGCAACACCTCTCGTGCAGTTTTGCGTTTGCGCAAACGCCGATCAACCTGAATGGCTAATGACATAGAATCGTCAAGACCAGAGGGAACAGGAAATCCCACCATAGTATCTTTTACGGCTTCTGACAAACCCTTCCGAAAGAGAGCAGCCAAGGCATTATCATTCCAAGTAGTAAGTACCGCCCACTTTCGGAATTTTTGACAGTACAATTCTGCAGAATCTCGACCCTGATTCAATGCCAGCAGGGTCTTTTCAGCCTGATCAATGGCATTAGGTTCGTCATACAACAAGCCCAAGGCTTGAAAAAATGCGTTCACATTAGTCAGAATAGGATCATCTGGTTTCAAAGAAAACGCCCAATCCTGGGGATCGCCACGCAGCAAAGAGATGACAATTTTAACCTGCTGCGCGGAGCTCCATGACGAGTTAGGCTTCAAGGCAAAAAAATAATTCACAATTATTTTTGAAATTCAAAAATTTAGACCGATCACCACAAAATACATCAGGTGTAGGAATCTTTGGTTCAGCAGCATGTGAATGAGCAAGGTAGGCGGAAATTCCCCGTACTTCTGCAGCGAGCTGCTCCACACGATCAGACAATTGCTTTATCTCCATTGAGAGAAAAAAAAATTCCCCCTACGGCCTCAGAGATATAGAGGAAAAAATATACACACTTTTTTTTTTTTTTTCAATTCTTTCCTGCTATTGAGTACCCTAGGATCTGCGGTCAGGCGGGAGATTCTGTTATGATTGACTGACCATAGGAGGCAGACACAAAAATAGAAGCTACGTCCAGAAAACCAGAGGAGCTGGCAACTATCCGATTGCAGACCCCTGAACCTATCAACACAACTAGCAGTAGCCGTGGGGGGTACCTACGGTGCCCTAGACCCCTCGAACACAGCCGGAGGACTATATAGCCTAAAGATAGAAAGGGAAATCTAAACTGCCCCAGAGCAGACCCCAAAGTAAAAGGCAGCCCCCAACATATAATGACGGTGAAGCAAGATGAAAAAACACTGACACAGATAGATAGGCTGAGCAAATGTTGGGGCCCAATCTAATCTAAAAAGGAAAAGCTGCTGTCTGCAATCGGCAAAAAACCCTATCAAAAACATAGGCCAGCAAGCTGAAATGGAAAAAGACCCTGAAGCAACTAAGCTTCAAAACTAAATCAGCACTCTGGTATTTTCAGGAGACAGAGCTAAGGAGTTCAGCTCACCCCAGCAGGGGATGGCTGAAATCCAGAAAAAACAAAGCAAGCCACAAATGCAAAAAGCAAGGAAGAAAACTTAGCTTTAGCAGAGCAGGAATTCAGACTGGACTCCAAGGATACCACAGAGAAATCACCCGCAGGGAGAATGGGCGTATGCAACCTTATATCCAGTCTGTGACTCCACTCAGCCAGTCATCATCATTAATCTCAGGTGTCTGATAATCAGACTCACTACCTCTCCTTACCAGAAGAGAGAGTTCCTCGGACCTCAGTGATGCAGGGGAAAATGAACTCACAACACTATTGTGTCCCTGGCCAATTACCAAGAGGCCTCTAATACTTAGGGCAGCTCCACCCAGTGTTGGCTACCTGAGCAATGTCTTAAGTCAGCTAGTATCTTGTTGCTGAGTTGCCAGGTCCTGTATTGTGTTTCACCTTCTCTGGAGGCTTGACTCCTAGTCCTGTGTCTGTGCCTGTCATGCAGCCCTCCAGGAGGCAGAATATCCTAGTCTCTGTGTCCTTGTTCCTTGCCTTTTACCTCTCCATCTGCCCTCCAGTAGGCAGAATATCCTGGTCTCTGTGTCCTTGTTCCTAGCCTTGTCTTGTACCTGTCCTGTCCGCCCTCCATGAGGCAGAATATCCTTGTCTCTGCACTATTGTTCCTAGCCTTGCTTTGTACGTGTCCTGTCCGCCCTCAAGGAGGCAGTGTATCCTGGTCCCTGTGCTTTTGTTCCTTGCCTTGTCTCGCACCTATCTGCTCTTCCCTCCAGGAGGCAGTATATACGGCTCTGTGTCTTTGATCCAGTACCTTGTCTCACACCTTTACCTTGTCTGAACTCTGTCCTACCTCTGTCTGTCAGTCTCCTTGTCTGTGGCTCCTTTCCCTGCTGTGTCTATCCTTGTCTCCTCTCCATCTGCCTGTGCTCCGCACTTTTGCGGCTTTGCCTGCTCCGCACTTTTGCGGCTCTGTTTGTTCTCTGCACTCTTGCAACTCTGCCTGAGCTCCACACTCTTGCGGCTCTGCCTACACTGTACCCTTGTAACTCTGCCTGTGCTCTTCACTCTTGTAACTCTGCCTGTGCTCTGTACTCATGTGACTCTGCCTGTGCTCAGCACTCTTGCAGCTCTGCCTGCTTTGTACTCTTGTGACTCTGCCTGTGCTCTGCACTCTTGCGGCTCTGCCTGTGCTCTGCACTCTTGCAGCTCTGCCTAAGCTCCACACTCTTGCGGCTCTGCCTACACTGTACCCTTGTAACTCTGCCTGTGCTCTTCACTATTGTAACTCTGTCTGTGCTCTGTACTCATGTGACTCTGCCTGTGCTCAGCACTCTTGCAACTCTGCCTGCTCTGTACTCTTGTGACTCTGCCTGTGCTCTGCATTCTTGCGGCTCTGCCTGCCACCGTACTCTTGCAGCTTTGCCTGCTCCATACTCTTGCGATTCTGCTTGTGCTCTGTACTTTTGCAGCTCTATCGGTGCTCTGCACTCCTGTGTTTCTGCTTTGTTCTGCTTCTGCTGCTGCTGAACCTCTTGTGTTATGAATGGGTCACTGAGGAGGATGGCAAAATAGACCAAGCAGCCAGAAAACCAGAAAGGTTGGTCACTTAGCGGATTGCAGATCCCTAAATCCAAACAACTCAACTAAAGGTAGCCGTGGAGCATACCTACGTTGCCCTAGATGCCTCGGCACAGCCGGAGAATTAACTAAATCTAAAGCAAGAAAGGTGAAATCTAAACTGCCCCAGAATAGAACCCTGTTATGAATGAGTCACCGTAGGATGCAAAAACAGAAATACTAGCTAAGTCCAGAAAACCAGAGAAGTTGGCAGCTATCGGATTGCAGACCCCTGAACCTATCAACAACAACTAGCAGTAGCCGTGGGGGGTTCCTATGGTGCCCTAGACCCTTCGATCACAGCCGGAGAACTACATAGCCTAAAGACAGAAAGGGAAATCTAAACTGCCCCAGAGCAGACCCAAAAGCAATAGGCAGCCCCCAACATATAATGACGGTGAAGCAAGATGAAAAAACACTGACACAGATAGAAAGATAGGCTGAGCAAATGATGGCCCAAGCTAACTAGATAGGACAGGATAGAAAAGCTGCTGTCTGTAATCCGCCAAAACCCTATCAAAACAAGAGCCAACAGCTGATAGGGAAAAAAGCCCTGAAGACGCTAGGCTTCAAAAAGACTATATCAGTACTCAGGTATTTTCTGAAGACAGAGCAAAAAGGAATTCAGCTCACCCCAGCAGGGAATGGCAGAAATCAAGGAAAACAATGCAAAACAAAACCAAAACACAAATGCAAAAAGTAGAGCAGAAAACCATAGGAGGCAAAAACAGAAATACTAGCTAAGTCCAGAAAACCAGAGAAGTTGGCAGCTATCGGATTGCAGACCCCTGAACCTATCAACAACAACTAGCAGTAGCCATGGGGGGTTCCTACGGTGCCCTAGAACCCTCGATCACAGCCGGAGAACTACATAGCCTAAAGACAGAAAGGGAAATCTAAACTGCCCCAGAGCAGACCCAAAAGCAATAGGCAGCCCCCAACATATAATGACGGTGAAGCAAGATGAAAAAACGCTCACACAGATAGAAAGATATGCTGAGCAAATGATGGGGCCCAAGCTAACTAGATAGGACAGGATAGAAAAGCTGCTGTCTGTAATCCGCCAAAACCCTATTAAAACAAGAGCCAACAGCTGATAGGGGAAAAAAGCCCTGAAGACGCTAGGCTTTAAAAAGACTATATCAGTACTCAGGTATTTTCTGAAGACAGAGCAAAAAGGAATTCAGCTCACCCCAGCAGGGAATGGCAGAAATCAAGTAAAACAATGCAAAACCAAACCAAAATACAAATGCAAAAAGTAGAGCAGAAAACTTAGCTTTTGAGGAGCAGGAATCAGACTGGTCTCCTAGAATCCCTCAGAGAGATCACCAGCAAGGCAGAAGGGCGTCGGCTGCCTTATATCCAGTCAGTAATTCCCGTCACCCAGTCATCATCATCCTGCCCAGGTGCTTGGTAATCAGCCTCACTACCTTCCTTCACCAGAAGAGGGAGTTCATCAGACCTCAATGGTGAAGGGGAAAATGAACTCACAACAGAACCCCAAAGAAATAGCCCCCGAACATATATTGACGGAGAGACAGATGGGGCACAAACACAGGCAGAAAATAGACTGAGCAAATGGTGGGGCCCAAACTGTCTAGATAGGACAGGAAAGAAAAGACACTGTCTGCAATCACGCAAAAACCCTAAAAAATCCAACACGTCTGATGTACAAAAACACTGAGGTCACATGACCTCTCCCCCACTATATCAGAGACTAATATAACAGGGGACTGAACAAACTGACACAAGTTGTAATATATGGAGCGGGGTCCAGCAAGCCCCAGCAGGAAGCATGGTGAACCCACACAGCAAAGCAGAAAAAGGCAAACCAGATCAGATGCAAAGCATTAGAAAAGAATAACTTAACTGGCAGATGCAGGATCAGGCAGGAGACAGCAGACCTCAAAATGCACTGAAAGAAACTAATCACCAGCAACAACTGAGGAAAGCTTGCTCACTTATATGCTCCCAATCAGTGCCACCTGATTCCCAATCATCGTCATCAGGTGGCACACTTCTGTCAACCCGGCCAGCTCCACTACCCAAAGTAACCACCAGAGGGAGCCCCGATTCAGAAGTCAGATCCATAGAATTCACAACAGTACCCCCCCTTGAGAAGGGGTCACCAAACCCTCATCCACACCACCAGGCCAATCAGGATGGGCCCGGTGAAAAGCACGAACCAATCTCTCAGCATGAATGTCAGAAAAAGAGACCCAAGAATTATCCTGGCCATAACCCTTCCACTTGAATAAGTACTGGAGTCTCTGTCTAGCCAGACGAGAATCCAAAATCTTCTCTACCTCGTACTCCAAATTACCCTTAACCAATACAGGGTCAGGGGGCGCCACCATGGGAACTTCTGGCTCCACAAACCTTTTCAACAAAGATTTATGAAAAACGTTATGAATCTTAAACTTAACTGGACAGCCAAACTGAAAGAAACAGGGTTAAGGATTTCCAAAATCTTATAAGGTCCAATGAACCTTGGCTTAAATTGTGGAGACGCAACCTTCATAGGAATATTCTTTGAGGATAACCCAGCCATATCACCCACTTTCAATTGTGAACAATGGTCCTATGCCGGTTGGAAAACCGTTGGGCCTTTTCCTGAGAGTGGGACAACTTATCCACTACTTGGTCCTAAATCTGCTGCATTCTCTCTACTACAGCATGCACATTTGGGCAGGCCGAAGTTTCCACCTGCCCCGAAGAAAATCGAGGATGAAACCCAAAATTACAGAAAAAAGGAGACATCAAAGTGGCAGAACTAGCTCTATTGTTTAGCGCAAATTCGGCCAAGGGCAAAAATGAGACCCAGTCATCTTGATCAACAGATATGAAACATCTCAAATAGGATTCCAAAGTCTGGTTTGTCCTCTCAGTTTGCCCATTGGTCTGAGGATGAAATGCAGAGGAGAAAGATAACTGAATTACCAATTTGGAGCAAAATGCTCTCCAAAATCTGGAAACAAACTGGACTCCTCTGTCCGACACAATGTTTTCAGGAATCCCGTGCAAACGAACCACCTGTTGTAAAAACAAAGGCACCAACTCAGAAGAAGATGGCAATTTTGGTAGTGGTACAAGATGGACCATTTTAGAAAATCTATCACAGATCACCAAGATAATGGTCATTCTCTGCGAGACAGGGAGATCAGAAATAAAATCCATTGAAATATGGGTCCATGGCCTCCTAGGCACCGGCAGGGGCATCAACAAACCACTAGAACGAGAACAGGGCTTGGACCGAGAACAAGTCCCACAGGACTGCACGAAATTCCTGACATCACGAGATAAGGCAGGCCACCAAAAAGACCGACTCACCAAATCTCTGGTACCAAAAATGCCCGGATGACCAGCTAAGGCAGAGCAATGAATTTCAGACATTACTCTTCCCCTCCACTGGTCCGGGACATAGCATTTTTCCCAAATGGTATCGTTCAGGTTTGCCCTCCTGAAATTCCTCCAGGGCACGTCTCAAATCGGGTGAGATGGTGCAAAGAGCTACACCCTCATTTAGAATGGTAGTAGGCTCGGTCATATCAAGAGAATCAGCAAAGAAACTCCTAGAAAGAGCATCCGCCTTAACATTCTTAGTGCCCGAAAGAAGAGACCACAAAATTAAAACGCGTCAAAAACAAGGCTCACCTAGCCTGTCTAGGGTTCAAGCGTTTAGCTGATTCAAGATAAATCAAATTCTTGTTGTCGGTGAGGACCACAAATTGATATCTAGCTCCCTCCAACCAATGTCTCCACTCTTCAAATGCCCACTTCATGGCCAACAATTCCCGATTCCCCACGTCATAGTTACGTTCAGATGGAGAAAATTTTCGAGAAAAGAAGGTACAGGGATTCATCTTAGAGGTTACCGGATCTCTTTGAGACTAAACGGCTCCTGCACCAATCTCAGAAGCATCTCCACCTGAAATGGTAGTGAAACATCAGGTTGCTGTAGATCCGGGGCAGAAGTGAATCTCCGCTTAAGCTCCTGAAATTCTAAGACAGCATCTGGAGGCCAACTCACTACATGGATGCCCTTTTTGGTCAAATCAGTCAGTGGTTTAAAAATACCAGAAAAATTACCTATAAATTTACGGTAGTAATTAGCAAAACCCAAAAACTTCTGGAAACCCTTCAGAGAAGTGGGCTGAACCCAATCATAAATGGCCTGCATCTTGGCCAGGTCCATTTCAATAGCAGACGGAGACAAAATGAATCCCAAAAACGAATTCCTCTGTACACCAAAAAGACATTTCGATCCCTTAACCTACAGAGCATTTTCTCTCAAAATCCGGAACACAGTCTGGACATGTTCCACATGAGAATCCCAATCACTGGAAAAGATCAAAATATCATCCAGATAAATGATCAAAAACTTATCCACAAGGTCCCGGAAAATATCGTTCATGAAAGATTGGAAGACGGAAGGGGCATTAGTGAGCCCAAAAGGCATCACCAGGTACTCAAAATGTCCCTCCGGAGTATTAAACGCTGTCTTCCATTCATCCCCATGCTTGATGTGAATAAGATTATATGCCCCCCTGAGGTCAAGTTTGGTAAACCAACAAGCACTTTTAACTCTGGAAAATAAATCAGAAATCAGGGGTAATGGGTACTGATATTTAACAGTGATTTTGTTAAGGGAACGATAGTCAATACTTGGCCTTAATGAGCCATCTTTCTTGGCCACAAAAAGAAAACATCACCTAACGGTGAAGAGGATGGTCTGATATGACCCTTCTCCAAAGACTCCTTGATATAAGATCGCATAGCATCATGTTCAGGTACCGATAAATTGAAAAGCCGACCCTTGGGAAATTTACAACCGGGCATTAACTCAATTGAGCAGTCATAACTCCTATGAGGGGTCAAAGATGCGGACTTACTTTCACTAAATACATCAGAAAAATCAGCCAAATAGTCAGGAACATCATGAGACTGGGGAGAGGTGGAGAAAACAGGAATGTCACTATGAACACATTGACCACCCCAACTCACCACAGACACAGTTTTCCAATCCAAAACAGGATTGTGGGTTTGCAACCAAGGAAAACCCAGTACAATAATATCGTAAATTATGCAACACCAAAAATTTACAATTTTCTTGGTGGTCCGGGACGACCCGCATTATCACCTGGGTCCAAAACAGGGGTTTATTCTCCGCCAAAGGGTTAGCATCAATACCCCTCAAAGGAATAGGGGTCCACAGGGGCACTATGGGAAAACCACAGCATTTGGCAAAGTCAAAATCCATCAGATTCAAAACTGCTCCTAAATCAACAAAAGCCTTAGCAGAAAATATAGACAAGGAGCAGATCAAGGTAATCGCCAAAAGGAACTTAGGTTGTACACTGCCCATAGCAAATGAGTGAGGAAAATGTTTTCCTCATTTAGGGCAGACAGAAATAGTATGAGAGGCGTCCCCACAAAAGAATCACAACTTAATATGCCTTCTAAACTCTTGACGCTGTGCCCTAGACAAAACTCTATCACATTGCATGGGTTCAGAAGTTTGTTTGAAAGGCAGCACCGCCTCTCGTGTAGTTTTACGTTCACGTAAATGCCAATCAATTTGAATGGCCAATGACATAGAGTCATCAAGACCAGAGGGACAGGAAATGCCACCATAACATCTTTTACGGTTTCTGACAAACCTTTCCGAAAGAGAGCTGCAAGGGCATCATCATTCCGTTTAGAAAGGACTGCCCACTTTCAGAATTTTTGACAATATAACTCTGCAGAATCCTGACCCTGGTTCAATGCCAATAAGGTTTCTCAGCTTGTTCAATAGCATTAGGTTCATCATACAACAACCCCAGGGATTGAAAAAACGCATCCACATTATCCAGAATAGGATCTCCAGGTGTCAGAGAAAAATCCCAGTCCTGGGGATCACTGCGCAGCAGGGAGATGACAATTTTAACCCCTTTCTGCCATGTGACGTACTATCCCGTCCATGTGCCCTGGGACTTAATTCCCAGGGATGGGATAGTACGTCACAGCGATCAGCGGCGCTCCCTCCGTGCTTCCCTGAGCCCCCCACAGCAACGCAATATGCAGTGCTGCTGCGGGGGGCTCCTTCCCTGCAGGTCCCTGGATCCAATATGGCGATGGGGACCTTCGGAGGCTTGCATGGAGCTGGCTTCCTCAGTGCCTGCAAAGCGCAGGCAAGGAGGAAGTCTGCTTCAATGACTGTGACAGATTGCTGATCTGTCACAGCGATCTGTGATGTGACAGATCAGCGATCTGTCACAGGACAGTGATGTCCCCTCTGGGACAATGTAATAAAGTTAAAAAAAGAAAAAAGTGTAAAAATAATTTTTAAAAAATCACTAAATAAATTAAAAAAATATATATTCCCTAATAAATTCATTTTTTGGAAATAAAAATAAAAAAAACAATAAAAGAACACATATTTGGGATCGCCGCGTCCGTAACGAACAGCCCTATAAAACTGTCCCATTAGTTAACCCCTTTAGCAAACCCCATAAAAAATAAGAATCAAAGCAAAAAATAATGATTTATTATCATACCGCCGAAAAAAAAATGCAATAACGCGCGATCAAAAAGACGCATATAAATATCCATGGTACCGCTGAAAACGTCATCTTGTCTCGCAAAAAACGAGCCACCACACAGCATCATCAGTGAAAAAAGTTATAGCTCGCAGAATAAAGCAATGCAAAAATAATTATTTTTTATATAAAATTGTTTTCATTGCATAAAAGCGCCAAAACATTAAAAAAAAACATAAATGAGGTATCGCTGTAACCGTACTGACCCGAAGAATAAAATTGCTTTATCAATTTTACCGCACGCATAACAGTGTAAACGCACCCTCCAAAAGAAATTCATGAAACGCTGGTTTTTGTTCACTCTGCGTCCCACAAATCAGAATAAAAAGCGATCAAAAGACGTCATGTGCCCAAAAATGATACCAATAAAAACGTCAACTCGCCCCGCAAAAAATAAGACCTCAGATGACTCGGTGGGTCAAAATATGGAAAAATTATAGCTCTCAATATGTGGTGATGCAAAAACTATTTTTACAATAAAAGCGTTTTTTAGCGTGTGACAGCTGCCAAACATAAAAACTGCCATACATAGTAAATCAAACCCCCCGTTATCACCCCCTTAGTTAGGGAGAAATAATAAAATTAAAAAAAATGTATTTATTTCCATTTTCCCATTAGGGTTAGGGCTAAGGCTAGGGTTAGGGCTTCGGTTAGGGCTGAGATTAGGGTTAGGGGTGTGTTGGGGTTTGGGTTGGAGTTATAATCGTGGGGTTTCCACTGTTTGGGCACATCAGGTGCTCTCCAAATGCAACATGGAGTCTGATCTCAATTCCAGCCAATTCTGCATTGAAAAAGTCAAATGGTGCTCCTTCCCTTCCAAGCTCTGCCATGCGCCCAAACAGTGTTTACCCCCACATATGGGGTATCAGCCTACTCAGGACAAATTGCAAAACAACTTTTGGGTCCAATTTCTCCTATTACCCATAGGAAAATAAAAAATTGAGGGCAAAAATATCAATTTTGGGGAAAAAAATATGATTTTATTTTCACGCCCAGGCGTTATAAACTTCTGTGAAGCACTTGGGGGTTCAAAGTGCTCACCACACATCTAGATAGGTTCCGTGGGGGGTCTAGTTTCCAAAATGGGATCACTTGTGGGGAGTTTCAATAGTTTAGGCATATCAGAGGCTCTCCAAACGCACATGACACCCGCAGACCATTCCATCAAAGTCTGCATTCCAAAACATCACTACTTCCATTCCGACCCCCGACGTGTGCCCATACAGTAGTTTTCTCCCACATATGAGGTATCAGCATACACAAGACAAATTGTACAACAACTTTTGGGGTCCAATTTCTCCTGGTACCCTTGGGAAAATAAAAAAATTGGGGACTAAATGATCATGTTTGTGGAAAAAATACGATTTTTTTATTTTCACGCCCGAGCATTATAAACTTCTGTGAAGCCCTTGGGGGTTCAAAGTTCTCACCACACATCTAGATAAGTTCCTTGTGGGGTCTAGTTTCCAAAATGGTGTCATTTGTGGGGGTTTCCACTGTTTTGGTACATCAGGGGCTTTCCAAACGCGACATGGTGTCCGATCTCAGTTCCAGCCAAAAAAGTCAAATGGTGCTGCTTCCCTTCTGAGCTCAACCATGCGCCCAAATAGTTGTTTACACCCACATATGGGGTATCAGCGTACTCAGGACAAATTGCACAATAACTTTTAGGGTCCTGTTACCCATAGAAAAATAAGAATTGAGGGTGAAAAGATCATTTTTGTGGAAAAAATATGATTTTTACATTGTATGGCTATTCGTTATAAACGTCTGTGAAGCCCTTGGGGGTTCAAAGTTCTCACCACACATCTAGATAAGTTCCTTGGGGGGTCTAGTTTCCAAAATGGTGTCATTTGTGGGGGGTTTCCACTGTTTTGGTACATCAGGGGCTTTCCAAACGCGACATGGTGTCCGATCTCAATTCCAGCCAAAAAAGTCAAATGGCGCTGCTTCCCTTCCGAGCTCTGCCATGCGCCCAAATAGTCGTTTACACCAACATATGGGGTATCAGCGTACTCAGGACAAATTGCACAATAACTTTTAGGGGCCTGTTACCCTTGGGAAAATAAAAATTGGGGTGAAAAGATCATTTTTGTGGAAAAAATATGATTTTTTAATTGTACCGCTGTACGTTATAAACTTCTGTGAAGCCCTTGGGGGTTCAAAGTTCTCAACACATATCTAGATAAGTTCCTTGGGGGGTCTAGATTCCAAAATGGAGTCACTTGTGGGGGGTTTCCACTGTTTAGGTACATCAGGGGCTCTCCAAACGTGACATTGCGTCCGATCTGAATTCCAGCCAATTTTGCATTGAAAAAGTCAAATGGCGCTCCTTCCCTTCTGAGCTCTGCCATGCGCTGAAACAGTGGTTCCCCCCCACATATCAGGTATGAGCATACTCAGGACAAATTGTACAATAACTTTTGCAGTCCAATTTCTCCTTTTACCCTTGGTAAAATAAAAAAAAATTGAACCTGAAGTATTTTTTTTCGTGGAAAAAAAGTTAAATGTTCATTTTTTTTAAATATTCAAAAAATTCCTGTGAAGCACCTGAAGGGTTAATAAACTTCTTGAATGTGGTTTTGAGCACCTTAAGGGGTGCAGTTTTTAGAATGGTGTCACTTTTTGGTATTTTCTATCATATTGACCCCTCAAAGTGGCTTCAAATGTGATGTGGTCCGTAAAAATAAAATGGTGTTGCCAAAATGAGAAATCGCTGGTCAAATTTTAACCCTTATAACTTCCTAACAAAAAAAAATTTTGGTTCCAAAATTGTGCTGATGTAAAGTAAACATGTGGGAAATATAACTTATCAAGTTTTTTTGTGTGCCGTATCTCTGTGATTTAAGGGCATAAAAATTCAAAATTGGAAGATTGTGAAATTTTCAAAATATTCGCCAAATTTCCGTTTTTTTTCACAAATAAACGCAAGTTATTTGAATGAAATTTTACCACTAACATGAAGTACAATATGTCCTGAGAAAACATTGTCAGAATCACCGGGATCCCTGGAAGCGTTTCAGAGTTATTAACTCATAAAGGGATAGTGGTCAGAATTGTAAAAATTGGCCCGGTCATGAACGTGCAAACCACCCTTGGGGGTTAAGGGGTTATCCTGCTGCACCGAGCTCCCAGATGAGTTAGGTTTCAAAGCGAAAAATAAATTACAATTCTTAAAATTCAAGAATTTAGACCTATCCCCAGAAAACACATCAGGAGTAGGGATTTTTGGTTCTACAGCAGATGATTGAGCGAGATAGACAGAAATTCTGCGCACTTCTGCAGCAAGTTGCTCAACATGATCGGACAATTGCTTAGTCTCCATTTAGACAAAAAATTCTCCTACAGCCCCAGAGAAAAAGAGGAAAAAATATATAAAAGAAATTCTGACACTTTTTTTTTTAAAATTCTTTCCTTCTTTAGAGTACCCTAGAGTCTACAGTTAGGCTGGTGATTCTGTTATGAATGGGTCACTGAGGAGGATGGCAAAATAGACCGAGCAGCCAGAAAAGCAGAAAGGTTGGTCACTTAGCAGATTGCAGACCCCTAATCCTAACAACACAACTAACAGTAGCCGTGGAGCGCACCTATGTTGCCCTAGACGCCTCGGCACAGCCGGAGAATTAACTAAACCTAAAGCAAGAAAGGTGAAATGTAAACTGCCCCGGAGTAGAACCCCAAAGAAATAGACAGGCCCTGAACATATATTGATGGCGAGACAGATTAGGCACAAGCACAGGCAGAAAATAGACTGAGCAAATGGTGGGGCCCAAACTGTCTAGATAGGACAGAAAAGAAAAGACACTGCAATCACACAAAAACCCTAAAAAATCCAACATGTCTGATGTACAAAAACACTGAGGTCACACGACCTCTCATCCACTCTATCAGCAATCTGGTGTGAACTGGCAGCAAAGCAAAAGAGACTAATATAACAGGGGACTGAGCAAACTGACACAAGCTGTAATACATGGAGCGGGGTCCAGCAAGCCCCAGCAGGGAGCACACTGAAACCACACAGCAAAGCAGAAAAAGGCAAACCAGATCAGATGCAAAGAATTAGAAAAGAACAACTTAACTGGCAGATGCAGGATCAGGCAGGAGACAGCAGACCTCAAAATGCACTGAAAGAAACTAATCACCGGCAACAACTGAGGGAAGCCTGCTCACTTATATGCTCCCAATCAGTACCACCTGATTCTCAATCATCATCGTCAAGTGGCAGACTTCTGTCAACCCGCCCAGCTCCACTACCCACAGTAACCATCAGAGGGAGCCACGATGCAGAAGTCAGATCCATAGAATTCACAACACACTTGCTCCTAACTGTAGCTCCTCACCGCAGCCATCCAGTTCTTCTCCAGCATGAACAGGTCCAAACCAGTTCCTTCATGCACCACTCCTTCAGTATCAGTACCTGTACTTCCTGTGTGAACAGGTCTCTACCTATTCCATATACAATCTTTCCTGCCCATGTCGCTGTGTCTAAGGCATGCCTGCCGGCCAGTATCTCAGCTGTGCCCACCTGCCAGTGTCTCAGCTGTGCCTGCCTGCAAGTGTCTCAGCCATGCCCTCGGGCCCACTAGTGTCTCAGCCGTGCCCGCCTGCTAGTGTCTCAGCTGTGCCCGCCCGCCAGTGTCTCAGCCATGCCCACTTGCCAGTGTCTTAGCCATGCTCTCCTGCCTTTCTGCCAGTCATGCCTGTCACCCGTACCTATCCTAGCATCCTGTTCCCCAGTGGGATCAGCAGCCACAGCCAGATGCCACCCTGGAGTGGAAGCTGGCAGCTACCTGCCGCACAAGCCTGACCTCACCATCAGAGGCTCCAGCAAAGACCAAGGTAGCTGTCCTAGTCACGCCCCTTCCAGGGTAATCTGGTTTGTGGCACAGTGGGGCCACAATACCCTCGCTCGCACCAACCTGCCAAGGCGCGTGCGTGACAGTTGCGTTTTAAAGGGTAAAATCAAAGTTTTTCTGTACTATAAAAAAGTATTCAAAATTAGTACAGTAAAGCACAATTTCAGTACACAACAGCAGCCTCCAGTGGTAAGGAGTGGAATTGCAGCACAATTATCCAGGCGAACACTAGCAGCCTCTAGTGGTCAAACTGTAGAAGAACAACAGGAATTCTGACATTTATGCGCCTAATGGAGATAAATTCAATCACGTCATTTTTACACAATTTACTAATCACCATAAATAATATGCTCACTGTATTGTATGGGTTGTTACAGGGATACCAAATATGTCTTATATGCTGATATGTGATGTTTATTTTTTAAGTGTGCTATAAATATCATTATTGTAGTTCATTTTCATAGTTTTTCAGCATTTGTAGAGCAAGAAATAAATCTCTGACTTTTATCTTATCCCTAGAATACAGGTTTGTAGAAATGCACTGATAGCTAGACATGTAAAAATATAAGGTTGCATGTAGTAAATAGCAATACAATGCAAATAAAATCATCCAATATCTGTATAAAAGAAAATGAGGAAGGCACTCTGTTAGGCGCCGGGTGCCTGTCGCTGCACAGCAGGAATCCCAAGCCTCGCCTTCGGCAGTCTCCCCTTCCTCTCCGGCTGCAGAGGAGCCTGCTTAGCAGACTCATTGATCCCGGCGCTCTGCTCAGACTACCATTGTAGGTTTAGTTGCTGCTGCTGCCACGTCTGGTCCAGCTATAGCAATGCATGCTGGTCAGCAGCGAACGACTCCAGGGACTAAGTCCTCCTTTCGGTCCACTGAGCATGCCCGTGGGACGATCTCTCATTGGAGATTGGAGGTCACATGCTCAGGTCCTTCTCCAGCTCAGATTGGACCATCAGGAAGGTCCTGGTAGGATGTTGCTATAAAAGGTTCGCATGGCCGCCCTGCCATGCACTATGATAGACATTGATTCTATATTGTTTAGTTGTGTGAGTGATGATGGATGTATGAGACTGGTGACTGACTCATTAAGACTCCCTCCCTTTGATACGCATGAGTAAGGGTCTTAGGGTTAGAGTTAGAACCAAGCACTAGCACTGCTTAGCACCGCAGTGTAGTCAGCCATCTTTCCTGTAGCGCCTGTGGGCGTCGGTCAGTACAGGCATCACACACTGCTGATACCGCAGTGTCTGCCAGAGCGGCGCCATGCGCTGATACGTTGGCTTTCCAGTTCTGTTCTTATGCTGGTTAGTGGCGACCACCAGGGTAGACATAGTACCCGCTCTGAGCGGTATTTTACACTGAGTCGTGACCTGTTACTAGTGTTGAGCGATACCACCCGATACTGAAAAATATTGTATCGGAATGGATCGGCCGATCTAAAAAAAAGTATCGGGTATCGCCGATTCCGATCCTGGAAGTCCCATTCAAGTCAATGGAACAGAAATATTGGAATAAAACAACCCTTTCTTTCCCTGTTGGTTAATTCTACATGGAGAAAAACAACTAATAATAATGTATTGTGGGAGGTGTAGGAGACATTAAAGACATTCGTAGTTACAAAGTCTTCTTCTTCTTCTTCTTCTTCTTCTTCTTCTTCTTCTTCTTCTTCTTCTTCTTCTTCTTCTTCTTCTTCTTCTTCTTCTTCTCCTTCCGTTCTGCCTGTCACAAAAGATTTACAACAGGATTTGTCCACATTCAGTTTGGCCTGCAGCAGCAGGCCTTTTCCAGGGGCACCACGTGGAGGAACAGACTCACCCCCATACACTGCTTAGTCTTCTACTGCTTATAAATTAGATAATATCATTTGCTCTGATTGTTAGTCTTATGCTTCATATTCTTCTGCTTTTGGTTTTTATGCTTCTTGGTCTTCTGTCTCTTGTTGTTCTGCATCTTGGTGGTTGTCTTCCTGTTCTTTGTCCTCTTGGTCATCTTCTTCAGGGTCATCTTTTAGGTATTCTTCTGTGTGGTCTTCAAGGTCGTCGTCTTCAGGGTCATTGTCAGGGAGATCCAGAGTGAGAATCAAAAACCATTTCCACAAGCTTGAACTTGGAAAAGTAGCAGAAGGTACAAGAAGGCTGAGGAACTGCAGAGAACCACCTGACGTTGCTGGAACTCAGATACCAAGAAGGAGGCACCTAGGCCAAAGACACTGCCGAGAACCAGCTGACGGTGCTGGAACCCATATGGGTAGCAGAAGCTGCAAGAGCAAATGACACTAGCGAGGACCAGCTGACAGTGCTGGAACCCGGTGGGGCAGCAGAAGGAACAAGAGCCAATGGGAGAACCGTGGAGCAGCTGACGGTGCTGTAACATGGTTTCTAAGCAGGAGGTACCTGTGCTCCAGAGCACTACCAAGGACCAGCAGACGTTGCTGGAACTCAGATACTGAGAAGGAGGCACCTAGACCAAAGGCTCTACTGAGAGCCAGCTGATGGTGCTGGAACCCAGATGGGTAGCAGAAGCTGCAAGAGCAAATGACACTACCGAGAACCAGCTGACAGTGCTGGAACCCGGAGGGGCAGCAGAAGGAACAACAGCCAATGGGACAACCGTGGACCAGCTGACGGTGCTAGAACACGGTTTCTAAGCAGGAGGTACCTGTGCTCCAAAGTACTACCAAGAACCAGCAGACGTTGCTGGAACTCGGATACCAAGAAGGAGGCACCTAGGCCAAAGGCACTGCCGAGAACCAGCTGATGGTGCTGGAACCCAGATGGGTAGCAGAAGGTATCCATGAAAAACAAAGTTGCAAGACCACGAGCCGGCCGCAGTTACCAAAACCCACAGTCCTACAGGGAGTGCTTGTCCTATTGGCACTATGGAACCAGCCTTTGTTACCAGAACCCGCAGCCCACATAGGAAGCACTGAAACTGCAGGCACCATAGACTCGGCTAACCCGACCGCAACACGACAGGACAACGTATCAGTGGCAAAGTGACGTTGACACTACCCGGAAACAGCAGGCGTGCTGGAACCAGGCTGGGCAGGAGGGAGAACCCGTGCCAAAGACACTTCCGAGAACCAGCTGACGGTGCTGGAACCCGGATGGGTAGCATTAGCTACAAGAGCCAATGGCACAACCGTGGACCAGCTGACGTTGCTGGAACACGGTTACTAAGCAGGAGGTACCTGTGCTACAAAGCACTACCAAGGACCAGCAGACGTTGCTGAAACTCGGATACCAAGAAGGAGGCACCTAGGCAAAAGGCACTGCCGAGAACCAGCTGACGGTGCTGGAACCCGGATGGGTAGCAGAAGGTACCCATGAAAAACAAAGTTGCAAGGCCGCGAGCCGGCCGCAGTTACCGAAACCAACAGTCCTACAGGGAGTGCTTGTCCTATTGGCACTATGGAACCAGCCTTTGTTACCAGAACCCGCAGCCCACATAGGAAGCACTGAAACTGCAGGCACCATAGACTCCTGACTGGGATGATTTAGCGATTCCTGCTTTGAGCAGGGGGTTGGACCAGATGGCCCAGGAGGTCCCTTCCAACTCTACGATTCTATGATTCTATGACTCGGCTAACCCGACCGCAACACAACAGGAAAACGTATCAGTGGCAAAGTGACATCGACACTACCCGGAAACAGCAGGCGTGCTGTAACCAGGCTGGGCAGGAGGGAGTACCCGTGCCAAAGACACTGCCGAGAACCAGCTGACGGTGCTGGAACCCGGAGGGGCAGCAAAAGGAACAAGAGCCAATGGCAAAACCGTGGACCAGCTGACGGTGCTGGAACACGGTTTCTAAGCAGGAGGTACCTGTGATAAAAAGCACTACCAAGGACCAGCAGACGTTGCTGGAACTCGGATACCATGAAGGAGGCACCTAGGCCAAAGGCTCTGCCGAGAAACAGCTGACGTTGCTGGAACCCGGCTGGGCAGGAGGGAGTACCCGTGGCAAACACACTTCTGAGCAGCAACATGCGATGTTGGAGCCCAGGGGTCAATCAGGCAGCAGGCTGAGGCCAACTTGGAGGGAGTTTTATATTGGTTGTACACAACTACTGATTGTAACCGTGATCCACTTTGGCCTCTGGCTCTACTGTCTCTAGTACTTCCCCTGGCCTCCAACCACGGCAGTTGCTGCTCTGCAGAGTTGCCTGCACAATCCACACTTGTTCCTGAGTTACAGGGGCTCAGTCACGTCAGATGATCCCCTGATGTGTGTCCGGCAAGGTGTCCTGCTCTGTCCACATTCCCACACCTATTAATGGGAATGGGGACAGAGCAGGAGACATTGCCGGACACACCACAGGGGATCAACTGACGTGACTGAGCCCCAGTAACACAGGAACATGTGTGGATTGTGCAGACGGCACATCAGAGCACCGACTGGCGGGGTTGGAGGCCAGGGGAAATACTAGAGACAGTACAGCCAGAGGCCTAAGTGGACCACGGTTAAAAGTCAGTAGTAGTGTGATGTTGGAGGCAGCAGGAGACTTTGCCATCCACACAGCAGGGGAACAGCTGGCGTTACTGAACCCCACAGACACACGAGCGAGTGTTTCTATCTGTGCGGACGGCACTTCCAAGCTACAACTGGCTGTGTTAAAGCCCAGGATCTATGCTCCGAGCAGGCTGAGGCCTACTTGGAGCAAGTGGAAAATAACATGTAGTGTGATGTTGGAGGCAGCAGGAGACTTTGCCATCCGCACAGCAGGGGAACAGCTGGCGTTACTGAACCCCACAGACACACGAGCGAGTGTTTCTATCTGTGCGGACGGCACTTCCAAGCTACAACTGGCTGTGTTAAAGCCCAGGATCTATGCTCCGACCAGGCTGAGGCCTACTTGGAGCAAGTGGAAAATAACATGTAGTGTGATGTTGGAGGCAGCAGGAGACTTTGCCATCCGCACAGCAGGGGAACAGCTGGCATTACTGAACCCCACTAACACAGGAGCTAGTGTGTGTTTCTCTGTTAAGACGGCACTTCTGAACACCAACTGGCATTGTTGGAGCCCAGGATGAGGCATGGAGTTGGCTGAGGCCAACTTGCAGCACGTTTTATAGAGGTTGTAGACTACTACTGATTGTAACCGTGCTCCACTTAGGCCTCTGGCTCCGCAGTCACTAGTATTTCCCCTGGCCTCCAACCCCGCCAGTGACAGCTCTGAAGTGGCGTCAGCACAATCCACACTTGTTCCTGTGTTCCCGTCAGTTGATCCCCCGATGTGTGTCCGGCAAGGTCTCCTGCTCTGTCCTCATTCACACTACTAGTAATGGGAATGTGGACAGAGCAGGAGACCTTTACGGACACACATCGGGGATCAACTGACGGGACTGAGCCCAAGTAACACAGGAACAAGTGTGGATTGTGCTGACGCCACTTCAGAGCTGTCACTGGTGGGGTTGGAGGCCAGGGGAAATACTAGAGACAGTGGAGCCAGAGGCCTAAGTGAAGCAGGGTTAAAAATCAGTTGTAGTTTGAATGTGGATGGAGCAGGAGACTTTGCCGTCCACACAGCAGGGGAGCAGCTGGCATTACTGAACCCCACTAACACAGGAGCGAGTGTTTCTATCTGTGCGGACGGCACTTCCAGGCTACAACTGGCTGTGTTGTAGCCCAGGATCAATGCTCCGAGCAGGCTGAGGCCTACTTGGAGCAAGGAGAAAAAGCGTTGTAGTGTGAGTTTGGAGGCAGCTGGAGACTTTGCCGTCCACACAGCAGGGGAACAGCTGGCGTTACTGAACCCCACTAACACAGGAGCGAGTGTTTCTATCTGTGCGGACAGCACTTCCAGGCTACAACTGGCTGTGTTGTAGCCCAGGATGAAGCATGCAGCAGGCGGAGGACAACTTGCAGCTGGTTATATAGAGGTTGTAGACTACTACTGATTATCACCGTGCTCCACTACGGCCTTCGGCTCCACTGTCTCTAGTATTTCCCCTGGCCAACAACCCCGCCAGTTACAGCTGTGAAGTGGCATCTGCACAATCCACACTTGTTCCTGTGTAACTGTGGCTCAGTCCTGTCTGTTCATCCCCTGATGTGTGTCTGGCAAGCTCTCCTGCTCAGTCCTCATTCACACTACTAGTAATGTGAATGTGGACAGAGCAGGAGACCTTGCCGGACACACATCACGGGATCAACTGACGGGAATCAGCCACAGTAACTCAGGAACAAGTGTGGATTGTGCAGACGCCACTTCACAGCTGTAACTGGCGTGGTTGTTGGCCAGGGGAAATACTAGAGACAGTGGAGCCAGAGGCCTAAGTTGACCAAAGTTACAAATCTGTAGTAGTTTGCATGTGGATGGAGCAAGAGACATTACCGTCTACACAGCAGGGGAACAGCTGCCATTACTGAACCCCACTGACACAGGAGCTAGAGTGTTTTTCTCTGCGGAGACGGCACTTCTGAACACCAACTGGTGTTGTTGGAGCCCAGGATGAGGCATGGAGCAGGCTGAGGCCTGATGGTGTTGGCATGTGGAGGCAGCAGGAGACTTTGCCGTCTACACAGCAGGGGAACAGCTGGCATTACTGAACCCCACTGACACAGGAGCTAGAATGTTTTTCTCTGTGGAGACGGCACTTCTGAACACCATTTGGCGTTGTTGGAGCCCAGGATGAGGCATGGAGTAGGCTGAGGCCTGATGGTGTTGGCATGTGGAGGCAGCAGGAGACTTTGCCGTCTACACAGCAGAGGAACAGCTGGCATTACTGAACCCCACTAACACAGGAGCTAGTGTGTTTTTCTCTGCGGACACGGCACTTCTGAAAACCAACTGGCGTTGTTGGAGCCCAGGATGAGGCATGGAGCAGGCTGAGGCCTGATGGTGTTGGCATGTGGAGGCAGCAGGAGACTTTGCCGTCTACACAGCAGGGGAACAGCTGGCATTACTGAACCCCACTAACACAGGAGCTAGTGTGTTTTTCTCTGTGAAGATGGCACTTCTGAACACCAACTGGCGTTGTTGGAGCCCAGGATGAGGCATGGAGCTGGCTGAGGCCAACTTGCAGCACGTTTTATAGAGGTAGTAGACTACAACTGATTGTAACCGTGCTCCACTATGGCCTCCGGCTCCACAGTCTCTAGTACTTTCCCTGGCCTCCAACACCGCCAGTGACAGCTCTGAAGTGGCGTCAGCACAATCCACACTTGTTCCTGTGTTACTTGGGCTCAGTCCCGTCAGTTGATCCCCTGATGTGTGTCCGGCAAGGTCTCCTGCTCTGTCCTCATTCACACTACTAGTAATGGGAATGTGGACAGAGCAGGAGACATTGCCGGACACACATTAGGGGATCAACTGACGTGACTGAGGCCAAGTAACACTGGAACAAGTGTGGATTATGAAGACGCCACTTAAGAGCTGTCACTGGCGGGGTTGGAGGCCAGGGGAAATACTAGAGACAGTGGAGCCAGAGGCCTAAGTGGAGCAGGGTTAAAAATCAGTAGTAGTTTGAATGTGGATGGAGCAGGAGACTTTGCCGTCCACACAGCAGGGGAGCAGCTGGCGTTACTGAACCCCACTAACACAGGAGCTAGTGTTTTTCTCTGTGCAGAAGACACATCTGAGCAACAACTGGCTGTGTTGAAGCCCAGGGATTATAGTTCAGGTGGTAAAAACATGAACACAACAGGATACAGTTGCCAACCAATTATTTAGTCGGGAAGAGGACTGGCAAATTTTGGGGAGATCCACGCCTTGTTCATTTTCAGAAAAGTAAGCCAGTCGACGTTATCGGAAGAAAGTCGTGTGCGACGGTCTGTTAGTACACCACCTGCGGCACTATAGACACGT
The DNA here is from genome assembly GCF_039654945.1 of Dendrobates tinctorius. NCBI lineage: Eukaryota > Metazoa > Chordata > Amphibia > Anura > Dendrobatidae > Dendrobates > Dendrobates tinctorius. The sequence continues at coordinate 15,690,969 of NW_027361754.1, read as the reverse complement.
TCCGATAATACACTGGCAGCAGGGCAAGCCAGCACCTCCAATGCATGCTGGCTAAGCTCTGGCCATGTATCCAGCTTAGAGACCCAAAACTTGAAGGGGGAAGAGCCATGTGGGAGTACACTGACAGGGCAAGACAAGTAGTCTGTCACCATCTGATGGAAACGTTGCCTCCTGCTGACTGGAGCCGTCAGTGATGGATGGTGTAGACAATTGTGGCGGACACACAAAACTTTGCCACATTTGGGCCATAGTGGTCTTGCCTTGTGCTGAGGCGCTGCCTCTGTTCCCTCTTTGTGCCGAGTTTCCTCCACTGGCTTGACGCACAGAGGTGCTTTGTAAAGCACTAGCACCACTGCTGTCGTTTGGAATGGAAAACATGATGGACTGCACCAGTGTGTCTTGGTACTCCCGCACTTTACACTCCCGGTTCAACATTGGTATGAGGGTTTGCAAGTTGTCCCGGTAGCGAGGATCTAGGAGGGTGTACACCCAATAATCAGCCGTGTAGAGAATGTGGGCGATGCGGCGGTCGTTTCTCAGGCACTGCAGCATGAAGTCAACCATGTGCTGCAGACTCCCAACTGCCAAAGAACCGCTGTCCCCTGCTTGAGGCGTGATCTCTGCCTGCTCTGCATCACCCCACCCTCGCTGTACATACTGACTAGAGCTTTGTGTACCTCCCTCCTCTAGAGAGATGTCTTCCTCCTCCATCGACTCCTCCTCATCCTCCTCACAAAGTGTCCCCTGCCTAGGCCTTTGTGAGGAAGCACGTAGCGCAGGCTGTCCAGAAGCAGATGGCATTTGGGACTCCTCATCCTCCACCTCTTCCAAAACCTCATCCCTTAGTGCTTGCAGTGTTTTTTGAAGCATGCAGATAAGGGGGACAGTCTTGCTGACTAGTGCATCATCTGCACTCGCCATCCGCATGGAATCATCGAAGGCATGCAAAACGAAGCAGATGTCCTTCATAGAGGCCCACTCAGTGGTGCTGAAGTGTGACCGGCCCACATTGCGACTTGTTTGCGCCTGATGCAGCTGGTACTCCATGACTGCTGCCTGCTGCTCACACAACCGCTCCAACGTATGTAACGTTGAATTCCACCTGGTGGGTAGGTCACATATGATGCGATGTTCCGGATGGCGTAATCGGCGCTGCAGAGCAGCAAGGCGCGATCTTGCCGTGCTGGAACGCCGCAAGTGAGCGCACTCTATGCGGACCTTGTGCAGCAGTGCATCAAGATCCGGATAGTCCCTCAGAAAGCTCTACACGACCAAGTTGAGCACATGTGCCAGACATGGGATGTGAGTGAGGTTGCCAAGGCCAAGAGCTGCCACCAGATTTCGGCCATTGTCACACACTACTAAGCCCGGCTGGAGATTCGCTGGCAGAAACCACACGTCGCTCTCCTGCTTGAAGGCATTCCAGAGCTCCTGCGCTGTGTGGCTTTGATTCCCCAATGAAATTAATTTCAGTACGGCCTGTTGACGTTTGGCCACGGCTGTGCTCATATCGGTCGTAACAGGCTCCTGCTGCGCTGTTTCAGAGGAACTGGAGTAGGAGTCAATGTGTACAGACTGGATTCCTGCAATCCGTGGAGTTGGCAGAGCACGTAGAGCGCCACTCTCCAGATCTGTACCCGGCTCCACAACATTGACTCAATGGGCAGTGAGGGAAAAGTATCGTCCCTGTCCATGGTTACTGGTCCACGCATCGGTGGTCAGGTGGACCTTGCTACTGACCCCGTTTAGTAGCGCATGTTTTATGTTTGCCTCCACATGTTTCTGCAGGGCAGGGACTGCTCGCCTGCTGAAATAAAAGCGGCTGGGCACAGTGTATTGTGGGACTGCCAATGCCATGAAGTCCCGGAAGGTGTCAGTCTCCACCAGCCTGAATGACAGCATTTCAAGGGCCAGTAGTTTGGCAATGCCAGCATTCAGAGCCTGTGCTCGGGGATTGTTTGCCAAGTATGGCCGCCTTTTCTCCCATGCCTGTGCTACCGATGGCTGCCGAGTAGCCTGGGAGTGTGAGGATGACTTGGAACGTGGTGCTGTGGGCGGAATGTCACAGGGTCTCCGGACAACAGTGCCAGAGGTTCTTCCTTGGCGATCCTGTGAGGAAGCCGAACCAGCTGTGTGTGAGCTGGAGGAAGAGGCCCCAACATGAGCTGAAGAGGTGGTAGGTGGTGCTGTACGTTGGCCTATGTCTTCAGTGTGTCTGTGTAACTCCAGCTCGTGCTTGGTCCGCACATGTTTCCACATATTAGTGGTATTGAGGTTGCTGACATTTTTCCCTCTTTTGACTCTCTGATGACACAGCTTGCATTTGACAAAGCAAATGTCATCTGCAACTGTGTCAAAAAGGACCACACACTGCAAGTCATGGGAGCGCCCTTTTTGCCTTTTGAAAGTGGAATGCTCCTAACGGGTGCCGAAGTGGAGGCTACAGGCAACCAAGTCTGCCCCCTCCCTCTCCCTCCGGTTTTGGCCGTTCGGGGAATTTCTTCCTCAGAGCTGCTCCCACCACCTTCCTGTTCCTCACGCCATGATGGGTCAAGGACCTCATCATCTACACTCCCCTCTTCAATCACCTGCTTCTCCTGGGTTGTCTCGCCAGCACCGTACGCACCAGAAAGTGGTAACTGAGTCTCGTCATCATCTGATGCGCACTGAGGTGTGCTGACCATAGGCACTGGCCCACCCGCCTCCTCAGATTCAGAGGGACAAAGAAGTTGCATATCACTGCATACTCCCTCTTCTTCACATTCTGGAATGCTGCTTGACTGGCCCCCTCTTTCCAAACCAACAGATTCCGAGAACAGAAGTAGAGACTGTGATGGCTCCTGTCCAGGGCTCTCTGACTGCCTGGGCACTTTGGCAGGTGGTGAAGAGACAGATGGTTGCTCTTCGGTGCTCTGGCCCTGAAAGGATGTGGAAGTAATTGAAGTCGATGCGTTAGCTGCCATCCATCCGACAACGGCTTCAATTTGTTCCTCCCGCAGCAGTGGGGTACGGTGAGGTCCTACAAAGCTGCGCATAAAGGACTGTTGCCTGCTAAAACTGGGGGATGCTGACTCACGGGTGCTAACAGCAGGCACAGAATCCCCACGTCCTCTCCCTGCAGAATCCCCACGTCCTCTCCCTGCTGAAACTCCACGCCCACGACCACGTGCCTTACTCCTTGCCTTCTTCATCTTGCTAGACTGAGAAAGATAGGCAGAAAAGTACAAAGGGGGGCCTTAGTGTGCTTATTCCTGAACAGCTGGTTACAGGTATAAGAAACACTAATTTTATGAAGTGTGTGTGTCGACTACACTTTAATGGGAGCTAATGTGGCCTACACAACTTTCAAATGTAGTGTTTGGTGAACGTTGTTGTTTTTTTGGGGGGCAAAAAAAACTAAAAGGATGTGACCAAAGATTTGAAAGTCAGAGTATCACCAACTTTCTGGAGCTATTACAATGCAGGCAGGTAACCTACAATGCAAAAGATGAGGCTCCAAAAAAATTGGGTAATACTAATCTGGCTGCAGCTGAAGGGCACAAGCCAGAAAAAAGGCTCCTCTATCTACTCCTATATAGTGTTTGCAACCAACCAATGTAGATGGATATGGATGGATGCACACAAATAGGAGAAGAAAAAATGAGCTGCAATTAAAGAAATATATGTGTGAGGCAGTGATGCACACTGAGCAGCCTACAACCAGACGTAGCTGCAGGACACACTACTCAGCGTGAGCTGCACTCACACACAGTCAGAGACCTCTCAGACAGCCGTGAACAGTGCAGCTAAGTGGGCACTAGCACTGACAGGCTGCAGAAAGGCTCCGCTGTGTTCTCCTAGAGTGTTTGCAACCACCGTATATGGATACGGATGGATGCACACTAATAGGAGAAAAAATGAGCTGCAATCAAAGAAAAATGTGTGAGGTAGTGACACGCAGAGCGGCCTACAACCAGACGTAGCTGCAGGACACACTACTCAGTCTGAGCTGTACTCACACACAGTCAGAGACCTCTCAGACAGCCGTGAACAGTGCAGCTAAGTGAGCACTAGCACTGAAAGGCTGCAGAAAGGCTCCGCTGTCTACTACTAGTGTTTGCAACCCACGTATATGGATATGGATGGAAGCACACTAGATGTAATTTTTTTAAAAATAAGCAGCTCAAAAAGAAAAATATGTATGAGGCAGCAGTGAGGCACGCTGGGCGGCCTACAACCAGACGTGGATGCAGGACCCACTCCACAGCGTGAGCTGCACTCACACAGCCCTTGCAGACAGCTGTGAACACTGCTGCTAGGGAAAAGCAAGCTATAGTGGTGGTTTATGTAGCCTGGGTAAAGCACAATATTGTTTTGAGAATCGCTATTTCTAACTATCCCTCACAGTCTTCAACAGCAGCCTGTCCCTAACTGAATTCACAGCAGAGTGACCAGAAATGGCGGCGGCAGTGGCTTTTATAGTGCATCATGACATCATTTCAGCAGCCAATCACAGCCATGCCAATAGTTAACATGCCTACATGCCTAACAGGATGTGCCCACACTTCTGAGGAATCCCATTGGCTGAATCAAAGCGAGCGGGCTGATAGCATTATGGGAACTTCCGATTCCGGTATCCGATATGAAAAAAGTATCGGAAGTCAGTATCGGAATTCCGATACAGCTAATATCGGCCGATACCCGATACTTGCGGTATCGGAAAGCTCAACACTACCTGTGACGCTTAACAGGTCATGCTTATACGTCGGCTAGTACAGACTCTGTGAAGTAACAGAGTCTGTCCTTGCACGCACCGGGTCAGAGGTTACCCTCCGGTGTCTGGCTGCCTCCTGTTATATCCCATTCGTCATTGTCGTCATTTCTTTTCCAAAGCGTTTGATACCGTGCCACACAAGAGGTTGGTGCACAAAATGAGAATGCTGGGTCTGGGGGAAAATGTGTGTAAATGGGTAAGTAACTGGCTTGGTGATAGAAAGCAGAGGGTGGTTATAAATGCTATATTCTCTAACTGGGTCGCTGTGACAAGTGGGGTACCGCAGGGGTCGGTGTTGGGACCTATTCTCTTCAACATATTTATTAACGATCTGGTAGGTTTGCACAGTAAAATGTCGATATTTGCAGATGACACAAAACTATGTAAAGCAATCAATACAAGAGAAGATAGAATTCTGCTACAGATGTATCTGGATAAGTTGGGAACTTGGGCCGAAAGGTGGCAGATGCAGTTTAACAATGATACAGTGGGGCAAAAAAGTATTTAGTCAGTCAGCAATAGTGCAAGTTCCACCACTTAAAAAGATGAGAGGCGTCTGTAATTTACATCATAGGTAGACCTCAACTATGGGAGACAAACTGAGAAAAAAAAATCCAGAAAATCACATTGTCTGTTTTTTTTTCATTTTATTTGCATATTATGGTGGAAAATAGGTATTTGGTCAGAAACAAAATTTCATCTCAATACTTTGTGATATATCCTTTGTTGGCAATGACAGAGGTCAAACGTTTTCTGTAAGTCTTCACAAGGTTGCCACACACTGTTGTTGGTGTGTTGGCCCATTCCTCCATGCAGATCTCCTCTAGAGCAGTGATGTTTTTGGCTTTTCGCTTGGCAACATGGACTTTCAACTCCCTCCAAAGGTTTTCTATAGGGTTGAGATCTGGAGACTGGCTAGGCCACTCCAGTACCTTGAAATGCTTCTTACGAAGACACTCCTTCGTTGCCCTGGTGGTGTGCTTTGGATCATTGTCATGTTGAAAGACCCAGCCATGTTTCATATTCAATGCCCTTGCTGATGGAAGGAGTTTTGCACTCAAAATCTCACGATACATGGCCCCATTCATTCTTTCATGTACCCGGATCAGTCGTCCTGGCCCCTTTGCAGAGAAACAGCCCCAAAGCATGATGTTTCCACCACCATGCTTTACAGTAGGTATGGTGTTTGATGGATGCAACTCAGTATTCTTTTTCCTCTAAACACGACAAGTTGTGTTTCTACCAAACAGTTCCAGTTTGGTTTCATCAGACCATAGGACATTCTCCCAAAACTCCTCTGGATCATCCAAATGCTCTCTAGCAAACTTCAGACGGGCCCAGACATGTACAGGCTTAAGCAGTGGGACACGTCTGGCACTGCAGGATCTGAGTCCATGGTGGCGTAGTGTGTTACTTATGGTAGGCCTTGTTACATTGGTCCCAGCTCTCTGCAGTTCATTCACTAGGTCCCCCCCGCGTGGTTCTGGGATTTTTGCTCACCGTTCTTGTGATCATTCTGACCCCACGGGGTGGGATTTTGCGTGGAGCACCAGATCGAGGGAGATTATCACTGGTCTTGTATGTCTTCCATTTTCTAATTATTGCTCCCACAGTTGATTTCTTCACTCCAAGCTGGTTGGCTATTGCAGATTCAGTCTTCCCAGCCTGGTGCAGGGCTACAATTTTGTTTCTGGTGTCCTTTGACAGCTCTTTGGTCTTCACCATAGTGGAGTTTGGAGTCAGACTGTTTGAGGGTGTGCACAGGTGTCTTTTTATACTGCTAACAAGTTTAAACAGGTGCCATTACTACAGGTAATGAGTGGAGGAAAGAGGAGACTCTTAAAGAAGAAGTTACAGGTCTGTGAGAGCCAGAAATCTTGATTGCTTGTTTCTGACCAAATACTTATTTTCCACCATAATATGCAAATAAAATGAAAAAAAAACAGACAATGTGATTTTCTGGATTTTTTTTTCTCAGTTTGTCTCCCATAGTTGAGGTCTACCTATGATGTAAATTACAGACGCCTCTCATCTTTTTAAGTGGTGGAACTTGCACTATTGCTGACTGACTAAATACTTTTTTGCCCCACTGTAAATGTAAGTTTATACACATGGGAAGAAGGAATCAATATCACCATTGCACACTGAACTGTAAACCACTGGGTAAATCTGACAAGGAGAAGGACTTGGGGATCCTAGTTAATGATAAACTTACCTGGAGCAGCCAGTGCCAGGCAGTGGCTGCCAAGGCAAACAGGATCATGGGGTGCATTAAAAGAGGTCTGGATACACATGAGAGCATTATACTGCTTCTGTACAAATCTCTGGTTAGACCGCACATGGAGAACTGTGTACAGTTTTGGGCACCAGTGCTCAGGAAGGATATAATGGAACTAGAGCGGGTACAAAGGAGGGCAACAAAATTAATAAAAGGGATGGGAGAACTACAATACCCAGAGAGATTAGCAAAATTAGGATTATTTAGTCTAGAAAAAAGACGACTGAGGGGCAATCTAATAACCATGTATAAGTATATAAGGGGACAATACAAATATCTCTCCGAGGATCTGTTTATACCAAGAAAAGTGACGGTCACAAGGGGGCATTCTCTGCGTCTGGAGGAGAAAAAGTTTTTCCACCAACATAGAAGAGGATTCTTTACTGTTAGGGCAGTGAGAATCTGGAATTCCCTGCCTGAGGAGGTGGTGATGGCGAACTCAGTCGAAGGGTTCAAGAAAGGCCTGGCTGTCTTCCTGGAGCGTAACAATATTGTATCTTACAGTTATTGTTAGGTTCTTTAGAAGGACGTAGATCTGGGGATTTATTCTGACAGAATTTTATAGGCTGAACTGGATTGACTAATGTCTTTTTTCGGCCTTACTATGTTACTATACTGTCTAACAGCAGTTTACATCTCTGCACGTTGGACCCTGGGCTGCGAACGCACCATATACAGTTGTGGCCAAAAGTATTGACTCCCCTGCAATTCTGTCAGACAATACTCAGTTTCTTCCTGAAAATAATTGCAAACACAAATTCTTTGGTATTATTATCTTCATTTAATTTGTCTTAAATGAAAAAAAAACAAAAAGAATTGTCCTAAAGCCAAATTGCATATAATTCTACACCAAACATAAAAAAGAGGGTGAACAAAAGTATTGGCACTGTTCGAAAAAACATGCGATGCTTCTCTAATTTGTGTAATTAACAGCACCTGTAACTTACCTGTGGCACCTAACAGGTGATGGCAATAACTAAATCACACTTGCAGTCAGTTGACATGGATTAAAGTTGACTCAACCTCTGTCCTGTGTCCTTGTGTGTACCACATTGAGCATGGAGAAAAGAAAGAAGACCAAAGAACTGTTTGAGGACTTGAGAAACCAAATTGTGAGGAAGCATGAGCAATCTCAAGGCTACAAGTCCATCTCCAAAGACCAGAATGTTCCTGTGTCTACCGTGCACAGTGTCATCAAGAAGTTTAAAGCCCATGGCACTGTGGCTAACCTCCCTAGATGTGGACAGAAAGGAAAAATTGACAAGAGATTTCAACGCAAGATTGTGCGGATGTTGGATAAAGAACCTCGACTAACATCCAAACAAGTTCAAGCTGCCCTGCAGTCCGAGGTTACAACAGTGTCAACCCGTACTATCCGTCAGGGTCTGAATGAAAAGGGACTTTATGGTAGGAGACCCAGGAAGACCCCACTTCTTACCCCGAGACATAAAAAAGCCAGGCTGGAGTTTGCCAAAACTTACCTGAAAAAGCCTAAAACGTTTTGGAATAATGTTCTCTGGTCAGATGAGACAAAAGTAGAACTTTTTGGGCAAAGGCATCAACATAGAGTTTACAGGAGAAAAAAAGAGGCATTCAAAGAAAAGAACACGGTCCCTACAGTCAAACATGTCGGAGGTTCCCTGATGTTTTGGGGTTGCTTTGCTGCCTCTGGCACTGGACTGCTTGACCGTGTGCATGACATTATGAAGTCTGAAGACTACCAACAAATTTTGCAGCATAATGTAGGGCCCAGTGTGAGAAAGCTGGGTCTCCCTCAGAGGTCATGGGTCTTCCAGCAGGACAATGACCCAAAACACACTTCAAAAAGCACTAGAAAATGGTTTGAGAGAAAGCACTGGAGACTTCTAAGGTGGCCAGCAATGAGTCCAGACCTGAATCCCATAGAACACCTGTGGAGAGATCTAAAAATGGCAGTTTGGAGAAGGCACCCTTCAAATATCAGGGACCTGGAGCAGTTTGCCAAAGAAGAATGGTCTAAAATTCCAGCAGAGCATTGTAAGAAACTCATTGATGGTTACCGGAAGCGGTTGGTCGCAGTTATTTTGGCTAAAGGTTGTGCAACCAAGTATTAGGCTGAGGGTGCCAATACTTTTGTCTGGCCCATTTTTGGAGTTTTTTGTGAAATGATCAATGTTTTGCTTTTTGCTTCATTCTCTTTTGTGTTTTTTCATTTAAGACAAATTAAATGAAGGTAATACTACCAAAGAATTTGTGTTTGCAATCATTTTCAGGAAGAAACTGAGCATTATCTGACAGAATTGCAGGGGTGTCAATACTTTTGGCCACAACTGTACCTTCTTCATTATTTGGTGCGTTTTGCCAGCCCTTAACTGTCCCAATAAGGCTAAGTGCACACGCTGCGGATTGGTCTGAGGATTTTTATCTGCGGAACCGCAGGTAAAATTACCTGCGGTTTTACCTGCGGATTGGCCTGCTGTTTTGCCCTGCGGTTTATCACCTCTACAGTGGAGGAGATGGTAAACCGCAGCAGAATCCACAGAAAAGAAGTGACATGTCATTTCTTTCTGCGGATTCAAAACCGCAGCTTTTCCGCAGTTAAAAATCCGCAGCATGTGCACAGCAAATTGTAAATCCCATAGGATAACATGCTACTGTACAGTCATGGCCAAAAGTTTTGAGAATGACACAAATATTAATTTTTACAAAGTCTACTGCTTCATTTTTTCTAATGGCAGTTTGCATATACTCCAGAATGTTATAAAGAGTGATCAGTAGAGTTGAGCGAAACGGGTCGAAAAATTTCAAAAGTTGCCGACTTTTGGCAAAGTCTGGTTTCATGAAACGAAACCTGACCCTAGGATGAGGTCGGCCACGAGGTCGGCGACTTACGCGGCAAAGTCGCGTTTCAAAAGTTTGTTTTGCGCTCTTTTTCAGCCAATCAGGATCCACGGACACTGTGGGCAACGAAAAGAGGAGGATGAATGACCTCATGGAGATCAACATCCGACACTGCGGAGACACCATCACGTGTTTCTCAACGCAGTGATTCTAGAGCACTGCTCCCATCCCTTATGGGAAATATGTAAAACATGCAAATATATAAGCCACGGAGACACCATCACATGTTTCTCAACGCAGGCAGTGACTAGCCAGGTCTTTCACAGGGAAGGAACACCAACGGGAAGGGCAGTCTCCAATGAAGGAAACCACCTATGCCAAAACATGGTATCCATCCACAGACAGCTCTTTCGGGGTATTGCCCCTCATCAGTGTGGAGTAGGAAACTGGCTAGTAGGAGCAATGCCTAGTAACAGACCATGAAAAGAGGAGGATGAATGACCTCATGGAGATCAACATCCGACACTGCGGAGACACCATCACGTGTTTCTCAACGCAGTGATTCTAGAGCACTGCTCCCATCCCTTATGGGAAATATGTAAAACATGCAAATATATAAGCCGTGGGCAACGTGATGACATAGGCAGGGGTCACCACCATCTTTCAGAAGGGCATGTAAGTGATTGGCTTGCTTTGGTGGGCATCACAGGGGGTATAAAAGAGCGTGCACGCCGACCGCCATCTTACTTCTGCCGATCTTAGCATAGGGAGAGGTTGCTGCTGCTGATTCTGTAGGGAGAGCGTTAGGTAGGGAAGAAGAAAAAAAAACTGCTTCTGCTGCTAGCGATTTTGCCTGTACAACACACCAGTCACTGTGTGTGCAGTGCAAGGGGAGGCTATATTTTGGTGGATCAGCGGTGTTGGTGGTTAGGCTGCCTTCTAAGGCTTCCTGACGGCTGCATTGCTGTTTACCCACTGCTCTGCAAACTGCTTTTTTAAAAGCAATCCCAATTTTTTTTTTGTCCTGCTGAGGTACTGAGCGTACATTTTTTCACACCATACAGCGGTGCACACTCCTCACACAGTACCGTGTAACGGCTGTTATCACAGCCACAGTGAAGCTATCTGTGTGTCACTCTGTGAGAATAAGTCGAGGACGTGTTCCGTTCTTACAGACCTGCACCTTCTAGTTTTGTCTAGCTTTCAAACAGTTAAATATATTTGCTGTTTGATCACATTCAAAACTATAGAGACAGCGTGTGTCAATCCGTATACTTAAAAAACACGGAGCTTGACAATTTTACGTACACCAGACAGCCGTGTACGTGCACGCTCCTCTCAGTACCGTGTAACGGCTGTTATCACGGCCACAGTGAAGCTATCTGTGTGTCACTGTGGAAGGATAAGTGGAGGACTTGCTCCGTTCTTACAGACCTACACTCTAGGGAGATTCCTATTCTGCCCAATTCTATATACACCTTGTAGTTTGTGATACACTAGCCAATTTCTGCCTGTGACATAGTGCTGTGATATTCAGTGGGCCTCACACAATCCAAAAGTGTCCAGTGTCCACAAGTGTGTGCAGAAATTCAAAATCTCCGTGATCCTGTAGTCACTTTTTTCACACCTGTGCCATCGAGCCTGTGACATAGCGCTCTGATATTCAGTGGGCCTCACACAATCCATAAGTGTCCAGTGTCCACAAGTGTGTGCAGAAATTCAAAATCTCCCTTATCCTGTAGTCACTTTTTTAACACCTGTGCCATCGAGCCTGTGACATAGCGCTCTGATATTCAGTGGGCCTCACACAATCTATAAGTGTCCAGTGTCCACAAGTGTGTGCAGAAATTCAAAATCTCCCTTATCCTGTAGTCACTTTTTTCACACCTATGCCATCGAGCCTGTGACATAGCGCTCTGATATTCAGTGGGCCTCACACAATCCATAAGTGTCCAGTGTCCACAAGTTTGTGCAGAAATTCAAAATCTCCCTTATCCTGTAGTCACTTTTTTCACACCTGTGCCATCGAGCCTGTGACATAGCGCTCTGATATTCAGTGGGCCTCACACAATCCATAAGTGTCCAGTGTCCACAAGTGTGTGCAGAAATTCAAAATCTCCCCTGTCCTATAGACACCTTGTACCTTGTTTTACACTACTATATAGTTTGTTGGATTTTGTCTACATTTCTACCAAAAATGAGGAAGGCTGGTGGAAGAGGCCGTGGAATTGGGCGGGGGTTGGCAGCTGGTAATGATGGTGTTGGTGGTGGATCTGATGGTAGTGGCAAAAGCAATATAGGACCGAATGCAGGAGGTGTTGAGCCTGCGTCATCGTCTGGCTCCACAAGGCCTCGAAGGCTTACTTTTCTAGGAGTTGGCAAACCGCTTTTAAAGCCAGAGCTGCAGGAAAAAGTTTTGGCTTACATTGCTGACTCAGCATCCAGCTCTATCGCCTCCTCTTCTGAAGTTGTAAAAAGTAAAAGCACTGAGTCGTCATTGGAGGCTCATGTTCATGAACCACACCTTTCCTTGTGTCCTTCACCCCAACCAAGATTGAAGGATGACGCAGGCCATACTACTGATTACTCCATGGAGCGGTTTTCACATACCATGCCTGGATTATCAAGTGAAATGGTGAATTACCCAGGCCAAGATGAATCTGACATGGAGTGCACTGATGCACAGCCACTGATAGATGATTCTGCTGGTACATTCACTCAGAGCACTACATTGTCCTCGCAGTGTACAGAGCCAGATTCTGACCCTGATGAGACTCAGGTGCCCCTTCCCGCACACTATACCACCATACACGGTGACACAGAGGAAGGTGCACATGACATTGAAGAGGAGGTGATGGATGACCCAGTTGTTGACCCAGATTGGCATCCATTGGGGGAAGAGGGTGCTGCTTCCAATAGCTCAGATGAGGAGCATCCACAGCAGACATCGACATCGCAACAGCTGTTATCTGGCAGGCACGGAGCACTCCAAAGACAGGTTCCAAAAATAAAAAGAGTTGCTGGACAGCTTGTCCAGAGGGTCAAAATATCACAGCGTGCTAGGCCGCAAAATATCTGCCAAAGTAGGAAGAGTGCAGTGTGGCACTTTTTTGAACAAAATCCTCATGATCAGGCCAAGGTTATCTGTAAGAAGTGCGCAAAGACCTTTAGCCGAGGGAAAAATCTGAAAAATTTGAATACCAGTTGCATGCTTAGACATTTAACCACCATGCACTAGCAAGCGTGGACACAACACCAAACCTCAAGTACCACATGTGCAAATGATCACAAAGAAGGTAGTCAGCAATGCTACATTGTTTCCCCCACTGTAAGCCCACCGGTCAGCACAGCAGCAAATGTTGAGGTGTCGTTGCAAGGCCACAGCAGTCAGGGAATCCCACTGTTATATCAACGAAATACTGAATCTAGGCCATCAGAAAGAACACCAACTCCATCACCATCATCAACCCTCACTCAGTCCGCCCTGTCCACCGCTACTTCCACCATATGCAGCTCTCAAGTCCAGCTCACCCTCCCAGACACTATGAGTAGGTCAAGAAAGTACTCAGTCTCTCATCCGCGTACACTGGGTTTGAACGCCCACATTGCCAAACTAATCTCGTTTGAGATGATGCCTTATCGGTTGGTGGAAAGCGCAGCTTTCCGCGAACTCATGGCCTATGCAGTACCACGCTATGACCTACCCAGTCGCCACTTCTTCTCTCGCAAAGCCATCCCAGCCCTCCACCATCATGTGAAAGACCGCATTGTCCATGCACTCAAGCAGACAGTGAGTGGAAAGGTGCACCTCACAACTGATGCATGGTCCATTCGGCATGGCCAGGGCCGTTACGTGTCCATCACTGCGCACTGAGTTAATGTGGTGGATGCAGGGTCCACAGGGGACAGCGGTGGTGGGACAGTGCTGCCTAGCCCACGGTATAGGAAACAGTTGGCTGTAGGCGTTCGACCCTCCTCCTCCAGAAGCGAAAGCTCATCCACAGAGCGCAGTCGTACGAGCACTCCATCTGCAGCTGCCACTGTTGCACACGAGGTGTCCCCCTATTGAGCAGCTAGTGGAAAGCGTCAGCAGGCTGTGTTGCAGATGATGTGTTTGGGTGACAGACACACCGCCGAGGTGCTGGCCGAGTACTTTCAGCGACAAACTGAGTCATGGCTGGGCAGTGTACATCTTGAGGCAGGCAAGGTAGTTAGTGATAACGGCCGTAATTTTGTGGTAGCCATAGCCCTTTCAAAACTCAGCCACATACCTTGCTTGGCTCACACCTTGAACCTTGTGGTGCAGTGCTTTCTTAAAAATTATCCGGAGTTAACAGCCCTGCTCCAGAAGGTGCGAAGACTGTGCGCGCACATCCGCCGGTCGCCTGTACACTCCATTCGTATGCAGAAGCTGCAGCGATTGTTCCACCTTCCCAACCACCGCCTCATTATCGACATTGCAACAAGGTGGAACTCCACCCTGCACATGGTTGAGCGGCTGTGCGAGCAGAGGCAGGCCATAATGCATTTGTGGGAGGATACACGGCCAGGCACTTTGAGAGCAGACATGGAATTGACAGGTGTGCAGTTGTCGAAGCTGAAAGACCTCTGTAAAGTCCTTCAGTGTTTTGAGGAATGCACATGGCTGGTAAGCGCAGACGACGCCATCCTAAGCATGAGCATCTTATGCGTCTGCTCATGGAAACTTTGACGCACCTTAAGGAGCAGGCGTCTGCAGCCAATGTTGACGAGGAGGGAATCCTTGATGACATTCAGCCATTGTCTGCTCAGGGACCTCTCCTGGACGAGGTGGAGGAAGAAGAGGAGGAGGATGATGATGGGGATGATTACTTAGGGGAGGAGGATGCATCTCGTGGGGCAAGTGAAAATGTTGGTGTGGCAAGGTCTGGTACAGGGTTTGTGCGTGACTGGAGGGATGTGGATTTGCCAGAAAGTGCTCCTCCAACCAGCACTCGCAGTGCATCATTGACATCGGGAACATTGGCCCACATGTCAGATTATGCCTTGCAGATCCTAAAAAGGGACCCCCGTATTGCCAAAATGATGAACGATGACGAATACTGGTTGGCCAGCATCCTGGATCCACGCTATAAAGGCAAATTACAAAACATCATGCCACAGGACAACCTTGACCTAATATTGGCTAATAAACAAGCAACTCTGGTAAATCGGTTGCTTGAGGCATTCCCAGCACACAGCAGCGGTGATGGTTCTCACACGAGCCGTACGGGCCGGGGGCAGCTTGGCAGAGGTGTTCGTGGTGCACACAGCAGAAGTGGCGTTGGAGACAGGGGTTTCATGACAATGTTGTGGACTGATTTTTCAAGTACCGCTCACACAACTGGTAATACTGCATCGATGGAAAGTGACAGGAGACAGCAGTTGTCAACTATGGTTACAAACTACTTTTCCTCCCATATCGATGTTCTCCCACACAGGTCATTCCCCTTTGACTATTGGGCCGCTAAACTGGACACCTGGCCTGAATTGGCACAATATGCCTTACAGGAGCTCGCTTGCCCAGCTGCAAGTGTGCTATCGGAAAGAGTCTTCAGTGCAGCTGGATCAATCCTGACAGTAAAAAGGACCCGTCTGTCAACCCAAAATGTGGATGATCTAACCTTCATTAAAATGAACCATGCATGGGTTTCCAAGGATTTTGTCCCACCTTCCCCTGATGACACATAGGGCGACAGAAAAATGGCTTGCTTTGGTCCACCTCTTCCTGGGACTTGACCTATTTCGCCTTTTGCATCAGCTGAATGTCCAACATCAACATATGCCACTTTCTAAAACTCCCTAACTGTGCTGCCTCCCCCCCCATGGCCGGGGTCACCACCTAGCGCATGACACCGTGCGAGTGCCGTTGCCCTGGACAGGTGGGTAGGCCGACTCTTGGGCGCGGGCACTGGCACAGGGTCCCTCATATTGCAATCAAGTGTCTCTGACGGTGGTGGTGCACACCCGCCGTCAGACACACCGCCGTACTATGAGGGGCCCAGTGCCAGTACCGACGCCCACGAGTGGGCCCCCCTTGCTTGGGCAGAGCCCCAGCATTTGCAATCTTTACCTCTCCCTGCTCCTCCGCTGTGTAGTCTGGGCCGTCAAATCCATACTGTGCCTGACACTGTCTGAGCCTGCCTCCTGATGTATAGACATATATTTTGAATGTGTACACTATGCTATCCATACATGTTATCCGGGGATACGGTACAATTTCTCACCTTTGTGCAATCACGTGCAATCCATACTGGGCCTAACACCGTCTGAGCCTGCCTCCTGATGTATAGACATATATTTTGAATGTGTCCACCATGCTATCCATACATGTTATCCAGGGATACGGTACCCTTTCTCACCTTTGTGCAAACACGTGTAATCCATACTGGGCCAGAGAACGGCTGGCGAGCTGTTAAGCAAGCTACAGCACCTGTGGTTTGCACATGTAAGTTTTTCATTTTTTCAGGAATGACGGTTAGGCCTAATTCCGGAACTGCGGTTGACTTGCACTTACTGGGAAATCATCGTTCGCGGGTAATAATTGTAATCACAGATCCCCATCACTAACATTGTTCAGCGGGTTATCTGCACCTGTAAGCTACAAACGCTGGCCTTTTCAGTGTAGCGCACATGCAGCCACGGACATGTAAAGGCATGACACACCAGTTATTGGCCAATCTCATGTGCCAGAGCCTCACGTGTCCCTCTAGTAAGCCGGACTCGGACCGCGGGGCATGACGGAGTCTCGTTCGTTAACGGAATTAAGCTTGCAATGTGTGCATCTTTTCTGTAGCTGGCATGGTTGAGGTTTCCCAGGTGGAGTCGAATTAAACCGTAGGCTCCACTCCTGGTGGTGCCCTTCTGGACATTCCTTTAAGGTTCAGCTTTGCAACCATACAGCCCACGTAAAACAAACATTTTGCCTTCATGAACGCTGTTTGGAGGGTCATGACTCGTGGGAATAATGCTGCCCAATCAGTTAACCTGCTAGAGAGATCCTTTGTTGCTCCCAAGCATGACATCACACTCCCTAGGAGGAAGGTAATGCCACTGTGGCGACCGTACACCTGGGGGCGACACAAGTGCACTGATGCCCAGCCACTGCTCGATGAATCTGCTGGTACATTGACCCAGACCACTACATTCCCCACGCACGCTACACAGCCTGAATCTGACCCTGATGAAACTCAGGTTACCCTTCCCATATACAGTTCCATCTTACACGGTGACAAAGAGGAAGCTGCAGATGAAAGTGCAGGTTCGGCCCACCCGCCATCAGACACACCACCGTACTATCAGGGGCCCTGTGCCAGTGCCGTCGCCAACGAGTGGGCCCCCCTGCTTGCTCAGGATCACAGCACTTGCAAGGTTGAAATACTGTGCAGTGAGATGGAAGATGGGAACGACGAGGAGTCCAGACTAGTACAGGGATTCCCTAGCGAGGAGACTTATTTCATTGTTTTCAATGTTGGGACAGCAATTTTTGGGGAGCACTATACTCTGGAGAATTATAGATGGGGCCTACCATACACTGGAACATTCCAAAGGTGGACATCAGACACTGGAGCAGCATTTACAGGGCCCATTATACACTAGAGCATTAGAAATGAGGCCCATTATGTTTGGAGCATTATTTGGGCCCATAAGACAGTGGAGCTTCATCCATGGGGACCAACATATACTGTAGCATTATGTGGAGCTCATCATATACTGTTTCAAACATTATATGGGACCAATGATTCTGTATGGAGAAATAGATGGGCCTTGTCTTGAGATGTAAAAAGTGAAGTATTTTTCATTGTACTATACCGCTATTTCTCTGCCGTATCGGAGCATGATGAGTTGTGGTATGTGTTAAAGGGGCGCTCTTTTGCCCAGGGCACATGAAAACCTGGAGCCAGCCCTACCCCCCCACAACTTTAGCCAAATAACCCCCATTTTTCAATGCGTAACTTGTATTATGAAGTTAATTAAGGTTGACAAGCTTAAGTAAGAAGAATTGATGCTTTTGGCATTCAAATGGGCACTGTAGGTGTGTTTCCTGTCCTCCTCTCACTGCCGACTTTTATTCCCCATTGACTTACATTGGGTTTCGTGTTTCGGGACGACCCCGACTTTTCCCTATAGTCGGCCGATCTTGCTCGACCCCACTTTGGAAAAGTCGGGTTTCACGAAACGAAACTCGACCCTAAAAAAACAAAAGTCGCTCAACTCTAGTGATCAGCTTAACAGCAATTACTTGCAAAGTCAATATTTGCCTAGAAAATGAACTTTATCCCACAAAACACATTTCAAGATCATTGCAGCCCTGCCTTAAAAGGACCAGCTAACATCGTTTCAGTGATTGCTCCATTAACACAGGTGTGGGTGTTGATGAGGACAGGGCTGGAGATCAATCTGTCATGATTAAGTAAGAATGACACCACTGGACACTTTAAAAGGAGGCTGGTGCTTGGCATCATTGTTTCTCTTCTGTTAACCATGGTTATCTCTAAAGAAACACGTGCAGTCATCATTGCACAGCACAAAAATGGCCTAACAGGGAAGAGTATCGCAGCTAGAAAGATTGCACCTCAGTCAACAATCTATCGCATCATCAAGAACTTCAAGGAGAGGGGTTCCCTTGTTGCCAAAAAGGCTCCAGGGCGCCCAAGAAAGACCAGCAAGCGCCAGGACCGTCTCTTAAAAGTGTTTCAGCTGCGGGATCGGGCTACCAGCAGTGCAGAGCTTGCTCAGGAATGGCAGCAGGCAGGTGTGAGTGCATCTGCACGCACTGTGAGGCGGAGACTCTTGGAGCAAGGCCTAGTCTCAAGGAGGGCAGCAAAGAAGCCACTTCAGGAAAAACATCATGGATAGACTGATATTCTGCAAGAGGTACAGGGAGTGGACTGCTGAGGACTGGGGTAAAGTCATTTTCTCTGATGAATCCCCTTTTCGATTGTTTGGGACATCTGGAAAACGGCTTATTCGGAGAAGACCAGGTGAGCGCTACCACCCGTCTTGTCTCATGCCAACTGTCAAGCATCCTGAAACCATTCATGTGTGGGGTTGCTTCTCAGCCAAGGGAATGGGCTCTCTCTCAGTCTTGCCTAAAAACACAGCCATGAATAAAGAATGGTACCAGAATATCCTCCAAGAGCAACTTCTCCCAACCGTCCAAGAGCAGTTTGGCGATCAACAATGCCTTTTTCAACATGATGGAGCACCTTGCCATAAAGCAAAGGCAAAACATAGAGATTTTGGGACCATGGCCTGGAAACTCCCCAGATCTTAATCCCATTGAGAACTTGTGGTCAATCATCAAGAGACGGGTGGACAAACAAAAACCTTCAAATTCAGACAAAATAAAAGCATTGATTTTGCAAGAATGGACTGCTATCAGTCAGGATTTGATCCAGAAGTTGATTGAGAGCATGCCAGGGAGAATTGCTGAGGTCCTAAAGAAGAAGGGTCAACACTGCAAATATTGACTTGCTGCATTAACTCATTCTAACTGTCAATATAACCTTTTGCTACTCATATGATTGCAATTATATTTCTGTATGTGATAAAAGCATCTGACAAACACACATAAAAACCAGAGGAAATCCTAGTCTGTGATGTCACTGTGGTTTCAGTCGAGCCTGTTTCCAATCCAACTTGTTTCAAAAGCTACGGCTTTTTTCCTCAGGGTTGAGTTTAGAAGCGTTTTATCTAGATCCTTTGAGTATATATGTCATGTTATTACTCTGCATGTACATATCCTTGCATGTGCACACCCTACTTGTCCTCAGATAGAGCCGTGTGAATTATCTTGTATCTTATATTTAGGAATTGGATACGGATATTGTGACTTTCTCACATGTATATGTACAGTGGGTACAGAAAGTATTCAGACCCCTTTAAATTTTTCACTTTGTTTCAATGCAGCCATTTGGTAAATTCAAAAAAGTTATTTTTTTTCTCATTAATGTACACTCTGTGAAAATATAATATTTGTGTCATTCTCAAAACTTTTGGCCATGATTGTACACTGCCTGCAGAACTGCTGCAGTTCCGCTGCGGCCAAAACCGCAGGGGAACCGCAGCGTGTGCAAATAGCCAAAAATGTCCTTTATTTGGAATCACATTAAAAAACCGAGGCAGGAGAGTCTTGTGTGGAACAAGCCAGACGACGGCCATTTCGCGCTGGTATGCGCTTATACCGGGTCTTCACGCAGATAAAAGTGTGATCTTGAAGTGGAAACTGTGCCTGGATGTATGGATACCTCTAACCTGCCAATGCTGAAGCCAAGAGTCCTGTAAAGTCCTTAAAGAGTCCTCCAGGGGAGAAGAAGGTGGTGAAAGGCGTGCACTAAGAGTTCACTGCCGGTTGAACAGATCGGTGAGCAATTATCTGGCTGTTCCTAGTCTGTGATGTCACTGTGGTTTCAGTCGAGCCTGTTTCCAATCCAACTTGTTTCAAAAGCTACGGCTTTCTTCCTCAGGGTTGAGTTTAGAAGCGTTTTATCTAGATCCTTTGAGTATATATGTCATGTTATTACTCTGCATGTACACTCACTGGCCACTTTATTAGGTACACCATGCTAGTAACGGGTTGGACCCCCTTTTGCCTTCAGAACTGCCTCAATTCTTCGTGGCAGAGATTCAACAAGGTGCTGGAAGCATTCCTCAGAGATTTTGGACCATATTGACATGATGGCATCACACAGTTGGCGCAGATTTGTCGGCTGCACATCCCTGATGCGAATCTCCCGTTCCACCACATCCCAAAGATGCTCTATTGGATTGAGATCTGGTGACTGAGGAGGCCATTTGAGTACAGTGAACTCATTGTCATGGTCAATTTAATTGTAAAGTGCTGCGGAATATGTTGGCGCTATATAAATAAAAATTATTATTAATTATTATTATTATAAGAAACCAATCTGAGATGATTCGAGCTTTATGACATGGCGCATTATCCTGCTGAAAGTAGCCATCAGATGTTGGGTACATTGTGGTCATAAAGGGATGGACATGGTCAGCAACAATACTCAGGTAGGCTGTGGCGTTGCAACGATGCTCAATTGGTACCAAGGGGCCCAAAGAGTGCCAAGAAAAAATTCCCCACACCATGACACCACCACCACCAGCCTGAACCGTTGATACAAGGCTGGATGGATCCATGCTTTCATGTTGTTTACGCCAAATTCTGACCCTACCATCCGAATGTCGCAGCAGAAATCGAGACTCATCAGACCAGGCAACGTTTTTCCAATCTTCTACTGTCCAATTTCGATGAGCTTGGGCAAATTGTAGCCTCAGTTTCCTGTTCTTAGCTGAGAGGAGTGGTACCCAGTGTGGTCTTCTGCTGCTGTAGCCCATCTGCCTCAAAGTTTGACGCACTGTGCGTTCAGAGATGCTCTTCTGCCTACCTTGGTTGTAACGGGTGGCAATTTGAGTCACTGTTGCCTTTCTATCAGCTCGAACCAGTATGCCCATTCTCCTCTGACCTCTGGCATCAACAAGGCATTTCCGCCCACAGAACTGCCGCTCACTGGATTTTTTTTCTTTTTCGGACCATTCTCTGTATACCCTAGAGATGGTTGTGCGTGAAAATCCCAGTAGATCAGCAGTTTCTGAAATACTCAGACCAGCCCTTCTGGCACCAACAATCATGCCACGTTCAAAGGCACTCAAATCACCTTTCTTCCCCATACTGATGCTCGGTTTGAACTGCAGGAGATTGTCTTGACCATGTCTACATGCCTAAATGCACTGAGTTGCCGCCATGTGATTGGCTGATTAGAAATTAAGTCTTAACACACAGTTGGACAGGTGTACCTAATAAAGTGGCCAGTGAGTGTATATATCCTTGCATGTGCACACCCTACTTGTCCTCAGATAGAGCCGTGTGAATTATCTTGTATCTTATATTTAGGAATTGGATACGGATATTGACTTTCTCACATGTATATGTACAGTGGGTACAGAAAGTATTCAGACCCCTTTAAATTTTTCACTCTTTGTTTCAATGCAGCCATTTGGTAAATTCAAAAAAGTTATTTTTTTTCTCATTAATGTACACTCTGCACCCCATCTTGACTAAAAAAAACAGAAATGTAGACATTTTTGCAAATTTATTAAAAAATGAAAAACTGAAATATCACATGGTCATAAATATTCAGACCCTTTGCTCAGTATTGAGAAGAAGCACCCTTTTGTGCTATTACAGCCATGAGCCTTCTTGGGAATGATGCAACAAGTTTTTCACACCTGGATTTGGGTATCTTCTGCCATTCTTCCTTGCAGATCCTCTTCAGTTCCATCAGGTTGGATGGTGAACGTTTGTGGACAGCCATTTTCAGGTCTCTCCAGAGATGCTTAATTGGGTTTAGGTCAGGGCTCTGGCTGGTCCAGTCAAGAATGGTCACAGAGCTGTTCCGAAGCCACTCTTTTGCTATTTTAGCTGTGTGCTTAGGGTCATTGTCTTGTTGGAAGGTGAACCTTCAGCCAAGTCTGAGGTCCAAAGCACTCTAGAAGAGGTTTTCATCCAGGATATCTCTGTAATTGGCCGCATTCCTGTTTCCTTCAATGGCAACCAGTCGTCCTGTCCCTGCAGCTGAACAACACCCCCTAGCATGATGTAAACTCTATGTTTGCTTTCATATGTGTTGCACTGAGGAGAGGTAACTCCCGACTGGTGGAGGTCTGCAGTGATAGCTGACTTTGTGGAACTTTCTCCCATCTCCCTACTGCATTTGTGGAGCTCAGCCACAGTGATCTTGGGGTTCTTCTTTACCTCTCTCACCAAGGCTCTTCTCCCACGATTGCTCAGTTTGGCTTGATGGCCAGATCTAGGAAGACTTCTGTGGTCCCAATTGTGGAGGCCACTGTGCTCTTAGGAACCTTGAGTACTGCAGAAATTAGTTTGCAGCCTTAGCCAGATCTGTGCCTTGCCACAATTCTGTCTCTGAGCTCCTTGGCCTGTTCCTTTGACCTCATGATTCTCATTTGGTCTGACATGCACTGTGAGCTGTGAGGTCTCATATAGACAGGTGTGTGCCGTTACAAATCAAGTCCTATCAGTTTAATTAAACACAGCTGGACTCCAATGAAGGAGTAGAACCATCTCAAGGAGGATCACAAGGAAATGGACAGCATGTGACTTAAATATGAGTGACTGAGCAAAGGGTCTGAATACTTATGACCATGTGATATTTCGGTTTTTCTTTTTTAGAAAATTTGCAAAAAATTCTACATTTCTGTTTCTTTTTCAGTCAAGATGGGGTGCAGAGTGTACAATAATGCAAAAAAAATGAACTTTTTTGAATGTACCAAATGGCTGCAAAGAAAAAGAGTGAGAAATTTGAAGGTGTCCGAATACTTTCCGTACCCACTATATATATATATATATATATATATATATATATATATATATATACACACATACACAGTAACTAATATATAAAGCTCAAGTGTGTGTATGTATGTATGTATGTATGTATGTCCGGGATTGGCATCCGCACCGTCGCAGCTACAGCAATAAATTTGGCACAGTCACACGTCTGGACGCCGAGAGTGTCCTAGGCTATGTTGTGAGGTGAAACTTTAACCCCGCGCGTTCCAATTCACCAAACATTTTTGCCCCTATCTACATAATGGGGAAAAAGTGTGTGTGCATCAAGCCCCACCCTTCAGTATGATGTCACAATTGTTGCCATGGCGATGCTGATTCATCATAGGTTGCATTGGTGACAGCTATGTCATAACAGTTGCCATGGTGATGATGATGTCATAATGGGTATATGGGCACGGGACTATGGGATGGAGGATGTGTGATGAGTATATGGGTACTGGACTATGGGATGGAGGATATGTATGATGGGTATATGGGCATGGGACTGTGAGATGAAGGATGTGTGATGGGTATATGGGCACTCGACTATGGGATGGCGAATATGTATGATGGGTATATGAGCATGGGACTATGGGATGGCAAATATGTATGATGGGTATATGGGCATGGGACTATGGGATAGAGGATGTGTGATGGGTTTTTTAAAAAATATTCAGAATTGAGAGTCCTCAGTGGTTGATACCTTTTAATGGCTAACTGAAAAGATGGTAACACATTGCAAGCTTTCGAGACTACTCAGGTCTCTTAAACAACATGTATGTCAGTACCTGGATAAGAATGAAGTGATTAAACAGAGTCAGCATGGGTTTGTAACTAATAAGTCATGTCAGACTAACTTAATTTCCTTCTATGACGGAATCACTGATTGGGTGGATCAAGGAAATACTGTAGATATAGTATATCTTGACTTCAGCAAAGCATTTGACAAAGTATCTCATACAATCCTTATTGAAAAAATGTCTAAGTATGGAATGGACAAGGCAACTGTTAGGTGGATTCATAACTGGCTTAGTGATCGGACCCAAAGAGTGGTCGTAAATGGCTGCACATCCAGTTGGAAGAATGTCTCAAGTGGGGTACCACAGGGCTCTGTCCTGGGCCCTGTATTGTTCAACATCTTTATCAATGATTTAGATGAAGGAATTGAGGGTAAACTGATTAAATTTGCAGATGACACATAGCTAGGAGGGATAGCTAATACTAGAGAAGAGAGAGAGAGGATTCAAAAAGATATAAATAAACTGGAGAAGTGGGCAGCAACAAACAGAATGGTTTTTAACAGGGAAAAATGCAAAGTACTACATCTGGGCAATAAAAATGAAAAAAGCATATACAGAATGGGAGGAATAGGGCTAAGCAACAGCACATGTGAAAAAGACTTGGGCATACTAATAGATCACAGACTGAATATGAGTCAACAGTGTGATGCAGCAGCAAAAAAGGCAAATGCAATTCTAGGATGTATTAACAGAAGCATACAGTCTAGATCACGTGAAGTCATTATTTCCCTCTACTCCTCTTTGGTCAGACCTCATCTGGAATATTGTGTCCAGTTTTGGGCACCACATTTTAAAAAAGACATCAACAAACTTGAGCAAGTTCAGAAAAGAGCGACCAGAATGGTGACCGGTCTGCAAACCCTGTCTTATGAGGAAAGATTGCAGGATTTGGGAATGTTTAGTTTGCAAAAGAGAAGACGGAGAGGAGACTTAATAGCTGTCTACAAATATCTAAAGGGCTGTCACATTGTAGAAGGATCAACTTTATTCTCATTTGCACAAGGAAAGACTAGAAGCAATGGGATAAAACTGAATGGGAGGAGACACAGATTAGATATTAGAAAAAACTTTTTGACAGTTAGAGTGATCAATGAGTGGAACAAGCTGCCACGAGAAGTGGTGAGTTCTCCTTCAATGGAAGTCTTCAAACAGAGGCTGGACAGACATCTGACTGGGATGATTTAGCGAATCCTGCTTTGAGCAGGGGGTTGGACCAGATGGCCCAGGAGGTCCCTTCCAACTCTACGATTCTATGATTCTATCAGGCTAGACTAATACAAAATCTGAAGAGTCACAGATTTATGCACAATACAACACAGAAAAAATGCAATAGATAAGACAAGTGACGTGAAGCAGAACTATCATTATGGGAGAGGGAGAAACATAAATATTGGACCAGTACATAGATAAGGAGTCCGGATGTTTTATAGTCCTCTGATTGGGGTCTCCTAATGTGTTGTGATGCCCCCTGCTGAAGAAAAGCAGGCCCAAACCATGATGCTGCCACCACCATGTTTGACAGAGAGGATGGTGTGTTTTCAGGGTGATGAGCTGTGTTCCCTTTACGCCAAACATATTGTTTGGCATTGTTGCCAAAAAGTTCAATTTTGGTTTCATCTGACCAGAGCACCTTCTTCCACATGTTTGGTGTGTCTCCCAGGTGGCTTGTTGCAAACTTTAAACAACACTTTTTATGGATATCTTTGAGAAATGGCTTTCTTTTTGCCATTCTTCCATAAAGGCCAGATTTGTGCAGTGTACGACTGATTGCTATCCTATGGACAGACTGTCCTACCTCAGCTGTAGACCTCTGCAGTGCATCCAGAGTGATCATGGGCCTCGGCTGCATCTCTGATCAGTTTTCTCCTTGTTTGAGATGAATGTTTAGAGGGACGGCCAGGTCTTGATAGATTTGCAGTGGTATGATACTACTTCCATTTCAATATGATTAGTGCTCCTTGGGATGTTTAAAGTTTTGGAAATCATTTTGCATCCAAATCCGGCTTTAAACTTCTCCACAACAGTATCATGGACCTGCCTTTTGTGTTCCTTGGTCTTCATGATGCTCTCTGCGCTTCAAACAGAACCCTGAGACTATCAAAGAGCAGGTGCACTTGATTACACACAGGTGGATTATATTTATCATCATGAGTCATTTAGGACAACATTGGAACATTCAGAGATCCACAATGAACTTCTGGAGGGAGTTTGCTGCATTGAAAGTAAAGGGGACGAATAATATTGCACTTCCCACTTTTCAGTTTTTGAATTTCCAAAAAAAATGTAAAATAACCAATAAATATCGTTCAACTTCACAATTGTGTCCCACTTGTTGTTGATTTTTCACCAAAAATTTACATTTGTTATCTTTATGTTTGAAGCCTGATATGTGGGAAAAGGTTGAAAAGTTCCAGGGGGTTGAATACTTTCGCAAGGCATTGAATATATTTGTATATTTCAATATGTGTATTTTCTTCTGCAGGTCATATTAAAGGAGATGTCTTGATTGACCTCAGTCTTGGTTCTGTGGTTCATCATTTGTTTACTGCCTGTAACTTTTTCAAGCACATCATAGTGCTGAAGTCTAGAGACAGATGCATCATTGAGCTGAAAAGATGGGTGGACTCACGTACAGGAGCTTTTGATTTTAGCCATATCACAAAACTTCATGCTGACATAGAAGGAAACAGGTGAGGTATTGGAACAAAACTAGAAGAATTCCACTGTCATTGTTTCTACAGTACAAAAGAAATGACTGTGGTCTTAGTGTAATATCGTGTATCTTCTGTCTACCTTATTTTACAATCATAGCCTATTCAAAATGAAATTTCAAATGTCAGTAGTAAAGTCTACATTTGTCCACTCAGATCACTATTCTCAATCTTGCAGCTTTATAATAATGTCAACTGTAGAGAAGGCACAGTAAGGCTCTGGTCACATCACATTTTGGTTGGAGGTATAATGTAATATAATGAGTATACAAAGTTAAACTCTTATGTACAGTGGGTGAAATAAGTACTAAAGGTGCTATTGACATGACATTCTCATCAGATGTTGCTAACAACTGATCCAATCCACACAGGCAAAGAAATAAAAAAATAGATTTATTAAGTTGTGTAATAATGAGAAATGAAATAGGGAAAAAGTTTTGAACAAGCTTACTGAAATGTAATTAATAGTTTGTACAAAAGCCTTTGTTGGTAATGACAGCTTCAAGACGCCTCCTATATGGAGAAACTAGTCGCAGGCATTGCTCAGGTGTGATTTTGTCCCATTCTTCCACACAAACACTCTTCACATCCTGAAGCTTCTGTAGATTTCTTCTATGAACTCTGAGCTTTAGTTCCTTCCATACATTTTCTATTAGATTCAGGTCCGGGGATTGGCTCTGCCATTCCAGCAGCTTTATTTCCTTTCTCTGAAACCAATTGAGAATTTCCTTGACTATATGTTTGGGGTCATTATCCTGCTGAAATGACCACCCTCATTTCATCTTCATCACCCTGGTAGATGACAGAAGATTTTTTTCAAGAAAGTCTTGGTACATTTGTCCATTCATCCTTCCTTCAATTACATAAGGTTTGCCAGTGCTGCATGTTGAAAAACAGCCCCACACCATGATGTTCCTGTAATGATTCCACCTTTCTGTGTGTCTGGATGCAGTGAATACTGTCTGTCATCCAATTTCAAGCTGTGGCATGCTGAGATGTCAGTATTTTATGGACAGCTCAGTTGCCCAATCGCAGACTGGGGCATGCTGAGCTGTCTGTGTCTTGATTGACAGTTTAGCATCCAATTGGAGTTTGGGTGTTGCTTGACGCTTCATCTAGGTGTCACCTGTTCAAATAATTAACTGGCTATTTAGTCAGCTCTCTGCCCCAGACTAATTCCAATTGTAGATTCATGCTCACTGGTGTATGCTTGCCTTGTTGGTCTTTGCTCTGATCTACTGCTGCTGCCAGACCTTGGACCTCATTCTGACCATCCATCTGCTTTGACCCTTTGCTTGATCTGCTGTCTTCCTGGTAACACTGTGTAACCAAGGTTTTATCCCTTTGACAATTTTGAGTGTTCCTGATAGATTTTTTCATGCTGATTTCACAAATAAGGCCGGGGTCACACTAGCGAGGAATACGGACAAGTGAGAGGCGCTAAAAGCACGCATTACACACGGACAAATGATTCTCTATGGGTTTGCTCCCAACAGCCGTATATTTCTCATCCGTATTCTATGGCGCCATATTTCCTTAATGTGGAGATGCTTATAGTATTAGTGCAGGAGTGGCCAGAACTTTGGGACCAAAGGGATGCCAATTATGCCAACCGGGCAAGAAAGGCGGCGTCATGGAGGCGCATATGTCGCCAGATGTTCCATGACTTTGGTGATCGGCCACGTGAGGAGCATCAGAAACTGAGTAAGTACAAGGCCAAAAAATGATTTAAATTACCTCACAAACAAAAATGATGACAGATTCTGACCCCCTCCCCTTCCTGTCCTTCTCCTTTTTGCCTCATGAGGCGGGTAGATTTTGATGTGACACATAGTTTCACACTGCCATAATTTTGCCCAGGCCACAAGCTCCTCTTCCTCTTAGCCAACCAAGTTATTAAGTGTAGTTACTTGATACATAAACTATTCTGACCCTGTGTATCTGGCCTGGATGGGCCAATTAGATATGCCAGCCTGGCTAGAAAGCACACCCCAGAAGGCCACATGCCTAGACTACTGGTAGCAAATGTGACCGATCAAATATGTGAAATTGATAATATTTCCTGTCACATTGCAGTGGAAGATGTGATGAAACGCTGGCGAAGCATCCGGGACCAATACCGTCGGGAACGTCAGCAGCGGTCCAAGAGTGGGGATGGGGGCTACGTGAAACGCAAATTTGTGTATTATGACCGCCTCTCCTTCCTCGCCCCAATTCTGGATCTGAGACCGTAAGTACATGCCTCACACCACAGTACACTGATACTTTACAGGGCCAAAAATATTGATGTATTTTTGCCTATTTCATAACAGAACTCAATCCAACCTTACGGATCGAGGAACGGGCTCAGAGACAGAGCCCATAATTGATCCTGTAGGGGATGAGGTGGCTGGCCCATCTTCTCCCCCTACAAGAAGCATGGGTGAAGATGAGTCATCACAGGAGAACCCATTGGCTGCCCAACAAACCACACCACCAGGACCGTCTGCTGTTGCCCCATCACCCATCCTGGAGGAGCAGGGCAACTTGAGCAGCAGCCCAACTGCCCAGATCCGGGGCTCCCCACAGGCTGCTGTTACATCCCGGCGAGGCCGAAGAAGGCGCCAGGTCGCTGTTCAAGAGAGCAGGACCAATGTGGACACAGGGGTCCTAAATTATTTATCTCGAGTCACTACAGATGATGGGGAGGAGGCCTACTCACGTAGCCTGGCCCTTTATCTCCGTGCCCTTTCCCGTGAGGTCAGGCTCCGTATTCGGGGATGTTTTCAGATCCTGCTTGATGCAAGCACCCCCCAAATACCCCATATGAGCTTTTCGAATATCTGGAGAGGTGGCAGCTTTCCCCCAGAAATCTAAATCTAAACAGTATTACTAGGGCCACTACCCCCAACAAGCACAGGAGGAAGGTCAGTACCAACAGCATGGGCAACAGTATGCACCCACACAGGGCGATGCTGCTCAAAGTAGTCAGCAGCAACCACAGGCTGCTCCTCCGCCTTCTCCTTCCCCTACATTCCACAATTTATAAGTGGCTAAAAACATGGAAATTGTAAACCCATACTGTACATGAGTGTTCTTAAGCGGTCTGATGGGAGGAGATGTCCAGTGTGTTTGAACTGGTGCTCAAAATCCCAATCCAAAGTAAAAAAGAGGTTTTCTCCATCATCAAAATGAGCTAAAACAGATAATACTAACATTTCTTATGACGGTTTTCAAATCATATGATTAAGACACCATGACAGGCAAGGCTACCTTATGCGTTTCTGAGACATATTACATGTCTGTAAAAAAGACAATATTTCACGGCGCTATACTGGCCAAGTCAAAGGATCAAAATAGAGTACTCACTTGATAATGCATAGAAAAGGCGTGCTGTCCATATTCACTTAGTAAAATTTAGGCCAGCTAACTATATTCCAAAATCAAGGCAAACAGCCTCAAGAACATCACGCTCTCTCTATGTATTATCAAGTCAATCTTCTAATTTGATCCTTTGACTTTCCCAGTATAGTGCAGTGAAATATTGTGTTTATTACAGACATGTAATATGTGTCAGAAACGTGTAAGGTAGCCTGTCATGGTGGCTTATTAATATGATTTGAAAACCTTCAGAATAAATGTTAGTATTATCTTTTGTAGCTCATTTTGATGATGGATAACTCCTCTTTTTTACTTTGGATTACAAATGTGTAAAGTTGCATTGTTGTTATTGCACTATGTATGTTGTTGGATATGTTTGTAATTTTGTTTTAACAACAATGTTGAAATATGCCAAAAGGCCAGTTTGGGCCATTGCCCAAGTTTTTCATAGGGCAAGAATATGTTTGCCTTACAAACTACAAAAAACACCAAAAAAAAGGCAACAGTAAAAATTTGGCAACTACACTTTACGTCTCTGTCTTAATTGTCCAAACCCCTATCAAAATACGCTTACCAAATCAATTCAACAGTCATAAATTCAGAAGGGGTACAAATATATATATATTTTGACACACATCAAGCCAACATAGATACAGCATGCTCTTGCCAAGAAGGTTCCCCCTGAGGTGTCATAAAGTAATTAGTGAAAATATCATGCACTTTGAGGCCAGAGATTGGTCTACGTTGATGGTTGATAGGTGGTCTCACCCTATGCACATTGTCCGGCCTACGCACAACACCAGCAGAGGAGGAACAATCATGTATCCTGGTGAAGTTATGAAGAACCACACAGGCTTTCACTACTTCATTAACATTTTGCTCACTCAGCTGAATGGCAGACTGGAGCACAAAGAATGCCAAAGGAACACTCCACCCCACCAGTCGCCGAGCACATGATAGGCGCAAGTTAAATATCCTGCGCCTGTGGTGAACGTTGCGCCGGGGATATGGCCTCATAACATTGCGTGTTAACTGAAAGGCCTCATCTGCCACAAGGACATAAGGGACACATTCTTGAGTGGAGCCTGGTAGCTGGCGTGGTGGTGGTAGATCCAACTGGTTGGTGCGTAGCCGCCGCGCCATAATGGAAGTATTGAAGACTCTAGAGTCTCCCGTCCTTCCATAGGCCCCAATGTCAACAATTATAAACTTGTAGTGATGGTCGGCCACAGCCAACAATACAACAGAAAAGTATTGTTTATAATTGAAGAATTGGGAGCCAGAGTTCGGCGGCTTATGCACCCGGATAAGTTTGCCATCAAGGGCCCCGATACAATTTGGAAACTGGCATTCTTCCTCAAAGTCCCTTGATATCCTCAACCAGTCTTCCATCCTGGCCTCGGGCATGACGACTTGATATAGTCTTGTCCATATTTCACTACATGTTGACCTGACTATGCCAGATATGGTTGATCTTCCAATCAGAAACTCATGGTGGAGGGCGGCATAAGACAGGCCAGTGGACAGGAAGCTGAAGAACAATAGAAAAGGATGATTGTTGAATGCACACATTTACAAAACAAACAGGTCCATACATGCCAAACTTGGTAAGATTTCCGTGCAAATAACACACACATCTTGCTTTGCACAATGAGTAAGTGATATTCAGTACATATTCCACATAACATTTGGGTGTGTAAGTTGAAACATATGTGGACTAAGATGAGGGCCTAAAACTTACTACAAGAAGGGAAAAATTCAAACTTTGGCCAACACATTATGAACATAGAGAATATGGTTGTGTAGTACATACCGTATTGTGAGTAGAAGTCGCTCCTCTGCAGATATAGCTTTGCGCATCATTGTGTCCTGAAAGGTTATCCCAGGGCGCACTGTCTCCAAGAGTCGATCAAATGTTGCAAGGCTCATGCGACAGTATTGGTAGAATTTGACAGGATGCTCCCGCAGAGAAGAATAGAGGCGGTGAAAATGACCTCTTGTGAGTCGTTGCCTCAAAACTTGGATGTACCCACATGCTTCACCTCCTCCACGGATCCACTATCACTGGGTATGGTTGGCCAAAGCGGCGTGACAAAAGAAAGTTGAAGAGAACCTGCTCAGTTGTGTTGAAAGTCAGACTGTTTGCCATGTTGCACATACAACACCAACACACCTAGTGAAGGCAAGGTGACAAATGGACAGAATGGAGGCTGCCACCTGTTCCTGAGCCAATAAATAGAGTGCAGGCTAATGATTTAAATAGTTAGCAGGCCTCAAAACCGTTAAATGTCCATTTTGCAAGCCTGCGAGAAAATCTCGCCATACGGATTCAATACGGATGCCATACGGATTACATACGGATGCTTACATGCGCACCTTGCTTACGGATGACATACGGAGCACTATTTAGGGGTCATTCATCCGTATTACGCCTGTAAACTACGGACTGTATTTTGCGTCGGTTAGTGTGACCCCGGCCTAACTTCAGATTTTTCCTATCACGTAAGCTTTTTGTTAAATGATACGAAACATTGTACTATTCTGTTATAATTCTAAAAACTCATATATGAACTTTTTCTGAATAGTATATTCTGAATTTTCCACTGAAATAACATAAATCTCTGATTTACACATATGGAAGCACTTATTAAACGAATTCCGCGCAGGTGCAGTGAATCATTCGGCTGACCGTGTACGGAGTTTGCCACATCTACTGGGCAGGGGAAGAATCAAAAGACAATACTGACATTACATCAGGGGATCACAGAGGATTCATTTTGGAGATAAAATATTGCACTGACTGTTTTTAAACAATATTTTACCTCACAAAATGTATCCTCTGTCATCTCAAGAGAGCACAGATGGGAGAAGTCAGCACATGGGGAAAGAGAGAGTGGATAGGTGGGTGAGCACATGGGGGAGAGATTCTCAACGCTGCAAAGCCTGCCCCCATCGTGACATTAATGCCCTCCCGATGTGATAGCAATGGGCCTCCATCTAGTTACTATCATATATGTGATTCGCCTGAATACTTTTCATAGTAAAAGCTGAAGATTTATTTCAAAATGTCACGTCCGTGTCTCAACAGCAGGGATAATTTCTGCTACATGTGCGGAGAATATAAAATGAAAGTACAAAAGAAGGAAATTACTCCACTTGTTAAAGCATATGAACTATACTTTGAATGTTCAATTAGAGATCAGGACAAACAGTGGGCACCTCAGATATGCTGTGTATCTTGTTCTAGAAGCCTTATAGCATGGCTGAATGGATCACGACCTGCAATGCCGTTTGCTGTCTCAATGATATGGAGAGAGCAGATAGATCATGTAACAGATGGCTTTTTCTGCCTTACAAATGTAACAGGATATTGAGCAATGGCCTGTATAATTCCTATTTAAATGTTACCGTCTCTTCTCAGTAATTCACTTGTAATCCAGCCTGATGAAGGGGCCTTCTGAGCCCTGAAAGCTTGCTTGAAAATATAATTTCTCTGGTTAACCAATAAAGGTATCACACCTTGAATACTTTTCTCAGTTTTTTTGGGGGGACATAAGTATTTACAGCAAAGAATAAGAAATCCTAATCTTCCTTCAGCCATAAGACCAGTGCCACGCGATGAAAGTCTTCGTGTTCCAAAGCCGCCCAAAGTATGGACAATGGAGAATGACTAAGATGAACTAACAATGTCAGTGGAAAATGAAACTGCTGCATACCCAGACTTTGAGCCTTCTACATCTAATCCACATCTGTTCAGTCAAGCTGATCTGAGCAACTTGGTCAGAGATTTGAAATTGTCAAAGAGGAAGGCAGAATTATTAGGATCAAGGCTACAAGAACGGATTCTCTTATTACCAGGAACAAGAGTTTCTTTTTTTCGCAGTCTTCAAGAAGACCTTAACCAATTTTTCAACCATGTCGACAGTTTAGCCTTTTGCAACGACTTCTTGGGATTGTTTGGTGCTCTTGGATGCGAACATGACCTTAAGGGATGGTCACTGTTCATTGACTCGTCAGGTTTAAATCTGAAGGCTGTTTTGCTACACAACAGAAATATCTATTCTTCTATACCTATTGGACATGCCGTACACATGAAAGAAACATAAGAGAATATGGCGTTACTGTTGACCCACATTAATTATAGAAATTATAACTGGAACATATGTGGTGTTCTAAAAGTTGTTGCACTTCTTCTTGGACTGCAGCTTGGATATACCAAGTATTGTTGTTTTATTTGTGAGTGGGACAGTCATGCACGAGAAATGCACTATTTCAGAAAAGACTGGCCACTCCGCGAAAACCTGGTTGCTCGACAGAAGAATGTGAAACATAATCCTCTCGTTGATCCAGCAAAGATATTTCTCCCTCCATTGCATATTAAACTTGGGCTTATGAAGAATTTTGTCAAAGCAATGAACAAAATGTTAAGGGCTAGAGGAACACACCAATTAATATTATAGTAAAGACAAGGTGCGTTCGCAGCCTGGGGTCCACCGTGCAGAGATGTTACCTGCTGCCAGGTAATGGCGGAAACAAGATGGCGGTATAACAAACACACGCGGGTTAACGTCACCTGATGTGTAAAAGGCGAACCCTGTTGCTTCACAGGGCTGCAGTAGCGCAGGGAGAGCGCTAGTGTATTGGTCAGAGGACCATGCCCCAAGGACACGGTGTTAGAGTCCCTCTAGACCCACTAGCGTTCGGTGCCGCAACCGCAGTGCCAGAAAGAGTAACTAAAGGCTTAACCGCACGAAAAGCATGCAGCGCCGCTCTGGCGGACGCCACTAATCAGCCTAAGCTTAGGACTGGAAAGCGTCCTAATTGCGCGCGGCACCGCTCTGATCGATGCTGCTGTGAATGCGGTATAGTGGTGCCTTGTGCTGGATGGCATAATCTGGCGCTAAGAAAAGGAAGAAAGGTCTCTGAGTCTAAGAGCACTTGTGCTCGAAACGCGTACAGAGACCTGGAGAATATCCCCATGCGGTGAACTTTGTTGCCGTTACTTGATCACAAGCAGCCATGAATGTATTTTAAACATGATACAATAAAAATCCTGGATTTTAAATTTCTGGAGCTGGACCTTTCTTCCTCTTCTTGGAGTCATTATATGTCTTGTCAGAGACGTGTCCGCGCTCAGAGCTTTTCAATAGTTCTTACGAACCTACAAGAGGGGAGCTGAAATTTATCTTTTTCAGTAATAATCTGGCGCTAACATGTGTGCAGAGAACTGGGTGCACTCTGTCACATAGGCAATGCCACTACTAGGCGCAGACGCTAACTCTGATAACCCTATTACATGCACAACCAAAGGGAGGGAATCATAAGGAGTCAGTCACCAGAAACATGCATCCATCATCTTACACACAAGTACATAATTCTATACTAGCGCATGGCTGGGCAGCCATGCAAAACTTTTATAATTGCAGTCTTCCAGGACCTTCCTAGTGGTCCAATCGGAGAAGCAACAGGACCTGAGCATGTGACCTCCAATGGGAGGTCATCCCACAGGCATGCTCAGTGGACCGAAAGAAGGACTTAGTCCCAGGAACTGCTCGCTGCTGGCTAGTGTGGATTGCTATAGCTGGACAAGGGGTGGCAGCAGCAACAAAACCAACATTACTAACCTGAACAAGATGCCAGGATCGACGCCTCTGCGGTTGGGAAAGAATGGGAGACCACAGAAGACAAGGCTCAGGATTCATCCTGTGCAGAGGAAGATGCCTGATGCCTAACAGTAACTGAAATGAAAGAGGAGGTATGTGTCAGAGTAACATTAAAATCTTTGCAGTTCAGTTCCTGGAGAAATTCGAGACACTCCTGCTCAGTACCAGTCCAGGTGAAGAAGACATCGTCGATATAGAGGTGCCAATGTTGGACTTATTTTTTTTAAGAAATCAGAGTTGTAAACGATAGTGCCCTCCCACCAGCCCAAAAAGATGTTACTATAGGCCGGCGCCCATCGCCACTCCCAATACCTGCCGGTAAAAAGATTGATCAAATAGGAAATAATTATGATGTAAAATAAATTTCAAAAGATCGACCAGGAAGGAGTCATGAAGGCGATCCGAGGTACTCTGTCTACTAAGAAAATGACTGATGACCTGCAGGCAGTCATGGTGGCTAATATTCGAGTATAGAGACTCGACATCGCATGGAACCAAAGGATCTGCTTTCTGCAAGAAATACTATGACAGATACGTATAAAGTCAGCCGAATCCCTAATGTAGGATGGCAAGGCAGTGGCAAGAGGCTGCAGAAAAAAATCAACATAGACATTAGCTTTCTCACAGAGACTCCCTATACTAGACACTAAAGGACGTCCAGGAGGTGTGATAAGATTTTTGTGGACTTTAGGGAGCAGATAAAAGGTGGGAATGACAGGGAAGTCTACTCCGAGGTATTGCTTTGTATTGTTATTAATAATGCCATAATCAAAGGCCTGGCATAATAACGAATCAAGTTTGTTAGAAAAAATTTCCATCGTGTCGGAAGGCAGTTTAGCATAAAATTTCTTGTTATTCAACTGTCTATGTGCTTCCTCGATATACAAATGGACAGGCCATAAAACCACATTCCCACCCTTATCTGCTTCCTTAATAACAATGTCCTTGTTGTTTTTGAGAGAAGCAAGTGCCCTTTTTTCACTGGACATAAGATTGTTGGGAGCCCACGGAGTAGATGGTAAGCGCAAGATGTCCCTTTTAATAAGCTCATAAAAAATCTTGATGGTGGGGATCAAGGAAAATGGGGGAGAGACCAAAGATTTATTTTTGTAAGGGAATACACTCTTACCTGGTCTATCCACCCTCTCTTTTAAGAGATCAAAAAGGTCCTGAAGAGCTTGTCTTTCCTGAGTCTCCAAATTATTTGCCATTTCAGGTTTGTGATGGATAGCCTGTAAGACTAGTTTCCGACAAAACAGAAAGAGGTCCTTAACTAAGACGAACTTGTTTAGTACTTTGGACAGAGAAAAGGAGAGGCCTTTCTGTAAAACAGAGATTTCAGCAGCAGATGAAGCGTTCATCTGCGTCGAGTCCAGTAGGATTGGCGAAAAGGGGACTTCGGGCCCTTGTAAAAGTTGGTTCTTTTTCTTAGTACCCTTGAACTTGCCTCCACAACATGTCCTGTGCCTAGATCGCTTCCCCCCGAGGATAAAAAAATAATTTGAGCTGGTAGTCCCTGGGGGAGGATCTGTGGACAGAGCAGATAGGGCAGCGGCTGTACGATCGATGTAGCGTTCATTACCAAAGTGATTCTACTTGAAAACAGTATGACTATCAATGTCTGAGCGATCCCTGTGAAATTTCTTGTGTTTTTTAGCTATCACTTCAGCTTCGAACTTGTCAAGTATACTTTTCAAGTTCTGTTTGAAGTTAGTGACTTGAGTGCTATCAAAAGAGGAGAGCTTATCATAGAATCGTAGAGTTGGAAGGGACCTCCTGGGCCATCTGATCCAACCCCCTGCTCAAAGCAGGATTCGCTAAATCATCCCAGTCAGATGTCTTCCTCACCACTTCTCGTGGCAGCTTGTTCCACTCATTGATCACTCTAGCTGTCAAAAAGTTTTTTCTAATATCTAATCTGTGTCTCCTCCCATTCAGTTTCATCCCATTGCTTCTAGTCTTTCCTTGTGCAAATGAGAATAAAGTTGATCCTTCTACAATGTGACAGCCCTTTAGATATTTGTAGACAGCTATTAAGTCTCCTCTCAGTCTTCTCTTTTGCAAACTAAACATTCCCAAATCCTGCAGCCTTTCCTCATAAGACAGGGTTTGCAGACCGGTCACCATTCTGGTTGCTCTTTTCTGAACTTGCTCCAGTTTGTTGATGTCTTTTTTAAAATGTGGTGCCCAAAACTGGACACAATATTCCAGATGAGGTCTGACCAAAGAGGAGTAGAGGGAAATAATGAGTTCACGTGATCTAGACTGTATGCTTCTGTTAATACATCCTAGCATTGCATTTGCCTTTTTTGCTGCTGCATCACACTGTTGACTCATATTCAGTCTGTGATCTATTAGTATACCCAAGTCTTTTTCACATGTGCTGTTGCTTAGCCCTATTCATCCCATTCTGTATATGCTTTTTTCATTTTTATTGCCCAGATGTAGTACTTTGCATTTTTCCCTGTTAAAAAACATTCTGTTAGTTGCTGCCCACTTCTCCAGTTTATTTATATCTTTTTGAATCCTCTCTCTCTCTTCTCTAGTATTAGCTATCCCCCCTAGCTTTGTGTCATCAGCAAATTGTATCAGTTTACCCTCAATTCCTTCATCTAAATCATTGATAAAGATGTTGAACAATACAGGGCCCAGGACAGAGCCCTGTGGTACCCCACTTGAGACATTCTTCCAACTGGATGTGCAGCCATTTACGACCACTTTTTGGGTCCGATCACTAAGCCAGTTATGAATCCACCTAACAGTTGCCTTGTCCATTCCATACTTAGTCATTTTTACAAATGCTTTGCTGAAGTTAAGATAAACTATATCTACAGCATTTCCTTGATCCACCCAATCAGTGATTCCGTCATAGAAGGAAATTAAGTTAGTCTGACATGACTTATTAGTTACAAACCCATGCTGACTCTGTTTAATCACTTCATTCTTATCCAGGTACTGACATACATGTTGTTTAATAAGTTGTTCAAAGATCTTTCCTGGTATAGAAGTCAGACTCACCGGCCTATAGTTGCCTGGGTCCACCTTCTTCCCCTTTTTGAAGATAGGAACAACATTTGCTCTTCTCCAGTCTTCTGGGACTTCTCCTGTTCTCCAAGAATTTTCAAAGATTATGGAGAGGGGTTCAAAAATGTCTTCTGCTATCTCCTTCAGTACTCTGGGGTGTAATTCATCTGGACCTGGAGACTTGAATTCATTTAGGTTAGCTAAGTGTTTCCTCACTATATTTTCTGTTTATAGATATCCTGGATTCTTCTATTCCCCTAATAGGACAGTGAAGAACAGTTGATGTTACATTTCCTTTCTGAGAGAAAACAGATGCAAAATAGGAACTTAAAAGTTCGGCCTTCTCAACATCCTGTCTTACCATTTCATCATTTTCATCCTGTAAAAATCCTATAGCATCTTTGACTTTCCTTTTACTTTTGACATATCCCCAAAATCCTTTATTATTGCTTTTGACATCTCTTACAAGCCTCAATTCATTGTCAGCTTTAGATAATCTGATTTGTGCCCTGCAGGTTCTGCAGACAGCATTATATTCTTCTTTAGATATGCCTCCCTCTTTCCATTTTATAAGCATTTTTCTTCCTTTTTAGCATGTGCTTAAGTTCTGTGTTCATCCATCCTGGCTTCCTTAAATGCTTCCTATTCTTCCCTCTTTTCGGAATTGTTAACAATTGTGCTTTGAGAATTTCATTTTTCAAGATTTCCCATCCTTCCTGGACATTTTTGTCTTTAAGGATATCCAGCCATTGGATCCCTCCAATTCTCTTTCTGAATCCCTTAAAATCTGCCTTTCTGAAATCTAACCTTGACGTCTGAGTCTTCACAGGTCTTCCTCCTCTAGTTATCCAAAATTCTAAAATAGCATGGTCGCTACCTCCTAGGGTCCCAGCCACTTTTACCTCCTCAACCATTTCCTCCCTGTTTATAAGGATTAGATCCAAGGTAGCAGTTCCCCTTGTTTTCTCCCCTACCTTTTGGAAGATAAAGTTGTCAGCAAGAGAGGATAAGAATTTCCTTGACCTGTTAGTTTTGCCTGAGAGAGATTCCCACAAATGTCTGGATAGTTGAAATCTTCCATGACAACTATGTCATATTTTTTGGAGAACTTGGCCATTTGATGCATAAAGAGTTCATCCATATCTTCAGCTTGCACAGGCGGCCTGTAGTAAATGCCTACAATGGTGTCCATTCCATTGTTCTGTCCTTGTATTCTTACCCAAACAGTTTCCACAGAACTCCCAGTCTCTGAAGCTTCAATCTCTGTGCAGATATACGCGTTTCTAATATACAATGCGACACCTCCTCCTCGTTTATCAAGTCTGTTTCTTGAAAATAAGTTGTATGCTTCTAGTCTTGTATTCCAATCATGTGTATTGCCCCACCAAGTTTCAGTGATTCCAATGACATCATATTTCTTTTCCAGTGTTAGTAGTTCCAATTCTCCTTGTTTGTTGCCCATGCTTTGTGCATTAGTATAGCAACATTTTAGTTTGTGATTGGTTTCTCTTTCTCCAATATTTGTGTTAATTAGATTCTTTTGTCTTTGTTCTTCCTTTCCACTTCTAATAGCAGAGTTCTCAATAGCATTTGTCTGGTGTTTGGCTTTTCTGGTCTTTTGCTTCCCTTCCCATGTTGTTCTAGTTTAAAGCTCTCCTTACAAGTGTAGCAAGGCGACTTCCAAATACATGTTTTCCAGTCTTCGTAAGACTTCGTAAGCTTAGTCTCTAAGTCCTTGATAAGTGTCTTAGTGGACACAAGAAGCTCTTTATCATGCTCAAAAAGCATAGAGATCAAGATGTTAGAACATTGTATAAGTCCCTGCTCCCATGTATTTTTAAAGGCAGCTGTGGGTTCCCAAGTGGGGAAAATTGAGACCCGGAGGCCCCGTGGTACTATGGCAGATTTAACGTACTCTTCTAAGCTCCGAATGTTCCACCAAAGGCGGATACCTGATTTTTTAGCTTCTGTTAGTTCATGTGTAAGATTAGCAAAGTCAGAGCCAATCACTGGGGCCTCCTGAGTCTGAAAAATATCTGAAGAGTAAGCCCGCCAAAAGGCTTCTCATGTATGCCAATCCATATACAGAAAAGTGTAGTAAATTGATAAACAAGAACCACCATCAGACTAGTGTACCTCAACAACTAGCCAATCACAAAACATACATACCAAGAAAATTGTCTACAAAAAGTACACAAAGAAATATGTATCATATGATAGATATAATATATTGCTTTTCCTGTGCCTTTCATATATACTTACTGTTATGGACGGCGGAACACACCTAATATAAATAATAGGAGGTGCGTTCGCCGCCCGGGGTCCACCGTGCGGTAGATGGTAAGACCGCTGCTGGGTAATGGCAGACTCACTAAATGGCGGAGTACTGCACTCGGGTTAGCATCACCCGAGATGCTAGAGGCGGCTCTGTTTAAGGCACAGAGACGCCCTAGAGAAACTTAGGAAAAATACGCCGGGCCTGTTCTCCTCACAGGGCCAGCCGGCGTGTGACGTCGCAACCACGAATGCCAGAGGAACTGCTAAGCGCAGCGCGGCGGAACTGCTAAGCGCAGCGCCGCTAAATGACGGTGCCGACAGGGCGGACACCGACGGGCGCTAGTGCTAGGTGCAGTAAGCACAGTGGCAAATATCTAGCCACTACCTGGCACTGACTAATTCCAACACTCTGTCACCATTCGTAATATCAGAGGGTAGGGGTTTCCAATAAGTCAGTCTCCAGAACATGCATCCATCACCATTCACACATAGCATAATTGGTCTACACTAGCGCATGGCTTTTTATAGCCATGCGCTTCCGGGACCTTCCAGTACCCTGGAAAGGACCAATCAGATCCGACGGAGGACCTGAGCATGTGACCCCTGCTCTCCAGTGAGAGGTCAACTTGCGGGCATGCCCAGTAGCACGGCACGAGGACTTAGCCTCTGGAGCGGTTCCCTGCCGAGCAGGTTGCGCTACCATTGCTGCACCAGAGGTGGCAGCAACATCCAAGCCAACAGAACGAGTCTGAGCAGCACGCCTGGCTCGCCGTGATGGCTGAGCAGGACCTGGAGCGGAATGGGAGATCGCTGAATGTATGGCTCTGGATTCCCACTGTGCACTGTCAGGAATCCGACGCCTAACACTTACACTTGGAGCGTATCTAGCGGAATACCTATTTTTATCTCTGATGCCCTGGTAACCTCGGTGCTTGCGCACTATGCATCTTCAATACGTTTCTCATTCTTTACTAAGTGATGCACAGCGCAGGCGCCAACTCCAGACTGACGTCATCGGTTCTTCCGTAGCTGCGCTCTTTCTATTCTGAGGCATTTGCCCTCACAGGAATCTCCTCCTCTAGCGCATGCATCTATCCTGGCCAGGATAGCTGTTCCGGCTGATGTCGTTCATTCCTCCTACTTACCGTTCAGCTGTTGTACCTCATTAGCTCATGATTAAAAAGGCTGCTTGACTCTTTCACCAACACACTTCCCCTGACGAAGCTTCGCTTCAGCAGCGATACGCGAGGGGTTTCCCACATCACTTGTGTCTCGGGACTTATGCCCTCCTGACATTACAATCCTGATGTCTTCATGGACCATCTCTATTTGGTGACTTGATTGTTATTTGAGTTTCCCCTCCTGGTGCTATTTTTTTTTTCTATGTATGAGCTCTCATTATAGCTCCTTGTTATACCTTGCAATCTTAGTGAGCTATTTTTCTCTCTTGAAGGGATATCTATCCACAATTGCTCACAGCACCTTTTGGGTCTATTGTGACCTCACATGGGGATTATATTACCTCTTTAAACTTCCTGGGGATGCCCAGTTTGGGATTGTATTTATACAACTTATGTGTATCTGATATATATTTTAGGGATAATACTCTATTGTGTACATTCTCTGCATATATTGTGTTTTTTTCTTGTCTACTAATACATTTTTGCACATCTACTGTATATATAAATACAATTGCTCTAGTATTTTGGGTGTGCGCCTGCTTTGCACTGTTCTTTTTCTCCTACATTCCATATACTCTTTTCTGTGCATTGTGCAGCACCCCTGCTCATTGAAATATAATTTTGTATGCCCGTTAGTAGTGCTCCCTT
This sequence comes from Dendrobates tinctorius, assembly GCF_039654945.1. Taxonomy (NCBI): domain Eukaryota; kingdom Metazoa; phylum Chordata; class Amphibia; order Anura; family Dendrobatidae; genus Dendrobates; species Dendrobates tinctorius. Next base: position 15,648,073 of record NW_027361754.1, on the reverse strand, counting down.
CCCTGCTTTTCACTCAACAGTTCCTGCAAGATGAAGGCATTGAAGCTATGGACTGGCCCGCCCTTTCCCTAGACCTGAATCCGATTGAGCACATCTGGGACATCATGTCGCGCTCCATCCACCAATGTCACATTGCACCACAGACTGTCCAGGAGTTGGTTGATGCTTTAGTCAAGGTCTGGGAGGAGATACCTCAGGAGACCATCTGCCGTCTCATCAGGAGCATGCCCAGGCATTGTAGGGAGGTCATACAGGCACGTGCGTGGAAGTCACACACAATACTGAGCATCTTTTCATTGTCATGAGGCATTTCCACTGAAGTTGGATCAGCCTGTAATTTGATTTTCCACTTTGATTTTGAGTATCATTCCAAATCCAGACGTCCATGGGATATTCATTTTGATTTACAATGATAATTTTTATGTTTTCTTGTTCTGAACACATTCCACTATGCAATGAATAAAAATTTGCAACTTGAATATTTCATTCAGAGATATCTAGGATGTGGTATTTTAGTGTTCCCTTTAGTTTTTGGGCAGTGTATATTATTTTCCTGTTAGCCAATAAAGGTATCACTCTTAGAATACTTTCGTTATCATTAGGCTGTGTGCCCACGTAAGCGTTTTTTTCGCGTTTTTTTCAAGCAAAAGTGCTTTAAAAATGCATACATTATGCATCCCATTCTTATAAGGCATTCCGCAATTTTTGTGCACATGATGCGTTTTTTTCTGCATAAATAACATTGCGGAAAAAAACACAGCATGTTCATTAATTTTGCGGAAAAAAATGCTTGTCCAATTATATATTCAATGAGAATGTGGATGCTCTGGAAAAAAAACGCGCAAAAAATGCGGAAAAAAAATGCGTTTTTTTCTGGGAAGGAGTCTAGTTTTTCTCAGGAAATTTCTGCATATGTGGGCACATAGCCTTAGGCATAAAAGTGTTCACACCCAACTGGGATTCAATGATTCAGCATTTACCACTGAGCTGTGATGTCATCCTGTTCAATATTGATTGTGGTACAATCATTTTCATCATTTTCCCATTTCTTTCAGTGATCTGTTACAGGACAAAGGAGAAGAAGTGCGATCAGCCCTTCAACATGTTATGAAGTGTGATCTCGAGAAAGAAAATATGATGGATCCAATCGTCTTACCACCAGCAGATTGTGTCATGAGTGGCTGGCTCCTAGATGTAATCAGCAAAGATCAGAATGATTACATGAGATATCTCAGGAAGTTCTCATAGTTGTTGAGCCCTGGAGGGCACATTATATTAATGGGTTGTTTAGGGATGTCATATTTCACAGTCGGGAAACACAAGTTCCATGCTGTAAATTATGATGAGGATTTTGCCAAGAAAACTCTTATTGAAGAAGGTTTTATCATTGACCACTGTAAGGTTAAAAAGATAATGAATGACCACAGTGATTGTAAAGCGATTATATTCATTGTAGCTCATAAAGAAAAGTAGGAGAAGTAAGAGATCACAAGCTGAGTCTCCATGTCAATTTTTTCAACGTAAAAGCTTAAATACTATTATTATCATTAATCTGAGTTTAGTGAACAATACAAGTCTATAAAAATATAATTGTACTTTCCTTATTATAAAAAGTGTTGTGCATCATGTATCACTGGGGAAAAATCAAATGTAAGGTGAAAAAACTGTTCTTCCACAAAAGAATTGGATCTTTAATATTATAAGTGCACACAATAAAGTCATTATAAGGTGACTGATGTCTAATTTGCCTATTTGTGTCCTTTACCAAGATAAAAATTCCCACACTAACGCAGAGTCCTCAGTGGTTGATGCCTTTTAATTGCTAATGGCAATTTGTTACCATCTTTTCAGTTAGCCATTAAAAGGTATCAACCACTGAGAACTCTCAATTTTAAATATTTTTCTATCTACTGGCTAACACGGTACAAAGATATACAGGGTGGGCCATCTATATGGATACACCTATATGGATATACCTAAATAAAATGGGAATGGTTGCTGATAAAGTGGATTGGTCATCGTGGGCCAGTAGAATGGCCACCAAGGTCTCCCGATCGGACCCCCTTAGACTTTTATTTTTGGGGTCATCTGAAGGCAATTGTCTATGCCCGTGTTCCCCAAATCCGGTCCTCAAGAGCCACCAACAGGTCATGTTTTCAGGATTTCCTTAGCATTGCACAGGTGATAATTGCATCACCTGAACAGGCAAGAATTCAAACACCTGTGCAATACTGAGGAAATCCTGAAAACGTGACCTGTTGGTGGCTCTTGAGGACCGGAGTTGGGGAACACTGGTCTATGCTGAGAAGATACGAGATGTGCATCATCTGAAACAACGAATATACTGGAAACCTGTGCTAGCATTTCTTCTGCGGTGTTATGAGCTCATTTTCTACTCCACCAGTTGAGAGTTCCCCTTCCGTTCTCCCTCTGGTGGTGACAGGAGGTAGTGAGGTTGGTTTAAGTAGTAGTGATCTGCTACCTGGTGAGGAAGATAATGATTGGATCTCTGGAGTATTAGACTGGATATAAGACAGCCAACGCCCTATCCTGGTGCTGGTGATTCAGTCTGCTTCTCAGGTCTAGGACTCAGCTCTGTTCCAGTCTTCTCAAGATAAGTTTGTTTTTTGCTAATGTTCACACTTGCTTTTGTTGGTCTTTGCAGTTTTTTGTGTGGTCAGCCAGCCCGGCTGGGCTGTGCTGAATTTCCACTCTTATTTGCCAAATTGCCTTTTTTTGTCCCTTATTAGATTGGCCTATTTTTGCTCTGTCTCAGAATATTTCAGAGTGCTGATATAGTGGGAGAAATCTAGTGACTTCAGGGTTAATTTTGCTATCAGTTGTGTTGGACATTTTGGTAGGGTTTTTGGCAGATTGCAGACAGTGTCTTTCCTTTCCTGTCCTTTCTAGTTAGTTTGGCCCCATTGTTTGCTCAGCCTATTTTCCTGCCTTTGTTTGTGTTTTCATCTTTTTTCACTGTCAATACATGTGGGGGGCTGTCTCTCCTTTGGGGTCTGCTCTGGGGCAGTTAGTTTTCCTCTTTTCCTGCTTTAGGCTTATTTAGTACTCCGGCATCTAGGACTACGGTAGGAACGCTCCACAACTGCTGCTAGTTGAGTGTTAGGATCAGAGGTCTGCAGTCTGCATAGTTACCAACCTCTTTGGTTTTCTGAGACTTAGCTTGTGTTGTTTTTTATTTCCTCCTCGGCTACCCGTTCATAACACTGCGGTGTTGCTATTAGTGTGTCAAGAGTGGGAGAAAAGGGTTGCATTAACAATCCAACACAATGGGCAGCACTTTGAACTGAACACATATTTTAAGTGGTCATACACTTGTAAATAACTCATGAAAGAATAAAGTTACGTTAAAACCAAGCACACCGCTGCTTTTCTTGTGAAATTCTAAATAAGTTTGATGTGTCACATGACCCTCTTCCCATTGGAAAAAATAAAGTTGGATCCAAAATGGCCAACTTCAAAATGGCCGCCATGGTCACCACCCATCTTGAAAAGTTTTTCCCCTCCCATATACTAATGTGCCACAACCAGGAAGTTGATATCACCAACCATTCCCATTTTATTTAGGTGGATCCATATAGATGGCCCACCCTGTATATCTTTCCTGTATCACACTAATAATAAGTTTTACAAAAATTGATTTATAAGCAATGATCACTTTGAGTGCAATGCACCCCATTTTAAATACAAGCAGTAACAAAAATCAGATCAGATTAAATAGATTTTTGACAGATATCTGCTTTTAATCAGCATCTTTTGCAATGAGATTGTGCCGATTAATTATTATTTAAACATCTCCAGATACCAGGAAGACATACTGGATGGTGAAATTGGAAATTAGAGGCCTCCAGGGAATAAATATTGGAAGGGATGTGATGTTTCATCATTAATAACCATTCTACATGGCTACAATGACTTGTTCTTTTATCTATTTCGTATCGTGTTTAGACTCATCTGTTTGCATGGATTTTCTCTGCAAATTGAATGTCTCTTATTATGGTCTGGAAGCTCTCTAGACCTCAGAGGATAATAAACATAATATATGAAGAGAAAATGGTAATTAGACCTACCGGTAATTGTGTTTCCAGGAATCCATCCTGACAGCACGCTGGAGGACGTCCTTCTTATCCACAGTGGGACAGGAAACCGCGAGAGTTTACAAGGACCCTCCCCTCACCACCCTTCAGTGATTTCTCAAAGTAACACATCTGGAAGGATGCAAAAAAGATTTTTATTTAGCAACATTTCCTCATACACATGTTACATCACAATAGTATGGATGAATATCATAGGGAGGGAACTAACAGTGCTGTCAGGATGGATTCCTGGAAACACAATTACCGGTAATTACCGTTTTCCAGGTCACCACCTGACAGCTCGCTGGAGTAGACTGGTCCTAGGGTGGGACTACGGCATGGAGCACTTTTCTGCCAAATGCCAATTGTGTGGATACCACATCTAATTTATAGTGCTTAGAGAAGGTACTGAGACTGGACCAGGACGCGGTCCTGCAGATCTGCTCTGCTGAAGCCCCCCCCTCTCTGCCCATGACGTGGCCATGGCCCTAGTTGAGTGGGCTTTAAGGTTCCCTGGGGGATTCTGCCCCTGTGTCCTATAGACTAGACTAATTGTGGATTTAATCCATCTTGCGATTGTGGATTTAGACGCTTTTCTCCCTTTATTCGGACCTCTGTATTGGACGAAGAGATTATTATCTTGTCTCCAAGGCCTGGTTGCGTCCAGTGTTGTGAGTTCATTTTCCCCTTCATCACTGAGGCCCGAGGAATTCCCTCTTCTGGTAAGGAGAGGTAGTGAATCTGATTATCAGACACCTGAGATTAATGATGATGACTGGCTGAGTGGAGTCACAGACTGGATATAAGGCTGCATACGCCCATTCCTCCCTGCGGGTGATTTCTCTGTGGTATCCTTGGAGTCCAGTCTGAATTCCTGCTCTGCTAAAGCTAAGTTTTCCTCCTGGCTTTTTGCATTTGTGCCTTGCTTTGTTTTTTCTGGATTTCAGCCATTCCCTGCTGGGGTGAGCTGAACTCCTTAGCTCTGTCTTCTGAAAATACCAGAGTGCTGATTTAGTTTTGAAGCTTAGTTGCTTCAGGGTCTTTTTCCATTTCAGCTTGCTGGCCTATGTTTTTGATAGGGTTTTTTGCCGATTGCAGACAGCAGCTTTCCTTTCCTTTCCTGTTTAGATTAGATTGGGCCCCAACGTTTGCTCAGCCTATCTTTCTATCTGTGTCAGTGTTTTTTCATCTTGCTTCACCGTTATTATATGTTGGGGGCTGCCTTTTACTTTGGGGTCTGCTCTGGGGCAGTTTAGATTTCCCTTTCTATCTTTAGGCTATATAGTCCTCCGGCTGTGTTCGAGGGGTCTAGGGCACCGTAGGTACCCCCCACGGCTACTGCTAGTTGTGTTGATAGGTTCAGGGGTCTGCAATCGGATAGTTGCCAGCTCCTGTGGTTTTCTGGACGTAGCTTCTATTTTTGTGTCTGCCTCCAACGGTCACTCAATCATAACAGAATCACCCGCCTGACCACAGATCCTAGGGTACTCAATAGCAGGAAAGAATTGCAAAAAAAAAAAAAAAAGTGTGTGTATATTTTTTTCCTCTATATCTCTGAGGCCGTAGGGGGAATTTTTTTTTCTCTCAATGGAGATAAAGCAACTGTCTGATCGTGTGGAGCAGCTCGCTGCGGAAGTGCGGGGAATTTCCGCCTACCTTGCTCATTCACATGCTGCTGAACCAAAGATTCCTACAGCTGATGTATTTTGAGGTGATCGGTCTAAATTTTTGAATTTCAAAAATAATAGTAAATTATTTTTTGCCTTGAAGCCTAACTCGTCAGGGAGCTCCGCGCAGCAGGTTAAAATTGTCATCTCTTTGCTGCGTGGCGATCCCCAGGATTGGGCGTTTTCTTTGAAACCAGATGATCCTATTCTGACTAATGTGAACGCATTTTTTCAAGCCTTGGGCTTGTTGTATGACGAACCTAATGCCATTGATCAGGCTGAAAAGACCCTGCTGGCATTGAATCAGGGTCGAGATTCTGCAGAATTGTACTGTCAAAAATTCCGAAAGTGGGCGGTACTTACTACTTGGAATGATAATGCCTTGGCTGCTCTCTTTCGGAAGGGTTTGTCAGAAGCCGTAAAAGATACTATGGTGGGATTTCCTGTTCCCTCTGGTCTTGACGATTCTATGTCATTAGCCATTCAGGTTGATCGGCGTTTGCGCGAACGCAAAACTGCACGAGAGGTGTTGCCACCTGTTGAACAAATGACTGAACCTATGCAATGTGATAGAGTTTTCTCCAGAGAGCAGCGTCAGGAGTTCAGAAGGCGTAATAAGTTGTGCTTTTTCTGTGGAGATGCCTCGCATATTATTTCTGTCTGTCCTAAACGAGATAAACGCTTTGCACAAACGTTTTCTGTTGGTGGTGTTCAACGTCAGTTTCTTCTGGCTATTACTCTGATCTGCTCCCTGTCCACATTTTCCGCCAAGGCATTTGTGGATTCGGGAGCAGCTCTAAACCTAATGGACTTGGATTTTGCTAAACGTTGTGGATTTCGTATGACACCTCTGCGGACGCCTATCCCTTTGAGGGGGATTGATGCTACTCCTTTGGCTAAAGATAAACCTCAGTTTTGGACCCAGGTGGTGATGCGGGTCGCCCCAGACCATCAAGAAAATTGCAGATTTTTGGTGTTGCATAATCTGCATGATACCATTGTTCTGGGGTTTCCCTGGTTACAAATCCATAATCCAGTTCTGGATTGGAAATCTTTGTCTGTGGTGAGTTGGGGTTGTCGGTGTGCCCTTAGTGATGCTCCTGTTTTTTCCACCTCTCCCCAGTCACATGATGTTCCTGACTATTTGGCTGACTTTTATGATGTATTTAGTGAAAATGAGTCTGCGTCTTTGCCTCCTCATAGGAGTTATGACTGTGCTATTGAGCTGAACCCAGGGTGTAAATTCCCCAAGGGTCGGCTTTTCAACTTATCTGTACCCGAGCACGAGGCTATGCGATCCTATATTAAGGAGGCATTGGAAAAGGGTCATATTAGACCATCCTCTTCACCTTAGGTGCTGGTTTTTTTTTTTGTAGCCAAAAAGGATGGATCATTAAGACCTTGTATTGATTATCGTGCCCTCAACAAGATTACTGTTAAATATCAGTATCCGTTACCCCTGATTTCGGATCTATTCTCTAGAGTTAAAGGTGCTTGCTGGTTTACCAAGCTTGACCTCAGGGGGGCGTATAATCTTATTCGCATTAAGCATGGGGATGAATGGAAGACAGCGTTTAATACTCCGGAGGGACATTTTGAGTACCTGGTGATGCCTTTTGGGCTCACTAATGCCCCTTCTGTCTTCCAGTGCTTCATGAACGATATTTTCCGAGATTTTGTGGATAAATTTTTGATTATCTATCTGGATGATATTTTGATCTTCTCCAAGGATTGGGATTCTCATGTGGAACATGTTCGGACTGTGTTCCGGATCTTGAGGGAGAATTCCCTGTATGTCAAGGGATCTAAATGCCTTTTTGGGGTACAGAGGATTTCATTTTTGGGATTTATTTTGTCTCCGTCAACTATTGAAATGGATCCAGTCAAGGTACAGGCCATTTATGATTGGGTTCAGCCCACTTCTTTGAAGGCCCTCCAGAAGTTTTTGGGTTTTGCTAATTTTTATCGGAAATTTATAGCAAAATTTTCTAGTATTGCCAAGCCATTGACTGATTTGACTAAGAAGGGTGCTGATTAGAGTTGAGCGAAACAGGTCGAAAAATTTGAAAAGTCGCCGACTTTTGGCAAAGTCGGGTTGCATGAAATGAAACCCGACCCTAGGATGAGGTCGGCCACGAGGTCGGCGACTTACGCAACAAAGTCGCGTTTCAAAAGTTTGTTTTGCGCTCTTTTTCAGCCAATCAGGATCCACGGACACTGTGGGCAACGTGATGACATAGGCACGGGTCACCACCATCTTTCAGAAGGGCATGCAAGTGATTGGCTTGCTTTGGTGGGCGTCACAGGGGGTATAAAAGGGCGTGCACGCCGACCGCCATCTTACTTCTGCCGATCTTAGCATAGGGAGAGGTTGCTGCTGATTCTGTAGGGAGAGCGTTAGGCAGGGAAGAAGAAAAAAAAACTGCTTCTGCTGCTAGCGATTTTGCCTGTACAACACACCAGTCACTGTGTGTGCAGTGCAAGGGGAGGCTATATTGTGGTGTATCAGTGGTGTTGGTTGTTGGGCTGCCTTCTAAGGCTTCCTGACAGCTGCATTGCTGTTTACCCACTGCTCTGCAAACTGCTTTTTTAAAAGCAATCCCAATTTTTTTTTTTTGTCCTGCTGAGGTACTGAGCGTGCATTTTTTCACACTATACAGCGGTGTACGCTCCTCACACAGTACCGTGTAACGGCTGTTATCACAGCCACAGTGAAGCTATCAGTGTGTCACTCTGTGAGAATAAGTCGAGGACATGTTCCGTTCTTACAGACCTGCACTCTAGGGAGATTCCTATTCTGCCCAATTCTACATACACCTTGTAGTTTGTGATACACTAGCCAATTTCTGCCTGTGACATAGCGCTGTGATATTCAGTGAGCCTCACACAATCCAAAAGTGTCCAGTGTCCACAAGTGTCTGCAGAAATTCAAAATCTCACTTATCCTCTAGTCACTTTTGTCACAGCTGTGCCATCGAGCCTGTGACATAGCGCTCAGATATTCAGTGGGCCTCACACAATCCAAAAGTGTCCATTGTCCACTAGTGTGAGCAGAAAATCAAAATCTCCCTTATCCTCTAGTCACTTTGGTCACAGCTGTGCCATCGAGCCTGTGACATAGCGCTCAGATATTCAGTGGGCCTCACACAATCCAAAAGTGTCCATTGTCCACTAGTGTGAGCAGAAATTCAAAATCTCCCTTATCCTCTAGTCACTTTGGTCACAGCTGTGCCATCGAGCCTGTGACATAGCGCTCAGATATTCAGTGGGCCTCACACAATCCAAAAGTGTCCAGTGTCCACAAGTGTCTGCAGAAATTCAAAATCTCCCTTATCCTCTAGTCACTTTGGTCACAGCTGTGCCATCGAGCCTGTGACATAGCGCTCAGATATTAAGTGGGCCTCACACAATCCAAAAGTGTCCAGTGTCCACTAGTGTGTGCAGAAATTCAAAATCTCCCTTATCCTCTAGTCACTTTGTTCACAGCTGTGCCATCGAGCCTGTGACATAGTGCTCAGATACTCAGTGGGCCTCACACAATCCAAAAGTGTCCAGTGTCCACAAGTGTCTGCAGAAATTCAAAATCTCCCTTATCCTCTAGTCACTTTTGTCACAGCTGTGCCATCGAGCCTGTGACATAGCGCTCAGATATTCAGTGGGCCTCACACAATCCAAAAGTGTCCATTGTCCACTAGTGTGAGCAGAAATTCAAAATCTCCCTTATCCTCTAGTCACTTTTGTCACAGCTGTGCCATCGAGCCTGTGACATAGCGCTCAGATATTCAGTGGGCCTCACACAATCCAAAAGTGTCCATTGTCCACTAGTGTGAGCAGAAATTCAAAATCTCCCTTATCCTCTAGTCACTTTGGTCACTGCTGTGCCATCGAGCCTGTGACATAGCGCTCAGATATTCAGTGGGCCTCACACAATCCAAAAGTGTCCATTGTCCACTAGTGTGAGCAGAAATTCAAAATCTCCCTTATCCTCTAGTCACTTTGGTCACTGCTGTGCCATCGAGCCTGTGACATAGCGCTCAGATATTCAGTGGGCCTCACACAATCCAAAAGTGTCCATTGTCCACTAGTGTGAGCAGAAATTCAAAATCTCACTTATCCTCTAGTCACTTTGGTCACTGCTGTGCCATCGAGCCTGTGACATAGCGCTCAGATATTCAGTGGGCCTCACACAATCCAAAAGTGTCCATTGTCCACTAGTGTGAGCAGAAATTCAAAATCTCACTTATCCTCTAGTCACTTTGGTCACAGCTGTGCCATCGAGCCTGTGACATAGCGCTCAGATATTAAGTCGGCCTCACACAATCCAAAAGTGTCCAGTGTCCACTAGTGTGTGCAGAAATTCAAAATCTCCCCTGTCCTATAGACACCTTGTACCTTGTTTTACATTACTATATAGTTTGTTGGATTTTGTCTACATTTCTACCAAAAATGAGGAAGGCTGGTGGAAGAGGCCGTGGATTTGGGCGGGGGTTGGCAGCTGGTAATGATGGTGTTGGTGGTAGATCTGATGGTAGTGGCAAGAGCAAAATAGGACCGAATGCAGGAGGTGTTGAGCCTGCGTCATCGTCTGGCTCCATAAGGCTTCGAAGGCTTAGTTTTCTAGGAGTTGGCAAACCGCTTTTAAAGCCAGAGCATCAGGAAAAAGTTTTGTCTTACATTGCTGACTCAGCCTCCAGCTCTCTCGCCTCCTCTTCTTCAGTTGTAAAAAGTAAAAGCACTGAGTCAGCATTGGAGGCTCATGTTAATGAACCACACCTTTCCTTGTGTCCTTCACCCCAACCAAGATTGAAGGATGACGCAGGCCATACTACTGATTACTCCATGGAGCTGTTTTCACATACCATGCCTGGATTATCAAGTGAAATGGTGAATTACCCAGGCCAAGATGAATCTGACATGGAGTGCACTGATGCACAGCCGCTGATGGATGATTCTGCTGGTACATTCACTCAGAGCACTACATTGCCTCGCAGTGTACAGAGCCAGATTCTGACCCTGATGAGACTCAGGTGCCCCTTCCCGCACACTATACCACAATACACGGTGACACAGAGGAAGGTGCACATGACATAGAAGAGGAGGTGATGGATGACCCAGTTGTTGACCCAGATTGGCATCCATTGGGGGAAGAGGGTGCTGCTTCCAATAGCTCAGATGAGGAGCATCCACAGCAGACATCGACATCGCAACAGCTGTTATCTGGCAGGCCCGGAGCACTCCAAAGACAGGTTCATCAAAAGAGTTGCTGGACAGCTTGTCCAGAGGGTCAAAAGATCACAGCGTTCTAGGCCGCAAAATGTCTGTCAAAGTAGGAAGAGTGCAGTGTGGCACTTTTTTGAACAAAATCCTCATGATCAGGCCAAGGTTATCTGTAAGAAGTGCGCAAAGACCTTTAGCCGAGGGAAAAATCAGAAAAATTTGAATACCAGTTGCATGCTTAGACATTTAACCAGCATGCACTTGCAAGCGTGGACACAACACCAAACCTCAAGTGCCACATGTGCAACTGATCACAACGAAGGTAGTCAGCAACGCTACATTGTTTCCCCCACTGTAAGCCCACCGGTTAGCACAGCAGCAAATGTTGAGGTGTCGTTGCAAGGCCACAGCAGTCAGGGAATCCCACTGTTATATCAACGAAAGACTGATTCTAGGCCATCAGAAAGAACAACAACTCCATCACCATCATCAACCCTCTCTCAGTCCGCCCTGTCCACCGCTACTTCCACCCTATGCAGCTCTCAAGTCCAGCTCACCATCCCAGACACTATGAGTAGGTCAAGAAAGTACTCAGTCTCTCATCCGCGTACACTGGGTTTGAACGCCCACATTGCCAAACTAGTCTCGTTTGAGATGATGCCCTTTCGGTTGGTGGAAAGCACAGCTTTCCGCGAACTCATGGCTTATGCAGTACCACGCTATGACTTACCCAGTCGCCACTTCTTCTCTCGCAAAGCCATCCCAGCCCTCCACCATCATGTGAAAGACCGCATTGTCCATGCACTCAAGCAGTCAGTGAGTGGAAAGGTGCACCTCACAACTGATGCATGGTCCAGTCGGCATGGCCAGGGCCGTTACGTGTCCATCACTGCGCACTGGGTTAATGTGGTGGATGCAGGGTCCACAGGGGACAGCGGTGGTGGGACAGTGCTGCCTAGCCCACGGTATAGGAAACAGTTGGCTGTAGGCATTCGACCCTCCTCCTCCTCCAGAAGCGAAAGCTCGTCCACAGAGCGAAGTCGTACGAGCACTCCATCTGCAGCTGCCACTGTTGCACACGATGTGTCCCCCTATCGAGCAGCTAGTGGAAAGGGTCAGCAGGCTGTGTTGCAGATGATGTGTTTGGGCGACAGACACACCGCCGAGGTGCTGGCCAAGTACTTGAAGCGACAAACTGAGTCATGGCTGGGCAGTGTACATCTTGAGGCAGGCAAGGTAGTTAGTGATAACGGCCGTAATTTTGTGGCAGCCATAGCCCTTTCAAAACTCAGCCACATACCTTGCTTGGCTCACACCTTGAACCTGGTGGTGCAGTGCTTCCTAAAAAATTATCCGGAGTTAACAGCCCTGCTCCAGAAGGTGCGAAGACTGTGCGCGCACATCCGCCGGTCGCCTGTACACTCCGTTCGTATGCAGAAGCTGCAGCGATTGCTCCACCTTCCCAACCACCGCCTCATTATCGACAATGCAACAAGGTGGAACTCCACCCTGCACATGGTGGAGCGGCTGTGCGAGCAGAGGCAGGCCATAATGCATTTGTGGGAGGATACACGGCCAGGCACTTTGAGAGCAGACATGGAGTTGACAGGTGTGCAGTGGTCGAAGCTGAGGAATGCACACGGCTGGTAAGCGCAGACGACGCCATCCTAAGCATGAGCATCCCACTTTTGCGTCTGCTCATGCAAACTTTGACACACCTTAAGGAGCAGGCTTCTGCAGCCAATGTTGATGAGGAGGAAGAGGAGGAGGGAATCCTTGATGACATTCAGCCATTGTCTGCTCAGGGACCTCTCCTGGACGAGGTGGAGGAAGAAGAGGAGGAGGAGGAGGAGGATGATGGGGATGATTACTTAGGGGAGGAGGATGCATCTCGTGGGGCAAGTGAAAATGTTGGCGTGGCAAGTTCTGGTACAGGGTTTGTGCGTGACTGGAGGGATGTGGATTTGCCAGAAAGTGCTCCTCCAACCAGCACTCGCAGTGCATCATTGACACCGGGAACATTGGCCCACATGTCAGATTATGCCTTGCAGATCCTAAAAAGGGACCCCCGCATTGCCAAAATGATGAACGATGACGACTACTGGTTGGCCAGCATCCTGGATCCATGCTATAAAGGCAAATTACAAAACATCATGCCACAGGAGAACCTTGACCTAATATTGGCTAATAAACAAGCAACTCTGATAAATCGGTTGCTTGAGGCATTCCCAGCACACAGCAGCGGTGATGGTTCTCACACGAGCCGTACGGGCCGGGGTCAGCTTGGCAGAGGTGTTCGTGGTGCACACAGCAGAAGTGGCGTTGGAGACAGGGGTTTCATGACAATGTTGTGGACTGATTTTTCAAGTACCGCTCACACAACTGGTAATACTGCATCGATGGAAAGTGACAGGAGACAGCAGTTGTCAACTATGGTTACAAACTACTTTTCCTCCCATATCGATGTTCTCCCACACAGGTCATTCCCCTTTGACTATTGGGCCGCTAAACTGGACACCTGGCCTGAATTGGCACAATATGCCTTACAGGAGCTCGCTTGCCCAGCTACAAGTGTGCTATCGGAAAGAGTCTTCAGTGCAGCTGGATCAATCCTGACCGAAAAAAGGACCCGTCTGTCAACCCAAAGTGTGGATGATCTAACCTTCATTAAAATGAACCACGCATGGGTTTCCAAGGATTTTGTCCCACCTTCCCCTGATGACACATAGGGTGACAGAAAAATGGCTTGCTTTGGTCCACCTCTTCCTGGGACTTGACCTATTTCACCTTTTGCATCAGCTGAATGTCCAACATCAACATATGCCACTTTCTAAAACTCCCTAACTGTGCTGCCTCCCCCCCCATGGCCGGGGTCACCACCTAGAGCACAACACCGTGCGAGTGCCGTTGCCCTGGACAGGTGGGTAGGCCGACTCTTGGGCGCGGGCACTGGCACAGGGTCCCTCATAGTGCAATCAAGTGTCTCTGACGGTGGTGGTGCACACCCGCCGTCAGACACACCGCCGTACTATGAGGGGCCCAGTGCCAGTACCGACGCCCACGAGTGGGCCCCCCTTGCTTGGGCAGGGCCCCAGCATTTGCAATCTTTACCTCTCCCTGCTCCTCCGCTGTGTAGTCTGGGCCGTCAAATCCATACTGTGCCTGACACCGTTTGAGCCTGCCTCCTGATGTATAGACATATATTTTGAATGTGTACGCTATCCATACATGTTATCTGGGGATACGGTACCCTTTCTAAACTTTGTGCAATCACATGCAATCCATACTGGGCCTAACACCGTCTGAGCCTGCCTCCTGATGTATAGACATATATTTTGAATGTGTACACTATGCTATCCATACATGTTATCTGGGGATACGGTACCCTTTCTCACCTTTGTGCAATCACGTGTAATCCATACTGGGCGTGAGAACGGCTGGCGAGCTGTTAAGCAAGCTACAGCACCTGTGGTTTGCACACGTAAGTTTTTCATTTTTTCAGGAATGACGGTTAGGCCTAATTCCGGAACTGCGGTTGACCTGCACTTACTGGGAAATCATTGTTCGCGGGTAATAATTGTAATCAGTGATCCCCATCAGTAACGTTGTTCAGCGGGTTATCTGCACCTGTAAGCGACAAACGCTGGCCTTTTCAGTGTAGCGCACATGCAGCCACGGACATGTAAGGGCATGACACACCAGTTATTGGCCAATCTCATGTGCCAGAGCCTCACGTGTCCCTCTAGTAAGCCGGACTCGGACCGCGGGGCATGACGGAGTCTCGTTCGTTAACGGAATTAAGCTTGCAATGTGTGTATCTTTTCTGTAGCTGGCATGGTTGAGGTTGCCCGTGTTGAGTCAAATTACGCCGTAGGCTCCACTCCTGGTGGTGCCCTACTGGACATTCCTTTAAGGTTCAGCTTTGCAACCATACTGCCCACGTAAAACAAACACTTTGCCTTCATAAACGCTGTTTGGAGGGTCATGACTCGTGGGAATAACGCCGCCCAATCAGTTAACCTGCTAGAGAGATCGTTCGTTGCTCCCAAGCATGACATCACACTCCCTAGGAGGAAGGTAATGCCACTGTGGCGACCGTACTCCTGGGGGCGACACAAGTGCACTGATGCCCAGCCACTGCTCGATGAATCTGCTGGTACATTGACCCAGACCACTACATTCCCCTCGCACGCTACACGGCCTGAATCTGACCCTGATGAAACTCAGGTTACCCTTCCCATATACAGTTCCATCTTACACGGTGACAAAGAGGAAGCTGCATATGAAAGTGCAGGTTCGGCCCACCCGCCATCAGACACACCACCGTACTATCAGGGGCCCTGTGCCAGTGCCGTCGCCAACGAGTGGGCCCCCCCTGCTTGCTCAGGATCACAGCACTTGCAAGGTTGAAATACTGTGCAGTGAGATGGAAGATGGGGACGACGAGGAGTCCAGACTAGTACAGGGATTCCCTAGCGAGGAGACTTATTTGATTGTTTTCAATGTTGGGACAGCAATTTTTGGGGAGCACTATACTCTGGAGAATGATAGATGGGGCCCACCATACACTGGAACATTCCAAAGGTGGACATCAGACAATGGAGCAGCATTTACAGGGCCCATTATACACTAGAGCATTAGAAATGGGGCCCATTATGTTTGGAGCATTATTTGGGCCCATAACACAGTGGAGCTTCATCCATGGGGATCAACATATACTGTAGCATTATGTGGAGCTCATCATATACTGTTTCAAACATTATATGGGACCAATGATTCTGTATGGAGAAATAGATGGGCCTCGTCATTGGATGTAAAAAGTGAAATATTTTTCATTGTACTATACCGCTATTTCTCTGCCGTATCGGAGCATGATGAGTTGTGGTATGTGTTAAAGGGGCGCTCTTTCGCCCAGGGCATATGAAAACCTGGAGCCAGCCCTCCCCCCCCACAACTTTAGCCAAATAACCCCCATTTTTTAGTGCGTAACTTGTATTATGAAGTTAATTAAGGTTGACAAGCTTAAGTAAGAAGAATTGATGCTTTTGGCATTCAAATGGGCACTGTAGGTGTGTTTCCTGTCCTCCTCTCACTGCCGACTTTTATTCCCCATTGACTTACATTGGGTTTCGTGTTTCGGGACGACCCCAACTTTTCCCTATAATCGGACGATCTTGCTCGACCCGACTTTTGGAAAAGTCGGGTTTCACAAAACGAAACTCGACCCTAAAAAACCAAAAGTCGCTCAACTCTAGTGCTGATGTGTTAAATTGGTCTCCGGAGGCTGTTTCTTCCTTTCAGGAGTTGAAGCGAAGATTCACCTCCGCCCCGGTTTTGCGGCAATCTGATGTCTCACTTCCGTTCCAGGTAGAGGTGGATGCTTCTGAGATTGGTGCAGGAGCTGTTTTGTCCCAAAAGGATCCTGTAACATCTAAAATGAATCCCTGCGCTTTCTTTTCCCGAAAGTTCTCTCCATCTGAACGTAACTACGACGTGGGGAATCGGGAACTGTTGGCCATGAAATGGGCATTTGAGGAGTGGAGACATTGGTTGGAGGGAGCTAAGCATCAAGTCGTGGTCCTCACTGACCACAAGAATTTGATTTATCTAGAGTCGGATAAGCGCTTGAACCCTAGACAGGCTAGGTGGGCCTTGTTTTTTACACGTTTTGATTTTGTGGTTTCTTTTCTTCCTGGAACTAAGAATGTCAAGGCAGATGCACTCTCTAGGAGTTTCTTTGCTGATTCTCCTGTGGTGACCAAACCTGCTACCATCTTAAGCGAAGGGGTAGTTCTTTCTGCCATCTCGCCCGATTTGAGACGTGCTCTGGAAGAATTCCAGAGAGACAAGCCTGAGCATTGTCCCAGTGGAAAGTTGTATGTTCCTGACCAGTGGAAGAAGAGAGTGATGTCTGAAGTTCATTGCTCTGCATTGGCTGGTCATCCAGGTATTTTTGGTACTAAAGATCTTGTGAGTCGGTCTTTTTGGTGGCCCTCCTTGTCTCGTGATGTCAGGAATTTTGTGCAGTCCTGTGGGACGTGCTCCCGGTCTAAATCATGCTCCCGCTCTAGTGGGTTGTTGATGCCTTTGCCTGTCCCCAAGAGGCCATGGACCCATGTTTCAATGGATTTCATCTCCGATATGCCTGTCTCTCAAAGGATGACTGTTATTTGGGTGATTTGTGATAGGTTCTCTAAGATGGTTCATCTTGTACCACTCCCTAAGTTGCCGTCTTCCTCTGAGTTGGTGCCCCTGTTTTTGCAACAGGTGGTTCGCTTGCACGGGATTCCTGAGAACATTGTGTCTGACAGAGGAGTTCAGTTTGTGTATAGATTTTGGAGAACTTTCTGTTCCAAGCTGGGAATTCAGTTGTCCTTCTACTCTGCCTTTCACCCTCAGACCAATGGGCAGACAGAGAGAACAAACCAGACCTTGGAGTCATATTTGAGATGTTTTATTTCCGCTGATCAGGATGATTGGGTTTCATTTTTACCCTTGGCCGAATTTGCTTTAAATAATAGAGCTAGTTCTGCCACTTTGATGTCACCTTTTTTTTGTAACTTTGGGTTTCATCCTCGATTTTCTTCAGGGAAGGTGGAGCCTTCTGCCTGCCCAGGGGTTGACACTGTGGTGGAGAGAATGCACCAGATCTGGGACCAAGTGGTGGATAAGTTATCTCTCTCCCAGGAAAAGGCCCAGCGGTTTTCCAACTGACATAAGACCATTGGTCCCCAGTTTAAGGTTGATGATTTGGTGTGGTTATCATCAAAAAATATTGCTATGAAGGTGGCTTCTCCTAAGTTTAAGCCTAGATTTATTGGACCTTACAAGATTTTGGAGATTATTAATCCGGTCTCTTTTCGTTTGGCTCTTCCTGTCACATTTAAAATCCATAATGTGCTTCATAAGTCCTTGTTGAAGAGATTTGTTGAACCTGTTGTTCCGGGAGTGGCACCTCCAGACCCTGTATTGGTTGAAGGTAACATTGAATATGAGGTAGAGAAAGTATTGGATTCTCGTCTGGCTAGACGGAGAATCCAGTATTTGGTTAAGTGGAAGGGTTATGGTCAGAAGGATAATTCCTGGGTCTCTGCCTCTGATGTTCATGCTAAAAGACTGGTGCGTGCCTTTCATCAGGCACACCCTGATCACCCTGGTGGCGTGGTTGAGGGTTCGGTGACCCCTCCTCAAGGGGGAGGTACTGTTGTGAGTTCATTTTCCCCTTCATCACTGAGGCCCGAGGAATTCCCTCTTCTGGTAAGGAGAGGTAGTGAGTCTGATTATCAGACACCTGAGATTAATGATGATGACTGGCTGAGTAGAGTCACAGACTGGATATAAGGCTGCATACGCCCATTCCTCCCTGCGGGTGATTTCTCTGTGGTATCCTTGGAGTCCAGTCTGAATTCCTGCTCTGCTAAAGCTAAGTTTTCCTCCTGGCTTTTTGCATTTGTGCCTTGCTTTGTTTTTTCTGGATTTCAGCCATTCCCTGCTGGGGTGAGCTGAACTCCTTAGCTCTGTCTTCTGAAAATACCAGAGTGCTGATTTAGTTTTGAAGCTTAGTTGCTTCAGGGTCTTTTTCCATTTCAGCTTGCTGGCCTATGTTTTTGATAGGGTTTTTTGCCGATTGCAGACAGCAGCTTTCCTTTCCTTTCCTGTTTAGATTAGATTGGGCCCCAACATTTGCTCAGCCTATCTTTCTATCTGTGTCAGTGTTTTTTCATCTTGCTTCACCGTCATTATATGTTGGGGGCTGCCTTTTACTTTGGGGTCTGCTCTGGGGCAGTTTAGATTTCCCTTTCTATCTTTAGGCTATATAGTCCTCCGGCTGTGTTCGAGGGGTCTAGGGCACCGTAGGTACCCCCCACGGCTACTGCTAGTTGTGTTGATAGGTTCAGGGGTCTGCAATCGGATAGTTGCCAGCTCCTCTGGTTTTCTGGACGTAGCTTCTATTTTTGTGTCTGCCTCCTACGGTCACTCAATCATAACAGTCCAGGTACCTGAGTACTGACTCCCTGACGGCTAGTTTATGGTAGGTGCTTTCCTTTTTGTTCTTAGGGAACTGACAGAATGAAGGGAGTACCACCTTTTGATTCATATTTGAATCTGAGATAACTTTTGGAAGGAAAACCGGGTCAAGTCTTAAGATTAATCTATCGTCAAACACCCGTAGATAAGGATCCTGGAAAGAGAGGGCCTGAAGTTCTCCTAGCCTCTTCGCTGACTTGATCGCTACTAGAAATGCCATTCTGATCGAGAGATTACCAATCCCTATGTCTGCCACTAGCTGGAATGGGCATTTACATCGTGCATTGAGGACTAGGTTAAGGTCCCAGGGGGGGACAGATTTCCATATTAAGGGTTTTAGCCTCTGAAAAGCCCTGGAGAATCGGGCTATCCAAGGGTGTGCTGATAGGGCACTGTTATGAATGAGTCACCGTAGGAGGCAAAAACAGAAATACTAGCTAAGTCCAGAAAACCAGAGAAGTTGGCAGCTAACGGATTGCAGACCCCTGAACCTATCAACAACAACTAGCAGTAGCTGTGGGGGTTCCTACGGTGCCCTAGACCCCTCGATCACAGCCGGAGAACTAAATAGCCTAAAGACAGAAAGGGAAATCTAAACTGCCCCAGAGCAGACCCCAAAGCAATAGGCAGCCCCCAACATATAATGACGGTGAAGAAAAAAATGAAAAAACACAGATAGAAAGCTAGGCTGAGCAAATGATGGGGCCCAAGCTAACTAAATAGGACAGGATAGAAAAGCTGCTGTCTGCAATCCGCCAAAACCCTATCAAAACAAGAGCCAACAGACTGATAGGGAAAAAAAGCCCTGAAGACGCTAGGCTTCAAAAAGACTATATCAGTACTCAGATATTTTCTGAAGACAGAGCAAAAAGGAATTCAGCTCATCCCAGAAGGGAATGGCAGAAATCCAGAAAAACAAGGCAAAACAAAACCAAAACACAAATACAAAAAGCAGAGCAGAAAACTTAGCTTTTGAGGAGCAGGAATCAGACTGGTCTCCTAGAATCCCTCAGAGAAATCACCAGCAAGGCAGAAGGGTGTCGGCTGCCTTATATAAAGTCAGCAATTCCCATCACCCAGTCATCATCATCCAGCTCAGGTGCTTGGTAATCAGCCTCATTACCTTCCTTCACCAGAAGAGGGAGTTCATCAGACCTCAATGGTGAACGGGAAAATGAACTCACAACAGTACCTCCCCCTTGAGGAGGAGTCACCGAACCCTCATCCACGCCACCAGGGTGAGCCCGATGAAAGGCACGCACCAATCTTTTGGCATGAATATCAGAGGCAGAGACCCAGGAATTATACTCCTGACCATAACCCTTCCACTTAACCAAATACTGGAGTCTTCGTCTAGCCAGACGGGAATCCAGTATCTTCTCTACCTCATATTTCATGTTACCTTCAACCAATACAGGGTCCGGAGGCGCCACCCCAGGAACTACTGGTTCAACAAACCTCTTCAACAAGGACTTATGAAACACATTATGGATTTTAAATGTGACAGGAAGAGCCAAACGAAAAGAGACCGGATTAATAATCTCCAAAATCTTGTAAGGTCCAATAAATCTAGGCTTAAACTTAGGAGAAGCCACCTTCATAGCGATATTTTTTGATGATAACCAAACCATATCACCAACCTTAAACTGGGGACCAATGGTCTTATGTCAGTTGTAAAACCGCTGGGCCTTTTCCTGGGAGAGAGATAACTTATCCACCACTTGGTCCCAGATCTGGTGCATTCTCTCCACCACAGTGTCAACCCCTGGGCAGGCAGAAGGCTCCACCTGCCCTGAAGAAAATCGAGGATGAAACCCAAAGTTACAAAAAAAGGTGACATCAAAGTGGCAGAACTAGCTCTATTATTTAAAGCAAATTCGGCCAAGGGCAAAAATGAAACCCAATCATCCTGATCAGCGGAAATAAAACATCTCAAATATGACTCCAAGGTCTGGTTTGTTCTCTCCGTCTGCCCATTGGTCTGAGGGTGAAAAGCAGAGGAGAAGGACAACTGAATTCCCAGCTTGGAACAGAAAGTCCTCCAAAATCTAGACACAAAGTGAACTCATCTGTCAGATACAATGTTCTCAGGAATCCCGTGCAAGCGAACCACCTGTTGCAAAAACAGGGGCAATAACTCAGAGGAAGATGGCAACTTAGGGAGTGGTACAAGATGAACCATCTTAGAGAACCTATCACAAATCACCCAAATAACAGTCATTCTCTGAGAGACAGGCATATCAGAGATGAAATCCATTGAAATATGGGTCCATGGCCTCCTGGGGACCGGCAAAGGCATCAACAACCCACTAGAGCGAGAACAAGGTTTAGACCGGGAGCAAGTCCCACAGGACTGCACAAAGTTCCTGACATCACGAGACAAGGCGGGCCACCAAAAAGACCGACTCACCAGATCTCTAGTACCAAAAATACCTGGATGACCAGCCAATGCAGAGCAATGAACTTCAGACATCACTCTCTTCTTCCACTGGTCAGGAACATACAACTTTCCACTGGGACAATGCTCAGGTTTGCCCTCCTGGAACTCTTCCAGAGCACGTCTCAAATCAGGTGAGATGGCAGAAAGAACTACCCCTTCGCCTAAGATGGTAGCAGGCTTGGTCACCACAGGAGAATCAGCAAAGAAGCTCCTAGAGAGAGCGTCAGCCTTGACATTCTTAGTGCCAGGAAGATAGAGACCACAAAATCAAAACGTGTAAAAAACAAGGCCCACCTAGCCTGTCTAGGGTTCAAACGTTTGGCCGACTCCAGGTAAATCAAATTCTTGTGGTCAGTGAGGACCACGACTTGATGTTTAGCTCCCTCCAACCAATGTCTCCACTCCTCAAATGCCCATTTCATGGCTAACAGTTCCCGATTCCCCACATCATAGTTAGGTTCAGATGGAGAGAACTTTCGGGAAAAGAAAGCACAGGGATTCATTTTAGATGTTACAGGATCCTTTTGGGACAAAACAGCTCCTGCACCAATCACAGAAGCATCCACCTCTACCTGGAACGGGAGTGAGACATCAGGTTGCCGCAAAACCGGGGCAGAAGTGAATCTTCGCTTCAGCTCCTGAAAGGAAGAAACAGCCTCCGGAGACCAATTCAACACATCAGCACCCTTCTTAGTCAGATCAGTCAATGGCTTGGCAATACTAGAAAATTTTGCTATAAATTTCCGATAAAAATTATCAAAACCCAAAAACTTCTGGAGGACCTTCAAAGAAGTGGGCTGAAACCAATCATAAATGGCCTGTACCTTGGCCGGGTCCATTTCAATAGTTGACAGAGACAAAATAAATCCCAAAAATGAAATCCTCTGTACCCCAAAAAGGCATTTCGATCCTTTGACATACAGGGAATTCTCTCTCAAGATCCGGAAAACAGCCCGAACATGTTCCACATGAGAATCCCAATCCTTGGAGAAGATCAAAATATCATCCAGATAGATAATCAAAAATGTATCCACAAAGTCTTGGAAAATGTCGTTCATGAAGCACTGGAAGACAGACATTAGTGACCCCAAAAGGCATCACCAGGTACTCAAAATGTCCCTTCGGAGTATTAAACGCCGTTTTCCATTCATCCCCATGCTTAATGCGGATAAGATTATACGCCCCCCTGAGGTCAAGCTTGGTAAACCAGCAATCACCTTTAACTCTGGAGAATAGATCCGAAATCAGGGGTAACGGATACTGATATTTAATAGTAATTTTGTTGAGGGCACGATAATCAATACAAGGCCTTAATGAACCATCCTTTTTGGCCACAAAAAAAACCCAGCACCTAAGGGTGAAGAGGATTGTCTAATATGACCCTTCTACAACGCCTCCTTAATATAGGATCGCATAGCCTCGTGCTCGGGTACAGATAAATTGAATAGCCGACCCTTGGGAAATTTACACCCCGGGCTCAGTTCAATTGTACAGTCATAACTCCTATGAGGAGGCAAAGACGCAGACTCAATCTCACTAAATACATCATAAAAGTCCGCCAAATAGTCAGGAACATCATGCGACTGAGGAGAGGTGGAAAAAACAGGAGCATCACTAAGGGCACACCGACAACCCCAACTCACCACAGACACAGATTTCCAATCCAAAACTGGATTATGAATTTGGAACCAGGGAAACCCCAGAACAATGGTATCATGCAAATTATGCAACACCAAAAATCTGCAATTTTCTTGATGGTCTGGGGCGACACGCATTACCACCTGGGTCCAAAACTGAGGTTTATTTTTCGCCAAAGGAGTAGCATCAATCTCCCTCAAAGGGATAGGCGTCCGCAGAGGTGTCATCGGAAATCCACAACGTTTAGCAAAATCCAAGTCCATTAGGTTCAGGGCTGCTCCCGAATCCACAAAAGCCTTGGCGGAAAAAGTGGACAGGGAGCAGATCAGAGTAATTGCCAGAAGAAACTTAGGTTGAACACCTCCCACAGAAAACATGTGTGCAAAACGTTTCTCTCGTTTAGGACAGACAGAAATAATATGCGAGGCATCTCCACAAAAAAAACACAGCTTCTTACGCCTTCTGAACTCCTGACGTTGCTCCCTGGACAAAACTCTATCACATTGCATAGGTTCAGACATTTGTTCAACAGGTGGCAACACCTCTCGTGCAGTCCTGCGTTCACGTAAACGCCGATCAACCTGAATGGCTAATGACATAGAATCGTCAAGACCAGAGGGAACAGGAAATCCCACCATAGTATCTTTTACGGCTTCTGACAAACCCTTCCGAAAGAGAGCTGCCAAGGCATTATCATTCCAGGTAGTAAGGACCGCCCACTTTCGGAATTTTTGACAGTACAATTCTGCAGAATCTCGACCCTGGCTCAATGCCAACAGGGTCTTTTCAGCCTGATCAATAGCATTAGGTTCGTCATACAACAACCCCAAGGCTTGAAAAAATGCTTTCACATTAGTCAGAATAGGAATATCTGATTTCAAAGAAAACGCCCAATCCTGGGGATCGCCACGCAGCAAAGAGATGACAATTTTAACCTGCTGCGCGGAGCTCCCTGACGAGTTAGGCTTCAAGGCAAAAAATAATTTACAATTATTTTTGAAATTTAAAAATTTAGACTGATCCCCAAAAAACACATCAGGAGTAGGGATCTTTGGTTCAGCAGCATGTGAATGAGCAAGGTAGGCGGAAATTCCCCGCACTTCCACAGCGAGCTGCTCCACACGATCAGACAATTGCTTTATCTCCATTGAGAAAAAAAAAATTCCCCCTACGGCCTCAGAGATATAGAGGAAAAAATATACACACTTTCTTTCTTTTTTTTTACAATTCTTTCCTGCTATTGAGTACCCTAGGAACTTCGGTATGGCTGGTGATTCTGTTGTGAATGAGTCACCGTAGGAGGCAAAAACAGAAATACTAGCTAAGTCCAGAAAACCAGAGAAGTTGGCAGCTACCGGATTGCAGACCCCTGAACCTATCAACAACAACTAGCAGTAGCCGTGGGGGGTTCCTACGGTGCCTTAGACCCCTCAATCACAGCCGGAGAACTAAATAGCCTAAAGACAGAAAGGGAAATCTAAACTGCCCCAGAGCAGACCCCAAAGCAATAGGCAGCCCCCAACATATAATGACGGTGAAGCAAGATGAAAAAACACTCACACAGATAGAAAGCTAGGCTGAGCAAATGATGGGGCCCATTCCTCTCTTAAATTCATTCAGTGAGTTGGCCATCACCACTTCCTCAGGAAGAGAATTCCAGAGCCTCACTGCCGTGAAGAACCCTCTTCTATGCTGGTGCAGAAATTGTCTTTGCTCCAAACGAAGAGAATGTCCCCTTGTTCTTGTCACAGTCCTTGGTTCAAACAGTTCATTGGAGAGATCTCTGTATTGCCCTCTGATATACTTGTACATATATATTAGGTCTCCCCTAAGTCTTTTACTCTTTTCTAGAGTAAATAGACCTAATTTTGATAACCTTTCTGGGTATTGTAGTAGAGTATTGGAGTAGAAGGTCCTGACCTTTGTGTTCTGCTTGACTGCGAACAGGTCTATCTCCGGTGTTCCCCACTGGCTGCATAGGTCGTTGAATACCTCGTCGTTCAGCTCCCATTCCGTTGCGACTACTCTTCTCCTGCTGAGGAAGTCCGCGACCTGGTTTCTGTTGCCTTCTAGGTGCACTACTGAGATCGAGAGAGTCTTCTTCTCTGCCCACCTGAAGATCTGTTCAGTTAGGCGTTGTAGTCCTGGGTGTCTTGGACCACCTTGGTGATGGAGGAAAGCGACTGTTGTGATATTGTCTGACAGTACCTTGACATGCTTGTTTCTCACAAGGGACTGGGCAGACAATAGTACCTTCCATACCGCATGAAGCTCCCTGAAGTTGGAGGACTCCTTGCTGTCCTCCTGACCCCATCGTCCCTGGTAGTATCTTCCCTGGACGTGTCCGCCCCAACCCTGTTGGCTTGCGTCTGTGGTGACTATGACCTCCGGGGACTGGATCCATGAGACAACGGCGCGTAGATTTCTTGGAACGGTCCACCACACCAGGGATTCCCTGACTCGGGGAGACAATCGAATCTTTTTGTCTAACGAGCTTTGTCTTCTGTCCCAGGAAGATAGAACTGCCCGTTGTAGATGTCGAGAGTGGAATTGGCTCCATCTGACGCAGGGAATGCAGGACATCATCAGGCCTAGAATTGTCATGGTCTCCCTGATAGAAACCCGTTGTTTTGCAAACTGGCAAATCCTTTCCTTCGTGCTGGTCTGTTTTTCTTCTGGAAAGTAGGACATTCTTTCTTCTGAGTCTAGCATTACTCCCAGGAATTTTATCCTTGGCTTGGGTATTAGATCTGATTTTGGCCAGTTTATAATCCAACCCAACCTCTGCAGCGTGGAGATCAAAGACTGACAGTTGAGTCTGAGCTGGGCCACCGAATCTGCTGCTATTAGGAAGTCGTCTAGATAAGGGACCACCGTGATATTTCAGATTCTTAGGTAGGCCACTACCTCTACCATCAGTTTCGTAAAGACTCTCGGGGCTGACGCTAGACCAAAGGGGAGGCAGCGAAACTGATAATGATAAATCTTGCCTTCTTTCCTGACTGCAAACCTGAGATACCTCTGATGGTCTGGATGGATGGGAACATGGTAATATGCACTCTTTAAGTCTAGAGTACATTACCACCCCCCTCCCTAGGAGGGGAATCGTTGATCTTATCGATTCCATCTTGAACTTCTTGTATCTTAGCCACCTGTTTAGGGGTTTGAGATTCTCCTGACAGCTTCTTTATCGAGAAGAGGCTTGAGTAGTGCCCTCTGCCCTCTTCTCGAGCGGGTACTGGGATGACCGCGGCCATCGCCAGGAGGTCCTGAATGTCCGACCACATAGGGGAGGCAGAATGGTGGTGGGAGCTGGTTACCAGAAATCGGCTTGGAGGGAGGGAGTCGAACTCTATCCTGTACCCCTGAGAGATTACCTGTAGCACCCAGGGGCTGCTGGAAATTTGCTGCCACTCCCCTAGGAACCTGAGCATTCTCCCCCCTACTCTGGTGGCGTCATTTTCTTCGGGAGTTTGACCCGGACCCAGAGAAGATGGTGTTTCTGTTTCTGCCCCTGCTCTCTCCCCCTTTGGGGTAGCTCCATCTTCCTGTTTTCCCCTTCCCTCTGTAGTCCGTGCTTTGGTTAAAACGGGGTCTACGAAAGGGCTGATATTTTTTGTGTTTCTCTTCCGGGAACCCTTTCTTCTCGTCAGAGGCTTTCTCTAAAATATCGTCAAGAACAGGCCCGAAGACCTTGCCTCCAGAGAAAGGGACTGAGCAGAGCTTATTCTTTGATTGTATATCCCCTGACCAGCTTTTTAGCCAGATGGCTCTCCTGGCCGCATTGGTCAGGGATTGACTCCTGGCCGTGAATCTGACGGTCTCCGCTGAGGCGTCAACTAGAAACCCAGTGGCTAATTTCAATAAGGGAAGGGATTTTAGAATAGTCTCCCTTGGGGTTCTATCTGTAAGGTGCTCCTCCAAATCATCTACCCATAGGTGCATTGAACGCGCTATAGATGTTGCCGCTATATTAGCCCGTATGACTGCAGTTGAACTTTCCCAGGCTCTCTTTAAGAGGCCGTTCGCCTTCTGGTCCATGGGCTCTTTTAGGTTAGAAGAGTCCTCAAAGGGAATGGCTGTCTTTTTAGACACTTTTGCTACCGGGATATCTATTTTAGGGATTTCCTCCCAGACATTGACCTCCTCTGGGTCAAACGGTAGGAGAAGTTTAAAGTCTCTAGGGACAGTCAGTCTCTTCTCCGCCTCTTCCCATTCCTCTAAGATCATCGCCCGTATATGCGTATTCACTGGGAAGACCATCGAGGTCTGTGACAGCAGCCCCCCAAACATCTCGTCCTGTACCGATAGAGTCGCTGGGGGCTCCTCGATCTGCATAGTGTGTCTTACTGCTCCCAGCAGTCCATCCATATCCCCGGACGAAAAAAGATATATTTTACCCTTCTCTGTGGGTTCTCTCATCTCTTCCTCCTCTAGCCCTGATTCGGACGGGTCCTCCTCCGACGAGGAGTCCGACTCCCTTGGCCTTTTACCGGATACCTGGGGGATCGGCTGTGGAGTCTGGGGGCACCTCAGGCCTGACACTGAAGCCTGCACCTCCTCCCTTATAATGGATCTCATGTTAGACATGATAGTGGCTTGCTCATCCCCCACTATGCGTCTGGTGCATGCATCACATAAGGGCTTTTGCCACGTGTCCTTTAGTTTTTTAGAGCAAATTGGGCACTTTTTCTCCTTCCTCCTAGACTCCTTGTCCTCCGCTGGGGTCCCCTGGAATACATAGAATATGTGTCCTGTGGGATCTGCCTCCTTAGGGCCCTGCAGTGACCTTTTGTGAGGTACTCACGTGACCCTGGCTCTCCGGCCCCATCTCAGTTTTAGCCTGATACTCCATGCTCTTGTAGGAATGGCTGTCTGGGGCTGCTGCTCCGCCTGCCGTTGGTCAGCGCACCTGGATTGGCACGCCGCGATGTCTGACCTGCTCCGAGATCCTCTTGGAGGAGACGTCGCCTGTTTCTGTTATCAAGCTCCGGGAGCGTGCGGTTCAGTTTGAATCGGCTGCAACTGAACCACGACCCGGAAGTGGTGCAGTCGCCCGAGCCGGCCCCCGGAAGTGACGCGGCCGCCCGGGTCGCAATCCGGCTGGCCGAAAAACCGGAAATGACGCGGTTCCGGCGACCCGGAAGTGGCGCCGGGGCCTGCGACACCGCCACCTAGAGAGGCGCGGCCGCCCTGAGCCAGCCGCGATCTGCCCGCTTCGCCTGGCTGTGACCAGGATCCGATGCCACGTCTGGCGTGCGGGGATGCCCTGCGGCGGCGATGTGTTGTCGGGACCGCTTACAAGATGCAGCTTCCGTAGAGGCGGCCCAGCAGAGGGACATCAGAGACGACGCCTGGAGTCGAGAGCCCCCATCAGGGGGAAGCGACCCCGTCTCCCAGGAGCAGCGCTACACTGGGTATGCTGAGGGACCCTCAGGTGGGTGTCAGCTTGCAGAATTCTTGAGGTGGGAAGGGAAAGGCTGGGCCCGCCGATCCTCACTATCTGTTCGGAACGGTCAGATCCTCTCGTCATTCCGATCCGCAGTGGGACAGGAAAAAACACTGAAGGGTGGTGAGGGGAGGGTCCTTTTAAACTCTCGTGGTTTCCTGTCCCACTGTGAATAAGAAGGACATCCTCCAGCGTGCTGTCAGGTGGTGACCAGGAAAAATATTTAGCTGCCTAAAAAATATTTCTCTTCCAAAAAAAATATTTAGCTGGCAAAAAAATATTTAGGTGCCAAAAAAATATTTAGCTGCCTAAAAAAATATTAAGCTTCCAAAAAAAATATTTACCTGGAAAAAAAATATTTAGCTGCCAAAAAAATATTTATCTACAGTTCACATATTTAACACTGTGTTTTGTCCGCCACACGAATCACATATCATTGCGCTAAATATTTTACATTTTCAGTCGTCCAAATAATTTTATAGTGTCATTGCCTACTTATTGACATAATTTTTGTGGCAAAAAAAAAAAAAATACCGGCCACATATTTAACAGATTGCTATCTCCATCATACGCCTGTTCTATCTGAGCTACAAATTTGGCCGTTTCAGGCCTGCATTCACCTATTTTTCTGTAGAAAAAAAATATAGGCCAAATATTTTACAGTATGGTATCTCCGTTACATACCTCATCTATCTGTGGTCTACAAATTGTGGCATTTCAGGGCTACATTCACCTATTGTTGCTGTGTCTTACCATAATTCTATGCAGTATTTTTCTGTTTAAAAACAAAAAACAGGCCACATATTGAACAGTGTGGTATCTCTGTCAGATGCCTCCTCTATCTGTGGGATACCAATTTGGGCATTTGAGGACTCCATTAAAGGGAATCTGTCACCCCATTTTTCGACTATCAGCTGCCTGAACCGCCATCGGGGCTTATCTACAACATTCTGTAATGCTGTAGATAAGCCCCCGATGTAACCTGAAAGAGAAGAAAAAGGAGTTATATTATACTCACCGGGTCTTGGTCCAATGGGTGTTGTGGTCCGGCGCCTCCCATCTTCTAACGGTGATGTCCTCTTCTTTGCTGCCTGTCGTGGCTCCGGCGCAGGCGCACTGCTCTGCCCTGTTGAGGGCAGAGCAGAATACTGCAGTGCGCAGGAGCCAGACCTCTACCGGCACCTGCACACTGCAGGACTCTGTTCTGCCCTCAACAGGGCAGAGCAGTGAACCTGCGCTGGAGCCACGACAGGCAGCAAAGAAGAGGACGTCACCGTTAGAAGATGGGAGGCACCGGACCGGACAGCGACACCCACAGGACCGGACCGAATGCCAGGGTGAGTATAATATAACTATTTTTTCTTATCTTTCAGGTTACATCGGGGGCATATCTACAACATTTCAGAATGCTGTAGATAAACCCCTGATACCGGTGCCGGCAGCTCATAGTCGAAAAATGGGGTGACAGATTTCCTTTAAACTGTTTTTGCTGTGTCTTACTCTAGTTATCGACACCAGTTTACTAAAAAAAAATATTGTTACCTACAGGGCAGATCTTTAAATCTGTGGTTTTCTCACACAAGAATAACATATAAGTTTGCTCCAAATTCTGCCATTTGTAGTGAACGTGGAAAATATTGTAGTCCATTTAAAATGGGCATGGCGCTTGGCAAGGGACAGGAAACTGGATGTGATGGTGATGGCGCATGCAGAGGCCGAGGCCGTGGGCAAGCTGAAATTGGGCCACAACAAACACAGACATCTTCTCGCCTGACATTCCTGTCCCAATTTTTAGGGGACCGCAGCAGCACACCGCTATTGAACCCAGAGCAGTGTTAAAATGTTGTTGGTTGAATAGCAGATAATGCTTCCTGTTACTTTGCCACCACCAACAGCACCGTATCTTTCACACGGTCAAGTTTGAGTAGTCGTGAGTCTGGACTGCATATTGCTCACCCTGAACCTCCTTTCTCCCACCATGCTGAGTGCCCTGAGACAACTGATCCCACACTTGGACACTCCGAAGAGCTGTTCACTTTTCCATTTATAGATTCGGACCTCTCGCCCGATCCACTTGAAGCGGTGAAAGATGAGATTCCATGTAGCGATGTCCAAATATTTGGGCAGCCACGGTCACATGAAGGCAACGGTGGGAACATGGGGAACATGTCACAAGAGGTGGACGATGAAGAGACACAATTGCCAGAAGACATGGTGGATGATGTAGTCACTGACCCAACCTGGCAGGAGGACATGCAGATCGAGGACAGCAGCACACAGGGGGAGGGAGGCATAGCACACCAACAGGAAGGAAGAGGCAGTGTGGTGGCCGAAGACAGAAGGTGGGTAACCATTCCCAGTAACACCAACATGATGGAAGTTGCCAGTCGAACTGTTAGGTCTTCCAGAGTCTGGTTGTTTTTTAAAGACTCTGCTGATAAGCCCAAACAGGCCATTTGCACCACCTGCCATAACCACATCAGCAAGAGTAGCAAAGCTACCAGCCTGACGACCACCAGCATGATCAGGCACATGGCAGCAAAGCACCCGACTTTGTGGGCCAAACCACAGACTCCAGGAACAGTGTCTATGGGTAACACCACTGTTGTGCGTGAAAGCCAATCCTCTATCCATGGTACATGCGAAGATGCCTCCTGCCCTGCACCTGTCATTACCCACACTCAACTAGCACCATCATCGAGCACGTCCACGTCATTGTCCCAGTGCAGCCTTCAGTTGTCCATACCATAGTCATTGGAACGCAAGTGGAAATACGCATCCAACGCCCCACAGGCCACAGTACTAAATTCACACACTTCTCATCTGCTTGCATTTGAAATGTTGCATTTTAGGCTAGTGGAGATGGAAGCTTTCCGCAACCTGATGGTGGCTGCTGCCCCAAGGTATTCAGTCCCCAGCCGGCACTATTTCTCCCGGTGTGCCATCCTGGCAGTACATAAGCAGGTGTCCCACAACATTAGCCGTGCCCTCAAAAAATGCTGTTACTAGGAAAGTTCACCTAACCACGGACATGTGGAGAAGTGCTTCTGGGCAGGGACGGTACATCTTGCTGACAGCACACTGGGCTAATGTAGTGGAAGCCGAGACCCAGTCAGACCTTGTAATGTAACATGTCCTCCTGACGCCGAGGATTGTGGGCCCTACATCAATTAGGGTTGCATCCACAGGGTACAGCTCCTGCACCTCCTCTTCAGCCTCCATCTCCAAAATGAGCACATCAGTCACAAGCTGGAAGCACTGCAGAACTGCCTCAGCCAAGCAGCAACAGGCTGTGCTGAAGCTAATATGCTTAGGTGACAAACCGCACAATGCTGAAGAGTTGTGGACAGGTCTGAAAGAGCAGTCAGATCTGTAACTGACATTGCTAAACTGCGGTGGGACGGCTTCATGTGCCTCCTCACAGGATTGGTCTATCTCACAAAGCCCAGTCACTAAGAATCTCACAGTACAATATATCGTACATTGATGAAGGTCCTAGACCGAAACGTCTGTGTATGTATGTACTGTTGTATAATTAAAAATCACCTTTCTGCATCAGAAACCTTTGGTGTGTGCCAAGTTTATATATATTTAGTTCACGGATTGGGATCCTACTTGGGCACCACCTACAATTCTCAGGGTTGTGCCAACGGTTTTGTTCTTACTTATGCAGCTTCTGGCTCACCTGCTGATGTGTGATTTTCTTACGCATTGGAACTCTACACTGCATATGTTAGAAAGGATTTGTGAGCAGAAAAGGGCGGTTGTTGATTACCAACATCAACAAGACCATCATTATTCAGTTCAGACTCCACAAATAAAACCTCAGGAGAGGACATGAATGTCAGGCATATGTACCATCCTACAAAACTTTGAGGAATCCACCAAGAAGGTGAGCGGCAATTATGCCATAATTAGCATCACCATCCCACTTCTCGCATTCTGAAAAGCTCTCTGCTCACAATGAAAGAGGATGCATTGCAGGCAGAGCATGAAGATATGGAGCAAGGAACCATACAGGGTGATTACACGCAGCCCAGCCTCATCAGGAAGGTCCCGGAAGGACGCTGCTATAAAAGGTTTGCATGACCGCTCGGCCATGTGCTAGTATGGACAGTAATTTGTAGTTGTGTGTGTGATGATGGATGCATGTTTCTGGTGACTGACTTATTATGACTCCCCTCCCTTGGATACGCATGTGATAGGGCTATTAGAGTCAGAGTCAGCGCCTAGGAGTGGCATTGCCTTTGCGCCACTGTGCTTCCAGTCCTCAGCACCATGCTTAGTGCCAGATTGTGCCATTTAGCACAAGGCACTACTGTGCAGCATCTACTGCAGCGCCTGTCCGAGCGGCGCCGTGCGCACTTCTGTGCTATTACAGTGCGCTTTCCAGTCCTAAGTCTAGGCTGGTTAGTGGCGTCCACTAGTGCAGCACTGTATGCACTTAGTGCGATTTCTCTGTAGTTTGTCCTACCAGGCACCGCAACTGTTGTGCTGAGTGCTGGTGAGTCTAGAGGGACACTGACCCTGTGTTTTGGGGCAGAGTCCTGTGGCTGTACACAAGCACTCACTTCGCCGAGCTCGGTGAATTTAACAGGTTCCGGCATTTATATTACGCGGTTGAGCGACTCTGTGAAGCAACAGAGTTCGCCCCTGTACACACTGGGGACGCTAACCCATGTGTGTTCATTATTATACCGCCATATAGCGTCCGCCATTACCGAGCCGCAGTTACGATCTCTGCACGGTGGACCCCGGGCTGCAACGCACCTAAATACCATCTTTATTATTTGTTGCGCTTCATCAGCCCCTAATATTATACTAGCACCAGGGTCTGGCTTGTAATGGCGGACGAGGAGCGACTCAGTGCATACATCCTGCAGCTGGAGGGCAGGTTGGCGGCTCTTGAGCATCCAGCCTCAGCTGCGGATGTTACCGCGGTCGCTTTCCAGGCAGCCACAGAGGCTGTCTCCCGTGAGCCCACTGCAATCCCTGTCCCGATTTTGTCCCACCTCCCGCTGCCCGAGAAGTTCTCAGGCGATAGTGCCTCATGTAGGGATTTCATGAGTCCGTGCGCTATACAGCTAGAGCTACTGGCTGCATGATTCCCCTCCGAGTGGATTAAAGTGGGATTTATCATCTCCCTCTTGTCGGGCAGGGCTTTGAAGTGAGCCACACTGCTGTGGGAGCGTGGTGATCATGTGGTGCAGAGTGCTTCTCTGTTTTTGGCCACTCTAAAGCAAGTCTTCTTAAGACTGAAAGTCACCCATGACACCGCGCTCCAGCTGCTGGCTATGTCACAGGGCTCGTCCATGGTCAGCAACTTCGCCATCTAATTCCGGACGCTGGCCTCTGAGTTCGAGTGGCCAGATAAGGTCCTCATTCCGGTTTTCTGGAGAGGCTTGGCTGACCATATGAAGGACGCTCTGGCCACCAGGGAGGTTCCTGCCACACTGGAGGAGCTTATCACCGTCTCCACCCGTATAGACCTTCGCTTCTCCGAGCAAAGGTTGGAGCAGTCCAAGTGTAGGCAGAGGTTTAGGTTGGCACCTAGTTTCGCTAAACCTCTGGAATCTCCCGATCGGGTGTTCCAGCCTCAGGGGGACT
The DNA here is from genome assembly GCF_039654945.1 of Dendrobates tinctorius. NCBI lineage: Eukaryota > Metazoa > Chordata > Amphibia > Anura > Dendrobatidae > Dendrobates > Dendrobates tinctorius. The sequence goes on along the minus strand of NW_027361754.1, from coordinate 15,613,933 downwards.
TGGGGGCTCCTCACGCGGGATCCAGGCCCCAGTCCGCTCAAGCACCTGTGGTATGTCATGTTTGCCAGCAGTCTGGTCAAATTGCCAACTGGTGCTCACAGCAGTTGGGAAAATGTTCGCCTCTAGTGGTCAAAGGAGGGGGCTCACTAGAATCAGTGGTGTTTTCCTCGAAGCTGACCTTTAAGGGAACGCTTGAGGTTGGTTCATCCACTCTGGCAGTGGAGGTTTGCCTGGACTCCAGAGAGGAGGGCAATTTCATGTTTTCTGCCTTCGCTCAATGACACGCAATACCTCTGTTTATGATGGCCAACCCAGTCACCGTCAGGGTGGTGAACAGCACAACTCTACCCTCACAAATTACCCACCAGACCGTCCCATTGATACTCTCGGTGTCCCCGTCTCATCAGGAGATCATATTCCTCCTCGTCATGGCCGAGGGTATTGATCAGGTCCTTTTAGGGGTTCCCTGGTTGCGGTTCCATACTCCCCATATAGAGTCGTCCTCGGGGAGGATTCTCGGTTCGGGTAAAGCCTGTGAGGGTAGATGCCAGAGGGAGTGCGTTCAGGTTGCTTCCACCGAAGTCCCCGCAGATCTTTCCTCTCTCACCTCATACTATCAACAGTATGCAGACGTGTACTCCAAGAGAGCGGTGGAGACTCATCGCCCCTACAACTGTCCTATTGACCTCTTGCCTGGTGCTGAGCCTCCTCGGGGTCGAGTCTATCCCCTTTCTCTCCCGGAGACAAAGGCCATTTCTCAGTATCAGTATATCAGAGAGAATCTGGCAAGGGGATTAATTAGGAAGTCGGTGTCACCAGCAGGGGCGGGATTCTTCTTCGTCCAGAAGAAGAACGGAGAACTGCGTCCCTGCATTGATTACAGGGGTCTTAACGCTATCACCGTTAAGAATAAGTACCCTCTGCCCCTGATATTGGAGCTGTTTGATAGACTACGGGGAGCGAGAGTGTTTACCAAACAGTTGGAGAAGTGTATGTTTGAGCAGGAGTCCTTGCCTTTCCTGGGCTCTATCATCTCCGCCCAGGGATTGGACATGGATCCTGCCAAACTACAGGTGGTGATGGATTGGCAGGAGCCCCATTCTCTCAAAGTGGTGCAGCGCTTTATGGTTTTCATAAATTACTATAGCCAATTCATCCCCCACTTCTCGACTTTGGTAGCCCTCTTGATGGCCCTCACCAAGAAGGGTGCAAATCCCAAGTTGTGGTCGGAACCAGTCTCCAAGGCCTTCTCCTCCATTAAGTCCCATTTCTCTAGTGCTCCCATTCTACATCGCCCCGATGTAGATAATTCCTTCATTCTGGAGGTGGATGTCTCATCCGTCGGTGCTGCAGTGGTCCAGTTCCAGAAAGACACTCAAGGTCGGAAGCACCCATGCTTCTTTTTCTCCAAGACCTTCACACCGGCGGAGAGGAATTATTCCATCGGGGACAGGGAGTTGATAGCGATGAAGTTGGCCTTCTCAGAGTGGAGACACCTCCTGGAGGAGGCTCGCCACCCTTTCCAGGTGTTCACCGACCACAAGAACTTGGTGTATTTACAAACGGCCCAGTGGCTAAATTCTCACCATGCCAGATGGTCCTTTTTCTTTTCCCGGTTCCACTTCACCCTCCATTTCCTCTCTGGTGAGAAGAAAGTCTGGGCCAATGCTCTCTCCCGCTCCGTGGTATCATCATCATCATCATCAGAGGAGGAGGAGCCTCGGGACCGTCGCTCCAGTCGCACTTGAGTCTGTACCTCCGGGCAAGACATTTGTCCCTGCCCGTCTGCGACCGGAGGTCCTCTCTTGGGCTCACTTGTCCAGGGTGGTGGACATTTCAGGACAAAACGGACCTCTGAGCTTCTGGCGAGGACGTACAGGTTGCCGCATATGGCCCGTGACGTCAGGAACTATATTTGGGCGTGCGTCTCTTGCGCCCAGAATAGGTCACCTCAGCAGCGGACAGCTGGGCTACTTTTCCCCCTGCCGGTAGCGGACAGGCCCTGCAAGATGGTCGGTATGGACTTCGTGGTGGGACTGCCCAAGTCCAGTGGCAGCACGGTCATTTGCGTTGTCACCAACCATTTCTCCAAGATGGTGCACCTGGTACCTCTCTCCCAGTTACCTTCTGCACGGGGCCTGGCAGCATTGTTCATTAAACACATATTCTGCCTGCACGGCATGCTGGACAAGATTGTCAGCGAGAAAACTAAGGAGAAAAAAGGAGCCAAATAGTGTCCTCAAAAGTAAATACATAAAATTAATTTTTATTTTGTAAGTACAGACAACAATATCACAAATTTAGAAACCAGTGAAAATGCAGAAAAACCTACTCTGGTTACCCAAACCCTCATAAATACCCCATACAATTACAATAGATGGTCAGCATAAAGGTAAGCACATAGGTACAAGGAAAGCATCAGCATATATAATAGCTGCCCTAGTGAGTATAGATTGCATAAGTAAAGCCATATTACACAATATCCCAGTAGCAAAAAAATAACAGCAAAACTCATTAGGGGTAGGTAAAGTGCCCAGGCTTAAAAGAGAGGGAGAAGGCAGTGTAGCAGCGGAGATGTGGAGTACCCCGACGCGCATTTCGCGGCAGCGCACGGCCGCTTTCTCAAGGGGATGTCTGTAGAGTCCCGACAGGACCTTCAAATAACCCTGTGAACTGAATCAGGTGGTTGAAATCAACCAATTGGAGATGACTCCGTCGGCGCATGCGCACCGCAGCCAGAGGGTCCTGTATGTGGAGAAGGTGTCAAGCACACTGCGCCTGCGCCGAGGATTCCCGGTCACAGAGCACAGGGCATAAAGACGCCTCAACACAGGCAGGACACAGGTGGTCGCGGCGTTATGCGCACCGCCAGTGTGAATACAATGTAATAAAATACAAGGGAGGGGAGGAAAGGGGAAGAGGGAGGAGAGGGCAAAAGGACCGGAAACAAAAACCACAACATCTGAGCACTGGAGGTAACAAAGTATTCACCCAACAAATATGTTATGCAGTAACAATAAAAGATAATAAATAAGTCTAACAATACATAATATAAACAGCACAGCATAATCATACAGAATAGAAGATCAGTGTTGGTATACATGATCATCCATAAGTCCAAGGAGACAGGGTGCAATGAAGTCGCAATCAGGCCTATGTATCCTCCATTATATCATATCCTCGACCACATCACACAAGCTTTACCATTCTGATAATCCAACGGAGCACAGAGAAGGTGGAACAATTTTTGAATCACTGATAAACAAAATAAATGACATTAAGACAGAATAAGAGAAACAAAAATAAAAATAAAAAAATAAAAACAACCACACATATCCTAACAAGGATAGGGGGTGAAGATGGGAAGGACAGGAGAAAAGCAATGCCACAAGAACTGGTGGAAACCTTACAAAAATGGGGCAAAGCTCAGAGACTCATTTAAACCATTGGGTGTAACTGTGTCCAAAAGGACAATCCACCTTGTTTCCAATTGGGCAAGGAGCTTTTTGTTGTCCCCACCCCTGATACCGAGGTGGAGAGCATCGATCCCCCTAACCTTAAATAATTTGGCATCCCAGTTATGTTGTGCCTTGAAATGGCAGGGGATCGCCTTTAAATCCCTAACCTCAATCACCGTTTTGGCTGCGCCAATGTCCCGCACATGCTCCCGTACCCTGATCCTGAGCTCTCTGATGGTAAGGCCAAGGTATATCTTGGGGCACGGGCAAGTCACGTAGTATATAACATTTGCGGTGCCACAAGATATACGCTGACGAATGGTAAAATCCCTAGGGCCATCTGCAGAGAAAAAGGTAGAGCAGCGCAGGACATAAGCGCAAGCCAAACAGTGGCCACATGGAAAAGAGCCAACCTGAGGAGCAATAATACCAAAAGGATTGTGAGGAGAAGTAACATAATGGCTCCTGACCAGGAGATCCCCAAGATTTTTGGATCTTCTAGATGTCATAGAGGGGGAGCTACCCAGAACAGTTCTACGGGAGGGATCCGACTCGAGAATGGGCCAATGTTTTTTGAGAATGGCACGCATCCCGTGCCATTCATGATTGAAGGTAGAAATTAACCTAATAGGCCCACCATAGTCCGTCTCAATCTTTCTCTTAATAGGATTTAATAGATGATTTCGAGGTGTCTTCCTTGCACGATCATACCCGGTTTTTACGCACCTGCGGCTGTAACCACATGCATGAAAACGATCCTTTAGATCCGAGGCCTGTGCCTCAAATCTGTTGTCAGAGAAGCAGATTCGCCACATCCTAAGGAACTGTCCGACCGGGTCGGCCCTTATGGTGGCGGGATCATGAGCTGAGGACGCATGCAATAGGGAATTAACTGACGTTGGTTTCCTGAAGACATCCGTCTGGATGCGCCGGTCTTTGTCGATCTCCAGACGGACGTCCAGGAAATCAACCGTAGTGTCGTTAGAAGTATAAGTAAGTCTGATGTTAAGATTATTCTCATTAAGTGTCCTCATGAAATCATCGAGCTGGCGAGTCCCCCCATCTCACAACAACAGGATACCATCGATGTAACGATACCAGCACAGCACATGGGAAGTGGTCCGGGGCCCCCCGTCGCCAAAAATAGCTGTGCCGCGTCTCTGCAAATAGAATATGTCCTTAAAGACAAAAAAGTTGTGTGTGAGGATGAAACTCACCAGCTCGAGGATCAACTCACACAAAGGGCCGTCCAGGTTGGAGGCCCACAGGAATAGGCGAACCGCTTCCAGGCTCTGGGTATGATCGATGCAAGTGTACAAGCTCTGTACATCAGCTGTCACAAGGAGAATATGATGGTCCACAAGGACACCGTCGACACGTGCCAGGACGTCCGTCATGTCACGGATATAGGAGGGTAATATCTCCACCAAAGGTTTGAGGTAAAAATTAATAAATTGGCACACCAGATCACAGATACAGTTGTGGACAAAAGTATTGACACCCCTGCAATTCTGTCAGATAATACTCAGTTTCTTCCTGAAAATTATTGCAAACACAAATTCTTTGGTATTATTATCTTCATTTAATTTGTCTTAAATGAAAAAACACAAAAGAGAATGAAGCAAATGTGGCTCCCCTGAGGCTCAGTCGCCACAGAGGTACTGCACCTTCTCCTAAGGTGTAGTGCCCCACCATCCAGGTAAGGTGGGAACTCCTTGCCACGCTCCAACACTTGCATCCCACACAACAGGGTAGTTCTGCACAACCACATTAAGGTGTCTCACTACTCCTAGACATTAGGAGTGCCTTGGTGGTTCCTGCATGAAACACTGGATGTGCTGGGAGGTGGGTGGAGTTAGTATAAAAAGAAGGGGAAAGATAGAATTACAGGTCAGTCTCACCGGCGGGTGAGAGAGAAGGAGGTCAGTCTGACAGAAGGTCAGTCTGAGGTGAGCTCAAGGCGGAGGAAGGCAGTCAGTCAGGGGAGGCTGAGGACTGGTCTTAGTGGAACGAGCTCCCTGGGAGAAGAGAGAAAGATGAAGGAGTGCTGCAGCTGCCTCAGTGACCTGAGCCAGCTGGCACAGGAAAGGAAGGAGAAGGAGAGAGAGAGAGACATAGAACTGTAACCTGCATTTCCATAAGAGAGAGAAAGACAAGTATGGAACGAAGAGGAGAGAGAACAGAGAGGAGGAGTGGGTTGGAAAGGAACCCTGCCTATAGGTTCTCAGCGCAAGGCTGGGGCCCGGTCCCTGAGGTTGTATGGACACTTATGGTTCTGCAGCAGACACCGGTGGAGTAGTTGGCTGTAAATGCACTACTCCCATCCAAGACCTGGGGCACAACAGCATCTGAATAGAGAGCCGGGACTCAGGAGAAGGGAGTCCCCGAAGCAGGCTAAGCTGTCTTTCATACAAGTAAAGACTAGAAACATCTAGAGAGAGGCATTTCAGGGTAACTAAGTACTGGAGTGATTCGCCCTTAAAGGCGCATTGGAGGAGTCGTTCAGGAAGGCACATGTTGGTGGGGTGCTGGTGAGGAGAGCCCTATTTTGCCTGGAGGTTGGCTGGACCTCTGCCCTGGCGGACACAGTACTGAAGCAGGCACTTGTGTGCACTACGAACTGTGAGTAAAGCTTTGAAACTGCAAGCTCTGGTGTCTTCCATTCATTCCCGCATCAGCACCGCCACATCTGGGTATCAACATATACACCATTCTGTGCCTCTACTCATCCCTTGCTCCTACACTGCCCTGGGACTACAGCTCCACCTGTGGGGAACTACACCATCTTTGCTGCAACACACCATCAGTCCCAGTGGATCTGCAAGCAGCGTTGGCTTACCACCTTACTTTCCACACACCACGGGTGGCGTCACGAGCTATCCATATAAACTATATTACAAACATCACCGCCATTGATATTGGGCGCCCGGGGCCACGGACTGGGTCACCGCTGCTGTGACACACTCATCTCCCCTGACACCGGCCCAGTACCGAGTACCCCACAGCCCTGGGTGGAGCAGGTGCGACCCAATTTTGGAGTCACGAACAGGATGACGAGACCTGAAGCCATCGGGTTCTGTGTGCCTGAAATTTGTGAGACTTTGAACTTTTGAAAATATGCAGAAGACCTGATTTAATAGACTGTAAAATGGACATTAAAAATGGCCGCTGGCGCAGAGAAGAAGGGCGTGAAGAGATGGGAGGTCCTAGGAAAAGGTCGCGAAGAGTATTGGGCCTCCCCTTCCTGAATTACTATGTGACAGCTACATGGCCCACTCCCCGAGGGGTTCGTATACTGGCTTGGTATGGAGGCGCTGGAAGAAGACGCCGCCCCCGGGAGGAGGGGCAGAAGAAGCCAGTGGCGGGAAAGGGGCCGAGGCAGGAAGAAGAACGCCAGAACGCCATGATGAAAGAAGATGAGAAGTTAGAAGAACAGGGGGAGGAGAGGCCACTCGCCTCTAGGCTGCCCACGTGGAGGCTGCGACCGATGATACATTCGCAGCAGCGGCCACCACCACCTCACCCCCGATACTGCCATTGGGTGAGTCCCGTTCGGAGAAGATATATGAGAGCGTTGGAGCAGAATGGAGGCCCAGGACCGCGTCCCCGCCTGGATTGGGCGTGGTTGTGCCGAACTCCACCAATGATCCCGGCCGAGACTGGCATGGCCCCGGCTAGGGTGCAACTGCAGTCCATCCCGTCCGTCACTCCGGGAGTTGCGGCAGCCGCCATCTACTACCCGGAACCAGAGCCGTACCCACGGCTGGACACGCCAGGTATGATTACTGCCCTGGGGGTGACCTTAGCTTTGGGAGTGGCACCTGTGGACAGGAACGGCCCAGTTGACCTCCACCGATAACCCCCAACTACGGTATTGCTGACTGAAACCCCAATGGACACTGAGGAATCAGACCCTGAGGAACTGACGGTGGTACCCACAGTGGATGTGCCATCCCCACAGACAGTTAAAGTTTCAATGACCATTTCCATTACCCTGACCAGTCCCTACCCCTTCCTGTGGGTAGCAGAGTAGATGCGATTAGCCAGCCAGCAACAGGATGAGGATATTTCTAGTACTACGTCTGAAGACAGTTCCAGAACCCTAGGAGGGGACCACAAATAAAGTAAACTTTTCAAATCTCATTACCCAGGAGGGTTTGTTCGCACCAGTTGTGCCTTCTCATATTTTTGTTTATCATGTTTTGCACTTTTGTTGCCTAGTTGCTTTGGCAGTGTTTTTCCCTTTATTGAACTGAATAGATCATAGACGCTGATTGATCCGGAACTGCATTGAAAATAGTTTGCACCTCATTAGGTGCCCTTTCTTGGTTTTACATAAAGAGACACTTTGCGAAGATAGTGTTTCTGCATGGACACTTTTCGAACAATGATGTCTACCTCAAATGACACTGCAAGCAATCCCGGCTGGGAGAGGTGTCCAGCCTTACAAGAATCTTTGCAATGTTTTATAGTGATAATGTGTTTTATGAGAGTATTGATAATTGAGAAATAGCTTTTATATAGTGAGAACTAGGAATGTTTGATATAGAAATGAGCAATGTGAATAAAGAATTGAAATTGACAGGTGACAGACCAGGTATTAATGGTCAGTGTCTTGCGTCTAGTAGAGAAAAAGAGAAAAGTGAGAGTAAACTGACAGAATAAGAGAAAAGTAATAAAAGAGATGTGTTATAGAGAATAGAACTTTGAATTTGAGAATTGCACTTAGAATTAAGAAATAATTGCACTGTTTAACATAGAATTTTAGATAGAATTGTTTGTAACGTTCAAGATGAGTACCTCCTATATTAGGAAGTTTAGTATAAGAAAAGTTTATTATGCATTACAAAATTTTTGTATGTTTCTCTGCTGTCTACTTTGTTTACCTTGCAGCCTGCGGACGTGCTGTGTTTAAAGGGGGGGGGGATGTGGCGCTCCTGAGGCTCAGTCGCCACAGAGGTACTGCACCTTCTCCTAAGGTGTAGTGCCCCACCATCCAGGTAAGGTGGGAACTCCTTGCCACGCTCCAACACTTGCATCCCACACAACAGGGTAGTTCTGCACAACCATATTAAGGTTTCTCACTACTCCTAGACATTAGGAGTGCCTTGGTGGTTCCTGCATGGAACACTGGATGTGCTGGGAGGTGGGTGGAGTTAGTATAAAAAGAAGGGGAAAGATGGAATTACAGGTCAGTCACCGGCGGGTGAGAGAGAAGGAGGTCAGTCTGACAGAAGGTCAGTCTGAGGGGAGCTCAAGGCGGAGGAAGGCAGTCAGTCAGGGGAGGCTGAGGACTGGTCTTAGTGGAACGAGCTCCCTGGGAGAAGAGAGAGAGAAGAAGGAGTGCTGCAGCTGCCTCAGTAACCTGAGCCAGCAGTCACAGGAAAGGAAGGAGAAGGAAAGAGAGACATAGAACTGTAACCTGCATTTCCATAAGAGAGAGAAAGACAAGTATGGAACCAAGAGGAGAGAGAACAGAGAGGAGGAGTGGGTTGGATAGGAACCCTGCCTATAGGTTCTCAGCGCAAGGCCGGGGCCCGGTCCCCGAGGTTGTATGGACACTTATGGTTCTGCAGCAGACACCGGTGGAGTAGTTGGCTGTAAATGCACTAATCCCATCCCAGACTTGGGGCACAACAGCATCTGAATAGAGCCGGGACTCAGGAGAAGGGAGTCCCCGAAGCAGGCTACAGCTGTCTGTCATACAAGTAAAGACTAGGAACATCTAGAGAGAGGCATTCCAGGGTAACTACGTACTGGAGTGATTTGCCCTTAAAGGCGCATTGGAGGAGTCGTTGAGGAAGGCACATGTTGGCGGGGTGTTGGTGAGGAGAGTCCTATTTTGCCTGGAGGTTGGCTGGGCCTCTGCCCTGGAAGACACAGTACTGAAGCAGGCACCTGTGTGCACTGCGAACTGTGAGTAAAGCTTTGAAACTGCAAGCTCTGGTGTCTTCCATTCATTCCCGCATCAGCACCGCCACATCTGGGTATCAACATCTACACCATTCTGTGCCTCTACTCATCCCTTGCTCCTACACTGCCCTGGGACTACAGCTCCACCTGTGGGGAGCTACAACATCTTTGCTGCAACACACCATCAGTCCCAGTGGATCTGCAAGCAGCGTTGGCTTACCACCTTACTTGCCAAACACCATGGGTGGCGTCACGAACTATCCATATAAACTATATTACAAACATCACCGCCATGGATATTGGGCGCCGGGGCCACGGACCGGGTCACGGCTGCTGTGACACACTCATCTCCTCTGACACCGGCCCGGTACCGAGTACCCCACGGCCCTGGGTGGAGCAGGGGTGACCCACAAAAAGTAAAACATTGATCATTTCACACAAAACTCCAAAATTGGGCCATACAAAAGTATTGGCACCCTGAACCTAATGCTTGGTTGCACAACCTTTAGCCAAAATAACTGCGACCAACCGCTTCCGGTAACCATCAATGAGTTTCTTACAATGCTCTGCTGGAATTTTAGACCATTCTTCTTTAGCAAACTACTCCAGGTCCCTGATATTTGAAGGGTGCCTTCTCCAAACTGCCATTTTTAGATCTCTCCACAGGTGTTCTATGAGATTCAGGTCTGGACTCATTGCTGGCCACCTTAGAAGTCTCCAGTGCTTTCTCTCAAACCATTTTCTAGTGCTTTTTAAAGTGTGTTTTGGGTCATTGCCCTGCTGGAATTAGAACAATACCGTTGGCACAACCCTGATAACCGGAGGTGGTGCACAAGTAGGATCCCAATCCGTGAACTTCAATTTATATAAACTTGGCACACACCAAAAAGATTCTGATGCAGAAAGGTGGTTTTAATGAATTGCAGTACATACATACAGACGTTTCGGTCTAGGACCTTCATCAATGTACAATAAGTTGTACTGTGAGCTGTTAGTGACTGGGCTTTAAGGGAGACACCAATACTGCAAGGAGGCCCCTGCGGCCGTCCCACGTGGTTCTATATAGCAAGTGGACGCAGTATCCACCGCGAATCCAAGGGTGGAATCCCTTGGATTCGCGGTGGATACTGCGTCCACTTGCTATATAGAACCACGTGGGACGGCCGCAGGGGCCTCCTTGCAGTATTGGTGTCTCCCTTAAAGCCCAGTCACTAACAGCTCACAGTACAACTTATTGTACATTGATGAAGGTCCTAGACCGAAACGTCTGTATGTATGTACTGCAATTCATTAAAACCACCTTTCTGCATCAGAATCTTTTTGGTGTGTGCCAAGTTTATATAAATTATTGTCCTGCTGGAAGACCCATGACCTCTGAGGGAGACCCAGCTTTCTCACACTGGACCCTACATTATGCTGCAAAATTTGTTGGTAGTCTTCAGACTTCATAATGCCATGCACACGGTCAAGCAGTCCAGTGCCAGAGGCAACAAAGCAACCCCAAAACATCAGGGAACCTCCGCCATGTTTGACTGTAGGGACCGTGTTCATTTCTTTGAATGCTTCTTTTTTTCTCCTGTAAACTCTATGTTGATGCCTTTGCCCAAAAAGCTGTACTTTTGTCTCATCTGACCAGAGAACATTCTTTCAGAACATTTTAGGCTTTTTCAGGTAAGTTTTGGCAAACTCAAGCCTGGCTTTTTTTTGTCTCGGGGTAAGAAGTGGGGTCTTCCTGGGTCTCCTACCAAACAGTCCCTTTTCATTCAGACGCCGATGGATAGTACGGGTTGACACTGTTGTACCCTCGGACTGCAGGGCAGCTTGAACTTGTTTGGATGTTAGTCGAGGTTCTTTATCCAACATCCGCACAATCTTGCGTTGAAATCTCTTGTCAATTTTTCTTTTCCATCCACATCTAGGGAGGTTAGTCACAGTGCCATGGGTTTTAACCCCTTTCTGCCATGAGACATACTATCCCGTCCATGTGCCCTGGGACTTAATTCCCAGGGACGGGATAGTACGTCATAGCGATCAGCGGTGCCCACGTGGTGAGCGCCGCTAATCGCGGCCGGGTGTCAGCTGATTATCACAACTGACACCCGGCACAATGTGTCAGGGACGGTCACGGACCGCCCCCGACACGTTAACCCCTTGTACACCGCGATCAAACACGATCGCGGTGTACCGGGGGTTAAAGGGAAGCATCGGCAGGGAGGGGGCTCCCTCCGTGCTTCCCTGAGCCTCCCACGGCAGCGCAATGTGCAGCGCTGCTGCGGGTGGCTCCTTCCCTGCAGGCCCCCGAATCCAAGATGGCGACGGGGGCCTTCGGGGGCCTGCAGGGAGCCGGCTTCCTCAGTGCCTGCAAAGCGCAGGCATGAGGAAGTCTGCAGCAGTGCCTGTGACAGATCGCTGATCTGTCACAGTGATCTGTGATGTGACAATCAGCGATCTGTCACAGGACAGTGATGTCCCACCTGGGACTATGAAATAGAGTAAAACAAAAAAAAAAAAGTGTTAAGATAATTAAAAAAAATCGCCAAATAAATTAGAAAAAAAAATATTCCAACCAATAAATTCATTTTTTGGAAAAAAAAAAAAATAACACAATAAAAGTAAACATATTTGGTATCGCTACGTCCGTAACGACCTGCCCTATAAAACTGTCCCATTAGTTAACCCCTTTAGCGAACCCCTTAAAAAATAAAAATAAAAAACGAAGCAAAAAATAATGATTTATTATCATACCGCCGAACAAAAAGTGCAATAACGCGCGATCATAAAGACATATAAATATCCATGGTACCGCTGAAAATGTCATCTTGTTCTGCAAAAAATGAGCCACCATATAGCATCATCAGCAAAAAAATAAAAAAGTTATAGCTCGCACAATAAAGCGATGCAAAAATAATTATTTTTTATATAAAATAGTTTTCATCGCATAAAACCGACAAAACATTAAAAAATTACCTAAATGAGGTATCGCTGTAACCATACTGACCCGAAGAATAAAACCACTTTATCATTTTTACCGTGCGCGAAACGGTGTAAACGCACCCCCCCAAAAGAAATTCATGAAACGAGACCCGACATGTGCCCATACAGTAGTTTTCTCCCACATATGGGGTATCAGCGTACTCAGGACAAATTGGACAACAACTTTTGGGGTCCAATTTCTCCTGTTACACTTGGGAAAATAAAAAAATTGGGGACTAATTGATCATGTTTGTGGAAAAAATACGATTTTTTTATTTTCATGCCAGGGCATTATAAACTTCTGTGAAGCCCTTGGGGGTTCAAAGTGCTCACCACACATCAAGATAAGTTCCTTAGGGGGTCTAGTTTCCAAAATGGGGTCATTTTTGGGGGGTTTCCACTGTTTAGGTACATTAGGAGCTCTCTAAAGGCAACATGACACCCGCAGACCATTCCATCAAAGTCTGCATTCCAAGACGTCACTACTTCCCTTCCGAGCCCTGACGTGTGCCCATACAGTAGTTTTCTCCCACATATGGGGTGTCATTGTACTCAGGACAAATTGGACAACAACTTTTGGGGTTCAATTTCTCCTGTTACCCTTGGGAAAATAAAAAAATTGGTGACTAAATGATCATGTTTGTGTAAAAAATATGATTTTTTTATTTTCACGCTCGTGCGTTATAAACTTCTGTGAAGCACTGGAGGGGTCAAAGTGCTCACCACACATCTAGATAAGTTCATTGGGGGGTCTAGTTTCCAAAATGGTGTCATTTGTGGGGGGTTTCCACTGGTTTGGTACATCAGGGGCTCTCCAAACGCGACATGGTGTCCGATCTCAATTCCAGCCAAAAACGTCAAATGGCGCTGCTTCCCTTCCGAGCGCTGCCAATCGCCCAAATAGAGAACAATAGTGTGGAAACCACACAAAACACGACACACGGGTCCAATATTTAAGAGCAATTAATACTTTATTGATAAGCCGACATGGGGGAAGAGGTGGGGGACAGGTGTGTGGAAACATAAAGTGCAACAGTGCAAACAAGGACGCGCCTAGCCAGACAAAATTGTATCACCAATGACAATCCATATAGCTGAAACAGCAGTTGAAATTAAATAACAGGTGCCTAAAAGAAATACTACTTATTAATCATATATACTCCTCATATGTATACAGTCATGCCCCATACTCTGTAAAGGGCCTAATAGGCCAAAAAGTAAGTAGTTAATCAAGTTGACCAATTAACCCCTGATGTCAATGCCAGGGGGCAGGTAACATACAAAGTACCAACTCCTATCGATCATAATTCCCTATCGGGAAGCGGCCTATGAAAAAGAAGCAATGCGCCAATTAAAAAACAGTACATGTTACAAAAGATTGACATATAACCCCTTGTCCGCCTTCTGCTCACAGCTCAGGTCGATCTTAAATAGGGGGATGGAGGCTGCAATTATTACCAAGGAATTGGGGTCTGTGCTATGGGTGACAGAACCTGCCATCCCCACTTTCTACCTCCTCCCAAAGACACACAAAAATATCAAAATCCCTCCAGGAATACCTATAGTGTCGGGACGAGGGGGCTATCTGGAACGTGTGAATAAGTGGTTGGACTCTATACTCCAACCACTAGTTGAAGATCTTCCTTCATACCTAAAGGATACGAACCAACTCCTACGTGGAACTGATGGCCTTATTCTTGATGATGACACGTTCCTCTGTACCATGGACATGGAATCATTATATACGAACATCCGACATGAGGATGGCCTATCTGCCACCAAAATTTTTCTATCCATGTCTAGTATTTCGGTAGGACTTCGGACATTGGTCCTGGAGATTTTGGAATTCGCCCTGACTCATAGCTTCTTCCTTTTCAGGGGGTCCTTCTTCCTGCAGCTTCAGGGGACAGCGATGAGGGCGGCATATGCCCACACTATTGTTATCTATTGTAGCGATGGGTCCCTTATGGTCCATTATTTATATAACAGCATACATTTGAAAGGTTTGAAAGATTTGTATAACATGGTGTATTTTACCCTCGCTGTGACAGCATGCGCCCAAATAGTGGTTTACCCCCACATGTGGGGTATCAGCGTACTCAGGACAAATTGCACAATAACTTTTAGGGTCCTGTTACCCTTGGGAAAATAAAAATTGGGGGTGAAAAGATCATTTTTGTGGAAAAAATATGATTTTTTAATTGTACCGCTGTACGTTATAAACTTCTGTGAAGCCCTTGTGGGTTCAAAGTTCTCACCACATATCTAGATAAGTTCCTTGGGGGGTATAGTTTCCAAAATGGGGTCACTTGTGGGGGTTTCCACTGTTTAGGTACATCAGGGGCTCTCCAAACTTGACATGGCGTCCGATCAGAATTCCAGCCAATTTTGCATTGAAAAAGTCAAACGGCGATCCTTCCCTTCTGAGCTCAGCCATGTGCCGAAACAGTGGTTTCCCCCCACATATCAGGTATCAGCGTACTCAGGACAAATTGCACAATAAATTTTGCAGTCCAAATTCTCCTGTTACCCTTGGTAAAATAAAAAAAATTGAACCTGAAGTATTTTTTTTGTGAAAAAAAGTTAAATGTTCATTTTTTTTAAATATTCAAAAAATTCCTGTAAAGCACCTGAAGGGTTAATAAACTTTTTGAATGTGGTTTTGAGCACCTTAAGGGGTGCAGTTTTTAGAATGGTGTCACTTTTGGGTATTTTCTATCATATAGACCCCTCAAAGTGGCTTCAAATGTGATGTGGTCCGTAAAAATAAAATGGTGTTGCAAAAATGAGAAATCGCTGGTAAATTTTTAACTCTTATAACTTCCTAACAAAAAAAATTTTGGTTCCAAAATTGTGCTGATGTAAAGAAAACATGTGGGAAATGTTACTTATCAAGTTTTTTGTGTGCCATATCTCTGTGATTTAAGGGCATAAAAATTCAAAGTTGGAAAATTGCAAAATTTTAAAAATTTTTGCCAAATTTCCGTTTTTTTCACAAATAAACGCAAGTTATTTGAATGAAATTTTACCACTAACATGAAGTACAATATGTCACGAGAAAACAATGTCAGAATCACCGGGATCTATGGAAACGTTTCAGAGTTATTACCTCTTAAAGGGACAGTGGTCAGAATTGTAAAAAATGGCCCGGTCATTAACGTGCAAACCACCCTTGGGGCTTAAGGGGTTAAACTTCTTGATGACACTGCGCACGGTAGACACAAGAACATTCAGGTCTTTGTAGATGGACTTGTAGCCTTGAGATTGCTCATGTTTCCTCACAATTTGGTTTCTCAAGTCTTCAGACAGTTCTTTGGTCTTCTTTCTTTTCTCCATACTCAATGTGGTACACACAAGGACACAGGACAGAGGTTGAGTCAACTTTAATCCATGTCAACTGGCTGCAAGTGTGATTTAGTTATTGCCAACACCTTTTAGATGCCACAGGTAAGTTACATGTGCTGTTAATTACACAAATTAGAGAAGCATCACATGATTTTTCGAACAGTGCCAATACTTTTGTCCACCCTCTTTTTTATGTTTGGTGTGGAATTATATCCAATTTGGCTTAGGACAATTCTTTTTGTGTTTTTTCATTTAAGACAAATTAAATGAAGATAATAATACCAAAGAATTTGTGTTTGCAATCATTTTCAGGAAGAAACTGAGTATTATCTGACAGAATTGCAGGGGTGTCAATACTTTTGGCCACAACTGTACCTCCGTTACCGGACACTATAGGACATCCTGGTGAGTCGAGGGAGTCCTTGTGGACTTTGGGTAACAGATAGAAAGTTGGGTCCCGGGGGATCTGACCATTAGACCATCAAAGCTCTTTTTTGAAATAATATTATTTTCCACAGCCCTAGTTAAAATTGTCTGGAGCTCCCGCAGGAAAGAAGGCATGGGATTGAAAGACAGTTTGGATATGTATTAGAATCTCTTAACTGACGAAAGGCCTCCCTCTCATATTTAACACTAGGCCAAATGACTATGTTCCCCCCCTTATTGGCTGGTTTTATTACCACGTCCCTCCAAGATTGTAACTGTCCAATGGCTTGGTGCTGTTTATGCGTCAAATTGTCATACTTACGCCTCATTGATAATTTTCTGAAATCGTCACTAACTAACTTAGTGAAGATTTCTACATTGGAACTGAGGGACGGGGGGGAAACCTAGTTGACCTAGATAAAACATGAGAAGGAAACCTACTTGTTTGTGGCGCTTCCTGTTCTTCAAGAAGGTCCTCCAAATCTCGCAATGCCTGTCTCTCAGCCTCAGTGATAAAATCAGATGTTTGATTCCTTCTATGGAGTTTCCTCAGAACCAGTTTGCGAGAAAAAAAAAAGCCTGCTGGGCTACTTTACCCCCTAAGGAAAAAAAAAGGGGTTTCCAGCTTCCAAATGTACAAAAAATGTATTAAAGGCATAAGAACAGAGATAAACGGACATGCCCCATAATGGCGGAAAGCAGAGCAACGCGTTTCAAACAATACGTTCTTTTTCAAGCTTGAGCTTGAAAAAGAACGTATCGTTTGAAACGCGTTGCTCTGCTTTCCACCATTATGGGGCATGTCCGTTTATCTCTGTTCTAATGCCTTTAATAAATTTTTTGTACATTTGAAAGCTGGAAACCCCTTTTTTTTTTTCTTTGAATGTATCTCTTGCGTGGCTTGACTGAAATCCGAGCTTCCATGCACCACTATTAGCAGGGAGAGGTGATCTGGTTACTCTTTTTTTATTATATATCTACTTTTCCCCCTGCTGGTAGCAGACAGGCCCTGGGAGATGTTCGGTATGGACTTTGTGGTGGGACTGCCCAAGTCCAGTGGCAGCACGGTCATTTGGGTTGTCACCGACCATTTCTCCAAGATGGTGCACCTGGTATCTCTCTCCCGGTTACCTTCTGCACGGGGTCTAGCAGCGTTGTTTATTAAGCACGTTTTCTGCCTGCACGGCATGCCGGACAAAATTGTCAGTGACTGGAGTCCCCAGTTTGCATCTCGGTTCTGGAGAGAGCTCTGTAGTTTACTCAGCATAGAGCTAAATCTCTCCTCGATCTATCATCCCGAGACGAACGGGTTGGTGGAGAGCGCCAACCAGACCTTGGTCACATATCTACGACATTTTTTCTCAGCCAGGCAGGATGACTGGGCATCCTTGCTCCCGTGGGTGGAGTTCGCTTTGAAGAACGCTGTGGCCGATTCCACCGGTCAGACCCCATTCCTCCTTAATTACGGCCAGCATCCACACGTTCCTGTGCCCATGCCCGTGTCGTCCACCGAATCTAGGGTGGCAGACTGGACGTTGGAAGGACGTGACATTTGGGACTGCACTCAGGATGCCATATGGGCCTCCAAGAAAAGAATGAGGTCTTCCGCTGACGCACACCAGCGCCCCGCTCCCACCTTTGCTACCGGCGACTTGGTGTGGCTCTCCGCTCATAACATCAGGCTGTGGGTTGAGTTCACTAAGTTCGCGCCGCGCTTTAGAGGTTCCTTCAAGGCCCTTGAGCAAGTTAACCCTGTGGTCTACCTTCTGGCCCTTCCTCCACACATGGGTATCACTGACACCTTCCACTTGTCCCTCCTTAAGGCCGTTCACATGTCCCAGTTTTCGGAGTCACCTACCGGGACATCAAGCTTGTCCTCGGACAACTACGAGGTGAATGCCATCGTGGGGTGTAAGGTGGTAGAGGGCAAAAAATATTATCTAGTGGATTGGATGGGTCATGGTCCAGAGAATAGGGTCTGGGAGACTGTGGAGAACATTTGTGCTCCCTTGCTCATTGCAGCCTTTGAGCATAGCAGGGGACAGGGAGTGGTAATGTTAGGCATTTGGTTCCTGCCTCTGCACAGCAGGAATCCCGAGCCCTGCCATCTGTGGTCTCCCATTCCTTCCAGCCGCAGAGGAGCCTGCTCAGCAAAAACATCATTTTTGGCATCTTGCTCAGGCTACTACTGCTGGCTTGGTCACTGCTATTAATCAGGGTTCAGCTATATTAACCTGCAATAGCTAGCAGCAAGCAGCTCTTGGGACTAAGTCCTTCTTTCGGTCCACTTAGCATGCTCATGGGAAGTCCTCTCATTGGAGGTCTGAGGTCACATGCTCAGGTCCTATTGCTGCTCCCATTGGACCACTAGGAAGGTACCGGAAGGACGCTGCTATGAAAGAGTCCCGTGGCTGTACGGCCATGCGCTAGTATAGACTCAAATGTTCATGCTGTGTATGATGATGGATGCATGTATCTGGTGACTGACTCATTGGAAATCCCTACCCTTGGTTGTGTCTGTTGTTATAGGGATTCAGAGTTAGAGTCAGCGCCAATGGGTGGTGGAGCTCACGCCACTGTGCTCCTGGTATTCTGCACACACTAGCGTCCGATGATGTCGCCCACTGCAGGGCACTATCGTACCACGGAAAGTTACAGTCACCCCCTGTGCGGCACCATGCGCAAGTTTAGTGCTTTCCTCCCTAGTCTGGGTGGTTAGTGGCATTCGCCAGAGTGGTCCTGTGCGCACGTAGTGTGCTTTATCTATTTATTTGTTTTCTCCTGGCACCGCAGTTCCGGTGCCGAGCACAGTGTGTCTAGAGGGACTCTGACCCAGTGTCTCGGGGTAGAGTCCTGTGACTATACACTAGTGTTCACACTGCCGTGCCTTGTGAGCATAAACAGGCCACGGCATTTATATTTGGTGGCCGTGCGGCTCTGTGAGGTAACAGAGTCTGCCTCTGTACACACAGGGTGAAGTTAACCCCATATGTTCCTCTATTATACCGCCATATCGTGTCCAACATTACTAGCAGCAGTTTACCATCTCTGCACAGTGGACCCCGGGCTGCAAACGCACCTATCCTCTACTTTATATTATTAGGTGCGTTCCGCAAGCCCTAACACAAAGTTTTAGTCTGAATTTCCATTCAAAACCTATGATGGTGAGGCATCCTGTCTCATGTTTTGCCAGGCTTCGTCACAGGGCATGTGCAATCAAGGACAGAAATTGTTTGTGCTCCGGAAAGTGTGGTCCTTAATAAGTTACTAGAGTTGAGCGAAACGGGTTTGCCAAATTCAGAAGTCACCGACTTTGGCTAAAGTCGGGTTTCGTCGATCGAAATCTGACCACAGAGTGAGGTCGGCCATGAGGTCGCCGACTTGAGTGCCAAAGTCGCGTTTCCCATAATGCTTCCAGCGCCTTTTCTCAGCCAATCATCAAGGATGCACACTGTGGGCAACGCGATTACATAGACAGCGGCCACCATCGTCTTAGAGAAGGGCATTCAAGTGATTGGCTGGCTTTGTGTGGCGTCACAGTGGCTCTAAAAGGCCGTGACCGTCGACCGCCATCTTACTTCTGCCGATCTTAGCATAGGGAGAGGTTGCTGCTGCTCGTTCTCAATAGGGAGAGTGTTTAGGCAGGAAAAAAAAAGTGTTTCTGCTGATAGCGATTTTCACTGTATAACATAACAGTTAGTGTACCGTGACAGGGGAGCATATATTTGTGTGCAGCAGCTCTGTTGGTCATTAGGCTGCCTTATAAGGCTCCCTGATAGCTGCATTGCTGTTTGCACACTGCTGTGCAGACTGCTTTTTTTTAAAGCAAAAATACTTTTATTCCTTTTTTTCTGCACAGTAGTTACTGAGCGTAAATTTTTTCACACACCGTATAGAGGTGTACGCTCCTCACACACTACCATGTACCAGCTGGTATCATGGACAAATACATGCTATATACACTCACTGGCCACTTTATTAGGTACACCTGTCCAACTGTGTGTTAAGACTTAATTTCTAATCAGCCAATCACATGGCGGCAACTCAGTGCATTTAGGCATGTAGACATGGTCAAGACAATCTCCTGCAGTTCAAACCGAGCATCAGTATGGGGAAGAAAGGTGATTTGAGTGCCTTTGAACGTGGCATGATTGTTGGTGCCAGAAGGGCTGGTCTGAGTATTTCAGAAACTGCTGATCTGCTGGGATTTTCACGCACAACCATCTCTAGGGTTTACAGAGAATGGTCGGAAAAAGAAAAAAAATCCAGTGAGCGGCAGTTCTGTGGGCGGAAATGCCTTGTTGATGCCAGAGGTCAGAGGAGAATGGGCATACTGGTTCGAGCTGATAGAAAGGCAACAGTGACTCAAATTGCCCCCCGTTACAACCAAGGTAGGCAGAAGAGCATCTCTGAACGCACAGTGCGTCGAACTTTGAGGCAGATGGGCTACAGCAGCAGAAGACCACACTGGGTACCACTCCTCTCAGCTAAGAACATGAAACTGAGGCTACAATTTGCACAAGCTCATCGAAATTGGACAGTAGAAGATTGGAAAAACGTTGCCTGGTCTGATGAGTCTCGATTTCTGCTGCGACATTCGGATGGTAGGGTCAGAATTTGGCGTAAACAACATGAAAGCATGGATCCATCCAGCCTTGTATCAACGGTTCAGGCTGGTGGTGGTGGTGTCATGGTGTGGGGAATTTTTTCTTGGCACTCTTTGGGCCCCTTGGTACCAATTGAGCATCGTTGCAGCGCCACAGCCTACCTGAGTATTGTTGCTGACCATGTCCATCCCTTTATGACCACTATGTACCCAACATCTGATGGCTACTTTCAGCAGGATAATGCGCCATGTCATAAAGCTCGAATCATCTCAGATTGGTTTCTTGAACATGACAATGAGTTCACTGTACTCAAATGGCCTCCTCAGTCACCAGATCTCAATCCAATAGAGCATCTTTGGGATGTGGTGGAACGGGAGATTCGCATCAGGGATGTGCAGCCGACAAATCTGCGCCAACTGTGTGATGCCATCATGTCAATATGGTCCAAAATCTCTGAGGAATGCTTCCAGCACCTTGTTGAATCTCTGCCACGAAGAATTGAGGCAGTTCTGAAGGCAAAAGGGGGTCCAACCCGTTACTAGCATGGTGTACCTAATAAAGTGGCCAGTGAGTGTATGTGTGACTCTGTAAAAAAATACGCAGAGATTAACATTTTTCCATACATGCACTGTATAGAGGTGTCCGATTCTCAAACAATATTGTATATCTGCTGTTCTTATTACGGTCACATCTACACAGACAAAACCAAAGGAAAAAATCTGTGTATATTCCCTAATGAAAATAAATAAGTAGAAAAGCAAGTGCATTAAATAACATAGGGTACTTGGTAAACACTATTTTGATCAAAAAAGTATAAAGCTGTCCCACCACGGCAAGGTGTACCCATTTGAGACAGTAACTACACTAACGGTTAAAACCTACCTAGTGTGAATAGTGGCAGAGTCTCTGGGTCCCAAACGGATACCCAGCTTCAGAGGGACTATAAGTGAACTACACAGCTCAGTAGAATGGAGGCCACACCCTATTTGTACTGAATACAAAAATACTGAAGAGAAACCAAAAAAACTGAACTGAAGTAGACTTTAATGACATGCATCATGTAAAAGCATGTTCACACTGGCCATAAAAGCAAGCAAAACCAAAGGAAAAAACAATGTGTGTATATACCCTAATGAAAATAAATAAGTGAAAAAGCAAGTGCATTATAAGTGAACTACACAGCTCAGTAGAAAGGAGGCCACTACTTCAGTTCAGTTTTTTTAGTTTTTCTTCAGCATTTTTCTATTCAGTACAAATAGGGTGTGGCCTCCTTTCTACTGAGCTGTGTAGTTCACTTATAGTCCCTCTGAAGCTGTGTTGTCCGCTTGGGACCCAGAGACTCTGCCACTATTCACACTAGGTAGGTTTTAACCGTTAGTGTAGTTACTGTCTCAAATGGGTATGTGGCGCCCCCAGGAGTATGGTCGCCACAGTGGCTTTGCCTTCCTCCAGGGGAGGGTAATGCCAGGCTTGGAGTCAATGATGGGTCTCTCTCGCAGTTAACCTATGCATGCAACACAGTTCCACTCCAGGCCAGCAGGGGGGACTCTGAACCGGAATTGAGGGGAGGAGTGCTCTCTGAGGGCCAAGAGGAAGAAGTGGTCAGTTAGTCTGCGGAGGGTGAAGTGTGCAGATGTGTGGAAGGAGCGCTGAGATAGAGCTGAGGGGAAGAGCTCATCTCTAGAGAGAGCGCATGACCTGGAGCCTGGTCTCCACGGTTGTACGGATACTAATGATCCTGCAACAGACACCAGAGGAGTAGGAGGCTGTAAATGCCCTACTCTCATCTAAGACTTGAGGGCACAACAGCAGCTTAGATAGTGAGCTGGGACTCAGGAGAGAGGAGTCCCAGAGATAGGCTACAGCTGTCTGCCGTGCAAGTGAGGTTCTTGAGAACATCAGTCAGGAGGAACTCCAGTGTAACTCAGTACTGGGAGTACTTAACTTGAATAAGCGCTAGTAAGGAGACTGCAAAACCCATTTGCTGAGAGAGAATCCCTGAGCTGCTTCCAGGCTAGCCTGATCCGGTACCATCTGTACTCAGGACTCTGGACTGCATTTATCAATTAGAGGTACAGAAATTGCACCCCGCTGTGTCTTGTCTGCTTCCTACCTTTCTGCCACCGCTACATCCCCATGCCAACCACATCTACACTGCCCTGGGACTACAGCTTCACCTGTGGGGAGCTTTCACATCTTTGCTGCGCCATACCACCAGTCCCAGCAGATCTGCATGCAGCGTTGGCTTAACAACTCCCTTGCCGAGCACCACAGGTAGCGTCACAAACTATTCCATCAACTATAATCCACCATTTCTATTCCCCCATTACTTGGGCGCCCAGGGCCACGGACCGGGTCACTGCTGCTGTGGCACATCCCGTTGACACCGGCCCGGTACCGAGTACCCCACAGCCCTGGGAGGGTGACCCAACTTGGCGTCATGAAAAGGATTAAGGAGCCCGGTACCCCCGGGTCCTGTGTGCCATAGACTGTGTTTGTGAAAAAGACTGAGTGTCAAATTGGCGCCAATTGCCGCCATTGCTGCGCTGCTTGGCGTGCGCGGGAAGAAAGAGGGGCGGGCCTTCATGGGCGGAGCGTGCCACAGAGTGCGAAGAAGTGAAGTGCCGCGAGGGAAGAGAGGACAGCGCGTGAGAAGGGGAGGAGCTGAGGCCTACAGCCCGGAGCGTCGGGCCTGCGAAGTGGCCGCTGGTGAGCTCACACAACAAGTAGTGGGGGAAGAGAATGTCCGCGCCACATGGCAATTTAGCGGCGGACGCCGTTGCCAACCCCGCAGCACCGCAAGGGGGAGCGCCCGCCGCAGCGGTCCCCATAATGCTGCTGTCTATGCCCTATATACCGTGAGCATCTTGGCTACCTCAGTACTTGGGTGAGTCACATACCCTGAGTGAATTTAAAGGGAGACTGTGCAGTTTGTTTAAAGTATACCCTCTGTCTGAAAGCCAGAAAGTGAACATCCTTATTGGACAGTTAACGGATGCAGCACAGAGAGAGGTGAAAGCCTGGCAGGACACTGATGAAGAGACTGTTGCAAAGATCCTGGCAAAGCTGAGAAGCACCTTTGACACTCGCCCTGCAGCTGAAATCAAGATGAGGTTCTTTGGCTGTAAACAGAAGGCGCAGGGCAGTATCAGGGACTATGCTCTCAACCTGCAGGAGGCGCTGCGAGCAGTTAAACAAGTTGATCCTGACAGTGTGAAGAAGGAAGATACAGTTGTGGCCAAAAGTATTGACACCCCTGCAATTCTGTCAGATAATACTTAGTTTCTTCCTGAAAATGATTGCAAACACAAATTCTTTGGTATTATTATCTTCATTTAATTTGTCTTAAATGAAAAAACACAAAAGAGAATGAAGCAAAAAGCAAAACATTGATCATTTAACACAAAACTCCAAAAATGGGCCAGAAAAAAGTATTGGCACCCTCAGCCTAATACTTGGTTGAACAACCTTTAGCCAAAATAACTGCGACCAACCGCTTCCGGTAACCATCAATGAGTTTCTTACAATGCTCTGCTGGAATTTTAGACCATTCCTCTTTGGCAAACTGCTCCAGGTCCCTGATATTTGAAGGCTGCCTTCTCCAAACTGCCATTTTTAGATCTCTCCACAGGTGTGCTATGGGATTCAGGTCTGGACTCATTGCTGGCCACCTTAGAAGTCTCCAGTGCTTTCTCTCAAACCATTTTCTAGTGCTTTTTGAAGTGTGTTTTGGGTCATTGTCCTGCTGGAAGACCCATGACCTCTGAGGGAGACCCAGCTTTCTCACACTGGGCCCTACATTATGCTGCAAAATTTGTTGGTAGTCTTCAGACTTCATAATGCCATGCACACTGTCAAGCAGTCCAGTGTCAGAGGTAGCAAAGCAACCCCAAAACATCAGGGAACCTCCGCCATGTTTGACTGTAGGGACCGTGTTCTTTTCTTTGAATAACTCTTTTTTTCTCCTGTAAACTCTATGTTGATGCCTTTGCCCCAAAAGCTCTACTTTTGTCTCATCTGACCAGAGAACATTCTTCCAAAACGTTTTAGGCTTTTTCAGGTAAGTTTTGGCAAACTCCAGCCTGGCTTTTTTTATGTCTCGGGGTAAGAAGTGGGGTCTTCCTGGGTCTCCTACCATACAGTCCCTTTTCATTCAGACGCCGACGGATAGTACGGGTTGACACTGTTGTACCCTCGGAATGCATTGCAGCTTGAACTTGTTTGGATGTTAGTCGAGGATCTTTATCCAACATCTGCACAATCTTGCGTTGAAATCTCTTGTCAATTTTTCTTTTCCGTCCACATCTAGGGAGGTTAGCCACAGTGCCATGGTCTTTAAACTTCTTGATGACACTCCGCACGGTAGACACAGGAACATTCAGGTCTTTGGAGATGGACTTGTAGCCTTGAGATTGCTCATGTTTCCTCACAATTTGGTTTCTCAAGTCCTCAGACAGTTCTTTGTTCTTCTTTCTTTTCTCCATACTCAATGTGGTACACACAAGGACACAGGACAGAGGTTGAGTCAACTTTAATCCATATCAACTGGCTGCAAGTGTGATTTAGTTATTGCCAACACTTGTTAGGTGCCACAGGTAAGTTACAGGTGCTGTTAATTAAACAAATTAGAGAAGCATCACATGATTTTTCGAACAGTGCCAATACTTTTGTCCACCCTCTTTTTTATGTTTGGTGTGGAATTATATCCAATTTGGCTTAGGACAATTCTTTTTGTGTTTTTTCATTTAAGACAAATTAAATGAAGATAATAATACCAAAGAATTTGTGTTTGCAATCATTTTCAGGAAGAAACTGAGTATTATCTGACAGAATTGCAGGGGTGTCAATACTTTTGGCCACAACTGTAAACTGTTAAAGGAGCAGTTCATTGAAGGACTTCTATCTAGCACACACAGAGGACAGTTGCGCATCATAACCCTGCAAGACCCTGATCTGGACTTAGCTGATTTTAAGGACAGGGCTGTTATGAACGAGTCACCGTAGGAGGCAGACACAAAAATAGAAGCTACGTCCAGAAAACCGGAGAAGTTGGCAACTATCAGATTGCAGACCCCTGAACCTATCAACACAACTAGCAGTAGCCGTGGGGGGTTCCTACGGTGCCCTAGACCCCTCGATCACAGCCGGAGAACTACATAACCTAAAGACAGAAAAGCTAATCTAAACTGCCCTAGAGCAGACCCCAAAGTAAAAGGCAGCCCCCGACATATAATGACAGTGAAGCAAGATGAAAAAACACTCACACAGATAGAAAGATAGGCTGAGCAAACAATGGGGCCCAAGCTAACTAAAAATAGGACAGGATAGGAAAGCTGCTGTCTGCAATCTGCAAAAACCCAATAAAAGACATAAGCCAACAGGCTGATATGGAAAAAGGCCCTTAAGCAGCTAGGCTTCAAAAACTATATCAGCACTCAGGTATTTTCTGAAGACAGAGCTAAAGGAATTCAGCTCACCCCAGCAGGGAATGACAGAAATCCAGCAAAACAAAGTCAAAGTACAAATGCAAACGGCAGAGCAGAAAACAGCTTTAGAAGAGCAGGAATTCAGACTGGTATCCAAGGATCCCACAGAGAAATCACCCGCAGGGCAGAAGGGCGTCGACAGCCTTATATCCAGTCAGTAACCCCACTCAGCCAATCATCATCATTAGGCCCAGATGCTTGATAATCAGGCTCACTACCTTTCTTTTCCAGAAGAGGGAGTTCATCGGGCCTCAGTGGTAAAGGGGAAAATGAACTCACAACAGCACCTCCCCCTTGAGGAGGGGTCACCGAACCCTCAACCACGCCACCAGGGTGATCAGGGTGAGCCCGATGAAAGGCACGCACCAATCTTTTGGCATGAATATCAGAGGCAGAGACCCAGGAATTATCCTCCTGACCATAACCCTTCCACTTAACCAAATACTGGAGTCTCCGTCTAGCCAGACGGGAATCCAGTAATTTCTCTACCTTATATTCCATGTTACCTTCAACCAATACAGGGTCTGGAGGTGCCACCCCCGGAACAACAGGTTCAACAAACCTCTTCAACAAAGACTTATGGAACACATTATGGATTTTAAATGTGACAGGAAGAGCCAAACAAAAAGAGACCGGATTAATAATCTCCAAAATCTTGTAAGGTCCAATAAATCTAGGCTTAAACTTAGGAGAAGCCACCTTCATAGCAATATTTTTTGATGATAACCACACCATATCACCAACCTTAAACTGGGGACCAATGGTCCTATGTCGGTTGGAAAACCGCTGGGCCTTTTCCTGGGAGAGAGATAACTTATCTACCACTTGGTCCCAGATCTGGTGCATTCTCTCCACCACAGTGTCAACACCTGGGCAGGCAGAGGGCTCCACCTGCCCTGAAGAAAATCGAGGATGAAACCCAAAGTTACAAAAAAAAGGTGACATCAAAGTGGCAGAACTAGCTCTATTATTTAAAGCAAATTCGGCCAAGGGCAAAAATGAAATCCAATCATCCTGATCAGCGGAAATAAAACATCTCAAATATGACTCCAAGGTCTGGTTTGTTCTCTCTGTCTGCCCATTGGTCTGAGGGTGAAAAGCAGAGGAGAAGGACAACTGAATTCCCAGCTTGGAACAGAAAGTTCTCCAAAATCTAGACACAAACTGAACTCCTCTGTCAGATACAATGTTCTCAGGAATCCCGTGCAAGCGAACCACCTGTTGCAAAAACAGAGGTACCAACTCAGAGGAAGACGGCAACTTAGGGAGTGGTACAAGATGAACCATCTTAGAGAACCTATCACAAATCACCCAAATAACAGTCATCCTTTGAGAGACAGGCATATCAGAGATGAAATCCATTGAAATATGGGTCCATGGCCTCTTGGGGACAGGCAAAGGCATCAACAACCCACTAGAGTGAGAACACGATTTAGACCGGGAGCAAGTCCCGCAGGACTGCACAAAATTCCTGACATCACGAGACATGGAGGGCCACCAAAAAGACCGACTCACCAAATCTCTAGTACCAAAAATACCTGGATGACCAGCCAAAGCAGAGCAATGAACTTCAGACATCACTCTCCTCTTCCACTGGTCAGGAACATACAACTTTCCACTGGGACAACGCTCAGGTTTGTCCTCCTGGAACTCTTCCAGAGCACGTCTCAAATCGGGAGAGATGGCAGAAAGAACTACCCCTTTGTCTAAAATGGTAGCAGGTTTGGTCACCACAGGAGAATCAGCAAAGAAGCTCCTAGAGAGGGTGTCTGCCTTGACATTCTTAGTTCCAGGAAGAAAAGAAACCACAAAATCAAAAGGTGTAAAAAAACAAGGCCCACCTAGCCTGTCTAGGGTTCAAGCGCTTAGCCGACTCTAGGTAAATCAAATTCTTGTGGTTAGTGAGGACCACGACTTGATGCTTAGCTCCCTCCAACCAATGTCTCCACTCCTCAAATGCCCATTTCATGGCCAACAGTTCCCGATTCCCCACATCATAGTTACGTTCAGATGGAGAGAACTTTCAGGAAAAGAAAGCACAGGGATTCATTTTAGATGTTACAGGATCCTTTTGGAACAAAACAGCTCCTGCACCAATCTCAGAAGCATCCACCTCTACCTGGAACGGAAGTGAGACATCAGGTTGCCGCAAAACCGGGGCGGAGGTGAATATTCACTTCAGCTCCTGAAAGGAAGAAACAGCCTCTGGAGACCAATTTAACACATCAGCACCCTTCTTAGTCAAATCAGTCAATGGCTTGGTAATACTAGAAAATGTTGCTATAAATTTCCGATAAAAGTTAGCAAAACCCAAAAACTTCTGAAGGGCCTTCAAAGAAGTGGGCTGAACCCAATCGTGAATGGCCTGTACCTTGGCCGGGTCCATTTCAATAGTTGACGGAGACAAAATAAATCCCAAAAAATAAATCCTCTGTACTCCAAAAAGGCATTTAGATCCTTTGACATACAGGGAATTCTCCCTCAAGATCCGGAACACAGTCCGAATATGTTCCACATGAGAATCCCAATCCTTGGAGAAGATCAAAATATCATCCAGATAGATAATCAAAAATTTATCGACAAAATCTCGGAAAATATCGTTCATGAAGCACTGGAAGACAGAAGGGGCATTAGTGAGCCCAAAAGGCATCACCAGGTACTCAAAATGTCCCTCCGGAGTATTAAACAACGTCTTCCATTCATCCCCATGCTTAATGCGAATAAGATTATACGCCCCCCTAAGGTCAAGCTTGGTAAACCAGCAAGCACCTTTAACTCTAGAGAATAGATCCGAAATCAGGGGTAACGGATACTGATATTTAACAGTAATTTTGTTGAGGGCACGATAATCAATACAAGGTCTTAATGATCCATCTTTTTTGGCTACAAAAAAAAAACCGGCACCTAAGGGTGACGAGGAAGGTCTAATATGACCCTTCTCCAATGCCTCCTTAATATAGGATCGCATAGCCTCGTGCTCGGGTACAGATAAATTGAAGAGCCGACCCTTGGGGAATTTACACCCCGGGCTCAGTTCAATTGCACAGTCATAACTCCTATGAGGAGGCAGAGACGCAGACTCATTCTCACTAAATACATCATAGAAGTCCGCCAAATAATCAGGAACATCATGCGACTGAGGAGAGGTGGAAAACACCAGAGCCTCACTAAAGGCACACCGACAACCCCAACTCACCACAGACACAGATTTCCTATCCAAAACTGGATTATGAATTTGCAACCAGGGAAACCCCAGAACAATGGTATCATGCAGATTATGCAACACCAAAAATCTGCAATTTTCTTGATGGTCTGGGGCGACCCGCATTACCACCTGGGTCCAAAACTGAGGTTTATTTTTTGCCAAAGGAGTAGCATCAATCCCCCTCAAAGGGATAGGCGTCTGCAGAGGTGTCATCGGAAATCCACAACGTTTAGCAAAATCCAAGTCCATTAGGTTTAGAGCTGCTCCCGAATCCACAAAAGCCTTGGCGGAAAATGTGGACAGGGAGCAGATCAGAGTAATAGCAAGAAGAAACTTAGGTTGAACACCACCAACAGAAAACGTGTGTGAAAAGCGTTTCTCTCGTTTAGGACAGACAGTAATAATATGCGAGGCATCTCCACAGAAAAAACACAACTTATTACGCCTTCTGAACTCCTGACGCTGCTCTCTGGACAAAACTCTATCACATTGCATAGGTTCAGACATTTGTTCAACAAGTGGCAACACTACTCGTGCAGTTTTGCGTTCGCGCAAACGCCGATCAATCTGAATTGCTAATGACATAGAATCATCAAGACCAGAGGGAACAGGAAATCCCACCATAGTATCTTTTACGGCTTCTGACAAACCTATCCGAAAGAGAGCAGCCAGGGCATTATCATTCCAGGTAGTAAGTACCGCCCAGTTTCTGAATTTTTGACAGTATGTTTCTGCAGAATTTTGACCCTGGTTCAATGCCAGCAGGGTCTTTTCAGCCTGATCAATGGCATTAGGTTCGTCATACAACAACCCCAAGGCTTGAAAAAATGCGTTCACATTAGTCAGAATAGGATCATCAGGTTTCAAAGAAAACGCCCAATCCTGGGGATCGCCACGCAGCAAAGAGATGACAATTTTAACCTGCTGCGCGGAGCTCCCTGACGAGTTAGGCTTCAAAGCAAAAAATAATTTACAATTATTTTTGAAATTCAAAAATTTAGACCGATCCCCAAAAAGTACATCAGGTGTGGGAATCTTTGGTTCAGCAGCATGTGAATGAGCAAGGTAGGCGGAAATTCCCGGCACTTCCGCAGCGAGCTGCTCCACACGATCAGACAATTGCTTTATCTCCATTGAGAGAAAAAAAATCCCCCTATGGCCTCAGAGATATAGAGGAAAAAATATACACACTTTTTTTTTTTAACAATTCTTTCCTGCTATTGAGTACCCTAGGATCTGCGGTATGGCGGGTGATTCTGTTATGAATGAGTCACCGTAGGAGGCATACACAAAAATAGATGCTACGTCCAGAAAACCGGAGAAGTTGGCAACTATCAGATTGCAGACCCCTAAACCTATCAACACAACTAGCAGTAGCCGTGGGGGGTTCCTACGGTGCCCTAGACCCCTCGATCACAGCCTGAGAACTACATAACCTAAAGACAGAAAAGGAAATCTAAACTGCCCCAGAGCAGACCCCAAAGTAAAAGGCAGCCCCCAACATATAATGACGGTGAAGCAAGATGAAAAAACACTCACACAGATAGAAAGATAGGCTGAGCAAACAATGGGGCCCAAGCTAACTAAATATAGGACAGGATAGGAAAGCTGCTGTCTGCAATCTGCAAAAACCCTATAAAAGACATAAGCCAACAGGCTGATATGGAAAAAGGCCCTGAAGCAGCTAGGCTTCAAAAACTATATCAGCACTCAGGTATTTTCTGAAGACAGAGCTAAAGGAATTCAGCTCACCCCAGCAGGGAATGACAGAAATCCAGCAAAACAAAGTCAAAGTACAAATGCAAATGGCAGAGCAGAAAACTTAGCTTTAGAAGAGCAGGAATTCAGACTGGTATCCAAGGATCCCACAGAGAAATCACCCGCAGGGCAGAAGGGTGTCGACAGCCTTATATCCAGTCAGTAACTCCACTCAGCCAATCATCATCATTAGGCCCAGATGCTTGATAATCAGGCTCACTACCTCTCTTTACCAGAAGAGGGAGTTCATCGGGCCTCAGTGGTGAAGGGGAAAATGAACTCACAACACAGGGCTATACGGGTACTGCAGGAACCCACTGACAGCCTTCCAGTGCCCCCTAGGTGCCCAGAGATCACCTACAATCAGGAAGCAACATCTTTTCCTTCCATCCCTGTGGAGGCTGACGCACAGACTCTGCATAAAGATCCTACAGAAGAGCTGCATCTCCAGGTCCAGGAGTTGACCAAATGGATGGCTGCACTTACTAAGACCGTGCAGTCCCTGCAGGTGTCCTCCAATGAAAAGATCCAGCTTGCTTCCAGTCCAGAGGATGTCCCGTGGCTCCGGAGGAGGAGAGCCCGCCACTTCGAGGAAGGAACAACGATCGCTATGAACAGGACGGATGTCCCATCTGTCGTCGCTGCTACAAGGCATGTCATCTCGCAAGATTTTGTCCTTTAAACGAGCAACCCCTGGGGCAGAGGGCCAACCCCCAGGAGTAGGATCCCCAGGCCAAAGCAACTGGTGAGCCAAGTATGCTGGAGGGAGACCGATCCTTACAGTGGTGATTGACGGTATCCCCATGATTGCTCTGCTGGACACTGGCTCCCACGTTACCACTATTTCCTATATCCTATACAAGAGGTATTGGGCTGATTCTGAACTCACCCGTAGCCCAACTGATGAACTAACAGTAGTTGCCAGTAATGGTCAGTCTTTGCCTCAGATCGGATGTAAAGAGATTACTGTTAAAGTGGGGCAGGTGGAGCTAAAATCTCAGGGTCTGATAGTTGTTGATATCTATCGACGTGATGATGACTCTTGGTACAAATGAAATTGAAAACTGTCTTTCCGAGGTTATTGTCTTGCTGCAACAGGTGGCTGAGACTGCTGGTTCCAGTGAACAACGAGTCCTGCAGAAGGAGATCAGAGCCCTGATGCAAAGACAACAGGTAGATCTCTCTGGCGGAGAAATTGGCAGCGTCAGAGTGAGTGATGCTTTCCCCATTGTAATACCCCCCAGATGTGAAATGTTGGTTTGGTGTCAGGCAGCTATAGGTCTCAGAGGGAAGGATTACCAGACATTGGTAGAGCCTGTATATTCTGATAGCAGGCCCACCGTCCTGACAGCCATAGGGGTGGTTGATGTACGTAAAGGGAGAGTACCTGTACGCCTTTTGAATTGTGGGGAGGAAGAGGCCACAATACCTCGGTACGCCACAGTTGCTAAGCTGCTCACTGTTAATAACAACTCTTTGCAGGCAGCAGAGCCCTTGGTCTCATCCGATCAGGTGGAGGACAATGGCACTGTGAAACCAATGGAGGAGTGGTGCCAGCAACAGCAGGTGGGAACTGACTCTATGCCCTCATACCAGAAAAATGGGGTTTACAGAGTGACACAAGAGTATGAGTGGGTATTCAGCAAACACCCACTAGATTTTGGGCAGGCAAAAGGGGTTCAACATCATATCCCCACTGGAGACCATCCACCCATAAAGGAGAGGTACAGACCTATACCCCCAACACAATACCAATGTGATAAAGGTATGTTGAGAGAGATGAAGGAAGCAGGGGTAATCAGAGAGTTGTAGCCCATGAGCAGCTCCCATAGTTTTTGTAAAGAAAAAGGATGGTACCATGAGAATGTGTGTTGATTACAGGAAAATTAACAGCATTACACATAAAGAGGCCAACCCATTACCTAGGATTGAGGAATCATTAGCTGCACTTAAAACTGCTAACTACTTTTCCACCTTGGATCTCACTAGTGGGTATTGGCAGGTTCCCGTGGCAGAGGTAGACAAGGAGAAAACAGCATTTAACACTCCAATGGGTCTCTGTGAGTTCAATTTTATGCCATTCGGGCTCTGCACTGCCCCAGGAACATTTCAACGGCTGATGGAGTGCTGCCTGGGACACATGAACTTTGAGACGGTCCTGTTGTACCTGGATGATGTCATTGTTTTTTCCAAAGCCTATGAAGATCATCTGGAACACCTGGCTTAAGTATTTGAAGATTTGTCCAGTTTTGGCCTGAAGGTGAAGCCTTCCAAATGCCACCTCTTGAAGCCCAAGGTACAGTACCTCGGTCATGTGGTTAGTGCAGAAGGTGTGGCACCAGATCCTGACAAGGTCACAGTCATCCGGGACTGGACGAAGCCCAGCAACCTCCATGAAGTACGCCAATTACTTGGACTGGTAGGCTACTACCGAAGATTCATCAGAGGCTTTACTGAAATAGTCACCCCTATGCAAAATCTTCTGGTGGGGCAGTCCAAGAAGAACAAACAGAAAAATTCCACCTTTGAATGGACTGAAGAGTTGGAAAGGTCCTTCGCCAGATTGAAGATGGCTCTCACAGGAGATGAAGTTCTGGCCTACCCAGATTATGACAAACCCTTTGTGCTGTACACTGATGCCAGCAATGTGGGACTAGGAGCAGTACTGTCGCAGGTACAGAATGGGAAAGAAAGAGTGATCTCCTATGCCAGCAGGAAACTAGGAAACACTGAAAAGAACCCTGACAACTACAGTTCTTTCAAGCTGGAGTTCCTTGCCATAGTCTGGGCTGTCACCGAAAGGTTCAAGCATTACCTAGCCTCTGCCAAGTTTACTATCTTCACTGACAACAATCTGTTGATTCACTTGGACACTGCAAAACTAGGTGCACTGGAGCAGCGATGGATGGCTCGGCTGTCTAACTATGAGTTTACCATCAAGTACCGAGCAGGGCACAAGAATGCCAATGCTGATGCGCTGTCCAGGATGCCTAACCTGCCAGATGCAGGAGAAGACCCTTAGGCTCTTGAAGAAATAGAGTTACCTCCCTTCCACCGGCCACTTGCGGCCTAACGTGCTCAAGGAGTGAGAAACAGATGGTCTGGCATGAAGAAGGACACCCTGAATCTATTGCCCCATCATGACTGGGCAGAAACGCAAGATAGTGACCCTGCAGTCCACCTGGTGAAGGAGCTCACAAGCTGACTCACGCCCAGAGTCGAATGCTCCTGAAGAAACCCAGCAGTTGTGGAAGGAAAGAGGTCGGCTGTTCATTTATGAAGAAAAGCTGTGTCGGAGGAGTATCAATGCCCGCACTCATGAGCTGGTTTGGCAGGTGGTAGTCCCGAAGAGAGAGGCATCAATGGTCCTGGAAGCATACCACAATGAAGCTGGACACTTCGGATGGAAGAAGTTGGAAGCATTGCTCCGGGAGAGGTTCTACTGGGCTGGAATGAGG
Organism: Dendrobates tinctorius; assembly: GCF_039654945.1. Classification (NCBI taxonomy): domain Eukaryota; kingdom Metazoa; phylum Chordata; class Amphibia; order Anura; family Dendrobatidae; genus Dendrobates; species Dendrobates tinctorius. The sequence goes on along the minus strand of NW_027361754.1, from coordinate 15,579,304 downwards.
AAAGCCATTGAGAGGTGGTGCTGGGAGTGTGGACAGTGTAACTTGCGCAGAAAGGATTGAAACAGCCAGAGAGCTCCTCTACAGCCAATCATCACCAAACAGCCCCTTGAGTTGGTAGCCCTGGACCATGTGAATCTGGTTCCAAGCCGGTCAGGCTACATTATGCTCTTACCATTCTGGACCACTATTCAAGATTCCTGGTAGTTGTGCCTGTGAAAGATCAAACTGCCAGGACAGCAGCCAGAGCATTCCAACAGCATTTTTGTAGACCACATGAATATCCTGAAAGAGTGCTTACAGATCAAGGTCCAGCTTTCGAGGCAGAAGTGTTCCAGGAATTCTGTAACTTGTATGGTTGTAAGAAGATCCGGACAACACCATACCACCCACAGACCAATGGCATGTGTGAGAAGATGAACCAGGCAGTGATTGACTTACTGAAGACATTGCCCTTGGAGGAGAGAAATCTGTGGCCAGAAAAGTTGCCAGATCTGGTAGACCTCTACAACCATATTCCAGTGAACTCTACCAACTGTACCCCAGCCTACCTGATGAGAGTGTGGCGCCCCCAGGAGTATGATCGCCACAGTGGCTTTGCCTTCTTCCAGGGGAGGGTAATGCCAGGCTTGGAGGCAATGATGGGTCTCTCTCGCAGTCAATCCATACATGCAACACAGTTCCTCTCCAGGCCAACAGGGGGAACTCTGAACCAGGACTAAGGGGAGGAGTGCTCTCTGAGGGCCAAAAGGAAGGAGTGGTCAGTTAGTCTGCGGAGGGTGAAGTGTGCAGACGTGTAGAGAGAAGCTGGAGTTTGAGCTGCGGAAGGCAAGCTCCCTCAGCTTGAGAGCGCAAGAACTGGAGCCTGGTCTCCACGGTTGTACGGATACTAATGGTCCTACAACAGATACCAGAGGAGTAGGAGGCTGTAAATGCCCTACTCCCATCTAAGACTTGAGGCACAACAGCAGCTTGGATAGAGAGCCGGGGCTCAGGAGTGAAGAGTCCCCGAGATAGGCTACAGCTGTCTGCCGTGCAAGTAAGGTTCTTGGGAACATCTGACCGGAGGAACTCTAGAGTATCTAAGTACTGGAGTGCTTCACACACAAGGCGCTAGGAAGGAGACTGCACAGCCCGTCTGTGGGAGAGAATCCCTGAATTGCTTCCAGGCTAGCCTGCTCCGTTACCATCTGTAATCAGGACCCTTGACTGCAGTTATCAAGTAAAGGTACAGAAATTGCACCCTGCTGTGTCTTGTCTGCTTCCTACTCTTACGGCACCGCTACATCCCCATGCTAACCACATCTACACTGCCCTGGGACTATAGCTTCACCTGTGGGGAGCTTTTACATCCTTGCTTCACCCTACCATCAGTCCCAGTGTTCTGCATGCAGCGTTGGCTTAACATCTTACCTGCCAAACACCACAGGTGGCATCACAAACTATTCCATTAACTACATTCCCCCATTACTTGGGCGCCCAGGGCCTCGGACCGGGTCACCGCTGCTGTGACACATCCCCCTGACACCGGCCCGGTACCGAGTACCCCACAGTCCTGGGAGGGCGACCAAATTTGGCGTCACAAACAGGATTACGGAGCCCGGTACCCCCCGGGTCCTGTGTACTACAGACTGTGTTTGTGAACAAGACTGTGTGTGAAATTGGCGCCAATTGCCGCCATTGCCACCCTGCTTGGCGCGTGCGGGAAGAAGAAGGGGCAGACCTTTGTGGGTGGAGTCTATCACAGAGCGTGAAGAGGTGCAGTGCCGCGCAGGAAGAGAGGACAGCGCACGAGAAGGGGAGGAGCTGAGACCTACTGCCCGGAGCGTCGGGCCTGTGAAGCGGCCGCTGGTGAGCTCACGCAACCCCCGGCCCTAGGTAATGTTAACTAGGGGGGGAGAGGATGTCCGCACCGAGCAACGATGCCGCGGCGGATGCCGCCGCCAGCCCCGCAGCACCGCCAGGAGGAGCGCCTGCCACAGCGGTCGCCATTATGCCGCTGTCTATGCCCTACATATAGGGAGCGGCCTGGCTACCCCAGTACTCGGGTGAGTCACACAGCCTGAGTGAATTTAAAGAGAGACTGTGCAGCTTGTTTAAAGTATACCCTCTGTCTGAAAGCCAGAAAGTGAATTTCCTGATTGGACAGCTAATGGGTGCAGCGCAGAGAGAAGTGAAAGCCTGGCAAGATACTGATAAAGAGAATGTTGCAAAGATCCTGGCCAAGCTGAAGAGCACTTTTGACACCCGCACTGCAGCTGAAATCAAGATGAGGTTCTTTGGCTGTAAACAGAAGGCGCAGGACAGTATCAGGGACTATGCTCTCAACCTGCAGGAGGCGCTGCGAACAGTTAAGCAAGTTGATCCTGACAGCGTAAAGGAGGAAGATAAACTGTTGAAGGAGAAGTTCTTTGAAGGACTCCTGTCCAGTACCCACAGAGGACAGTTGCGTATCATAACCCTGCAAAACCCTGATTTGGGCTTCACTGAATTTAAGGACCGGGCGATTCGGGTACTGCAGGAATCCACTGACAGCCGTCCAGTGCCCCCTAGGCGCCTAGCGATCACCTACCGTCAGGAAGCCCCATCTTTTCCTTCCATCCCTGTGGAGGCTGATGCCCAAACTCTGGATAAAGATCCAACTGAGGAGCTGCGTCTTCAGGTCCAGGAGTTGACCAAAGGAATGGCTGCACTCACTAAAACCATGCAGTCACTGCAGGTGTCCTCCAAAGAAAAGATCCAGCTTGCTTCCAGTCTAGAGGATGTCCCGTGGCTCCAGAGGAGGAGAGCCCCGCCACTTCGAGGAGGGAACAACGATCGCTATGACCAGGACGGACGTTCCATCTGTCGTCGCTGTCACAAGGCGGGTCATCTTGCAAGATATTGTCCTTTAAACGAGTAACCCCTGGGGCAGAGGGCCAACCACCAGGAGTAGGATCCCCCGGCCCAAGGAACTGGAGAGCCAAGTATGTGGGAGGGAGACCAATCCTTCCTGTGGTGATTGACGGCATCCCCATGAACGCTTTGCTGGATACTGGCTCCCAGGTGACCACTATGCCGTATATTTTGTATAAGAGGTATTGGGCTGATTCTGAACTCACCCGTGGCACAACAGATGAGCTAACAGTAGTTGCCAGTAATGGACAGTCTTTACCACAGATTGGATGTAAAGAGATTACTGTTAAAGTGGGTCAGGTAGAGCTGAAATCTCAGGGCCTGATAATTGTTGATATCGATCGACGTGAATGTAATCCCATGATGACTCTTGGTACTAATGTAATTGAAAACTGTCTGTCCGAGGTTATTGTCTTGTTGCAACAGGTGGCTGAGACTGCTGGTTCCGGAGAACAACGAGTCCTGCAGAAGGAGATCCCAGCCCTGATGCAAAGACAACAGGTAGAACTCTCTGGCGGAGAGATTGGCAGCATCAGAGTGAGTGATGCTTTCCCCATTGTAATATCTCCCAGATGTGAAATGTTGGTTTGGTGTCGGGCAGCTATAGGTCTAAGAGGGAGAGATTACCAGGCATTGGTAGAACCAGTATACTCCGAAAGCAGGCCCACTGTCCTGACAGCCAGAGGGGTGGTTGATGTCAAAAAAGGGAGAGTACTTGTACGCCTTCTGAACTGTGGGGAAGAGGAGGCCACAATACCTCGGTACGCCACAGTTGCCAAGCTGCTCACTGTTAACAACAACTTTTTACAGGCAGCAGAGCCCTTGGTCTCATCCGATCAGGTGGAGGACAATGGCTCTGTGAAGCAGTCCGAGGAGTGGTGCCAGCAACTGCAGGTGGGAACTGGCTCTACACCTTCATACCATAAAAATGGGTTTTACAGAGTGACACAAGAGTATGAGCGGGTATTCAGCAAACACCCACTAGATTTTGGGCAGGCAAAAGGGGTTCAACATCATATCCCCACGGGAGACCATCCACCCATAAAAGAGAGGTACATACCTATACCCGCAACACAGTACCAGTGTGCTAAGAGTATGTTGAGGGAGATGAAGGAGGCTGGGGCTATCAGAAAAAGTTGCAGCCCCTGGGCAGCTCCAATAGTTTTTGTAAAGAAAAAGGATGGTACCATGAGAATGTGTGTTGATTACAGGAAAATTAACAGCATTACACATAAAGATGCCTACCCATTACCTAGAATTGAAGAGTCCTTAGCTGCACTTAAAACTGCTAATTACTTTTCCACCTTGGATCTCACCAGTGGGTATTGATATAGAAGAGTTAATGGTTTGCTTTTATATCCCTTTTAAATTGCCTTTAAGACTTCAAATGCCTTATGCCTTTTATTGCTATGTGTTATTCTTATGTAGACTATTAGTCTCTGTTCTCAAGGAAACTATACTTGTTATCATATTTGTTCTCAACAACATGTTCTGGGTACATTGTAAACAAGATACGACCCTGAGGTGATGGTGGGGGCCACATGAGCTCCTTAGAGTTACATATTGTTGTAAATGGTATAAAAATATTGCCTTTTGCAGCAATACGTCAGATAAACTGATTTGACCACGGCGTGTGTGTTGAGTCTCTTTGTATCCCAGCGCTTGCAACAGAAGGGCGAAAAACCTCACTGTTATGAATGAGTCACCGTAGGAGGCAAAAACAGAAATGCTAGCTAAGTCCAGAAAACCAGAGAAGTTGGCAGCTATCGGATTGCAGACCCCTGAACCTATTAACAACAACTAGCAGTAGCCGTGGGGGGTTCCTACGATGCCCTAGACACCTCGATCACAGCCGGAGAACTGCCTAGCCTAAAGACAGAAAGGGAAATCTAAACTGCCCCAGAGCAGACCCCAAAGCAATAGGCAGCCCCCAACATATAACGGTGAAGCAAGAAGAAAAAACACTATCACAGATAGAAAGATAGACTGAGCAAATGATGGGGCTCAAGCTAACTAGATAGGACAGGATAGGAAAGCTGCTGTCTGCAATCCGCGAAAAACCCTATCAAAATAAAAGCCAACAGACTGACAGGGAAAAAGGCCTTGAAGACGCTAGGCTTCAAAAAGACTATGTCAGCACTCAGGTATTTTCTGAAGACAGAGCAAACAGACAAAAAAGGAATTCAGCTCACCCCAGCAGGGAATGGCAGAATCCAGAAAAGCAAGGCAAACTAAAACCAAAACACAAATGCAAAAAGGCAAAGCAGAAAACTTAGCTTTTGAGGAGCAGGAATCAGACTGGTCTCCTAGAATTCCACAGAGAAATCACCAGCGAGGCAGAAGGGCGTCAGCTACCCTATATCCAGTCAGAGATCCCCGTCGCCCAGTCATCCTCTCCCAGCTCAGGTGCTTGGTAATCAGCCTCACTACCTTCCTTCACCAGAAGAGGGAGTTCATCAGACCTCAATGGTGAAGGAGAAAATTAACTCATAACTAGAGTTGAGCGACTTTTGGTTTTTTAGGGTCGAGTTTCGTTTCGTGAAACCCGACTTTTCCAAAAGTCGGGTCGAGCAAGATCGTCCGATTATAGGGAAAAGTCGGGGTCGTCCCGAAACACGAAACCCAATGTAAGTCAATGGGGAATAAAAGTCGGCAGTGAGAGGAGGACAGGAAACACACCTACAGTGCCCAATTCTTCTTACTTAAGCTTGTCAACCTTAATTAACTTCATAATACAAGTTACGCACTGAAAAATGGGGGTTATTTGACTAAAGTTGTGGGGGGGAGGGCTGGCTCCAGGTTTTCATGTGCCCTGGGCGAAAGAGCGCCCCTTTAACACATACCACAACTCATCATGCTCCGATACGGCAGAGTAGAGTTGAGCGAAACGGGTCGAAAAAATTCAAAAGTCGCCGACTTTTGGCAAAGTCGGGTTTCATGAAACGAAACCCGACCCTAGGATGAGGTCGGTCACGAGGTCGGCGACTTACGCGCCAAAGTCGCATTTCAAAAGTTTGTTTTGCGCTCTTTTTCAGCCAATCAGGATCCACGGACACTGTGGGCAACGTGATGACATAGGCACGGGTCACCACCATCTTTCAGAAGGGCATGCAAGTGATTGGCTTGCTTTGGTGGGCGTCACAGGGGGTATAAAAGGGCGTGCACGCCGACCGCCATGTTACTCATGCTGATCTCAGAATAGGGAGAGCTGCTGCTGATGATGATTTTGTAGGGAGAGCGTTAGGCAGGGAAGAAGACACCAAAAACTGCTTCTGCTGCTAGCGATTTTGCCTGTACAACACACCAGTCACTGTGCAGTGCAAGGGGAGGCTATATAGTGGTGTATCAGTGGTGTTGGTTGTTGGGCTGCCTTCTAAGGCTTCCTGACATTCCTGCATTGCTGTTTACCCACTGCTCCGCAAACTGCTTTTTTAAAAGCAATGACAATTTTTTTTTTGTCCTGCTGAGGTCCTGAGCGTGCATTTTTTCACACCATACAGTGGTGTATGCTCCTCACACAGTACCGTGTAACGGCTGTTATCACAGCCACAGTGAAGCTATCAGTGAGTCACTCTGTGAGAATAAGTCGAGGACATGTTCCGTTCTTACAGACCTGCACTCTAGGGAGATTCCAATTCTGCCCAATTCTACATACACCTTGTAGTTTGTGATACACTAGCCAATTTCTGCCTGTGACATAGCGCTCATATATTCAGTGGGCCTCACACAATCCATAAGTGTTCAGTGTCCACAAGTGTGTGCAGAAATTAAAAATCTCCCTTATCCTTTAGTCACTTTGGTCACAGCTCTGCCATCGAGCCTGTGACAGAGCGCTCAGATACTCAGTGGGCCTCACACAATCCATAAGTGTCCAGTGTCCACAAGTGTGTGCAGAAATTAAAAATCTCCCTTATCCTCTAGTCACTTTGGTCACAGCTCTGCCATCGAGCCTGTGACAGAGCGCTCAGATACTCAGTGGGCCTCACACAATCCATAAGTGTCCAGTGTCCACAAGTGTGTGCAGAAATTAAAAATCTCCCTTATCCTCTAGTCACTTTGGTCACAGCTCTGCCATCGAGCCTGTGACACAGCGCTCAGATACTCAGTGGGCCTCACACAATCCATAAGTGTCCAGTGTCCACAAGTGTGTGCAGAAATTAAAAATCTCCCTTATCCTCTAGTCACTTTGGTCACAGCTCTGCCATCGAGCCTGTGACAGAGCGCTCATATACTCAGTGGGCCTCACACAATCCATAAGTGTCCAGTGTCCACAAGTGTGTGCAGAAATTAAAAATCTCCCTTATCCTCTAGTCACTTTGGTCACAGCTCTGCCATCGAGACTGTGACAGAGCGCTCAGATACTCAGTGGGCCTCACACAATCCATAAGTGTCCAGTGTCCACAAGTGTGTGCAGAAATTAAAAATCTCCCTTATCCTCTAGTCACTTTGGTCACAGCTCTGCCATCGAGCCTGTGACAGAGCGCTCAGATACTCAGTGGGCCTCACACAATCCATAAGTGTCCAGTGTCCACAAGTGTGTGCAGAAATTAAAAATCTCCCTTATCCTCTAGTCACTTTGGTCACAGCTCTGCCATCGAGCCTGTGACAGAGCGCTCAGATACTCAGTGGGCCTCACACAATCCATAAGTGTCCAGTGTCCACAAGTGTGTGCAGAAATTAAAAATCTCCCTTATCCTCTAGTCACTTTGGTCACAGCTCTGCCATCTAGCCTGTGACAGAGCGCTCAGATACTCAGTGGGCCTCACACAATCCATAAGTGTCCAGTGTCCACAAGTGTGTGCAGAAATTAAAAATCTCCCTTATCCTCTAGTCACTTTGGTAACAGCTCTGCCATCGAGCCTGTGACATAGCGCTCAGATACTCAGTGGGCCTCACACAATCCATAAGTGTCCAGTGTCCACAAGTGTGTGCAGAAATTAAAAATCTCCCCTGTCCTATAGACACCTTGTACCTTGTTTTACATTACTATATAGTTTGTTGGATTTTGTCTACATTTCTACCAAAAATGAGGAAGGCTTGTGGAAGAGGCCGTGGAATTGGGCGGGGGTTGGCAGCTGGTAATGATGGTGTTGGTGGTGGATCTGATGGTAGTGGCAAGAGCAAAATAGGACCGAATGCAGGAGGTGTTGAGCCTGCGTCATCGTCTGGCTACATAAGGCCTCAAACGCTTAGTTTTCTAGGAGTTGGCAAACCGCTTTTAAAGCCAGAGCATCAGGAAAAAGTTTTGTCTTACATTGCTGACTCAGCCTCCAGCTCTATCGCCTCCTCTTCTTCAGTTGTAAAAAGTAAAAGCACTGAGTCGTCATTGGAGGCTCATGTTCATGAACCACACCTTTCCTTGTGTCCTTCACCCCAACCAAGATTGAAGGATGACGCAGGCCATACTACTGATTACTCCATGGAGCTGTTTTCACATACCATGCCTGGATTATCAAGTGAAATGGTGAATTACCCAGGCCAAGATGAATCTGACATGGAGTGCACTGATGCACAGCCGCTGATGGATGATTCTGCTGGTACATTCACTCAGAGCACTACATTGTCCTCGCAGTGCCAGATTCTGACCCTGATGAGACTCAGGTGCCCCTTCCCGCACACTATACCACCATACACGGTGACACAGAGGAAGGTGCACATGACATAGAAGAGGAGGTGATGGATGACCCAGTTGTTGACCCAGATTGGCATCCATTGGGGGAAGAGGGTGCTGCTTCCAATAGCTCAGATGAGGAGCATCCACAGCAGACATCGACATCGCAACAGCTGTTATCTGGCAGGCCCGGAGCACTCCTAAGACAGGTTCCAAACATCAAAAGAGTTGCTGGACAGCTTGTCCAGAGGGTCAAAAGATCACAGCGTGCTAGGCCGCAAAATGTCTGCCAAAGTAGGAAAAGTGCAGTGTGGCACTTTTTTGAACAAAATCCTCATGATCAGGCCAAGGTTATCTGTAAGAAGTGCGCAAAGACCTTTAGCCGAGGGAAAAATCTGAAAAATTTGAATACCAGTTGCATGCTTAGACATTTAACCAGCATGCACTTGCAAGCGTGGACACAACACCAAACCTCAAGTGCCACATGTGCAACTGATCACAACGAAGGTAGTCAGCAACGCTACATTGTTTCCCCCACTGTAAGCCCACCGGTTAGCACAGCAGCAAATGTTGAGGTGTCGTTGCAATGCCACAGCAGTCAGGGAATCCCACTGTTATATCAACGAAAGACTGATTCTAGGCCATCAGAAAGAACAACAACTCCATCACCATCATCAACCCTCTCTCAGTCCGCCCTGTCCACCGCTACTTCCACCATATGCAGCTCTCAAGTCCAGCTCACCCTCCCAGACACTATGAGTAGGTCAAGAAAGTACTCAGTCTCTGGGTACACTGGGTTTGAACGCCCACATTGCCAAACTAATCTCGTTTGAGATGATGCCCTTTCGGTTGGTGGAAAGCGCAGCTTTCCGCGAAATCATGGCCTATGCAGTACCACGCTATGACCTACCCAGTCGCCACTTCTTCTCTCGCAAAGCCATCCCAGCCCTCCAACATCATGTGAAAGACCGCATTGTCCATGCACTCAAGCAGTCAGTGAGCGGAAAGGTGCACCTCACAACTGATGCATGGTCCAGTCGGCATGGCCAGGGCCGTTACGTGTCCATCACTGCGCACTGGGTTAATGTGGTGGATGCAGGGTCCACAGGGGACATCGGTGGTGGGACAGTGCTGCCTAGCCCACGGTATAGGAAACAGTTGGCTGTAGGCGTTCGACCCTCCTCCTCCTCCTCCTCCTCCTCCAAAAGCGAAAGCTCGTCCACAGAGTGCAGTCGTACGAGCACTCCATCTGCAGCTGCCACTGTTGCACACGATGTGTCCCCCTATCGAGCAGCTAGTGGAAAGCGTCAGCAGGCTGTGTTGCAGATGATGTGTTTGGGCAACAGACACACCGCCGAGGTACTGGCCGAGTACTTGAAGCGACAAACTGAGTCATGGCTGGGCAGTGTACATCTGGAGGCAGGCAAGGTAGTTAGTGATAACGGCCGTAATTTTGTGGCAGCCATAGCCCTTTCAAAACTCAGCCACATACCTTGCTTGGCTCACACCTTGAACCTGGTGGTGCAGTGCTTCCTCAAAAATTATCCGGAGTTAACAGCCCTGCTCCAGAAGGTGCGAAGACTGTGCGCGCACATCCGCCGGTCGCCTGTACACTCCGTTCGTATGCAGAAGCTGCAGCGATTGCTCCACCTTCCCAACCACCGCCTCATTATCGACATTGCAACAAGGTGGAACTCCACCCTGCACATGGTGGAGCGGCTGTGCGAGCAGAGGCAGGCCATAATGCATTTGTGGGAGGATACACGGCCAGGCACTTTGAGAGCAGACATGGAGTTGACAGGTGTGCAGTGGTCGAAGCTGAAAGACCTCTGTAAAGTCCTTCAGTGTTTTGAGGAATGCACACGGCTGGTAAGCGCAGACGACGCCATCCTAAGCATGAGCATCCCACTTATGCGTCTGCTCATGCAAACTTTGACGCACCTTAAGGAGCAGGCGTCTGCAGCCAATGTTGATGAGGAGGAGGGAATCCTTGATGACATTCAGCCATTGTCTGCTCAGGGACCTCTCCTGGACGAGATGGAGGAAGAAGAGGAGGAGGAGGATGATGATGGTGATGATTACTTAGGGGAGGAGGATGCATTTCGTGGGGCAAGTGAAAATGTTGGCGTGGCAAGGTCTGGTACAGGGTTTGTGCATGACTGGAGGGATGTGTATTTGCCAGAAAGTGCTCCTCCAACCAGCACTCGCAGTGCATCATTGACACCGGGAACATTGGCCCACACGTCAGATTATGCCTTGCAGATCCTAAAAAGGGACCCCCGCATTGCCAAAATGATGAACGATGACGACTACTGGTTGGCCAGCATCCTGGATCCACGCTATAAAGGCAAATTACAAAACATCATGCCACAGGAGAACCTTGACCTAATATTGGCTAATAAACAAGCAACTCTGGTAAATCGGTTGCTTGAGGCATTCCCAGCACACAGCAGCGGTGATGGTTCTCACACGAGCCGTACGGGCCGGGGGCAGCTTGGCAGAGGTGTTTTCGTGGTGCACACAGCAGAAGTGGCGTTGGAGACAGGGGTTTCATGACAATGTTGTGGACTGATTTTTCAAATACCGCTCACACAACTGGTAATACTACATCGATGGAAAGTGACAGGAGACAGCAGTTGTCAACTATGGTTACAAACTACTTTTCCTCCCATATCGATGTTCTCCCACACAGGTCATTCCCCTTTGACTATTGGGCTGCTAAACTGGACACCTGGCCTGAATTGGCCCAATATGCCTTACAGGAGCTCGTTTGCCCAGCTGCAAGTGTGCTATCGGAAAGAGTCTTCAGTGCAGCTGGATCAATCCTGACAGAAAAAAGGACCCGTCTGTCAACCCAAAATGTGGATGATCTAACCTTCATTAAAATGAACCATGCATGGGTTTCCAAGGATATTGTCCCACCTTTCCCTGATGACACATAGGGTGACAGAAAAATGGCTTGCTTTGGTCCACCTCTTCCTGGGACTTCACCTATTTCGCCTTTTGCATCAGCTGAATGTCCAACATCAACATATGCCACTTTCTAAAACTCCCTAACTGTGCTGCCTCCCCCCCCATGGCCGGGGTCACCACCTAGCGCACGACACCGTGCGAGTGCCGTTGCCCTGGACAGGTGGGTAGGCCGACTCTTGGGCGCGGGCACTGGCACAGGGTCCCTCATAGTGCAATCAAGTGTCTCTGACGGTGGTGGTGCACACCCGCCGTCAGACACACCGCTGTACTATGAGGGGCCCAGTGCCAGTACCGACGCCCACGAGTGGGCCCCCCTTGCTTGGGCAGGGCCCCAGCATTTGCAATCTTTACCTCTCCCTGCTCCTCCGCTGTGTAATCTGGGCCGTCAAATCCATATTGTGCCTGACACCGTCTGAGCCTGCCACCTGATGTATAGACATATATTTTGAATGTGTACGCTATCCATACATGTTATCCGGGGATACGGTACCCTTTCTAACCTTTGTGCAATCACGTGCAATCCATACTGGGCCTAACACCGTCTGAGCCTGCCTCCTGATGTATAGACATATATTTTGAATGTGTACACTATGCTATCCATACATGTTATCCGGGGATACGGTACCCTTTCTAACCTTTGTGCAATCACGTGCAATCCATACTGGGCATAACAACGTCTGAGCCTGCCTCCTGATGTATAGACATATATTTTGAATGTATACGCTATCCATACATGTTATCCGGGGATACGGTACCCTTTCTAACCTTTGTGCAATCACGTGCAATCCATACTGGGCCTAACACCGTCTGAGCCTGCCTCCTGATGTATAGACATATATTTTGAATGTGTACGCTATCCATACATGTTATCTGGGGATACGGTACCCTTTATCACCTTTGTGCAATCACATGTAATCCATACTGGGCGTGAGAACGGCTGGCGAGCTGTTAAGCAAGCTACAGCACCTGTGGTTTGCACCCGTAAGTTTTTCATTTTTTCAGGAATGACGGTTAGGCCTAATTCCGGAACTGCGGTTGACCTGCACTTACTGGGAAATCATCGTTCGCGGGTAATAATTGTAATCACAGATCCCCATCACTAACGTTGTTCAGCGGGTTATCTGCACCTGTAAGCGACAAACGCTGGCCTTTTCAGTGTAGCGCACATGCAGCCACGGACATGTAAGGGCATGACACACCAGTTATTGGCCAATCTCATGTGCCAGAGCCTCACGTGTCAATCTCGTAAGCCGGACTCGGACCGCGGGGCATGACGGAGTCTCGTTCGTTAACGGAATTAAGCTTGCAATGTGTGCATCTTTTCTGTAGCTGGCATGGTTGAGGTTTCCCAAGTGGAGTCGAATTAAACCGTAGGCTCCACTCCTGGTGGTGCCCTTCTGGACATTCCTTTAAGGTTGAGCTTTGCAACCATACTGCCCACGTAAAACAAACACTTTGCCTTCATGAACGCTGTTTGGAGGGTCATGACTCGTGGGAATAACGCCGCCCAATCAGTTAACCTGCTAGAGAGATCCTTCGTTGCTCCCAAGCATGACATCACACTCCCTAGGAGGAAGGTAATGCCACTGTGGCGACCGTACTCCTGGGGGCGACACAAGTGCACTGATGCCCAGCCACTGCTCGATGAATCTGCTGGTACATTGACCCAGACCACTACATTCCCCTCGCACGCTACACGGCCTGAATCTGACCCTGATGAAACTCAGGTTACCCTTCCCATATACAGTTCCATCTTACACGGTGACAAAGAGGAAGCTGCAGATGAAAGTGCAGGTTCGGCCCACCCGCCATCAGACACACCACCGTACTATCAGGGGCCCTGTGCCAGTGCCGTCGCCAACGAGTGGGCCCCCCTGCTTGCTCAGGATCACAGCACTTGCAAGGTTGAAATACTGTGCAGTGAGATGGAAGATGGGGACGACGAGGAGTCCAGACTAGTACAGGGATTCCCTAGCGAGGAGACTTATTTGATTGTTTTCAATGTTGGGACAGCAATTTTTGGGGAGCACTATACTCTGGAGAATGATAGATGGGGCCCACCATACACTGGAACATTCCAAAGGTGGACATCAGACACTGGAGCAGCATTTACAGGGCCCATTATACACTAGAGCATTAGAAATGGGGCCCATTATGTTTGGAGCATTATTTGGGCCCATAAGACAGTGGAGCTTCTTCCATGGGGACCAACATATACTGTAGCATTATGTGGAGCTCATCATATACTGCTTCAAACATTATATGGGACCAATGATTCTGTATGGAGAAATAGATGGGCCTCGTCATGAGATGTAAAAAGTGAAGTATTTTTCATTGTACTATACTGCTATTTCTCTGCCGTATCGGAGCATGATGAGTTGTGGTATGTGTTAAAGGGGCGCTCTTTCGCCCAGGGCACATGAAAACCTAGAGCCAGCCCTACCCCCCCACAACTTTAGCCAAATAACCCCCATTTTTCAGTGCGTAACTTGTATTATGAAGTTAATTAAGGTTGACAAGCTTAAGTAAGAAGAATTGATGCTTTTGGCATTCAAATGGGCACTGTAGGTGTGTTTCCTGTCCTCCTCTCACTGCCGACTTTTATTCCCCATTGACTTACATTGGGTTTCGTGTTTCGGGACGACTCCGACTTTTCCCTATAATCGGACGATCTTGCTCGACCCGACTTTTGGAAAAGTGGGGTTTCACGAAACGAAACTCGACCCTAAAAAACCAAAAGTCGCTCAACTCTACGGCAGAGAAATAGCGATATAGTACAATGAAAAATACTTCACTTTTTACATCTCATGACGAGGCCCATCTATTTCTCCATACAGAATCATTGGTCCCATATAATGTTTGAAACAGTATATGATGAGCTCCACATAATGCTACAGTATATGTTGGTCCCCATGGATGAAGCTCCACTGTGTTATGGGCCCAAATAATGCTCCAAACATAGTGGGCCCCATTTCTAATGCTCTAGTGTATAATGGGCCCTGTAAATGCTGCTCCAGTGTCTGATGTCCACCTTTGGAATGTTCCAGTGTATGGTGGGCCCCATCTATCATTCTCCAGAGTATAGTGCTCCCCAAAAATTGCTGTCCCAACATTGAAAACAATCAAATAAGTCTCCTCACTAGGGAATCCCTGTACTAGTCTGGACTCCTCGTCGTCCCCATCTTCCATCTCACTGCACAGTATTTCAACCTTGCAAGTGCTGTGATCCTGAGCAAGCAGGGGGGGCCCACTCGTTGGCGACGGCACTGGCACAGGGCCCCTGATAGTACGGTGGTGTGTCTGATGGCGGGTGGGCCGAACCTGCACTTTCATCTGCAGCTTCCTCTTTGTCACCGTGTAAGATGGAACTGTATATGGGAAGGGTAACCTGAGTTTCATCAGGGTCAGATTCAGGCCGTGTAGCGTGCGAGGGGAATGTAGTGGTCTGGGTCAATGTACCAGCAGATTCATTCTAGCAGTGGCTGGGCATCAGTGCACTTGTGTCGCCCCCAGGAGTACGGTCGCCACAGTGGCATTACCTTCCTCCTAGGGAGTGTGATGTCATGCTTGGGAGCAACGAAGGATCTCTCTAGCAGGTTAACTGATTGGGCGGCGTTATTCCCACGAGTCATGACCCTCCAAACAGCGTTCATGAAGGCAAAGTGTTTGTTTTACGTGGGCAGTATGGTTGCAAAGCTCAACCTTAAAGGAATGTCCAGAAGGGCACCACCAGGAGTGGAGCCTACAGTTTAATTCGACTCCACTTGGGAAACCTCAACAATGCCAGCTACAGAAAAGATGCACACATTGCAAGCTTAATTCCGTTAACGAACGAGACTCCGTCATGCCCCGCGGTCCGAGTCCGGCTTACTAGAGGGACACGTGAGGCTCTGGCACATGAGATTGGCCAATAACTGGTGTGTCATGCCCTTACATGTCCGTGGCTGCATGTGCACTACACTGAAAAGGCCAGCGTTTGTCGCTTACAGGTGCAGATAACCCGCTGAACAACGTTAGTGATGGGGATCACTGATTACAATTATTACCCGCGAACAATAATTTCCCAGTAAGTGCAGGTCAACCGCAGTTCCGGAATTAGGCCTAACCGTCATTCCTGAAAAAATGAAAAACTTACGTGTGCAAACCACAGGTGCTGTAGCTTGCTTAACAGCTCGCCAGCCGTTCTCACGCCCAGTATGGATTACACGTGATTGCACAAAGGTGAGAAAGGGTACCGTATCCCCAGATAACATGTATGGATAGCATAATGTACACATTCAAAATATATGTCTATACATCAGGAGGCAGGCTCAGACGGTGTTAGGCCCAGTATGGATTGCATGTGATTGCACAAAGGTTAGAAAGGGTACCGTATCCCCGGATAACATGTATGGATAGCATAGTGTACACATTCAAAATATATGTCTATACATCAGGAGGCAGGCTCAGACGGTGTTAGGCCCAGTATGGATTGCACGTGATTGCACAAAGGTTAGAAAGGGTACCGTATCCCCAGATAACATGTATGGATAGCGTACACATTCAAAATATATGTCTATACATCAGGAGGCAGGCTCAAACGGTGTCAGGCACAGTATGGATTTGACGGTCCAGACTACACAGCGGAGGAGCAGGGAGAGGTAAAGATTGCAAATGCTGGGGACCTGCACAAGCAAGGGGGGCCCACTCGTGGGCGTCGGCGGTGTGTCTGACGGCGGGTGTGCACCACCACTGTCAGAGACACTTGATTGCACTATGAGGGACCCTGTGCCAGTGCCCGCGCCCAAGAGTCGGCCTACCCACCTGTCCAGTGCAACGGCACTCGCACGGTGTCGTGCGCTAGGTGGTGACCCCGGCCATGGGGGGGGAGGCAGCACAGTTAGGGAGTTTTAGAAAGTGGCATATGTTGATGTTGGACATTCAGCTGATGCAAAAGGTGAAATAGGTCAAGTCCCAGGAAGAGGTGGACCAAAGCAAGCCATTTTTCTGTCACCCTATGTGTCATCAGGGGAAGGTGGGACAAAATCCTTGGAAACCCATGCATGGTTCATTTTAATGAAGGTTAGATCATCCACATTTTGGGTTGACAGACGGGTCCTTTTTTCTGTCAGGATTGATCCAGCTGCACTGAAGACTCTTTCCGATAGCACACTTGCAGCTGGGCAAGCGAGCTCCTGTAAGGCATATTGTGCCAATTCAGGCCAGGTGTCCAGTTTAGTGGCCCAATAGTCAAAGGGGAATGACCTGTGTGGGAGAACATCGATATGGGAGAAAAAGTAGTTTGTAACCATAGTTGACAACTGCTGTCTCCTGTCACTTTCCATCGATGCAGTATTACCAGTTGTGTGAGCGGTACTTGAAAAATCAGTCCACAACATTGTCATGAAACCCCTGTCTCCAACGCCACTTCTGCTGTGTGCACCACGAACACCTCTGCCAAGCTGAACCCGACCCGTACGGCTCGTGTGAGAACCATCACCGCTGCTGTGTGCTGGGAATGCCTCAAGCAACCAATTTACCAGAGTTGCTTGTTTATTAGCCAATATTAGGTCAAGGATCTCCTGTGGCATGATGTTTTGTAATTTGCCTTTATAGCGTGGATCCAGGATGCTGGCCAACCAGTAGTCGTCATCGTTCATCATTTTGGCAATGCGGGGGTCCCTTTTTAGGATCTGCAAGGCATAATCTGACATGTGGGCCAATGTTCCCGGTGTCAATGATGCACTGCGAGTGCTGGTTGGAGGAGCACTTTCTGCCAAATTCACATCCCTCCAGTCACGCACAAACCCTGTACCAGAACTTGCCATGCCAATATTTTCACTTGCCCCACGAGATGCATCCTCCTCCCCTAAGTAATCTTCCCCATCATCCTCCTCCTCCTCCTCCTCTTCTTCCTCCACCTCGTCCAGGAGAGGTCCCTGAGCAGACAATGGCTGAATGTCATCAAGGATTCCCTCCTCCTCTTCCTCCTCATCAACATTGGCTGCAGAAGCCTGCTCCTTAAGGTGCGTCAAAGTTTGCATGAGCAGACGCATAAGTGTGATGCTCATGCTTAGGATGGCGTCGTCTGCGCTTACCAGCCGTGTGCATTCCTCAAAACACTGAAGGACTTTACAGAGGTCTTTCAGCTTCGACCACTGCACACCTGTCAACTCCATGTCTGCTCTCAAAGTGCCTGGCCTTGTATCCTCCCACAAATGCATTATGGCCTGCCTCTGCTCGCACAGCCGCTCCACCATGTGCAGGGTGGAGTTCCACCTTGTTGCAATGTCGATAATGAGGCGGTGGTTGGGAAGGTGGAGCAATCGCTGCAGCTTCTGCATACGAACGGAGTGTACAGGCGACCGGCGGATGTGCGCGCACAGTCTTCGCACCTTCTGGAGCAGGGCTGTTAACTCCGGATAATTTTTGAGGAAGCACTGCACCACCAGGTTCAAGGTGTGAGCCAAGCAAGGTATGTGGCTGAGTTTTGAAAGGGCTATGGCTGCCACAAAATTACGGCCGTTATCAATAACTACCTTGCCTGCCTCAAGATGTACACTGCCCAGCCATGACTCAGTTTGTCGCTTCAAGTACTCGGCCAGCACCTCGGCGGTGTGTCTGTCGCCCAAACACATCATCTGCAACACAGCCTGCTGACGCTTTCCACTAGCTGCTCGATAGGGGGACACATCGTGTGCAACAGTGGCAGCTGCAGATGGAGTGCTCGTACGACTGCGCTCTGTGGACGAGCTTTCGCTTCTGGAGGAGGAGGAGGAGGGTCGAACGCCTACAGCCAACTGTTTCCTATACCGTGGGCTAGGCAGCACTGTCCCACCACCGCTGTACCCTGTGGACCCTGCATCCACCACATTAACCCAGTGCGCAGTGATGGACACGTAACGGCCTTGGCCATGCCGACTGGACCATGCATCAGTTGTGAGGTTCACCTTTCCGCTCACTGACTGCTTGAGTGCATGGACAATGCGGTCTTTCACATGATGGTGGAGGGCTGGGATGGCTTTGCGAGAGAAGAAGTGGCGACTGGGTAGGTCATAGCGTGGTACTGCATAGGCCATTAGTTCGCGGAAAGCTGTGCTTTCCACCAACCGAAAGGGCATCATCTCAAACGAGATTAGTTTGGCAATGTGGGCGTTCAAACCCAGTGTATGCGGATGAGAGACTGAGTACTTTCTTGACCTACTCATAGTGTCTGGGAGGGTGAGCTGGACTTGAGAGCTGCATATGGTGGAAGTAGCGGTGGACAGGGCGGACTGAGAGAGGGTTGATGATGGTGATGGAGTTGTTGTTCTTTCTGATGGCCTAGAATCAGTCTTTCGTTGATATAACAGTGGGATTCCCTCAACATTTGCTGCTGTGCTAACCGGTGGGCTTACAGTGGGGGAAACAATGTAGCGTTGCTGACTACCTTCGTTGTGATCAGTTGCACATGTGGCACTTGAGGTTTGGTGTTGTGTCCACGCTTGCAGGTGCATGCTGGTTAAATGTCTAAGCATGCAACTGGTATTCAAATTTTTCAGATTTTTCCCTCGGCTAAAGGTCTTTGCGCACTTCGTACAGATAACCTTGGCCTGATCATGAGGATTTTGTTCAAAAAAGTGCCACACTGCACTCTTCCTACTTTGGCAGACATTTTGCGGCCTAGCACGCTGTGATCTTTTGACCCTCTGGACAAGCTGTCCAGCAACTCTTTTGATGTTTGGAACCTGTCTTTGGAGTGCTCCGGGCCTGCCAGATAACAGCTGTTGCGATGTCGATGTCTGCTGTGGATGCTCCTCATCTGAGCTATTGGAAGCAGCACCCTCTTCCCCCAATGGATGCCAATCTGGGTCAACAACTGGGTCATCCATCACCTCCTCTTCTATGTCATGTGCACCTTCCTCTGTGTCACCGTGCATGGTGGTATAGTGTGCGGGAAGGGGAACCTGAGTCTCATCAGGGTCAGAATCTGGCTCTGTACACTGCGAGGACAATGTAGTGCTCTGAGTGAATGTACCAGCAGAATCATCCATCAGCGGCTGTGCATCAGTGCACTCCATGTCAGATTCATCTTGGCCTGGGTAATTCACCATTTCACTTGATAATCCAGGCATGGTATGTGAAAACAGCTCCATGGAGTAATCAGTCGTATGGCCTGCGTCATCCTTCAATCTTGGTTGGGGTGAAGGACACAAGGAAAGGTGTGGTTCATGAACATGAGCCTCCAATGACGACTCAGTGCTTTTACTTTTTACAACTGAAGAAGAGGAGGCGATAGAGCTGGAGGCTGAGTCAGCAATGTAAGACAAAACTTTTTCCTGATGCTCTGGCTTTAAAAGCGGTTTGCCAACTCCTAGAAAACTAAGCCTTCGAAGCCTTATGGAGCCAGACGATGACGCAGGCTCAACACCTCCTGCATTCGGTCCTATTTTGCTCATGCCACTACCTTCAGATCCACCACCAACACCATCATTACCAGCTGCCAACCCCCGCCCAATTCCACGGCCTCTTCCACCAGCCTTCCTCATTTTTGGTAGAAATGTAGACAAAATCCAACAAACTATATAGTAATGTAAAACAAGGTACAAGGTGTCTATAGGACAGGGGAGATTTTGAATTTCTGCACACACTAGTGGACACTGGACACTTTTGGATTGTGTGAGACCCACTTAATATCTGAGCGCTATGTCACAGGCTCGATGGCACAGCTGTGACCAAAGTGACTAGAGGATAAGGGAGATTTTGAATTTCTGCAGACACTTGTGGACACTGGACACTTTTGGATTGTGTGAGGCCCACTGAATATCTGAGCGCTATGTCTCAGGCTCGATGGCACAGCTGTGACCAAAGTGACTAGAGGATAAGGGAGATTTTGATTTTCTGCTCACGCTAGTGGACAATGGACACTTTTGGATTGTGTGAGGCCCACTGAATATCTGAGCGCTATGTCACAGGCTTGATGGCACAGCTGTGACCAAAGTGACTAGAGGATAAGGGAGATTTTGAATTTCTGCAGACACTTGTGGACACTGGACACTTTTGGATTGTGTGAGGCCCACTGAATATCTGAGCGCTATGTCACAGGCTCGATGGCACAGCTGTGACCAAAGTGACTAGAGGATAAGTGAGATTTTGAATTTCTGCACACATTAGTGGACACTGGACACTTTTGGATTGTGTGAGGCCCACTTAATATCTGAGCGCTATGTCACAGGCTCGATGGCACAGCTGTGACCAAAGTGACTAGAGGATAAGGGAGATTTTGAATTTCTGCAGACACTTGTGGACACTGGACACTTTTGGATTGTGTGAGGCCCACTGAATATCTGAGCGCTATGTCACAGGCTCGATGGCACAGCTGTGACCAAAGTGACTAGAGGATAAGGGAGATTTTGAATTTCTGCTCACACTAGTGGACAATGGACACTTTTGGATTGTGTGAGGCCCACTGAATATCTGAGCGCTATGTCACAGGCTCGATGGCACAGCAGTGACCAAAGTGACTAGAGGATAAGGGAGATTTTGAATTTCTGCTCACACTAGTGGACAATGGACACTTTTGGATTGTGTGAGGCCAACTGAATATCTGAGCGCTATGTCACAGGCTCGATGGCACAGCAGTGACCAAAGTGACTAGAGGATAAGGGAGATTTTGAATTTCTGCTCACACTAGTGGACAATGGACACTTTTGGATTGTGTGAGGCCCACTGAATATCTGAGCGCTATGTCACAGGCTCGATGGCACAGCTGTGACAAAAGTGACTAGAGGATAAGGGAGATTTTTAATTTCTGCAGACACTTGTGGACACTGGACACTTTTGGATTGTGTGAGGCCCACTGAATATCACAGCGCTATGTCACAGGCAGAAATTGGCTAGTGTATCACAAACTACAAGGTGTATGTAGAATTGGGCAGAATAGGAATCTCCCTAGAGTGCAGGTCTGTAAGAACGGAACATGTCCTCGACTTATTCTCACAGAGTGACACACTGATAGCTTCACTGTGGCTGTGATAACAGCCGTTACACGGTACTGTGTGAGGAGCGTACACCGCTGTATGGTGTGAAAAAATGCACGCTCAGTACCTCAGCAGGACAAAAAAAAAATTGGGATTGCTTTTAAAAAAGCAGTTTGCAGAGCAGTGGGTAAACAGCAATGCAGCTGTCAGTAAGCCTTAGAAGGCAGCCCAACAACCAACACCACTGATACACCACAATATAGCCTCCCCTTGCACTGCACACACAGTGACTGGTGTGTTGTACAGGCAAAATCGCTAGCAGCAGAAGCAGTTTTTTTTTCTTCTTCCCTGCCTAACGCTCTCCCTACAGAATCAGCAGCAACCTCTCCCTATTCTAAGATCGGCAGAAGTAAGATGGCGGTCGGCGTGCACGCCCTTTTATACCCCTGTGACGCCCACCAAAGCAAGCCAATCACTTGCATGCCCTTCTGAAAGATGGTGGTGACCCGTGCCTATGTCATCACGTTGCCCACAGTGTCCGTGGATCCTGATTGGCTGAAAAAGAGCGCAAAACAAACTTTTGAAACGCGACTTTGGTGCGTAAGTCGCCGACCTCGTGGCCGACCTCATCCTAGGGTCGGGTTTTGTTTCATGAAACCTGACTTTGCCAAAAGTCGGCGACTTTTGAAATTTTTCGACCCGTTTCGCTCAACTCTACTCATAACACCTCACAATCCGGACTCACTGGTGATCTGGCACAGCTGACTCCTTGGTCAGAACAAAAAGCAGCTACGACAGTATTGGCATGTTCCCGTGGCAGAGGCAGACAAGGAGAAAACGGCATTTACCACTCCAATGGGTCTCTGTGAGTTCAATTACATGCCATTTGGGCTCTGCACTGCTCCAGGGACATTTCAACAGCTGATGGAGTCCTGCCTGGGACACATGAACTTTGAGACTGTCCTGTTGTACCTGGATGATGTCATTGTTTTCTCCAAAACCTATGAAGATCATCTGGAACACCTGGCGGAAGTGTTTGAAGCTCTGTCCAATTTTAGCCTGAAGGTGAAATCCTCCAAGTGCCACCTCCTGAAGCCCAAGGTACAGTACCTCGGTCATGTGGTCAGTGCAGAAGGTGTGGCACCGGATCCTGACAAGGTCAAAGTCATCAGGGACAGGCCAAAGCCCAGCAACCTCCATGAAGTACGCCAATTCCTTGGACTGGTAGGCTACCACTGAAGATTCATCAAAGGCTTTGCCGAAATAGCCACCCCTATGCAAAACCTTCTGGTGGGGCAGTCCAAGAAGAACAAACAGAAAAATTCCACCTTTGAATGGACTGAAGAGTTGGAGAGATCCTTCACTTGGCTGAAGATGGCTCTCACCGGTGACGAAGTTCTGGCCTACCCAGATTATGACAAACCCTTTGTGATGTACACAGATGCCAGCAATGTGGGACTAGGAGCGGTACTGTCACAGGTACAGAACGGAAAGGAAAGAGTGATCTCCTACGCCAGCAGGAAACTGCGCCCCACTGAAAGGAACTCTGTCAATTACAGGTCTTTCAAGCTGGAGTTCCTTGCCATAGTCTGGGCTATCACCAAAAAGTTCAAACATTACCTAGCCTCTGCCAAGTTCACTATCTTCATGGACAACAATCCGTTGACTCATTTGGACACTGCAAAACTGGGTGTACTGGAACAGCAATGGATGGCTCGGCTATCTAATTATGAGTTTACTATCAAGTACCGGGCAGGGCACACGAATGCCAATGCTGATGCGCTGTCCAGGATGCCTAACCTACCAGATGCTGGAGAAGACCCTTAGGCTATTGAAGAAATAGAGTTGCCACCCTTCCACCGGCCACTGGCGGCCCAACGTGCTCATGGAGTGAGAAACAGACGGTCTGGCTTGAAGGAGGTCACCCTTAATCCATTGCCTCATCATGATTGGGAAGAAAAGCAAGATAGTGACCCTGCAGTCCGCCTGGTGAAGGAGCTGCTGACACGAGCTGACTCACGTCCAGAGTCGGATGCTCCTGAAGAAACTCAGCAGTTGTGGAAGGAGAGAGGTCGGCTGTTCATTTATGAGGGGAAGCTGTTATGAGCTCATTTTCTGCTCCAGCAGTTGAGAGTTCTCCTTCCGTTCTCCCTCTGGTGGTGACAGGAGGTAGTGAGGTTGGTTTAATTGGTAGTGATCTGCCACCTGGTGAGGAAGATAACGATTGGATCTCTGGAGTATCAGTCTGGATATAAGACAGCTGACGCCCTATCCTGGTGCTGGTGATTCAGTCTGCTTCTCAGGTCTTGGACTCAGCTCAGTTCCAGTCTTCTCAAGTTAAGCTTGTTTTTGCTAATGTTCACACTTGCTCTTGTTGGTCAATTCAGTTTTGTGTGGTCAGCCAGCCCGGCTGGGCTTTACTGAATTTCCACTCTTATTTATCTGTATTTGCCAAATTGCCTTTTTTGTCCCTTATTAGATTGGCCTCTTTTTTTGCTCTGTCTCAGAATATTTCAGAGTGCTGATATAGTGGGAGAAGTCTAGTGGCTTCAGGCTAAATTTTGCTATCAGTTGTGTGGGACATTTTGGTAGGGTTTTTGGCAGATTGCAGCAGTGTCTTTCCTTTCCTGTCCTTTCTAGTTAGTTTGGCCCCATCATTTGCTCAACCTATTTTCCTGCCTTTGTTTGTGTTTTCATCTTGTTTCATCGTCAATACATGTGGGGGGCTGTCTTTCCTTTGGGGTCTGCTCTGGGGCAGTTAGTTTTCCTCTTTTCCTACTTTAGGCTTATTTAGCTCTCCGGTTGTGATGAGGTGTCTAGGACCACCGTAGGAACGCTCCACAACTGCTGCTAGCTGCGTGTTAGGATCAGGGGTCTGCAGTCTGCATAGTTACCAACCTCTTTGGCTTTCTGAGACTTAGCTTGTTAATTTTTATTTCCTCCTCGGCGACCCGTTCATAACAGGAAGCTGTGTCGAAGGAGTATCAATGCCCGCACTCATGAGCTGGTTTGGCAGGTGATAGTCCCAAAGAGAGAGGCATCAATGGTCCTGGAAGCATACCACAATGGAGCTGGACACTTCTGATGGAAGAAGTTGGAAGCATTGCTCCGAGAAAGGTTCTACTGGGCTGGTATGAGGAAAGCCATTGAGAGGTGGTGCCGGAAGTGTGGACAGTGTAACCTGCGCAGAAAGGATCGAGACAGCAAGAGAGCTCCTCTGCAGCCAATCATTACCAAACAGCCCCTTGAGTTAGTAGCCCGGGACCATGTGAAGCTAGTTCCAAGCCAGTCAGGCTACATCTATGCTTTTACCATTGTGGACCACTACTCAAGATTCCTGGTAGTTGTGCCTGTCAAAGATCTAACTGCCAGGACAGCAGCCCAAGCATTCCAGCAGCATTTCTGTAGACCACATGGGTATCCTGAAAGAGTGCTCACAGATCAAGGTCCAGCTTTCGAGGCAAAAGTGTTCCTAGAATTCTGTAACCTGTATGGTTGTAAGAAGTTCTGGACAACACCGTACCACCAACAGACCAATGGCATGTGCGAGAAGATGAACCAGGTAGTGATTGACCTCCTGAAGACTTTGCCCTTGGAGAAGAGGAATCTGTGGCCAGAGAAGTTACCCGATCTGGTAGATCTTTACAACCATATTCCAGTGAACTCCACCAACTGTACCCCAGAAAAATGAGAGAAAACGTAAAGGAACACACCAGCAATATATAATATAATATAATATAAATCGAAGATATAAAAATCTGTAATAAATTGGCAATGTGTTCCTTTAAAGTTGGATGGCAGACCATCCGGTATCAAATGAAGAACCGAAACTACCGTGTGATGTACACGAACCACAGATAAATAATTGTGTGAATATAAATGAGGAAAATCCAAGGAATGTATAAAAAGAATAATGTTTATTATTATAAATTCTAGCACAAAACACAACAATGTAAAAAACAAATAAGATAATTAAAAAATGTGGCGCAAAAAACACCTCAATGTAATAGTAATAACATACATGAATGTATTTACCACTGCAGAAGAAAATTTATTGGTAAGGAACAAAATTATGTAATAATCCCCAATGGAACAGCAGAAAAAATTAAATATATGTATATATCAGTAGGCGTGTATACAGTGAAAAAACAAAAAACAAAATTATTTATGTGAAAAAAATACACAATAAAAGTGTGAAACACTGGGTGACAATTGTGATGGTAAATATGCTTTAAATATGTGTAAAAGAAAATAATATAATAAAAATGTGAAAAATATATATGGTATAACAAACTGCTGAAAAAAATTGGGAAAACAAGATGAGTTCACAGATATTCAATACCAATATATGAGCTGTATAATACTAGATAGCAGGACATAGAGCCTAGAATAAATGGACATAAAGCGCTATATATGGAATCGCTCACAAGGTATGTAACTTAATGTAATACCACAAGGCGCTATAAAGATGGACATGAATCAGCACAATCCATAGCATGTATACAAAAGACTAAGTATCAAATCCTCAAGTGTTAACATAAAACCCATGTAATGGATTGAACTGCCATGTAGCGTTATGTAATGAATATGGGCCAGCACAGAGACAAAAAAAGTTCAATCAAAAAACTAACAAACGATTGTGTAAAAAGTTGTGTATATGTCTCCAGCACACCATGTATGCAATGAGTGCGCTTATAACACAAAAAGTGATAAACCCAATATGGTGTAATAAACCATGGTGTAGCGCTAAATATAAAGCATAAACCAGCACAAAGTGAATGCTATAATAAGCCGTACAAAAAATCGTATAATGGATAAAGTGCTAGGTATAAAAATACATAAGCTAATATAGTAACCCTTGTGGTAGATTAAATTGTCATATGGCGCTATATAGTGAACATGGGCCAGTACAAGACTTAGATCTAAGTCAGCACCAGACTAGATATAAAGTATGGTGGACTAAGCAAAATGTCCAGCGCTCAGTAATGAGAAGGGCATGAAACTAGGTAAAGCATAATGTATTACCCAGTGAACGAAGAGCAGTGGTAGAGGCGGATGGCCACAGTAACGCGTCCCGACGCGCGTTTCGGAAAGACTCCTTCGTCAGGAAGAATAAACATTATTCTTTTTATACATTCCTAGGATTTTCCTCATTTATATTCACACAATTATTTATCTGTGGTTCGTGTACATCACACGGTAGTTTCGGTTCTTCAACTGTACCCCAGCCTACTTAATGAGAGGCTTTATATTTAGCGCTACACCATGGTTTATTACACCATATTGGGTTTATCACTTTTTGTGTTATAAGCGCACTCATTGCATACATGGTGTGCTGGAGACATATACACAACTTTTTACACAATCGTTTGTTAGTTTTTTGATTGAACTTTTTTTGTCTCTGTGCTGGCCCATGTTCATTACATAACGCTACATGGCAGTTCAATCCATTACATGGGTTTTATGTTAACACTTGAGGATTTGATACTTAGTCTTTTGTATACATGCTATGGATTGTGCTGATTCATGTCCATCTTTATAGCGCCTTGTGGTATTACATTAAGTTACATACCTTGTGAGCGATTCCATATATAGCTCTTTATGTCCATTTATTCTAGGCTCTATGTCCTGCTATCTAGTATTATACAGCTCATATATTGGTATTGAATATCTGTGAACTCATCTTGTTTTCCCAATGTTTTTCAGCAGTTTATTATACCATATATATTTTTCACATTTTTATTATATTATTTTCTTTTACACATATTTAAAGCATATTTACCATCACAATTGTCACCAAGTGTTTCACACTTTTATTGTGTATTTTTTTCACATAAATAATTTTGTTTTTTGTTTTTTCACTGTATACACGCCTACTGATATATACATATATTTAATTTTTTCTGCTGTTCCATTGGGGATTATTACATAATTTTGTTCCTTACCAATAAATTTTCTTCTGCAGTGGTAAATACATTCAAGTATGTTATTACTATTACATTGAGGTGTTTTTTGCGCCACATTTTTTAATTATCTTATTTGTTTTTTACATTGTTGTGTTTTGTGCTAGAATTTATAATAATAAACATTATTCTTTTTATACATTCCTTGGATTTTCCTCATTTATATTCACACAATTATTTATCTGTGGTTCGTGTACATCACACGGTAGTTTCGGTTCTTCAACTGTACCCCAGCCTACTTAATGAGAGCAAGACCTGGTAAGCTGCCTATTGACTTGGACATGGGAGTCCTGACCCCTGAAGTGACATCACCAGATGCTGACTGGGACACAGAGAGAAGCAAGAGAAGCTTTATAATCAAAATGCACCTGCCGTTCCTTTGTTGCCGGGAGAGCAAGTCTTGAAAAGAAAGAGAAGATTGCACAAGTTGGATGATCAGTGGGAAGCTGAACCTTATACCATTCTGCCCTCAAATTTTGATAATACTAAGGTATGCCTTGTTAGCAAAGATGGAGGAGAGACCTCAGCAGCGGTATCGAGAGACCATTTGAAGTTATGCCCTGACCAGTTGAAAGAAAAAGAAGAACCAGATAACATCCAACTAGAGTTGAGCGAAACGGGTCGAACAAATTCAAAAGTCACCGACTTTCGCCAAACTCAGGTTTCATGAAATGAAACCCAACCTTATCGTGAGGTCGGCCACGAGGTCGGCGACTTTAGTGCCAAAGTCGCGTTTCAAAAGATGCTTTAGTGCCCTTTTTCAACTTATCAGGAAGAACGGACACTGTGGCCAATGTAATGACATAGGCAGCGGTCACCACCATCTTGGAGAAGGGCATGCAAGTGATTGGCTTGCTTTGTGGGGCGTCACAGGGGGTATAAAAGGGCGTGCACGCCGACGGCCATGTTACTCATGCTGATCTCAGAATAGGGAGAGCTGCTGCTGCTGCTGATTCTGTAGGAGAGCATTAGGGAGGCAAAAAGAAAAAAAAATGCTTCTGCTGATAGCGCTTTTCACTGTAGTTACTGTGCAGTGAAAGGTGAAGATTTTTGCTTTTGTGCAGCAGCGCTGGTGGTGATTAGCCTGCCTTTTAAGGCTAGCTGCATTGCTGAGTGCACACTGGTGTTCAAACTGCTTTTTTAAAAGCAATCCAAATTGTATTGTTTTGTCCTGTTGAGGTAGTGAGCATTCATTTTTTCACACACCGTACAGCGGTGTACGCTCCTCACACAGTACCATGTAACAGCTGTTATCACGGCCAAATTGAAGCTATATACGTGTGTGACTCTGTAAGGAAAAGTCGAGGAGTTTGTCTGTTCTTACAGACCTACACCTTACAGTTTTGACTGTTTTTCAAACAGTTTAGTATATTTGCGGTTTGATTACATTCAAAACTAGAGAGACAGCATGTGTCAGTCCGTATACAAAAACACGGAGCTTGACAATTTTACATACACCGTACAGCAGTGTACGTGTGCGCTCCTTTCTCAGTACCGTGTAA
Organism: Dendrobates tinctorius; assembly: GCF_039654945.1. Lineage (NCBI taxonomy): Eukaryota > Metazoa > Chordata > Amphibia > Anura > Dendrobatidae > Dendrobates > Dendrobates tinctorius. The sequence goes on along the minus strand of NW_027361754.1, from coordinate 15,550,425 downwards.
TGGCTGTTATCACGGCCAAATTGAAGCTATAAACGTGTGTGACTCTGTAAGGAAAAGTCGAGGAGTTTGTCCGTTCTTACAGACCTACACTCTAAGGAGATTCCAATTCTGCCCAAATCTATATACACCTTGCAGTTTGTCATACACTAGGCAATTTCTGCCTGTCACATTGTGGTGTAATATAAACAGGGCCTGACAGAATACAACGGTGTACTGAAGTCTAGAGAGATTCCAATTCTCAACAGTCCTCTATACACCTTTCTAAGACCATCCAGAATCTGACTGTCACATTGCGGTGTAATATAAACAGGGCCTGACAGTATCCAACTGTGTCCTGAAGTCTAGAGAGATTCCAATTCTCACCTGTTCTCTATACACCTTTCTAAGACCATCCAGAATCTGACTGTCACATTGCGGTGTAATATAAACAGGGCCTGACATTATCCATCTGTGTCCTGAAGTCTAGAGAGATTCCAATTCTCACCTGTTCTCTATACACCTTTCTAAGACCATCCAGAATCTGACTGTCACATTGCGGTGTAATATAAACAGGGTCTGACAGTATCCAACTGTGTCCTGAAGTCTAGAGAGATTACAATTCTCAACAGTCCTCTATACACCTTTCTAAGACCATCCAGAATCTGACTGTCACATTGCGGTGTAATATAATAAGTTCTCCCCACTACTAGATACACCTTGTGTCTTTTTTTACAGGAACTTAGAGTTGTTGGTTTTTTGGGGACATTTTCTCCAAAAATGAGGAAGTGTGGTGGAAGAGTCCATGGAAGTGGGCGAGGGTTGGCAGCTGTTAATGATGGTGTTGGTGTTGGTGGTGGATCTGCTGGTAGTGGCAAAGCAAAATAGCACCTAATGCAGGAGGTGTTGAGCCTGCGTCATCGTCTGCCTCCACAAGGCCTCGAAGGCTCCCTTTTCTGGGAGTAGGTAAACCGCTTTTAAAGCCGGAGCTTCAAGAACAAGTTTTGGCTTACATTGCTGACTCAGCCTCCAGCTCTATCACCTCCTCTACTGAAATTTTAAAAAATAAAACCACTTAGTCGTCATAGGAGGCTCATGGTCACGAACCACAACTTTCCTTGTGTCCTTCACCCCAACCAAAGTCGAAGGATGCGGCAGGCCACACTACAGATTACTCCAAGGAGCTGTTTTCACATACCATGCCTGGGTTATCAAGTCAAATCGTGAATTACCCAGGCCAAGATGAATCTGACATGGAGTGCACTGATGCACAGCCACTGATAGATGATTCTGCTGGTACGTTCACTCAGAGCACTACATTGTCCTTGCAGTGTACAGAGCCAGATTCTGACCATGATGAGACTCAGGTGCCCCTTCCTGCACACTATACCACCATACACGGTGACACAGAGGAAGGTGCACATGACATTGAAGAGCAGGTGATGGATGACCCAGTTGTTGACCCAGATTAGCATCCACTGGGGGAAGAGGGTGCCGCTGCCAATAGCTCAGAAGAGGAGGAGGAGCATCCGCAGCGGGCATCGACATCACAACAGCTGTTATCTGGCAGGCCCGGAGCAGTCCAAAAACAGGTTAGAATAACCAAATGAGTTGCAGGACAGCTTGGTCAGACGGTCTAAATAGCACAGCGTGCAAGGCCTCAAAATGTCTTCCCTAGTAGGAAGAGTGCAGTGTGGCACTTTTTTGAACAAAATCCTAATGATCAGGCAAAGGTTATCTGTAAGAAGTGCGCAAAGACCTTTAGCCGAGGGAAAAATCTGAGAAATTTGAATACCAGTTGCATGCTAAGACATTTAAGCACCATGCACTTGCAAGCGTGGATGGACTACCAAAACTCGCGTACCACATGTGCAACTGCTCCCAAAGAAGGTAGTCAGCAACACTGCATTGTTTTCCCCACTGTAAGCCCACCGGTTAGCACACCCCAAGCAGCAAATGTTGAGTTGTCGTCGCAAGGGCAAATCAGTCAGGGAATCACACTGTTATTGCAACGAAAGACTAAATCTAGGCCATCAGAAAGAACACCAACTCCATCACCATCATCAACCCTCTCTGTCCGCCATGTCCACCGCTAGTTCCACCATATGCAGGTCTCAAGTCCAGCTCACCCTACCAGAGACTATGAGTAGGACAAGAAGGTACTCATCCTCTCATCCGCTACACTGGGTTTGAACGCCCACATTGCAAAACTAATCTCGTTAGAGATGATGCCCTATCGCTTGGTTGAAAGCGCAGCTTTCTGCAAACTCATGGCCTACGCAGTACCATGCTATGACCTACCCAGTCGCCACTTCTTTTCTCGCAAAGCCATCCCAGCCCTCCACCTTCATGTGAAAGACTGCATTGTTCATGCACTCAAGCAATCAGTGAGTGGAAAGGTGCACCTCACAACTGATGCATGGTCCAGTAGGCATGGCCAGGGCCGTTACGTGTCCATCACTGCGCACTGGGTTAATGTGGTGGATGCAGGGTCCATTGGGGACAGCGGTGGTAGGACAATGCTGCCTAGCCCACGGTATAGGAAACAGGTGGATGTAGGCGTTTGACCCTCCTCCTCCTCCTCCAGAAGCGAAAGCTCATCCACAGAGCGCAGTCGCACGAGCACTCCATCCGCAGCTGCCAGTGTTGCACACGAGGTGTCCCCCTATCGATCAGCTAGTGGAAAGCGTCAGCAGGCTGTTTTGAAGATGATGAGTTTGGGCGACAGACACAATGCGGAGGTACTGGCCGACTACTTTCAGCGACAAACTGAGTCATGGCTCGGCAGTCTACATCTTGAGGCAGGCAAGGTAGTTAGTGATAACGGCCGGAATTTTGTGGCAGCCATAGCCCTTTCAAAGCTCAGACACATACCTTGCTTGGCTCACACCTTGAACCTGGTGGTGCAGTGCTTCCTCAATAATTATCCGGAGTTAACAGGCCTGCTCCAGAAGGTCCGAAGACTGTGCTCGCACATCCACCGGTTGCCGGTAAACTCCAGTCGTATGCAGAAGCTGCAGCGATTGCTCCACCTTCCCAAGCACCGCCTAATTATCGACGTTGCAACAAGGTGGAACTCCACCCTGCACATGGTTGAGCGGCTGTGCGAACAGAGGCAGGCCGTAATGCATTTGTGGGAGGATACACGGGCAGGCACTTTGAGGGCAGACATGGAGTTGACAGGTGTGCAGTGGTCGAAGCTGAAAGACCTCTGTAAAGTCCTTCAGTGTTTTGAGGAATGCACACGGCTGGTAAGCGCTGACGACACCATCATAAGCATGAGCATCCCACTTATGCGTCTGCTCATGCAAACTTTGACGCACATTAAGGAGCAAGCGTCTGCAGCCGAGGTTGATGAGGAGGAAGAGGAGGAGGGAAGCCTTGATCACAGTCAGCCATTGTCTGCTCCGGGACCTCTCCTGGACGAGGTGGAGGAAGAAGAGGTAGAGGAGGAGGAGGATGATTATTTAGGGGAGGAAGATGCTTCTCGTGGGGCAAGAGAAAATGTTGGTGTGGCAAGGTCTGGTACAGGCTTTGTGCGTGACTGGAGGGATGTGGATTTGCCAGAAAGTGATCCTCCACCCAGCACTCGCAGTGCATCATTGACAGCGGGAACATTGGCCCACATGTCAGATTATGCCTTGCAGATCCTAAAAAGGGACCCCCGCATTGCCAAAATGATGAACGATGACGACTAATGGTTGGCCAGCATTCTGGATCCACGCTATAAAGGCAAATTCCAAAACATCATGCCACAGGAGAACCTTGACCTAATATTGGCTAACAAACAAGCAACTCTGGTTAATCGGTTGGTTGAGGCATTCCCAGCACACAGCAGCGGTGATGGTTCTCACACGAGCCGTAGGGGCCGGGGCCAACTTGGAAGAGGTGTCGGTGGTGCACACATCAGAAGTGGCGTTGGAGATAGGGATTTCATGACCATGTTGTGGACTGATTTTTCAAGTCCCGCTCACACGACTGGTAATACTGCATCGATTGAAAGTGACAGGAGACAGCACTTGTCAACTGTGGTTACAAACTACTTCTCATCCCATATTGATGTTCTCCCTCACAGGTCATTCCCATTTGACTATTGGGCCGCTAAACTGGACGCCTGGCCTGAATTGGCACAATATGCTTTACAGGAGCTCTCTTGCCCAGCTGCAACTGTGCTATCGGAAAGAGTCTTCAGTGCTGCTGGATCAATCCTCACAGAAAAAAGTACCCGTCTGTCGACCCAAAATGTGGATGATCTAACCTTCATTAAAATGAACCATGCATGGGTTTCCAAGGATTTTGTCACACCTTACCCTGATGACACACAGGTTGCCAGAAAAATGGCTTGCTTTGGTACTCCTCTTCCTGGGACTTCACCAATTTCGCCTTTAGCAGTAGGTGAATGTCCCACATATGCCATTTTGTAAACCTCCCTAACTGGGCTGCCTCCTCCCCCCATGGCCGGGGTCACCACCTAGCGCACGCAACCGTGTGAGTGCCGTTGCCCTGGACAGGTGGGTGGGCCGACTCTTGGGCACATGCACTGGCACAGGGTCCCTCATAGTGCAATCAAGTGTCTCTGATGGTGGTGGTGCACACCCGCCGTCAGACACCGCCATACTATGAGGGGCCCAGTGCCATTACCGACGCCCACGAGTGTTCCCCCCTTGCTTGGGTAGGGCCCCAGCATTTGCAAAGTTTACCTCTCCGTGCTCCTCCGCTGTGTAGTCTGGGCTGTCAAATCCTTCACTGGGACTGCCATTACAAATTTGGTGAACTGATAGAAGATGATGGTTAAGATGTAGCTATGCCCTGTCCCGCTGGCTGGGATCTATCTTCAGATGATCAACGGCTTCCATTTCTTATGGACGTCGACTCGCAACGAGATTTAGTGGTGGTTTGTCATCAGCTTTCGCAGTTTTCCTACCCACAGACGTGTGACATTCCAGCACACATTTTTAAATGTGCCCTCTCATGCCAATCCAATTGAATCGCCTACGGCCTGTGGCTTCTGTGTTTTGCAATCCAAAGTTACGTGACAGATCATCATAGGCAGTGAGCACCATGTTTACATCTCTCCCTGTGATCAAATTTGGATGGATATGAGTAACGGCGATGGGATCAACGGTACAGCAACACTTTCTTCACAAAGAAATGTTTTCGCTGTCTCCACACACTAATTAATTGAGGGTCAGCATTGCCTCTGAGATTTGTGACGGAAGTTTTTCCCGTGAATAGGAATTCCTAGATTTCTGCAATCACTAGACTTTATGTCAGTAATTGTATGCATCTCATTTCCTATTGCAGAGAGGCTGGACAGTCTTACTAAGACAGAAATATAAATGAAGATTAAAAAATACCACCAAAAGTGTATACTGGTCTATGCTTCAAATACATTTCCTTTTTTCAACTTTTTAGATTGTTGTCTAATCCATACTGAGAACACGGAGATTTTAAATGTTTAAACTATTCTATTTATACCTGATATCCAGTGATAATGTACCCTTTTTTCAACTTTGTACAATCTGGTCAAATCCATACTGGGCCTGAGAACGTCTGAGCCTGCCTCCTGATCTATACACATAGGTTTTTAATGTGTAAACTATGCTACATATATACGTGTTATCCGGTGAAACTGTACCCTTTATCAACGTTCTAGAATCTTGTCGAATCCATACTGGGCCAGAGAACGGCTGCCGAGCTGTTAAGCAAGCTACAGCACCTGTGGTTTGGACACGTAATGTTTTGCTTTTTTTCTGGAATGCCGGTTAGGCCTAATTCAGGAATTGCTGTTGACCTGCACTTACTGGGAAATCATGCTTCGCAGGGAATAATTGGAATCACAGATCCCCATCACTAACGTTGTTCAGCGGGTTAACTGCACCTGTAAGCGACAAAAGCTGGTCCTTTCAGTGTAGCGCGCATGCAGCCCTGGACATGTAAGGCCATGATAGACCTGATATTGCCCAATCCCGCGTGCCAGAGCCTCGCGTATCCTTCTAGTAAGCTTGATGCGTACCGCGGGGGCATGCCGGAGTCTCGTTCGTTAACGGAATAAAGCTGACAAATCGCTAGCACAACTACAAACGGACATACCACACCACACACAGAATCGACAGAGCTTTCAATGTGTGCATCTTTTCTTGAGGTGGCATGGTAGTGGTTTCCCGGGTGGAATCCAATGAAGCCGCAGGCTCCACTCCTGGTGGTGCCCTTTTGGACATTCCTTTAAGGTTCAGCTTTGCAATCACTGCCCCCGGAAAGCAAACACTTTGCCTTCATGGACGCTGTTTGGATGTTCGTGGGAATAACGCCGCCCGATCACCAGTTGGCATAATTTATTGGTGTGAAGTCCGACGGTATTTTCTGCTAAATTTGGAAGTTTGGTGGAAGAGGCCGCGGACGTGGGCATGGGGGGGCCAGCTGGTGCTGATGGTGGTGGTGCATCGGCTGGTAGTGGCAAAAGCACAATAGCAGCTAAGGCAGGAGGTGTTGAGCCTGCGTCATGGTCTGGCTCTGGAACGCCTGGAAGGCTACCTTTTCTGGGAGTAGGTTAACCGCTTTTAAAGCCGGAGCATGAGGAACTGGTTTGGGCTTACATTGCCGAAACAGACTCCAGCAAATATGCCCTCCTCTTCTGAAGTTTCAAAAAATGCAAGCACTGAGTCGTCAAGTGCTGGCTCCTGGTCACGAAGTACCCCTTTCCTTGTGTCCTGCACCCCCACCCAAAGTGAATGATGCAGCAGGCCACACTTCACATTAGTCCATGTAGCTCTTTCTATCATACCATGCCTGGGTTATCAAGTCAAATCGTGAATTCCCCAGTCCAAGATGAATCTGACATGGAGTGTGGGTGGCCAGCCAGGGCAGTGGGGTTAATCGGTCCCGGGCCGATGTCTCACAGGGATGTGTCACGGTGGTGGTGACCCGTTCCGTGGCCCTGGGCGTCCATGCAAAGGCGTGAATTACGTTTATAGGTGAATGATACGTGACGCCACCTGTGGTTTCTGATTAGACTGACCAGCGCTGCAGTGGCGCTTCTCTGGGATAGATGTTGTGGTGCAGGTAAGATGTAGAAGCCCTGCACAGGTTGGGCCATTGTCGCAGGGCAGATGAAAGAGTTGGTAGATGGTGTGCAGTGCAGGATGTAGCAGAGCCGTGCGCTAGGCGCTGGAGAAAGAGGACAGACACAGTCGTGCAGTTCCTTTACCTGACTTGGTAAATGCCGTCCAGGACCCAGAGTACAGATGGAGAAGGAGTTGGTCAGCCTGGAAGCCAATTTGGAATTCTCTCTCTGCAAATAGGTAGTGTGGCCTCCGTTCTAGCGTTTATCTGAGGTATTCGCAGTGCTGAGTTCAATGAAGTTCCCCCTGTTGACTCTCTCTTGGAACTTTCTCGTATGGCAGGCAGCCATAGCCTTTTCCTTCTGGCTCCCACACGTCGATGCTGGGGCCTCCGAGCCTTAGTTCGGTACAGAGCATTTACAGCTGCTACTTCCTCCGGTTTCTGCTGCAGGAACGTAAGTGTCCCTACAAACTCGGAGACCAGAATCGGGACCATGCGCTCCAGCTAGGAGTGAGCCTTAACTCTGCTCATCCTCCAGCTCCCCTTCTCACGTCCACACACTTCCCCTTCCCTGCACAGAGTGCCCTAACTTACCTCCTCCCGACCACAGAGAGCAGCTCCTCAGCAGTCAGGTTCAGAGGTCTCGCTGCTGGTCTGGAGTGGGAAATGTGTTGTGTGTTGGTTTAACTGCTAGAGAGATCCTTCGTTGCTCCCAAAGCATGACATCACACTCCCTAGGAGGAAGGTAATGCCACTGTGGCGACCGTACTTCTGGGGGCGCCACAAGTGCACTGATGCCCAGCCACTGCTAGATGATTCTGCTGGTAATTTGACCCAGACCACTACATTCCCCTTGCACTCTACACAGCCAGAATCTGACCCTGCTGAAACTCAGGTTACCCTTCCCATATACTGTACCACCTTACACAGTGACAAAGAGGAAGGTGCAGATGAAAGTGCAGATTCGGCCCACCCTCCGTCAGACACACTGCCGTACTATGAGGGGCTCTGTGCCAGTGCCGTCACCATCGAGTGGGCCCCCCCTGCTTGCTCAGGATCACAGCACTTGCAAAGTTGAAATACTTACCTCTCCCTGCTCCACCGCCATGACGTCTTCCGCGTTTCCTGACAGTGATATTCTGATCAGAGTGCGTAATGACATCACGTCTGTACACCCAGACTAGTACAGGGATTCCCTAGTGAGGAGACTTATTTGAGGAGACTTATTTAATTGTTCTCAATATTGGGACAGCAATTTTTGGGGAGCCCTATACTCTGGAGAATGATATATGGGGCCCACCATACACTGGAGCATTCCAAAGGTGGACATCAGACATTGGAGCAGCATTTACAGGGCCCATTATACACTAGAGCATTAGAAATGGGGCCCATTACATATAGAGCATTATTTGGGCCCATAAGACAGTGTAGCTTCATCCATGGGGACCAACGTATACTGGAGCATTATGTGGAGCTCATCACATACTGTTTCAAACATTATATGGGACCAATGATTCCGTATGGATAAATATATGGGCCTCATTACTCTGTATAGCGCACCATGCGGTGACAATAATACTGTATGGAGTAATATACTGTCCGTTTTTGGAGCTATTGGAGAATTTAAAATGGATATCAGTCATGAGATGTAAAAAGTGAAGTATTTTTCATTGTACTATACCGCTATTTCTCTACCGTATCGGAGTATCATGAGTTGTGCTATGTGTTAAAGGGGCGCTCTTTGGCCCAGGGCACATGAAAACCTGGAGCCAGCCCTACCCCCCCATAAATTTCACCAAATAACCCCCATTTTTCAGTGCGTAACTAGTATTATGAAGTAAATTAAGGTTGAAATGCTTCAGTAATAAGAATTGATGTTTTTGGCATTCAAAATGGCACTGTAGGTGTGTTTCCTGTCCTCCACTCCTTTGCTTCCCAATTGACTTGCATTGGGTTTCGTGTTTCAGTCGGCCTTCGACTTTTCACAATAATCGGCCGATTTCATTCGACCCGACTTTTGCGAGAGTCGGGTTTCATGAAACCCGACTCGACCCGAAAAAAGGCAAAGTCGCTCATCTCTACATCCAACCCATAGTGGAAGAAGAGAAGATCAGCATGGTACTTGGGGAATTCCCTGCGATTTGGACTAAAATAAACGATGCTATAGTGGTGCCAGTATTGATATTTCCCCAAGTGGTAGCACAGGAAAACGTCACTCCAGAGCACCCTGAGAATCAGGAAAATCACCTAGCAGATGCCACACCAGCAGTGGAGCCAGAAAACCCTCGTCCTGCCAGTGGTGAACCTGTTGTGCCCATGGTGAGTCCAAGAGTTACTAGACAATCTAGAATCCCTGTGCCATGCGAAACCCCCAGTAGTGTATCTAGTACATTACCCACTACACCAGTATTACGCAGGTCTACCCGCACCACACAAGGCATACCACCCATTAGGTATCACATATAGATAAAGTAATGTAAATGTTGAAATTGTGTATATATGTAACTGTTTCTCAAGTTTTGTGCCTACAGGTAACCTGTAAGAGTTTCCAGTTTTGTTTTATGGACACTGAACCACAGGACTTGTGTGGTCAAAAACTTTCTTGTATATATTCACCATTTGCCCAAAAATGGACCATGGACATTTATGCTTGGACTTGCCATCATAGGACCATTTTTGAAGCACTTGGTTTTTGTAACTTTTTCATTTTAAATCTTGTACAATTCTTATTGTAACTGTTTATATATGTTTTTCATGTTTTCGTTCAGCCCAGGAGTGCTGACTTGCACTGGGGGGAATGTGGCACCCCCAGGAGCATGGTCGCCACAGTGGCTTTGCCTTCCTTCAGGGGAGGGTAATGCCAGGCTTGGAGGAAATGATGGGTCTCTCTTGCAGTCAATCCATACATGCAACACAGTTCCACTCCAGGCCAGCAGGGGGGAACTCTGAACCAGGATTAAGGGGAGGAGTGCTCTCTGAGGGCCAATAGGAAGGAGTGGTCAGTTAGTCTGCGGAGGGTGAAGTGTGCAGACGTGTAGAAAGAAGCTGGAGGTTGAGCTGCGGAAGGCAAGCTCCCTCAGCTTGAGAGTGCAAGAACTGGAGCCTGGTGGTCTCCAAGGTGGTACGGATACTAACGGTCCTACAACATATACCAGAGGAGTAGGAGGCTGTAAATGCCCTACTCCCATCTAAGACTTGAGGCACAACAGTAGCTTGGATAGAGAGCCAGGACTCAGGAGTGAAGAGTCCCCAAGATAGGCTACAGCTGTCTGCCGTGCAAGTAAGGTTCTTGGGAACATCTGACCGGAAGAACTCTAGAGTAACTAAGTACTGGAGTGCTTCACACACAAGGCGCTAGGAAGGAGACTGCACAGCCCATCTGTGAGAGAGAATCCCTGAATTGCTTCCAGGCTAGCCTGCTCCGTTACCATCTGTAATCAGGACCCTTGACTGCAGTTATCAAGTAAAGGTACAGAAATTGCACCCTGCTGTGTCTTGTCTGCTTCCTAATCTTACGGCACCGCTACATCCCCGTGCCAACCACATCTACACTGCCCTGGGACTATAGCTTCACCTGTGGGGAGCTTTTACATCCTTGCTGCACCCTACCATCAGTCCCAGTGGATCTGAATGCAGCGTTGGCTTAACATCTTACCTGCCAAACACCACAGGTGGCGTCACAAACTATTCCATTAACTACATACCCCCATTACTTGGGTGCCCAGGGCCACGGAACGGGTCATCGTTGCTGTGACACATCCCCCTGACACCGGCCCCGTACAGAGTACCCCACAGCCCTGGGAGGGCGACCCAAGAGCAAGACCTGGTAAACTGCCTATTGATTTGGACATGATAGTCCTGACACCTAAAGTAACGTCACCAGATGCTGACTGGGACACAGAGAGGCAGCAACAGTACAGAAGAGTACACGAGTGTGTGGAGAAGAGTCTAGCCCAGGCAAGACAAAAGCAGGAAAAGCTTTACAATCAAAATGCACCTACCGTTCCTTTGTCACTGGGAGAGCAAGTCTTAAAAAGGAAGAGAAGATTGCACAAATTGGATGATCAATGAAGCTGAACCTTATATCATTCTGCCCTCAAACTTTGATAATACCAAGGTATGCCTTGTTAGCAAAGATGGAGGAGAAACCTCAGCAGCAATATCAAGAGATCACCTGAAACTATGTCCTGACCTGTTGAAGGAAAGAATGGAAGAACAAGATAACATCCAACCCCTAGAAGAAGAAAAGGTCAGCACAATACTTGGAGAATTCCCTGCGAATTGGACTAAAGTAAATGATGCTATAGTGGTACCGGTGTTGACATTTCCCCAATTGGTAGCACAGGAAGATGTGACTCAAGGCAATCCTGAGGATCAGGAAAATCAGGCAGCAGATGCCACACCAGCAGTGGAGCCAGAGAACCCTCGCCCTGCCAGTGGTGAACCTGTTATGCCCATAGTGAGTCTAAGAGTTCACAGACAATCTAGGATCCCTGTGCCATGCAGAACCCCCAGTAGTGTATCCAGTACATTACCCACTACACCAGTATTACGCAGGTCTACCCGCACCACACAAGGTATACCACCATCAGATACCGTATATAGATAAATGTAAATGTTGAGATTGTATGTGTATATACAGTTAGGTCCATATATATTTGGACAGAGACCATATTTTTCTAATTTTGGTTCTAGACATTACCACAATGAATTTTAAACAAAACAATTCGGATGCAGTTGAAGTTCAGACTTTCAGCTTTCATTTGAGGGTATCCACATTAAAATTTGATGAAGGGTTTAGGAGTTTCAGCTCCTTAACATGTGTCACCCTGTTTTTAAAGGGACCAAAAGTAATTGGACAGATTAAGTAATTGTAAATAAAATGTTCATTTCTAGTACTTGGTTGAAAACCCTATGTTGGCAATGACTGCCTGAAGTCTTGAACGCATGGACATCACCTGACGCTGTTTCTTCTCCTTTTTGATGCTCTACCAGGCCCTCACTGTGGTGGTTTTCAGTTGCTGTTTGTTTGTGGGCCTTTCTGTCTGAAGTTTAGTCTTTAACAAGTGAAATGCATGCTCAATTGGGTTGAGATCAGGTGACTGACTTGGCCATTCAAGAATATTCCACTTCTTTGCTTTAATAAACTCCTGGGTTGCTCTGGCTTTATGTTTTAGGTCATAGTCCATCTGTAGTATGAAACGACTAGTGTTGAGCGACTTTTGTTTTTTTAGGGTCGAGTTTCGTTTCATGAAACCCGACTTTTCCAAAAGTCGGGTCAAGCAAAATCGGCCGACTATAGGGAAAAGTCGGGGTCGTCCCGAAACACGAAACCCAATGTAAGTCAATGGAGAATTAAAGTCGGCAGTGAGAGGAGGACAGGAAACAGACCAACAGTGCCCATTTGAATGCTAAAAGCATAAATTCTTGTTACTGAAGCTTGTCAACCTTAATTAACTTCATAATACTAGTTACGCACTGAAAAATGGGGGCTATTTGGCTACAGTTGTGGGGGGGAGGGCTGGCTCCAGGTTTTCGTGGGCCCAGGGCCAAAGAGCGCCCCTTTAACACATACCACAACTTATGATGCTCCGATACGGCAGAGAAATAGCAGTATAGTACAATGAAAAATACTTCACTTCTTACATCTCATGACTGATATCCATTTTAAATTCTCCAATACCTCCAAAAACGGACAGTATATAACTCCATACAGTATTATGGCCAGCGCTTAGTGCGCTATACAGAGTGATGAGGCCCATATATTTCTCCATACGGAATCATTATTCCCATATAATGTTTCAAACCGTATATGATGAGCTCCACAAATTGCTACAGTATATGTTGGTCCCAATGGATGAAGCTCCACTGTCTTATGGGCCCAAATAATGCTCCATATATAATGGGCCCCATTTCTACTGCTCTAGTGTATAATGGGCCCTGTAAATGCTGCTCCAGTGTCTGATGTCCACCTTTGGAATGCTCCAGTGTATGGTGGGCCCCATATATCATTCACCAGAGTATAGTGCTCCCCAAAAATTGCTGTCCCAACATTGAAAACAATTACATAAGTCTCCTTGCTAGGTAATCCCTGCACTACTCTGAACTACTTGTCGTCCCCATCTTCCATCTCACTGCACTTGGCTGTTTAGGCCCTCCCACCGGCAGAGACACTTTTGTGTACTATGCGGTGCCCTGTGCCAGTGCCATCGCCCATTAGTATGCCCCCCCACCTGCTCAAGGAACCTGCACTTTCAGCTGCACCTTCCTCTTTGTCACCGTGTAAGGTGGAATAGTATGCGGGAAGGGGAACCTGAGTTTCCTCTGGGTCAGATTCTGGCTGTGTAGAGTGCGAGGGGAATGTAGTGGTCTGGGTCAATGTACCAGCAGCATCATCCAGCAGTGGCTGGGCCTCAGTGCACTTGTGGCGTCCCCAAGAGTACGGTCGCCACTGTGGCATTGCCTTCCTCCTAGGGAGTGTGTTGTCAAGCTTGGGAGCAACGAAGGATCTCTCTAGCAGTGAAACCAACACACAACACATTTCCCACTCCAGGCCAGCAGGGAGACCTCTGAACCTGACTGCTGAGAAGCTGCTCTCTGTGGTCGGGAGGAGGTAAGTTAGGGCACTCTGTGCAGGGAAGGGGAAGTGTGTGGATGTGAGAAGGGGAGCTGGAGGATGAGCAGAGTTAAGGCTCACTCCTAGCTGGAGCGCATGGTCCGGATTCCGGTCTCCGAGTTTGTAGGGACACTGACGTTCCTGCAGCAGAAACCGGGGGAAGTAGCAGCTATAAATGCTCTGTACCCAACTAAGGCTCGGAGGCCCCAGCATCGACGTGTGCGAGGCAGAAGGAAAAGGCTACAGCTGTCTGCCATACAAGTAAAGTCTGAGGAACATCTGTTAGACAGGAGGCATTTCCGTGAACCACGGTCCTGTGAGTGATTCCCCCACAAGCGCTAGAAAGGAGACGTTCAGGAAGGTACATGTTGGCGGAGTGTTGGAAGGGAGCTTTCCATTCTGGTCCCGGAGGTTGGCAGAGCTCCTGACCCGGAGGACACAGCACGGAGGCAGGCATCTGTGTAACCTGTAGACTGTGAGTAAAGCTTTGGAACTGCACGCTCTGGTGTCCTACAGTTTTCCAGCACCGCTACATCTGGGTACCAGCACCTACACCGCCAGTGCCTTTCCCCCATCACTACATCTACACTTCCCTGGGACTCCAGCTCCACCTGTGGGGAGCTTCACCATCTTTGCTGCACAACACCATCAGTCCCAGAGGATCTGCATGCAGCGTCGGCCTAACATCTATGTTGCCGAACACCACAGGTGGCATCAAACTATCTCTATAAACTCTTTACCATTATACCACGCCATTTACATGGGCGCCCAGGGCCACCATCCGGGTCACCGCTGCTGTGACACATCCCACTGAAACTGGCCCGGTACTGAGTAACCCACAGCCCTGGGAGGGCGACCCATATGCCGACTGCTGATCGGGCGGCGTTATTCCCATGAACCTCCAAGCAGCGTCCCTGAAGGCAAAGTTTTTGGTTTCCGGGTGCAGTATGATTGCAAAGCTGAACCTTAAAGGAATGTCCAAAAGGGCACCACCAGGAGTGGAGCCTGTGGCTTAATTGGATTGCACCCGGGAAACCACTACCATACAAGCTACAGAAAAGATGGACAGATTGCAAGCTTTGTCGATTCTGTGTGTGGTGTGGTATGTCCGTTTGTAGTTGTGCTAGCGATTTCTCAGCTTTATTCCGTTAATGACCGAGACTCCGGCATGGCCCCGCAGTACGCGTCAAGCTTACTAGAGGGATACGCGAGGCTGTGGCACGTGAGATTGAGCAATAACAGGTCTAGCATTCCAGTACATGTCCGGGGCTGCATGCACGTTACACTGAAAGGACCAGCTTTTGTCGCTTACAGGTGCAGATAACCTGCTGAACTCCATTAGTGATGGGGATCTGGAATTCAGATTATTCCCCGCGAACGATGATTTCCCAGTAAGTTCAGGTCAACCGCAATTCCGGAGTTAGGCCTAACAGTCATTCCTGAAAAAATTACGTGTCCAAACCACAGGTGCTGTAGCTTGCTTAACAGCTCGGCAGCCGTTCTCAGGCCCAGTATGGATTCAACAATATTGTAGAAAGTTGATAAAGGGTACAGTTTCACCGGATAACACGTATATATGTAGCCTAGTTTACACATTAAAAATATATGTCTATAGATCAGGAGGCAGACTCAGATGTTCTCAGGCCCAGTATGGATTTGACCAGATTGTACAAAGTTGAGAAAGGGTACTTTATCACTGGATAGCAGGTATATATAGCATAGTTTAAACATGTAAAATCTCCGTGTTCTCAGTATGGATTACACAGCAATCTAAAAAGTGGAAAAAAGGAAATGCATTTGAGGCGTACACAACTATATACTTTTGGTGTTATTTTTAAATCTTCATATATATTTCTGTCTCAGTAATACAGTCCAGCCTCTCCGCAATAGGAAATGAGATGCATACAATTAGTGACATAAAGGCTATTGATTGCAGAAATCTAGGAATTATTATTCACGGGAAAAACTTCAGTCACAATTCTCATAGGCGATGCTGACCCTCAATTAATTTGTGTGTTGAGACAGTGAAAACATTTTTTTGTGAATAAAGTCTTGCTGTATCGCACTTCCGTTGATTCCATCACTGTTATTCATCTCAATCCAATTTTTATCACAGGGAGCGATGTAAACATGGTGCTCACTGGCTATCATGATCTGTCACGTAACTTTGGAGTGCAAAAGACAGAAGCCACAGGCCGTAGGCGATTCTATTTGATTGGCATGAGAGGGGACATTTTGAAATGTGTACCGGAATGTCACACGTTTGTGAGTAGGAAAACTGTGAAAGCTGATGATAAACCACCACTGCATGTAATTGTGAGTCGACGTCCATAAGAAATGGAAGCCACTGATCATCTGGAGCTAGAGCCCGGCCAGCAGGACAGGGCATAGCTACATCTTAACCATCATCTTTCAGTTCAATCAATTTGTAGTGGCAGTCCCAGTGAAGGATTTGACAGCCCAGACTACACAGCGGAGGAGCAGGGAGAGGTAAACATTGCAAATGCTGGGGCCCTGCCCAAGCAAGGGGGGCACACTCGTGGGCGTCGGTACTGGCACTGAGCCCCTCATAGTACGGCGGTGTGTCTGACAGCGGGTTTGCACCACCACTGTCAGAGACACTTGATTGCACTATGAGGGACCCTATGCCAGTGCCCGCGCCCAAGAGTCGGCCTACCCACCTGTCCAGGGCAACGGCACTCGCACGGTTTTGTGCGCTAGGTGGTGACCCCGGCCATGGGGGGGGCCGCCCACTTAGGTAGGTTTACAAAGTGGCATATGTAGATGTGGGTCATTCAGCTGCTGCAAAAGGCGAAATAGGTCAAGTTCGCGGAATAGGAGGAGGACCAAAGTAAGCCATTTTTCTGGCAACCTATGTGTCATCAAGGGAAGGTGGGACAAAATCCTTGGAAACCTATGCATGGTTCATTTTAATAAAGGTTAGATTATCCACATTTTGGGTTGACAGACGGGTCCTTTTTTCTGTGAGGATTGATCCAGCAGCACTGAAGACTCTTTCCGATAGCACACTTGCAGCTGGGCAAGCGAGCTCCTGTAAGGCATATTGTGCCAATTCAGGCCAGGTGTCCAGTTTAGCGGCCCAATAGTCAAAGGGGAATGACCTGTGCTGGAGAACATCGATATGGGAGGAAAAGTAGTTGTTAACCATAGTTGACAACTGCTGTCTCCTGTCACTTTCCATCGATGCAGTATTTTCAGTTGTGTGAGCAGTCCGTGAAAAATCAGTCCACAACATTGTCATGACACCCCTGTCTCCAACGCCACTTCTGCTATGTGCACCACGAACACCTCTGCCAAGCTGCCCCCGGCCCGTACAGCTCGTGTGAGAACCATCACCGCTGCTGTGTGCTGGGAATGCCTCAACCAACCGGATAACCAGAGTTGGTTGTTTCTAGCCAATATTAGGTCAAGGTTCTCCTGTGACATGATGTTTTGTAATTTGCCTTTATAGCGTGGATCCAGGATGCTGGCCAACCAGTAGTCGTCATCGTTCATCATTTTGGCAATGCGTGGGTCCCTTTTTAGGATCTGCAAGGCATAATCTGACATGTGGGCCAATGTTCCCGGTGTCAATGATGCACTGCGAGTGCTGGGTGGAGGAGCACTTTCTGGCAAATCCACATCCCTCCAGTCACGCACAAAGCCTGTACCAGACCTTGCCACGCCAACATTTTCACTTGCCCCACGAGATGCATCCTCCTCCCCTAAGTAATCATCCCCATCATCATCCTCCTCCTCCTCTTCTTCCTCCACCTCGTCCAGGAGAGGTCCCTGAGCAGACAATGGCTGAATGTCATCAAGGATTCCCTCCACCTCTTCCTCCTCATCAACATTGGCTGCAGACGCCTGCTCCTTAAGGTGCGTCAAAGTTTGCATGAGCAGACGCATAAGTGGGATGCTCATGCTTAGGATGGCGTCGTCTGCGCTTACCAGCCGTGTGCATTCCTCAAAACGCTGAAGGACTTTACAGAGGTCTTTCATCTTCGACCACTGCACACCTGTCAACTCCATGTCTGCTCTCAAAGTGCCTGGCCGTGTATTCTCCCACAAATGCATTATGGACTGCCTCTGCTCGCACAGCCGCTCAACCGTGTGCAGGATGGAGTTCCACCTTGTTGCAATGTCGATAATGAGGCGGTGGTTGGGAAGGTGGAGCAATCGCTGCAGCTTCTGCATACCAATGGAGTGTACAGGCGAACGGCGGATGTGCGCGCACAGTCTTCTGTTATGAACGAGTCATCGTAGGAGGCAGACACAAAAATAGAAGCTACGTCCAGAAAACCGGAGAAGTTGGCAACTATCAGATTGCAGACCCCTGAACCTATCAACACAACTAGCAGTAGCCGTGGGGGGTTCCTACGGTGCCCTAGACCCCTCGATCACAGCCGGAGGTCTAAATAGCCTAAAGACAGAAAACGAAATCTAAACTGCCTCAGAGCAGACCCCAAAGTAAAAGTCAGCCCCCAACATATAATGACGGTGAAGCAAGATGAAAAAACACTCACACAGATAGAAAGATAGGCTGAGCAAACAATGGGGCCCAAACTAACTAAACAGGAAAGGAAAGGACAGTTGCTGTCTGCAATCTGCAAAAACCCTATGAGAGACACAAGCCAACAGACTGATATGGAAAAAGGCCCTGAAGCCGCTAGGCTTCAAAAACTAAATCAGCACTCAGGTATTTTCTGAAGACAAAGCTAAAGGAATTCAGCTCACCCCTGCAGGGAAAGGCAGAAATCCAGCAAAACGAAGTCAAAACACAAATGCAAAAAGCAGAGCAGAAAACTTAGCTTTAGGAGAGCAGGAATACAGACTGGTATCCAAGGATCCCACAGAGAAATCACCCGCAGGGCAGAAGGGCGTCGCCGGCCTTATATCCAGTCAGTCACTCCACTCAGCCAGTCATCATCATTAGTCTCAGATGTTTGATAATCAGGCTCACTACCCTTCTTAACCAGCAGAGGGAGTTCATCGGGCCTGAGTGGTGAAGGGGAAAATGAACTCACAACAGTCTTCGCACCTTCTGGAGCAGGGCTGTTAACTCCGGATAATTATTGAGGAAGCACTGCACCACCAGGTTCAAGGTGTGAGCCAAGCAAGGTATGTGCCACAAAATTACGGCCGTTATCACTAACTACCTTGCCTGCCTCAAGATGTACACTGCCCAGCCATGACACAGTTTGTCGCTGAAAGTACTCGGCCAGCACGTCGGCGGTATGTCTGTCGCCCAAACACATCATCTGCAACACAGCCTGCTGACGCTTTCCACTAGCTGCTCGATAGGGGGACACCTCGTGTGCCACAGTGGCAGCTGCAGATGGAGTGCTCGTACGACTGCGCTCTGTGGACGAGCTTTCGCTTCTGGAGGAGGAGGAGGGTCGAACGACTACAGCCAACTGTTTCCTATACCGTGAGCTAGGCAGCACTGTCCCACACCGCTGTCCCCTGTGGACCCTGCATCCACCACATTAACCCAGTGCGCAGTGATGGACATGTAACGGCCCTGGCCATGCCAACTGGACCATGCATCCGTTGTGAGGTGCAACTTTCCACTCACTGACTGCTTGAGTGCATGGACAATGCGGTCTTTCACATGATGGTGGAGGGCTGGGATGGCTTTGCAAGAGAAGTGGTGACTGGGTAGGTCATAGCGTGGTACTGCATAGGCCATGAGTTTGCGGAAAGCTGCGCTTTCCACCAACCGATAGGGCATCATCTCTAACGAGATTAGTTTGGCAATGTGGGCGTTCAAACCCAGTGTACGCGGATGAGAGATTGAGTACGTTCTTGACCTACTCATAGTGTCTGGGAGGGTGAGCTGGACTTGAGAGCTGCATATGGTGGAAATAGCGGTGGACAGGGTGGACTGAGAGAGGGTTGATGATGGTGATGGAGGTGGTGTTCTTTCAAATGGCCTAGATTCAGTCTTTCGTTGATATAACAGTGGGATTCCCTGACTGCTGTGGCCTTGCAACGACACCTCAACATTTGATGCTGTGCTAACCGGTGGGCTTACAGTGGTGGAAACAATGTAGCGTTGCTGACTACCTTCTTTGTGATCAGTTGCACATGTGGTACTTGAGGTTTGGTGTTGTGTCCACGCCTGCAAGTGCATGCTGGTTAAATGTCTAAGCATGCAACTGGTATTCAAATTTTTCAGATTTTTCCCTCGGCTAAAGGTCTCCGCGCACTTCTTACAGATAACCTTGGCCTGATCATGAGGATTTTGTTCAAAAAAGTGCCACACTGCACTCTTCCTACTTTGGCAGACATTTTGCGGCCTAGCACGCTGTGACATTTTGACCCTCTGGACAAGCTGTCCAGCAACTCTTTTGATTTTTGGAACCTGTCTTTGGAGTGCTCCGGGCCTGCCAGATAACAGCTGTTGCGATGTCGATGTCTGCTGTGGATGCTCCTCCTCCTCATCTGAGCTATTGGAAGCAGCACCCTCTTCCCCCAATGGATGCCAATCTGGGTCAACAACTGGGTCATCCATCACCTTCTCTTCAATGTCATATGCACCTTCCTCTGTGTCACCGTGTATGGTGGTATAGTGTGCGGGAAGGGGCACCTGAGTCTCATCAGGGTCAGAATCTGGCTCTGTACACTGTGATGACAATGTAGTGCTCTGAGTGAATGTACCAGCAGAATCATCTATCAGTTGGAGTGCATCAGTGCACTCCATGTCAGATTCATCTTGGCCTGGGTAATTCACCATTCACTTGACAATCCAGCCATGGTATGTGAAAA